>NW_028245109.1:2500-602500 GCF_964263255.1 Lissotriton vulgaris
TCAGTATGTCTGGAGCCTACAAGGTAGCACACTTCGGAAGGAATTCAGAAACCAAACCTTTTCCCTCATTGGCTAGCTCGTTTCCGAGGAAGGTCACCATAAGTTAGGTAATCCTAAAAAAAAAAAAAAAAAAATTACGTTGCTTTTGTAATCATTTGAGGTATATTGTTACAATTTTGTCTACTCTAGTTAAGTGTATGTCTAAGTCATCATCAGTTAAATATCAAAGTATGATATTCAGGATCTAGTTGTAAGATCTGATGCATGCTTAGAATAGGCGGGGACTGTTTTTTTTTTTTTGTTTTTTTTTTTCTGCAGCCAGTTAGTCATTAAACCTGTGCTATGCATATGAGAGTAACATAGGGAATATATCCTAAACAATAGGATCCACCCATGAAGGATTATGGTGGAAGATTATTTAAATCCAGGATCATGTGCATTGCCTACATTGGTTGGAAGCACATAGTGTTTCTTAAATACCCCTTACACATCAAAAGGGCCCTTGGTGTCATGCTTTATCATAGGGGTCTTTGCGCCCCTCTACGGGACGCAGCGTGCTTCTTTCTACCTGCGGATACGCTGGAGCACCAATATTATTCGCTGTGTGGTGTGGAAATGAGTGAATGGAAGGGTCAGGAGTGAGTGAAAAGTGAATTTTAAAAAATACCTAGCTCCCGTTGAGTAGAAACTTTAATATTCCATGGTGCTGATATTGTTAAAAATGTGTGGGTCGGATGGGTGTGGTGTCAATGTATAAAACCTCCTGTGTATCAACTTGTTTCGAAGTGTGCTGCTTCTTCAGGACAGATTAACAGATCTCTTCTGTTCTCACATAGCTAGTTTGACAATATCATCAATGATGTAGTGCTACATAAACGGGTAGTGAATGCTACATGTAGGAGGCAAATGGTCTAAATATAAAATACGATACCAAAAGGAATTTCCTTAAGGGTAATCTGAAAGAGAAACACACCATTTAAAAACGTCCAGTATGCAAAGCATTCTGTGTGCTACAGTGGTGACCTGTAAAGGAGTGATATACAGTGCTCATTAATCATCATTGACTTAGATGTGATCTATGTGCACCTTTCCTCCTACACTCTTCCTTTCTTCGATACTCTGATTAAATCCCTTTCTCTGCTTGTTTACCGTTGGTGTCCTTAAAAGGAACGTTTAGATGGTATATCAGAATACTGACACCGTTCTGTTTCACAAAAAAAATGTAATTATTGCCCGTCATTTCCAGGTTCCAGGGGTGCAAGAGGTTCAGTCTGTCTTTGCTCTAACCCTCTGTTTCTTCCTAGCTTCCTTTGCAAATTTCTTTTTAGTGGAGCCCTCAATGTCACTTTTACGTTTTAAATGTGGCTTAATGGCTCGCATACCCAGGGTATCACGACTCACAGAGGTGTAAACTTCTACAATTCATTTTGGTAGTTCCTGTTCAATATCTGGAACTAGAACTACTTCCAGTTTCTGATGTATAGTCAGACCCAAAGCTTCTCCCTTAATGTTGTTCAGGATGATTGAGGAAACTGTTGGGAAGTTTCCCATTAACTTCTTTCCCAAGTCTACAGCTGGCTCAGCCCTTGCTGGGGCCACTTGGGGAGGGGAGAGAGGGTTGGGGGGAGGCAATTGCCAATCAAGGCATGCCATGCTTGCTGGTGTAAATACATACAAATAACCTCCACATCTGATTGAGACTTGTAGACGCAGATTCTGTACCTTAGACTATTCCCCAGCCATCAAACTTGAAAACTTGCAGATCCAGAGGTACCCCTACATCTATCGGCTTGACATAGTCTACCCTGGACATGATGTGCGCACTGCCTATATATAGGCTCCACCCCTACATGCTGATGTTGTATCTTTCCGTACCAGATAGCGCTGTTCTTTAAGAGCTACCCTCAATCTATTTTTGGTGAATTTTTTCGCGACTTTTTTTCAAACTTTTTGAATATTCTCTGTCACAGGATGTCCCCGAAGAAACCTACTGGTTTCAAACCATGTTGTGCCGATCACAGGCAGAATTTTGTGATGGACCCACACTTGGTGTGTTTGTAGAGGGACCATGACTCAAAGACCTATGAGGACTACTGCGCCATGCACCTGACTGCACTTAGGGAGTGCTCCTTCAAGGTCTCCGCTGCCTGTTGACCCCTTGGGGCTCAAGAACCCAGTCACCAGAAGCTCCCAGGTCCACTTGCCGAGGTGCACCGGCTGGTGGTCTTCTCGTTCGAAATAGTCTGGCAAGGAGAAATGCAAGAAGCCGAAGAGATCTTTTGGCCGCACTCATCTAAGTACTTGGCAGAGGCACAGGAGTGTCGGTACCCCAGGCCATGTGCTGCGCCAGAGACTGAGTCTGGGTCCCCTCAACGCATTCCTTATTTTTCAGTAGCTGGAGCGACCACCAGCCCAGCTGAAAGTTTTGAGACCATAAACCTCCTATTTGGGCAGCCTGCCACTCTGAAGTGCCTTCGAGCTTCAGAGGATACCCATTTAATCCTTGCCAGCGGGTTCGCCCTTTGCACCAGTCGAGCCCCCATGAATCCGCTGTTGGATCAAGAGGAGAGCTTCCTGTAATACTAAGACTTCCTTCAGTGCCTGCCCACTCAAATGCCGAAGCCACTGGTGCCCTATCGCGGCGCCATCCCCATTGTCATTCTGGATTTCAAATCTGTGCCGACTGGGACATTCCCTCCGAGTTGGAGCCAATGCCTTTTTCATTCGACAAGCCTGGAGAGGGAGACATATGGGAGGGCTCCGAGAATCCTTATGGATACCAGTCTCCTAGACCATACGGTGGACAACTGGTATGTGGAACTGGCGGATGCCAGTGTGTTAGACACCTCACCAGACACTGGTTTGGTCTCTTTTCATGGCTATGGGGGAGGGCGCCTCATTCGCTATGGCAGTGGGTAGAGCGGCTGAGATCTTGGACCTTTAGTTGCCCTTAGTGCCAGTTGAGGTGAATATCTTGGTAGAGGTGCTTCAGCCAGGAGTTGCCCCCATACGAACCCCTACTCCCTTTTAATCTCTTTGGTGCTCAGGACGGCGCCTGGCTTTTCGATGTTCTACTCAGACCTGGCCCACACCCTGAATAGGGGCTCCTGTGCATAGGACAGTTGCTGCTGCCATTGCCTTGATTCTGGGGATCCCAGTTTCCTTGTTCAGCACCCCACCCTGGAGAGCTTGGTGGTCTAAGCATCCACCTCTAGGGTCAAACTTGGCTCGTTCTCAGTTACTCCAGGAGATGGGGAATCCAAGAGGCTGGATACCTTTGGGAGGAGGATTGTCTCTTCTGCCAGCCTTGCACTGTGGTCGGTGAACACATACCTCTTGGGCTGATACTTAATAGGATGTGAGATATGGTCTTGCAAGAGCTTCATTGGATCTCTGAGGAAGCCCGGGCCATACTGTCCCAAGCTATTGCTGACTGGAGAGACTCCTCATAGTTCACAATATGCTGCAGACACTCGATGGGTAGAACGATTTCATCAGTGGCCCTTTGGCGCCATACCTGGCTGAGAACCGCTGGCTTTTCAGGGGATGTGCAAGCTTTGCTTATAGACCTGGCCTTTGATGGCTTTCGGCTTCTTAAGAGAAGGCGGATTCAGCACAGTCTTACGGATAGCGGAGCTACGGCCATTTCCATGGGGCCCCCCCGACAATCCCAATATGCTTTCTGCCTCTTTCATGGCCTTGAAAAGCATTTCTAACTGCATCCATACTCGCCCAGACACCACGGCCACCAGGCTTCCATCTTTTTCTGGAACCAAGGTCGTGGATCCCATATACCACGTGGGACAGGTAGCCAGATGTCAGGCCCATCAATCACCCTCCCACAGCTGCAACCTCCAAACCACTTTAGTTAGCCCTCCTACCATCATGGACATCCAGTGGTGGGCAAGATAATCCATGGCCTGCACCACTGGACGGCAGTAACATCAGACTGTTGGTTTATACAGATTGTCCAAATAGGCTTGTCCGACCCCCTTAGTGACCACCTCTCCACCCACGCCACCTGCTTACGACTGATTGGGGACCACCTCTCCTTGCTCTGTCAAAGTGTTGGCTCTCTTGGCCAAGGGAGCCCTTGAGAGGGTACCAGCATAAGAAGTAGGTTGTGGCTGCTATTCTGGCTACATTCTGGTGTTCAAAAAGCACGGAGGTCTTCATCTTATCCTAAACCTGTGCTTTCTCAATTTTTCCTGAGAAAGGAGAAATTCCAAATGGTTACGCTTGCTCCAGGCCCATGTGCCCTAGACCCAGGAGACTTTGATGGTAGCTTTGGACTTGCAGGATTTATATTTCCTCATCCCCATCTTGCCTGCCCACAGACATTACCTGTGGTTCATGGTGGACCACAAGCCATTTGTTTGCCTTGCTTCCCTTTGGCTTTACCAGCTCTCCCCAGGTATTCACCAAGATGATGATGGTGGTGGTTGCAGCTCATCTACGAAGGTTAGGGGTTCTAGTCTTTCCCCTACCTCTACGATTGGCTGTTGAAGGCGTGGTCGCCACAGGCAGTCATCTCCCACCTCAATACTACGGGCGGACTGTAGTGACATATGGGTCACTCCTGGAATATGGCAGCCATCTGGAAAAGCTGGAGATCAGAGGACCCAGCTCTCCAGCGCAGTGCCGGCTTCACATCAACCTGTTGGATCTTTGGACACATTGTTTGTCATTGAAAGCCATTCTTCCTAAGATGAAGGGAAAGCTGGTGCAGGTGTTACTGGACAATGCCAGTGCCATGGGTTACTGACACATGGGTAGGGTTGTGGACCCTTTATCAAGAGGCTCCGTCTCTGGACTAGGCTGGAACGCCAGGGCACATCCCTGGTGGTTCAACACCTGGCGGACTCTCTAAATGCCAAAGCGGACCAACTCGACTGACTATGCCTAGCTGGTTACAAATGGCGTCTCCATATGAAAATGGGTTAAGTGCTCTTTCAAGAGTCGGGAGAGCCATGGCTAAATCTGTTCACCACAGTAAAGAATGTGCAATGTCTGCAATTTTGCGTGCTGGAGTTTCCAAGCCGGATATTACTCGAGACACTTTTTTGTCTTGAGCTGAGCTACAGCCTCCTGTAGTGGTTCCCAAAGTGTGCACCGCGGCTCCCCTGTGCGCCATTTGGACTAGCTAGGGGCGCCGCGGACGTCTTTGAAATTTAGGAATGACAAGCGATATTGCTGCCCGGGCTCTGCCGCAACTCGAGACCCCCTTCACAGATTAAGTAGGTTCACCCATGCGCATCGTCGACAGTAGAAATACAATTGTAAATATTGAATAGCATGTAAATTAAAATATGGGCTGCAACGCTTGACTTTCCTAGCTTTGGTACTTGCTGGCCTTGCAGCACAACCGTGTTAGGCCGTGCATTTAAAAAAAAATATTCCTCATGTGCAGTACCACAAGAAAAAACATTATTGGCAGAGCCAACAGGTCTCAAACGTGGGACCTATTGGCTAGATCTAAAGGTATCACACATGGCATAAAATAACAAATAAGTTAAGGGTGAAATCATGAATTCATATCACACTGGTAATTTCTCGGCATCTTATGTGAGGCAGAGCCATGTAAATGACAGATAATTCAAATAAAACAGATCACAGGGTGACCAAGACATCAGCAAGGGGTCCTACTGAAAATAAATGAATGCAGGGTGGGCACATTTTGCATAACAATGCAATATATGTGGCACAGCAAACAGCCTGGAACCAGCCATGCCGAGACGCCGAAACTGACGACGGTCATTACAGCACTTCACCCACCTAGAACAAACACAACCAGGGACGGGTATCTTTTTGAAGTACCAGAACTACTTTTTTG
This sequence comes from Lissotriton vulgaris, assembly GCF_964263255.1. Classification (NCBI taxonomy): domain Eukaryota; kingdom Metazoa; phylum Chordata; class Amphibia; order Caudata; family Salamandridae; genus Lissotriton; species Lissotriton vulgaris. The sequence goes on from NW_028245109.1 coordinate 8,334, forward strand.
GACAAGACCTACAAAGTCCACTACAACAAGAAAAGAGAAGGGAAGATAGATACTCCAAAAAGTTTTTTAAAGAAATAGGCTGGAATAACGACCGAGAAAATATCAGTGTGGTCACAGAGGGATCCTACAAAGGACAACTTACCGAAAATATTCAAAGCGCCCTGAAGAAACTCCTTGGTAGGGAGTGAAACGCGTTGGCTGATCTCACTATATATTTTATTGATGTGCCTTTTTTTGCTGAACAAAGATAAATAAAGAACATTTCTCTACTTATTCTTTTTGGACTCTCATTTTGGTGCGCCCCCATGAGTATCTAAAAACTAAAATAACAAAAGTTAAGGGTGAAATCATGAATTCATATCACACTGGTAATTTCTCGGACTCTTATGTGAGGCAGAGCCATGTAAATGACAGATAATTCAAATAAAACAGATCACAGGGTGACCAAGACATCAGCAAGGGGTCCTACTGAAAATAAATGAATGCAGGGTGGGCACATTTTGCATAACAATGCAATATATGTGGCACAGCAAACAACATAGACCGTAATTAGCTAATTTAAATAAGTGGCATCGGGAAATGGCAAAAACAGCAAGCACCTGGAGCAAGGAGAAGGAAACAGAGGCTGAGACATGTCGGGAGGGGGGGGGGGGCAGAATGCAGTGCTGGATAATGGCAGGGTGACCTGGCGACTCCCCTAAATCAATTGAAACTCCAAGATAATCTGGCATGCTTTTGTTTTTTTATACACACCAACTAAGATGATTCGCCCCAGTGGCACTGCTGAAGGAGACAAAGAGTTGAGTGTGAAATTACAACATTCAAACATCCGATCGAGCCCAGAGTTAACTGACCCTGGCCGGAAGGCCGGCCATCTCAGCCTGATACAAAGTCACTTGTGAGCCCCAGACGTACCGGAATGGTGGTTTGTCCATTGCTCTCTTCTGCCACCGACGTTCTCCCCTCCTTAGGCAGTGAACACAAGCAATAAAAAAATACAAAGGTGGGCTGTCCATGAGGGGTGCAAGTGTGAGGTCCATGTGATTTGACCCATGCAGTGACTCTTGAGACTCTGTAAAATAGTGTGCCATGAGCAATGATGAGTCACTAATTTAATTGGCACTGGCTCTCCTCTTTCAATGCAGGGCCCTTCTGTTACGTTACGTAAACTAAAGCACAGAGTTTGCATAGGTTCTGCCGTATTAGTACAACCTTTGTGACACTGAGGTTGTCATACCCAGAAGTCAAATGAAAGAGATAACATCAAATTGTCATGCACACACACTCCGAAACACACACATACACGTAAGTGCAAACATGCGCGCACACAGACAGACTCTCACGTACATGCAAACACACCCACCCCCTTACCTTTCTTTGCCGATTTGAATCATTTCGAACTGTGTGTCCCACTTTACTTTCAACAGTCAAAGAAGTGAAAAACTGTTATTTGGTGAGTGTTAAAGATTGATATATTTCAAATGAACAAAAGTGCTCCTACATAGGAAAAATAATTGTCAGGGAGAAAACTAGAAGTACTCTCAAGGTAGGACTTACATCCCCGCACCTGTAAAAAAAAAAAAAAAGTGATATGATGGTGAGCCGCGGCCAATTGGCAATTAGATCAAGGGAGCCGCAGGTCAAAAAAGTTTGGGAACCTCTGGCCTCCGGTATAAATTTCCGCCCATACTACTTCTGGCCAGAGTTTTCAAGAAAATCAGGAACGACCGGGCCAAAGTCCAGGTTCTATATCTGACACGGAGAGACTGATATCTCGAGCTGTCCCGTCAAGAGGCTCTTCTGACTCCTCAACAGGGGAAGGTCCTGCACCCAAACCTGCATACCCTTCACATTCATGCATCGAGATCAAGCCGCAACAGTTTAAAGCTCTCATCCTTCCTCCAGAAATTTGTGTTATTCCGGTGACCGGATATATCCCTCCACCAAACTATGTGCCTGTTGCTGGAATACATTTGTGGCATGGTGTGCATCTAGGAACATCAATCCTCTTTCTGCAGCTCTTTCCCAAGTTCATCTATTTGCTCCCTGTGCCTGCAGGGTTCTTCTCTGGGCACAGTTAAAGATTACTTATAAGCCATTTCAGCTTTTTTGCGGTGCCAACCTTCTTTGTTAAAGTCCCCTGTTGTGGCTAGCTTTCTTAAAGGTTTGCAGCCTTTATTTATTTGAAAAGTTTATAAAGCGCAAACATGACCCATATGGGTATCCGAGCGCTGTACAAAGGAGCGAAAGAGGAAGAGGCATGAATAGAACACCGTAAAGGACATTAAAAAAAGAGCAACAACCCATTGTGTGGGACATGTAAAGTGTCAGGACAGCAACCTATCTTTTGGAGCACGTGGAGAGCCAAAATTACAACGATTAACAGGTATCAAAGATTATCCACTGGAAATAAAAGTTGTCCTCTGGACTATTGCTGTAGATGGTCATTTAGGAGTAACCATTTAACTTTTTTTTAAAAATCAGGCAGCAGAAGGGTTTGTTCTGATCTTTGGAGGAAGAGCGTTCCATATTCTCGGTGCAAGACCAGAGAAGGCTTTTTGGATTTGGGAGGTATCAACAGGAGGGTGTTGGAACTTCGTATGGTCTGATTCAAACCAGATAGTTCAAGGTTTCTTGCGAGGTAAATATGGGTGTTGTAGTGAATAGCTTTGTGCGTCAGGCAGGCTATCTTGAAACAAATTCTAGCTTCGATAGACAGCCAGTTGAGTTGAATTTGGTCTCGTGTGATGTGATCATGTTTTCTAGAACCAGAGAGGAGTCTGGCCGCAGATTTCCGAGTGGGTCTTAGAGGTGCCAATCTAGCTTTCAGTAACCCAGCTAGGGTCACCCTTCCATACTCGGAGTGTGAGAAGTAGGGATTGGACTGCAGATTGAATGTCCTCATAAGGCAAGAATGGCTTCATTTTCCTTAATGTGTTGAACTGATGATGGTCTCTCCTTGTAGTTGCACTGATGTGATCTTGCATATTCTGGTATTTGTCCAGTGTTATGCCTAAAGATCTGAGTGAACAACATGAGGCATACTTTTGAAAGCTGAAAGTTGTTTGAGCCATTCTTGAGTGGGTGCAGAATGATTGTTGGGGGCAATGTTACCTCCTAGGCCATTCATTATGCCAAAGTGGGTCTTAAAACCTTGTCCTGACCTTTTTTTTATTTATTTTATTTATTGTGTTCGCCCTTTGAGCCACTGTGCAACTGCTTTTCTAGTGGCCAATACATCAGCCAGGAGGGTCACCGAACTGTAGGTGCTGTCTGTACACCCTCCGTACACATCTTCATTAAAGACAGTCTGGTACTATGGACATGTTTCTCCTTCTTCCAGAAGCTTGTGACCCCCTTTCTCTGTAGGCCAGAACATCAAGCTGCCTACCTTATTTTCCCAAACGCTGCCCTTAAAAACAAGCATTGGAAATGCAATAGGTCTCGGATTTATTTGAGTTAGAGCTAATGGCATTGTAAATGGCAATGTCTTTTCGCCATGTGTTATGGAGTGTATGCATGTGGTGTGTAATGGAATTATGTGGTATGGATTGGAATTGTTCACACTGCTCTGCACTCACTGCTCTGCACTCACTGCTCTGCACTCACTGCTCTGCACTCACTGCTCTGCACTCACTGCTCTGCACTCACTGCTCTGCACTCACTGCTCTGCACTCACTGCTCTGCACTCACTGCTCTGCACTCACTACTCACTGCTCTGCACTCACTACTCACTACTCTGCACTCACTACTCACTACTCTGCACTCACTACTCACTACTCTGCACTCACTACTCACTACTCTGCACTCACTACTCACTACTCTGCACTCACTACTCACTACTCTGCACTCACTACTCACTACTCTGCACTCACTACTCACTACTCTGCACTCACTACTCACTACTCTGCACTCACTACTCACTACTGTGCACTCACTACTGTGCACTCACTACTGTGCACTCACTACTGTGCACTCACTACTGTGCACTCACTACTGTGCACTCACTACTGTGCACTCACTACTGTGCACTCACTACTGTGCACTCACTACTGTGCACTCACTACTGTGCACTCACTACTGTGCACTCACTACTGTGCACTCACTACTGTGCACTCACTACTGTGCACTCACTACTGTGCACTCACTACTGTGCACTCACTGTCACTACTGTGCACTCACTACTGTGCACTCACTACTGTGCACTCACTACTGTGCACTCACTACTGTGCACTCACTACTGTGCACTCACTACTGTGCACTCACTACTGTGCACTCACTACTCACTACTGTGCACTCACTACTCACTACTGTGCACTCACTACTCACTACTGTGCACTCACTACTCTCTGCACTCACTACTCACTACTCTGCACTCACTACTCTGCACTCACTACTCACTACTCTGCACTCACTACTCTGCACTCACTACTCACTACTCTGCACTCACTACTCTGCACTCACTACTCTGCACTCACTACTCTGCACTCACTACTCTGCACTCACTACTCACTACTCTGCACTCACTACTCTGCACTCACTAGTCTGCACTCACTACTCTGCACTCACTACTCTGCACTCACTACTCTGCACTCACTAGTCTGCACTCACTAGTCTGCACTCACTAGTCTGCACTCACTACTCTGCACTCACTAGTCTGCACTCACTAGTCTGCACTGACTACTCTGCACTGACTACTCTGCACTGACTACTCTGCACTGACTACTCTGCACTGACTACTCTGCACTGACTACTCTGCACTGACTACTGTGCACTGACTACTGTGCACTGACTACTGTGCACTGACTACTGTGCACTGACTACTGTGCACTGACTACTGTGCACTGACTACTGTGCACTGACTACTGTGCACTGACTACTGTGCACTGACTACTGTGCACTGACTACTGTGCACTGACTACTGTGCACTGACTACTGTGCACTGACTACTGTGCACTGACTACTGTGCACTGACTACTGTGCACTGACTACTGTGCACTGACTACTGTGCACTGACTACTGTGCACTGACTACTGTGCACTGACTACTGTGCACTGACTACTGTGCACTGACTACTGTGCACTGACTACTGTGCACTGACTACTGTGCACTGACTACTGTGCACTGACTACTCACTAGTCTGCACTGACTACTCACTAGTCTGCACTGACTACTCACTAGTCTGCACTGACTACTCACTAGTCTGCACTGACTACTCTGCACTGACCTGGTGGTGTCTGTGTGTGCATGGCAGTGGTGGTGTGCGTGTGTGCATGGCAGTGGTGGTGTGCGTGTGTGCATGGCAGTGGTGGTGTGCGTGTGTGCATGGCAGTGGTGGTGTGCGTGTGTGCATGGCAGTGGTGGTGTGCGTGTGTGCATGGCAGTGGTGGTGTGCGTGTGTGCATGGCAGTGGTGGTGTCTGTGTGTGCATGGAACCTAGTTGCAATCAGACGTGTTGGTTGTCACCAGAATGCTTCGTTACTGCTGCCGGTAATGCTGCTGGATGCTAGGACGTGAAGAGCACACCACTCACTTGAATCGGGTCCAGCAACTTTTTGAATATCCGACCTCACTTCCTTCCAGAGGAGGATGCGAGGTCACAGCCACGACACACATAACCACTGCCCGGGTCTCCATACTATTAGGCAGTGAGTCAGTGTTCATCTTTCTTTTCCCGCTCGCCAGCAGTTAAGTCACCCATTCTTTCAGCTCAGTTTGATTCTGGTGGTTAAGTGACACCGCGGGAGCATTTCTTCATCGCTCCAGCGGTACTTAGTAATCGTCTCGGGCGGCATCAATGCTGTAGCGGCTGGGAGCCGACAGAGGGCGCACTAACAGCAACAGTCAGTGAGGTAATAAATAGCATGTGAATAAATGTGACATGCAGTAGACACGGCCCTGATAGGTAAGTGCCGGTGCTAAGCACCAGAAAGCACCGGCACAATTAGCAAAGCAACCCGCTTCTCCCTATGTACTGGCGACCTTAGGCCTGCTTGTTAGACGGACCGGGAGGGTCGGCCGAGTAGAAGGGGAGAGGTCTCCAGGGAGAGCCGTCTCCAGCGATCGTACAGACAAGTAACTTCCCCCCCACAGACTGACACCACACAAGGATAAGGTTGAACGATACTTTATCAGCAATTCTTCGAGTACGGTTAAATGATACAAGGAGGTCTGGACTCAGGGGTCCCCTCGGTTCGGGTCTCTGGTGGGGAAAGGGGTAGCGGGACAGTCTTGTTACCAGTTGGGTAGATGGAAAGCTCTCAATCCTCGAGCTCGGCGTTCTAGATGATCGGGCCGCGGCGGAGCCAGCAGGTCCCGAGATGGTTGAAGGTAGCGACGGTCCGCGGCGGAGCCAGCAGGTCCCGATGAAGATGGAGGTACAAACGGTCCGCGGCCACGCCAGCAGGTCCCGACGACGATGAAGGTTACGGAGGTTACGGCAACGCCAGCAGGCAAGACGACAGTTCACAAGGAGGGACTACGGCAGCGCCAGTAGTCCGTCAAGGATGAGTTCTTCTCTGCGTCTCTCGACTCCAGGATACAACTGCCCTCCTGCTCTGGAGCTGCCTCAGTTATAGGGCTGGTGCCCTTTGATGTCCGGACCCTCGCACTTGGAGATCGGGGGGTCCAGGATGAGGGAGTCCAGACACCCAGCAGGGGGGTGGAGCTAGCGCCCGGGGAGGCTGGGGGCGAGCGGTACCTGGCGGGGGAGAGCCATCGACACCTCTTTCTCCCATTGACCTGCCAAGTAGTCCGCTCACCTCCTGGGTGGATGGTGGTGCCGGGATGTCGGAGGCCTGGCCAGGCCCAGGGTTAGGGTCGATCAGAGGCCACGCGGCCTCGTGGTGCAGTGTCCAAGATGGCGCCCAGGTCGGGCGCGCGGGCCAGTAGTGGATCGTGCCCACGAGGTCGATATGTTCAGAGGCAGGGGTCCCGGAGGGGACGGGAAACGTGAAGTGGTGGTGTGTGACACTTGGGGGACCGGGCTCGGGCCTGGTCGGGCAGAGGGGGAGCGGGCCCGTCATGTGGCCTGTCCAACATGCGTCCCCCCCAGCTGAAGGCGGGGAGAGTCACCCATCCTCTTGGGGACTCTCCTCGTCGAGGCGGAAAAAGCGTGACAGGCCATCCGCGTTGGCGTGATCTTGCCCAGGTTGATGTTCCACAGTGAAGTCCATCCCTTGTAGGGAGATGGACCAACGTAGTAGTTTTGGGTTCTCCCCCCGCATCTGCATCAGCCACTGCAGGGGTCGATGATCGGTCTGTACCCGAAAGTGTGTGCCAAAGAGATAGGGCCGGAGCTTTTTGAGGGCCCATACCACGGCGAAGGCCTCCCTCTCGATGGTGCTCCAGCGTTGTTCTCGAGGTAGGAGTCGCCTGCTGATGAAGGCCACTGGCTGATCAAGGCCTTCGGGGTTCAATTGAGACAGGACCGCCCCAATGCCGTGGTCGGAGGCATCCGTCTGGACGACGAATTCCCGGCTGTAGTCGGGGGGCCTGGAGCACAGGGGCGGAGCACATGGCGGCCTTCAGTTGTTCGAAGGCTGTTTGACAATCTGGGGTCCAGTTGACCTTCTTTGGTTGATTTTTGGACGTGAGTTCTGTGAGGGGCCCCACTATGGTACCATAGTCCTTCACGAACCGTCGGTAATAGCCCGTGAGTCCCAGAAAGGCGCGTACCTCGGTCTGGGTGATGGGGGGCTGCCAGGACTGGATGGCGGCGATCTTGAGCTGCAGCGGGGCCACCAGGCCGCTTCCCACCTTGTGTCCGAGGTAGGTTACGGACCCCTGACCAATCTGGCATTTGCTGGCCTTGATCGTGAGGCCAGCTCGCTGAAGGGCCTGTAGCACCGCTCGGAGGTGATGGAGGTGGTTGGACCAGTGGTGGCTGTATACAGCGATGTCGTCTAGGTAGGCGGCGCTGAATCCTTCGAGCCCGGCCAAGACCTGATTAACGAGTCGCTGAAACGTTGCTGGGGCATTCTTCATGCCGAAGGGCATGACCTTGAAATGATAATGGCCGTCAGGAGTGGAAAATGCAGATCGTTCTTGGGCCCGGGGTGTGAGGCCGATCTGCCAGTAGCCCGCCGTCAGGTCGAAAATGCTGAGGTAGCGGGCAGCTCCCATGCGGTCGATTAGTTCGTCTGCCCGGGGGATGGGGTGTGCGTCTGTTCTGGTGACCGCATTCAAGCCCCGGTAGTCGACGCAGAACCGGAGTTCCGGTGTGGTGCTGGGGGCGGCTGCTTTGGGGACCAGTACTACTGGGCTGGCCCAGGGGCTGTCTGAGGGCTCAATGACCCCGAGCGTGAGCATCTTGGTTACTTCTTCCTGGATGCAGGCCCGTACCCGATCTGGTACGCGGTAGACCCGGTGGCGGATAGGGGGGCTGTCCCCCGTGTCCACGTCGTGCACACACCAGGAGGTGACACCTGGGGTGAGGGAAAACAGGCTGGCGAATTGCAACAGAAGGTCTCGACATTCTTGGCGTTGTTCCAGGGTGAGGGCCTCCGAGAGTCGGACCCCGTCCACGGAGCCGTCTTTCTCCCGAGTCCGTAGGAGGTCAGGGAGGGGTTCGGAGTCTTCTTCGGCTCCGTTGTCTGTGGCCATCAGGAGGCTGAGTTCTGAACGCACGAAATGGGGTTTCAGCCTATTAGCGTGGAGGACCCGGAGGGGGTTCCGTGAAGATTCCATGTCGATGAGATAGGTGACAGGGCCCTTGCGCTCGACTACTTTGAAGGGCCCCGTCCACTTGTCTTGCAGGGCGCTGGGTTCGGTGGGGGACATCACCCATACTTGTTGGCCGGGTTCAAATTCGATGGAGGAGGCGTTTTGGTCATGCCACTTTTTCATGTCCTCTTGACTGGCCTCCAAGTTTGCTTTTGCCAGCTCTCTGAACCGTCGGGTCTGGTTGCGGAGGGTTAGGAGGTATTTGAAGACATCGGGAGGGTTCTTTAGAGGGGGCATTTCCCAGCCTTCCTTGACTAGGCTGAGCGGCCCTCGTACGGGGTGTCCATACAATAGTTCAAACGGGCTGAAGCCGAGGGACTTCTGGGGGACCTCTCGATATGCGAAGAGGAGGCACGGCAGTAGCACATCCCACTGGCGACGGAGGGGCTCTTCCAACCCCCCAATCATCCCTTTGAGCGTGCGGTTGAACCGCTCAACGAGTCCGTTTCCTTGAGGGTGATAGGGGGTCGTGAATCGGTAGGTGACCCCACACTGTTGCCAGAGGGACTTCATATATTTGGAAATAAAGTTCGTGCCTCTGTCGCTGACGACTTCTCGGGGGAAGCCCACCCGGGAGAAGATCCCCATCAGGGCCCGGCCGACTACCGGGGCTGTCACAGTTCGCAGGGGAACAGCCTCGGGGTAGCGGGTGGCGTGGTCCACCAGTACCAGGATGAACCGATGTCCTTGTGCTGTACGGGGGTCCAGGGGCCCCACAATGTCTATCCCGACCCTCTCGAACGGGGTGGTGACCACTGGAAATGGTTGCAGGGGGGCTTTTAGTTTGCGGCCGCTCTTTCCACTGGCTTGGCACGTGGGGCAAGATCGGCAATGCTGGAGTACATCATTCCTCATTTTAGGCCAGAAGAAGTGGGTCACTAGGCGGCTGTAAGTTTTATCCTGACCCAGGTGTCCAGCCAGGGGGACATCGTGGGCCAGGTTTAGCAAGAAGTCTCTAAAACGGAGGGGCACCACTAGCACCCGACTGGCCCCCAACTCCGCGATCCTTTGTTCACTGTATAGCAGATCATTGTCCCAATAGACCCAATGTGTTCCGGAGGTATCCCCTGCGCTCTGGGCGAGGGCTTGTTGGCGGAGCCCCTCGAGGGAGGGACAGGTCTTCTGCTCTTGGCGAAACAGCTCCTGTGTGGGCCCCCCCTCCTGATGCCACTGGTCGAGGCCAGCGAGGTCCGGAGGTTGAGCTGGTTCTGGGGGGACGGCACGGTCGGTGTCTTCGACGGGAGCGACCGGGGGAGGAGGCGCCGGCCATTCAGGTTCCTCGGGTCGGAGCTTGGCACGGGCGGCCATGGACCGGGTGGTGACGCACGCCCAGTCCGGGATGCCTAACATCCCCAGGTGTTCTCTTCGTTCTACGGCTGCCCACGGAGAGCTTTCAAGGTCATTCCCCAGGAGGCAGTCTACGGGGGCATCATTTCGGACCGTCACCTTCAACATGCCGGAGACCCCTCCCCATTCGAAAGGGACGCAGGCCATCCGACACAGACTCTCCGAGTTATCGGCTGAATGGACAGGGCAGAGAATGTTGGGTAGGAACTGTTCTGGGGTCACCAGGTGACAGCGGACGGCTGTTACACTGGCCCCGGTGTCACGGAGGGCTTCGGCCCGGCGTCCATTGATTCTCACCCATTGGCTGTACTTCCGGGTGTTAGCGGGTAGGGGGACCCGCGGGACCATGTCTTTCCCCCCTAAGCAGGCTAGAGCCATGGCGGCTGACTCCCCTTCTTGATGTTCTTGCTCATATTCTTCTTGTTCCTCGGAGATCTGTTCTTCCCCCAGGGCAGCGGCCGCCACCTGGCGGGGTCTCGGGCTCTGGTTCTGTGGGCAATTTGGGTCGTTTGCGTAGTGGCCGACTCGCTGGCATCGATGACACGTGACATTGGCCCTATATCCTGGTCGTGCCGGGGTGCTGCCCCGGTTGGCCGGGGGAGTGGTGCTGGCAGCGGGGGCGGCCGGAGTGCTGTCTCTTCCTCTTCCTTGGCCTCCTCCTCCTCGGGGACGGTGCTGACCGGGGTGGTTTCGGTTCTGCTCATAGGACCCATTCCGGCCCACTCTGGTGATTTCCCACCGGTCAGCTTCGGCTGCGAGCTGCCGTGGATCAGTCAATTTGCTGTCTAGGAGGTGCTGCCGGAGCTCGATGAAGCAATTGTTTGACAGATGCTCCCACACCATGAGGTTGAAGAGCTGTTCGTAAGTTGTGACATTGCTTCCTTTGATCCAACCCTCGAAGGCTCTGCTGAAATAGTTAACGTACTCCACCCAAGTTGTACCCGGGATGCGGGTACAGTCTCTGAACCTCTGGCGGTACATCTCGGGTGTGAGCCCATAGCGGGTGAGGAGGGCTGCTTTCATGTGGTCATAGGAGGTCATCAGATGGTCCGGGAGCTGTAGCCGGGCATCGCGGCCCTCATTGAGGAATCTCCCCCATAGACCGGCTCCCCAGTCGCTTCGATCGATCCGGTGGGAGGTCATAGCTATTTCGTAAGCCTTGAACCATTGTTGGATGTCGTCCCCTCGGAAGTATTCTCGAACGACATCCTTGGGGATGTGTACCTTCTTATCTGTTGCTCCCGGGGTGCGGGGTTGCTCGGTCGCCCCTGATTCCTTGTTCTGCTTGCGTAAGTCTATCTCAGCTAATTTGCGCTCATGTTCGTATGCCAGTCTTTTTTCCTCGAGCTCTCTTTGTCTCTGTTTTTCCTCTCTTTCTTCTCGGAGCCTCAGATGTTCTAAGTTCAGTTTCTGTTCGGCCAACTTGAGTTCACCATCCATTTTGAGCCGGGCCATTTCTAGTTCGTGTAGTCTTGTTCTTTCTTGTTCCTGGATCTCGTCTTGCGAGAGACCCGTTCTTCGCTCCTCGGAAGCCGCGGTGTCTTTTTCCCCTGTTGCGACATTTTGGTCCGGGGGTGTGACGGTCTCGGTTTCTGCCCAGGACTCCAGGGCCTGCTTGAAATCATCTTTGGTACTTAGACCGGTGGTAGCGATACCTAGTTCGATGCAGAATTGTTTTAATTCACGATTGCTGTATTCTTCCAATTTCTCCATCTGAAATTTCTCGGTGGATCCGCTTTCTTTGGTCGTCATCGTGATTTCGTCGTGGGGTGAGCTACTCTCTGTACGATTATGCGGTGATTCGGATCGCGCCGCTGGCCACCAATGTTAGACGGACCGGGAGGGTCGGCCGAGTAGAAGGGGAGAGGTCTCCAGGGAGAGCCGTCTCCAGCGATCGTACAGACAAGTAACTTCCCCCCCCACAGACGGACACCACACAATGATAAGGTTGAACGATACTTTATCAGCAATTCTTCGAGTACGGTTAAATGATACAAGGAGGTCTGGACTCAGGGGTCCCCTCGGTTCGGGTCTCTGGTGGGGAAAGGGGTAGCGGGACAGTCTTGTTACCAGTTGGGTAGATGGAAAGCTCTCAATCCTCGAGCTCGGCGTTCTAGATCGGGCCGCGGCGGAGCCAGCAGGTCCCGAGATGGTTGAAGGTAGCGACGGTCCCCGGCGGAGCCAGCAGGTCCCGATGAAGATGGAGGTACAAACGGTCCGCGGCCACGCCAGCCGGTCCCGACGACGATGAAGGTTACGGAGGTTACGGCAACGCCAGCAGGCAAGACGACAGTTCACAAGGAGGGACTACGGCAGCGCCAGTAGTCCGTCAAGGATGAGTTCTTCTCTGCGTCTCTCGACTCCAGGATACAACTGCCCTCCTGCTCTGGAGCTGCCTCAGTTATAGGGCTGGTGCCCTTTGATGTCCGGACCCTCGCACTTGGAGATCGGGGGGTCCAGGATGAGGGAGTCCAGACACCCAGCAGGGGGGTGGAGCCAGCGCCCGGGGAGGCTGGGGGCGAGCGGTACCTGGCGGAGGAGAGCCATCGACACCTCTTTCTCCCATTGACCTGCCAAGTAGTCCACTCACCTCCTGGGTGGATGGTGGTGCCGGGATGTCTGAGGCCTGGCCAGGCCCAGGGTTAGGGTCGATCAGAGGCCACGCGGCCTCGTGGTGCAGTGTCCAAGATGGCGCCCAGGTCGGGCGCGCGGGCCAGTAGTGGATCGGGCCCACGAGGTCGATATGTTCAGAGGCAGGGGTCCCGGAGGGGACGGGAAACGTGAAGTGGTGGTGTGTGACACTTGGGGGACCGGGCTCGGGCCTGGTCGGGCAGAGGGGGAGCGGGCCCGTCATGTGGCCTGTCCAACACTGCTGCTTCAGCTGCGGGGGGCGCGCGCAGCCGTGAACGGCGGCTGCGCGTGAGCACTAGCACGCAATCTGAGAGGCAGGGACGGCACGCGACTGGGGCAAGCCGGTGTGTCCTGTTGAAAGAGGGTACCCCTCCTTAGGTGCTCGGTGACTTGTTGGGGGCCTGTTGACGACTGTGCACCTGCCCGTCCTTGTGCAAGACAGTCTGTCCAGTGCTCGCCCTCATTTGGCAAACGTCACCATGGAGCGCAAAGACACGCCGAGACGAGGTAGGAAGGGGGGGGGGGGGAGTGTGTCTCTGTGTGTGCTTGCGCATGCGCTGCGGCGAGGGGGGGGGATGTTCTGTCTGTGTGTGTGTGTGTGTGTGTGTGTGTGTGTGTGTGAGTGTGTGTGGGTGAGTGTGTGTATGTGCGGCGAGGGGGGGGGTCTGTATGTATGTATGTATGTATGTGTGTGCGTGTGAGTCTGCTTCCAAGGAGCCATGGGAGACAGGAAGCGCGCGCGCGACCTGATCCCAGTTCCAAGGTTGCACGTGCACCTCGCTTGTCTGTCTCCCTTGACTCCTCGAAAGCCAGAATGATTACAATAGAGTCTCAGAACAACAGATTGCTTCGCAATCTGTTCGCAGTTCCGAGACCTAATAAAAGGAGTGACTCCACTGTCTCGACCCAAAAAGAGTTTGCTCGTTCTACCTTGATCGCACATAAGGGTTCTGGGTGAACAATCAATTTTGTGGGGTACGTAGGGGTCAAGAAAGGTAAGGCTGTGCAGAAACGGACCATCTCAAGAAGATCTGCTACTCCTTGGCCAAGAAGCAAACCGAGCTTGTGTGGTCCTTCAACTAGAGCCAAGGCTCAACTACTACTGCGTTAGCCCACGTAGTCCATGTCCTGGACATCTGTCAGGCCCCAACATAGACATGTTAGACTTGGCATCTTTGGCATGGTTTCCCCTGTCTTTTTGCCTCTACCTTCTGTATTTTTGATACTGGGCTGGATTTCGTTTCTGCTGGTTTAGATGCTTTGGGCACTTTGCCACTGCTGATCAGTGTCAAAGTGCAAGTGCTCCCTGTATAAATTGTTATTGTAATTGGTTATCCATGATTGGCATATTTGTATCACCAAGAAGTCCCTAGTAAAGTGCACCAGGGCTGGTGATTCAAATGCTACTAGTGGGCCTGCAGCACTGATTGTGCTACCCACATGAATAGCCCTAAAATGGTGTCTCAGGCCTGCCACCGCAGTGCCTGTGTGCAGTCTGTGAACTGCAAAACCAATTGATGGACTGAATGTTGCACAATGGCAAAACATTCACCCCCAGTCACAGATATGGGTTTAATCCATCGTTATTTTGCTCACCACACCACCCCAGTTCAGACATGGCCATATGTAAATCAGTCTTGACCCTGTGCCTCATGGAAACAGTCCAGACCGGACTGCCAAGCCACGTCTTCCCTAGACCGGAATAAAGCATCCTAGCACCGGTTTCTGGCTATCAGCCGTCATCCGCCAGGATAGCTTGATTCCAGTGGCATGGAGAGCAGATCTCTGTACTGGGGTGAATGTATGACATTGTTCTGCATTCTGTCCATCAACTGTTGTTTTTTTGCATTAGTCACCCCGAGTGGGATGGGTATGCTCAGACGTGAGTCCCGTGCTCTCCATGCCACTGGAATCAAGCTATCCAGGCTGATGAGGGTTGATAGCCCAAAACCGGTCCTTGGATGCTAGTTTCCAGTCCAGGGAGGCCCTGGCCCTGGCTTGGCAGTTCGGGCTGGACTGTTCCCATTGGCACAGGGTCAAGACTGAATTGCGTATGGCTGGGGTCAAACTGGAATGGCATGGTGAGCAAAAAAACGATGGATTTAGGCCCAGATCTCTGTACTGGGGTGAATGTATGACATTGTTCTGCATTCTGTACATCAACTGTTTATGCAGTCTGTGAACTGCCATGTCAACCTGGCCAGTGTCCCCACTGACCAGGCCTAACACTTCCCTTTCTGTACACATTAGTCACCCCTATAGAAGGCCCAAGGTACCCCCCTGGGCAGGGTGCAGTGTATGTGAAAGGTAGAGCATGTACTAGTGCAGGTGACACGCTCTGGTAGTGAATTACAGCCATTTTCGTTTTTCACTATTGTAAGGCTATCTTGCCCATAGGCTATCATGGGGAAGGCTAGCTACATTGGCTACCAGCATATCTTCCCATAGGTGCAAGATAAGACCTAAACGTGTGGTATCCCTGAACTCAGAATGTAATTACACATGTTTTAGGAAAGGTTGTTTTTAAATCCTGTTTTTGAGAACAGCACTTCTAGAAAGTGGCTGTACTCTTGTCTGACCTTTTTGTGTGCCTTGGCCTGTTTGTGAATTGACTATCTGGTTTGAGAGTGACAGGGGCTGGGGAGCCCCCAGGAGGCTGGATGAGTCAGTCCTAGGCTGAATGACTGCTTCTTGAGTGGTGGGAGGGGATAGCACCTGGGCCTGAATAAGGCTGTGCCTACCTTCCACCTTGCTGGCTCCACCTGGGCGGCTGACTACCCTGCCCCTCTCTGAAAGTAAAGGAGAAGCCAGGAAAACAAAGTGATCACGGAACACCCAGAACTGTTTCAGACCTGTCTCAGAGCCCTCCTGCACAAAGGGAACAAAGACTTTTAGGGGTATAAATATAGGACCTCAGACTACAGAAAATTAGATCATCCTGGAATCAAGAAGGAACCTCTGCCAAGGAGAAAGCTGGAAGACTGAAGAAGGAAGACTGTCCAAGGAAGACTGTCCTGCTGTATGCTTGTGGACTGACCTGCAGTTGCTTTGCTGCCAAGGAGAGGGGAAGGTCTTTGCTTTGTGCTGTGTCCCCTTTCTTGAAGGAATCTCCAAGAGCCTGAGGAAGAGCTGGCTCCTTGTGAAGAAGTCCCAGGAACAAAAGGACTTCACCCCCAGCTTCCCTGAACTCTGCTGTGAGTTTTGTCCTTCCTAGAGTGCATGGGCCGGTTGTGGTGCCTCTGGTAGCTGTACCTGTGTTGGGAAGCTGGAAATTAAGATTTTATTAACTTTCTGCAAGTTTTCATACATCGCTCGCTTGCGGGGTGCATCCCCGTCGGTGCGAGGAAATCCCGCTGCCGCGAAGGCCAAGATCGTCGCAGCGCCTGTTGCCGCTGCCAGTCATCGCATCCTTCACTTGCGGGACTCATCAGTCCGGTGCGGGAAGAATAGCATCGCTGCGAGTATCGTCTCAGAGATCGTCGCACCGCTTGCGTGCAGACAGCATCACGTCGCTGCGAGAGTCGTTGCAGAGCCTTCGCATCGAGGGGCCGCGATAGGAGAAGATCGCCGCGCATCGTCGCTGCACCGGACATCGTCGCAACGTATCTTCTGCGAGGTGCTTCCACCGAAACCTGTGCACCGAATCCATGCAAGGTATCTGTTCCCTCCCTATACAGACCGGAGTCACCGCAACATGCCTGCTGCGTCCAGCGGGGTAGTCTCATCGCCTCCCCAGGGTCTCCGGAGTGACACATCGCTTGCTTTTCAACGCTACAGCTTTCACTTGGAACTTTAGTCGCATCTAAAGGTACTGTTGGCTAAAACGTGACGCAACTGTGGATTATTTTAACGCAACCTGAACACTTTTGAAACCATATTCTTTAACTGTGTATGTTGGATTTTTGTCGTTTTGGTCTTGTTTAGTTTAGATTAAATACCTTTATTTTTCTAAACTGTTGTGGAGTCAGTTCGTGGTATTTTCACTGTTACTGTGAGTGTTGGTGCAAATACTTTACACATTGCCTTTGATAAGCTGGACTGCACGTGCCAAGCTACCAAGGGGGTGAGCAGGGGTTATCTGAAGAGTGTTTCCTCCTTACACTGACTAGAAGCAATGGTCCCTATTTGGAGAGTGGTACCTACCTCTGCCAACTAGAGACTCCCAGATCTAACGCATGTCTACCCACGTTTACCAAGCATTACTGCCTGGACACTTCACCCGTTCACTCCTGCATGGCTCTCTAGTTCAACTCTGCTTCGCAGAGTCACCTCCCGAGAGGGTTGTAAAGCACTTTGTTATTCCATATGGAGTGTCCTGCACCAGGATTTCATCACTAGGGTCTATTGCCCCGTTCAAGTTGTGTTCATACTGGGGTCTACAACACTACTTACTTATGCATGAATAGCCAGGTCTTTAGATTTTTCTGTCACCAAATTTTGTATGGCTCTATTTCCAGATCTAATGGTGAGGCGTTCCAAAGTTTAACAGCCAGGAATCTAAAAGAGCTGCCCTCAAAGCACATTGTTAATTCTGGGGATCACTGTTCGCGCAGCCCCTTAGGATCTGAGATGCCGGTTAGATATATAAGCTTTGATCAGAGGACCAAGATATCTTGGGCCTCTCTGGTTGAGTATACTGTGAACAAAGATCGCTTTAAAAAGACTCTGTGCTTGATAGAGAGCCAGTGCAGTAGGGCGACTCCTGATCTTATAGAACAGTGTTTAGGAATAAATAACTACGTGCTACAGCATTTATCACTGTTGGACAGGCCACATGACGGGCCGCTCTCCCCCCGGCTCGACCAGGCCCGAGCCAGTCACGCAAGCACCACACACCACCATTGCATGTCCTACGTCCCCTCAGGGACACCTGCCCTCGAGCATGATAACCTCGTGGGTCCGATCCACTGCCGGCCCATGCGCCCAACCGGGGCCGCCATCTTGGACACTTCGCCACGAGGCCGCCTGGCCCCCGATCGACCTCAACCCTGGGCCTAGCCCGGCCTCAGACATTCCGGCACCACCCTCCACCCAGGAGGTGAGCGAGCTACTTGGCCAGTCAATGGGAGAAAAAGGTGTCGATGGTTCTCCCCCGGCCAGTGCCGCTCGCCCATCGCCTCCCCGGGCGCTGGCTCCACCCCCCTGCTGGGTGTCTGGACTCCCTCATCCCGGACCTCCCGACCTCCAAGTGCGAGGGTCCGGACATCAAAGCACACTAGCCCTATAACTGGGGCAGCTCCAGAGCAGGAAGGCAGTTGTATCTTGGAGTCGAGAGACGAAAGAAGAACTCATCCTGGACGGACTACTGGCGCTGCCGTAGCTCTGTCCTGTGCACCATCATCCTGCCTGTTGGCGCTGCCACAGCCGTCGTAACCTTCATCCTTCACCGTCGTCCGGATCTGCTGGCGAGGCCGCGGACCGTTGTAACCGTCATCTGCATCGGGACCTGCTTGGCTTCTCCACGGCCCGTCGACCATCCTTCATCCATCTCGGGACCTGCTTGGCTTCTCCACGGCCCGTCGACCATCCTTCATCCATCTCGGGACCGGCTTGGCTCCTCCACGGCCCGATCAGCAAACACGCCGAGCTCGAGGATTGAGAGCTATTGAACTCATTGGTAACTAAGACTGTCCCGCTACCCTTTTCCTCAACCAGAGATCAGAACCGAGGGGACCCCTGAGTCCAGACCTCCTTGTATTATATCAACGTAACCTGAGAATTGCATATAAAGTCTCGTTAACCTTCAATCTTGTGTGGTGTCCGTCTGTGGGGGGGAAGTTACTTATCTGTACAGTCGTTGGAGACGGCTCTCCCTGGAGACCTCTCCCCGTAAACTCGGCCGACCCTCCCGGTCCGTCTAACATTGGTGGCCAGCGGCGCGATCCGAATCACCGCATAACGTACAGAGAGTAGCTCACCCCACAACGAACAACAATGTCGACTAAAAAGAGCGGATCAACTGAGAAGTTCCAAATGGAGAAACTAGAGGAATACAGCCATCGTGAACTAAAGCAGTTCTGCATCGAACTAGGTATCGCTACCACCGGACTAAGTACCAAGGACGATTTTAAGCATGCCCTAGAATCTTGGGCAGAGACCGGGGATGTCGAAGCCCCTGAGCAAAGCACCGCGCAAAAGACCAACACGGCCCCTGAAGAGCAAAGAACGGGTCTCTCGCAAGACGAGATCCAAGAGAGAAAAAGCCCGACTACACGAACTCGAAATGGCCCGACTCAAGATGGACATAGAACTCAAATTGGCCGAGCAAAAAATAAACTTAGAGCACCTTCGCCTCCGAGAAGAAAGAGAGGAGAAACAGAGGCAAAGAGAGCTCGAGGAAAAAAGACTAACGTACGAGCACGAGCGGAACCTAGCCGAGATCAACCTGCGCAAACAGAATAAAGAGTTAGGGGTGCCCGACAGACCGTCCACCCCAGGGACCACGGACAAAAAAGTGCACATCCCCAAGGATGTGGTCCGAGAATATTTTCGAGAAGACGACATCCAGCAATGGTTTAAGGCATATGAAATCGCGATGACTGCGCACCGGATCGATAGAGCCGACTGGGGAGCCGGCCTATGGGGCAAATTCCTCAATGAGGGCCGCGATACTCTGTTACAGCTCCCAGACCACCAGATGACCTCCTACGACCATATGAAAGCGGCCCTCCTCACTCGCTATGGCCTCACGCCCGAGATGTACCGTCAGAGGTTCCGAGACTGCACACGCATTCCAGGTACAACTTGGGTGGACTATGTAACGTACTTTAGCCGAGCCTTCGAAGGCTGGATCAGAGGGAACAACGTCACGACCTACGAGCAGTTGTTCAATCTGATGGTATGGGAGCATCTGTCCAACAATTGCTTCATTGAACTACGCCAACACCTCCTCGACAGCAAGTTAACCGATCCCCGGCAGCTCGCAGCTGAAGCTGACCGGTGGGAGATCACCCGAGTGGGCCGGAATGGGTCCTACGAGCAGAACAGGAACAACAATGGTCACCACCGATCCAGAGGAGGAGGAGGGGGCCAAGGACGAGGAAGAGACATCACTCCGGCCGCCCCCACTACCAGCACCACCCCCCCGGCCAACCGGGGCAGCACCCCGGCGCGACCGGGATACAGAGCCAATGTTACATGTCACCGATGCCAACGAGTCGGCCACTATGCAAACGACCCAAGCTGCCCGCAGTATCAGAGTCCAAGACCCCGCCAGGTGGCCGCCGCGGCACTAGGGGAAGAACAGATCTCCGAGGAACAAGAAACAGACGAGCAAGAGTATCAAGAGTGGGAGCCAGCCGCCATGACTCTCGCGTGCTTAGGGGGAAGAGACATGGTCCCGCGGGTCCCCCTACCCGCTAACACCCAGAAGTACAGCCAATGGGTGAGCATCAATGGACAACGGGCCGAAGCCCTTCGAGACACCGGGGCCAGTGTGACAGCCGTCCGCTGTCATCTGGTGACCCCAGAACAATATCTACCGAACATTCTCTGCCCTGTGCGATCAGCCGACAACTCGGAGAGTCTGTGTCGGATGGCCTGCGTCCCCTTTGAGTGGGGGGGGGTCTCCGGCATGTTGAGGGTAACGGTCCGAGACGACGCCCCCGTGGACTGCCTCCTCGGAAATGACCTGGAAAGCTCCCCGTGGGCAGCCGTGGAGCGAAAAGCACACTTGGGGATGTTGGGCGTCCCAGACTGGGCGTGCGTCACCACCCGGTCCATGGCCGCCCGTGCCAACAATCACCCGGAAGAACCAGAATGGCCGGCGCCTCCGCCTCCGGTCGCCCCCGCCGAGACCCCCGACCAGGGCATCCCCCTCGAACTTGCTCAACCTTCCGACCTTGCTAATCTTGACCAGTGGGCTCAAGAAGGGGGACCCACACAAGAACAATTTCGTCAGGAGCAGAAGACCTGTCCCTCCCTTGAGGGACTCCGACAACAAGCGCTCGCCCAAAGCGCAGGGGATACCTCCGGAACCCATTGGGTCTACTGGGACAATGACCTATTGTACAGCGAGCAACGAATCGCCGAGCTGGGGGCCAACCGAGTACTAGTGGTGCCCCTCCGCTTTAGAGACTTCCTGCTAAATCTGGCCCACGATGTCCCCCTGGCAGGGCACCTGGGACAAGATAAAACCTACAGCCGCCTAGTGACCCACTTCTTCTGGCCAAAAATGAGAAACGATGTGCACCAGCATTGCCGATCTTGCCCCACGTGCCAAGCTAGTGGGAAGAGCGGCCGCAAATTAAAGGCCCCCCTGCAACCCTTTCCCGTAGTCACGACCCCATTTGAGAGGGTCGGAATAGACATTGTGGGACCCCTAGACCCGCGTACAAGACAAGGCCATCGCTTCATCCTAGTACTAGTGGACCACGCCACCCGCTACCCTGAGGCTATTCCTCTCCGGACTGTGACAGCCCCAGTGGTCGGCAGGGCCCTGATGGGGATCTTCTCCCGTGTGGGGTTTCCCCGAGAAGTCGTCAGTGACAGAGGCACGAACTTTATTTCCAAATATATGAAGTCCCTCTGGCAACAGTGTGGGGTCACCTACCGCTTCACGACCCCCTATCACCCCCAAGGAAACGGACTTGTTGAGCGGTTCAATCGCACACTAAAAGGGATGATCGGGGGATTGGAAGAACCCCTCCGTCGCCAGTGGGACGTGCTGCTGCCGTGCCTCCTCTTCGCCTACCGGGAGGTCCCACAGAAGTCCCTAGGCTTCAGCCCATTCGAGCTGCTCTATGGGCACCCAGTACGGGGGCCACTCAGCCTGATCAAGGAAGGCTGGGAGATGCCCCCGGCCAAGAGTCCTCCAGATGTCTTCCGGTACCTCCTCACCCTCCGCAACCAGTCCCAGCGGTTCAGAGACCTAGCAAAAGCCAACCTAGAGGCCAGTCAAGAGGACATGAAGAAATGGTATGACCAGAACGCCTCATCTATTGAATTCGAGCCGGGGCAACAGGTTTGGGTAATGTCCCCCACAGAACCGTGCGCTCTCCAAGACAAATGGACGGGACCCTTCAAGGTAATCGTGCGCAAGGGTCCTGCCACCTATCTGATCGATATGGAGTCCGCCCGGAATCCGCTCCGAGTCCTCCACACCAACAGACTGAAACCCCACTTTGCACGAACAGAACTCAGCCTCTTGATGGCCACAGACAACGGGGTTGAAGATGACTCCGAGCCTCTCCCTGACCTCTTGCGGACCCAGGAGCAAGACGGCTCCGTGGATGGGGTCCGACTCTCGGAGACCCTCACCCAGGAACAACGCCAAGAGTGCCAAGCCCTCCTATCACGATTTGCCAGCCTGTTCTCCCTCACCCCAGGTGTCACCTCCTGGTGTGTGCACGATGTGGACACCGGAGACAGCCCTCCTATCCGCCACCGGGCCTACCGCGTACCGCGTACCGGATCGGGTACGGGCCTGCATCCAGGCGGAAGTAGCTAAGATGCTCACGCTCGGGGTCATCGAGCCCTCCGACAGTCCATGGGCCAGCCCGGTCGTACTGGTCCCCAAAGCAGCCGCCCCCGGAACCACACCCGAACTCCGGTTCTGTGTCGACTACCGAGGCCTGAATGAAGTCACCAGAACGGACGCACACCCCATCCCCCGGGCAGATGAACTGGTCGACCGAATGGGCGCTGCCCGCTACCTCAGCATCTTCGACCTAACGGCAGGCTATTGGCAGATCGGCCTCACACCCCGAGCACAAGAACGTTCTGCCTTCTCCACCCCCGATGGCCACTATCATTTCACGGTCATGCCCTTCGGCATGAAAAATGCCCCAGCGACTTTCCAACGGCTCGTCAATCAGGTCCTGGCGGGGCTCGAAGAGTTCAGCGCCGCCTACCTGGACGACATCGCTGTGTACAGCCACCATTGGACCGAGCACCTCCACCACCTCCAAGCAGTGTTGCAAGCCCTTCAGCGAGCTGGCCTCACGATCAAGGCCAGCAAATGTCAAGTTGGACAAGGGTCAGTGACCTACCTCGGACACCAGGTGGGAAGCGGTCTAGTGGCCCCTCTACAACTGAAAATTGCCGCCATCCAGAACTGGCAGCCCCCTATCACACAAACCGAGGTGCGAGCCTTCCTGGGCCTCACGGGCTACTACCGAAGGTTCGTGAAGGACTATGGTACCATCGTGGGGCCTCTCACCGAGCTCACGTCAAAAAATCAGCCCAAGAAGGTGAACTGGACCCCAGAGTGCCAAGCGGCCTTCGAACAGCTAAAGGCCGCCATGTGTTCCGCTCCTGTGCTCCAGGCCCCAGACTACAGCCGGGAGTTCGTCGTCCAGACGGACGCCTCCGACCAGGGCATTGGGGCGGTCCTGTCCCAGGTGAACACCGAAGGCCTGGATCAACCGGTGGCCTTCATCAGCCGGAGACTCCTGCCACGGGAACAACGCTGGAGCACCATAGAGAGGGAAGCCTTCGCTGTGGTATGGGCCCTCAAGAAGCTCCGACCCTACCTTTTTGGCACCCACTTCCGGGTGCAGACTGACCACCGACCCCTGCAGTGGTTGATGCATATGCGGGGGGAAAACCCAAAACTGCTACGCTGGTCCATCTCCTTGCAAGGTATGGACTTTACCGTTGAACACCGGCCTGGGTCCGACCACGCCAACGCGGATGGCCTGTCCCGGTTTTTCCGCCTCGACGAAGAGAGTCCCCAAGAGGATGGGTAACTCTCCCCGCCTTCAGCTGGGGGGGACGCATGTTGGACAGGCCACATGACGGGCCGCTCTCCCCCCGGCTCGACCAGGCCCGAGCCAGTCACGCAAGCACCACACACCACCATTGCATGTCCTACGTCCCCTCAGGGACACCTGCCCTCGAGCATGATAACCTCGTGGGTCCGATCCACTGCCGGCCCATGCGCCCAACCGGGGCCGCCATCTTGGACACTTCGCCACGAGGCCGCCTGGCCCCCGATCGACCTCAACCCTGGGCCTAGCCCGGCCTCAGACATTCCGGCACCACCCTCCACCCAGGAGGTGAGCGAGCTACTTGGCCAGTCAATGGGAGAAAGAGGTGTCGATGGTTCTCCCCCGGCCAGTGCCGCTCGCCCATCGCCTCCCCGGGCGCTGGCTCCACCCCCCTGCTGGGTGTCTGGACTCCCTCATCCCGGACCTCCCGACCTCCAAGTGCGAGGGTCCGGACATCAAAGCACACCAGCCCTATAACTGGGGCAGCTCCAGAGCAGGAAGGCAGTTGTATCTTGGAGTCGAGAGACGAAAGAAGAACTCATCCTGGACGGACTACTGGCGCTGCCGTAGCTCTGTCCTGTGCACCATCATCCTGCCTGTTGGCGCTGCCTTAGCCGTCGTAACCTTCATCCTTCACCGTCGTCCGGATCTGCTGGCGAGGCCGCGGACCGTTGTAACCGTCATCTGCATCGGGACCTGCTTGGCTTCTCCACGGCCCGTCGACCATCCTTCATCCATCTCGGGACCTGCTTGGCTTCTCCACGGCCCGTCGACCATCCTTCATCCATCTCGGGACCGGCTTGGCTCCTCCACGGCCCGATCAGCAAACACGCCGAGCTCGAGGATTGAGAGCTATTGAACTCATTGGTAACTAAGACTGTCCCGCTACCCTTTTCCTCAACCAGAGATCAGAACCGAGGGGACCCCTGAGTCCAGACCTCCTTGTATTATATCAACGTAACCTGAGAATTGCATATAAAGTCTCGTTAACCTTCAATCTTGTGTGGTGTCCGTCTGTGGGGGGGAAGTTACTTATCTGTACAGTCGTTGGAGACTGCTCTCCCTGGAGACCTCTCCCCGTAAACTCGGCCGACCCTCCCGGTCCGTCTAACAATCACCCTTTGAAGCCCCCCCCCCCCCACCTCCAAAATAGAGTACAGTAATCTAGACTGGATACCAACAGGGCTTGGATTACTTTCTTCATGGTTGACTCCGTTAGGAGCCTCAGGATCTTTTGGAACATCTTTAGTACTCCAAAACCGGTGCAGATAGTGGCAGAAATCTGACTGTCCAAGGATAGAGAAGAGTCAAACGTGAAACCCAGATTTTTAACTTTAGGTTTGGGAACCTAAGTGGGACCCAGTGTGCTAGGCCACCAAGCAGAGTACCATTTCGAGGGCTGTTTCTCAATCACTGTTGGACAGGCCACATGACGGGCCGCTCTCCCCTGGCTCGACCAGGCCCGAGCCCAGTCACGCAAGCACCACACACCACCATTGCACGTTCTACGTCCCCTCAGGGACCCTTGCCCTCGAACATGATAACCTCGTGGGTCCGATCCACTGCCGGCCCATGCGCCCAGCCCGGGCCGCCATCTTGGACACTTCGCCACGAGGCCGCCTGGCCCCCGATCGACCTCAACCCTGGGCCTAGCCCGGCCTCAGACAGTCCGGCACCACCCTCCACCCAGGAGGTGAGCGGGCTACTTGGCAAGTCAATGGGAGAAAGAGGTGCCGATGGCTCTCCCCCGCCCAGGGCCGCTCGCCCATCGCCTCCCCGGGCGCTGGCTCCACCCCCCTGCTGGGTGTCTGGACTCCCTCATCCCGGACCTCCCGACCTCCAAGTGCGAGGGTCCGGACATCAAAGCACGACAGCCCTATAACTGGGGCAGCTCCAGAGCAGGAAGGCAGTTGTATCTTGGAGTCGAGAGACGTAAAGAAGAACTCATCCTGGACGGACTACTGGCGCTGCCGTAGCTCTGTCCTGTGCACCATCGTCCTGCCTGTTGGCGCTGCCACAGCCGTCGTAACCTTCATCCTTCATCGTCGTCGGGATCTGCTGGCGTGGCCGCGGACCGTTGTAACCGTCATCTTTCACCGGGACCTGCAGGCTCCGCCGCGGACCGTCGCCCTTCATCCATATCGGGACCTGCTTGGCTCCTCCACGGCCCGACCATCTAAGAACGCCGAGCTCGAGGATTGTGAGCTATTTTGACCTCATTGACAATTAAGACTGTCCCGCTACCCTTTTCCGCAACCAGAGATCAGAACCGAGGGGACCCCTGAGTCCAGACCTCCTTGTATCATACCATCGTAACCTAAGAATTGCATATAAAGTCTCGTTAACCTTCAACCTTGTGTGGTGTCCGTCTGTGGGGGGGAAGTTACTTATCTGTACAGTCGTTGGAGACGGCTCTCCCTGGAGACCTCTCCCCGTACTCTCGGCCGACCCTCCCGGTCCGTCTAACAATCACCAAAACTTCTGTTTATCCTGCATTTAGTCTCCGGCAGCTGGAGTCCATCCAAGCCTTGAGGTCCAATAAACGAGTTGTCAAATTTGCTGCGGCACTACCATCTTGCGCCAGTGTGATGATCAGCTGAGTATCATCTGCATAGGACACAATTCTCACACAGTGGAGTTCGATCACGTCCGCAGATACAGGTTAGGGGGAGGGGGCACCCTGCACAGGATCCTGCACATCTGCGATTGAACCTCTTGAGTAAGATTACCCTGTGCAAGATCTTGCCCCCTCCATCCCCTCACTGCGGACCACACTGGGACCAAGTTGGGTCATATCTGCGGTGGTCTGACATCTCACTGTAAGTGCCCCCTAAGATTAGCAAAAATGGGCACCCCAAATAACTACCCTTGCACTAGCCAGAGCACGTTTGCCTTTTTTTGAGACCTTCTTTTGGCCGTGGGGATGCCATTGTCCACGCACAAATCCCCCACTAGCTATCTCCACCCAGCCAAACTCTCTATAGATGGTCTCTAACTGTACACACACGCACACCTTTCAGCGTTACACCCACCCCCGTTACAAAATGTATGCTGCTTGTCCTTACTCTATCCTTGCTGTCCATGTAACAAGCCATAGTCCTGTACCGTCAGATACCATGTTTGAAAGTGCAGAATAAAAACCAGTGTAAATTGGATTAATAGAATTGGAAAGCCTGGAGAATGGGAAATAGCCTTTTAAAAGTCAAAGTTGACAAACCTGTGGCAATAGGTGCTCCCTTAGTCCCTGTAGGAGGTAACCATGATTTATACGGACCTCTGTAACGACAGGATAATGGTTCAAATGTGTGCATGTTAATAAATGCTCATGGGTAACCTAAAAATCCAAGCCCAGCATCGGGTGTCTTTTTTGTGCAAAACAAGACTTTGGCTTAGCTCTACAAGTTTTTTTCACATCCATGGGTGACAAAAGTGAACTTATTGAAAGTGAACTTACTTTCAATGCACCAATGCTGGAATGTGAAAGAGGTTATTGTAGCCCCGCAGAGCCACACTCAATACATAGTTGAAGTGACGTCAATGCTTTGGGTTACAAACCGTCCCTAACACAGGGATCCAGGGATGCCATGGGGATTTGAAACAAACCTTTGTTCTCCTTAAAACCACATACACAAACTGCACTAAGAAATACTCTTAACTAAAAATATTTTGTTTCAGCAGTCTCATTCTGTTGATTAGTACATCTAAAATAGCCATACAAAATATGAATGTTGCAAACAAGAAAAGGAATTTTTATTATAGTTAAAGTATCTAAAAAAACTAACACCTTAAAACCTCCTTATATACATAAGCTCTACTAGGAGAGCATGGAGTAGTAGAACTTGCACTTACTTTCTTAGGAAGAATCTGCATACCGGTTTATAGCACAGAGCTGTAATTATCAGAGGTTGAGAAGGCAGTGGTCTCAGTGAAAGGCAAACCTAGCGCAACAGCTTCTCTCCTCCCATGCTTGGCTCAGTATCCGCTTTCAGTAGAAAGTGCGATGCTGCAGTGTCTGTGCCAGTCAAGATATCTCTCAGTAACTTGTTCAAGAATCTGGGACAAAGGACTTCTCCTAACCAGTGGGAGTCTTTTTATACTAGATCTTATTTAACATGGGAATTTCCAACATTACTTTAGTAATGTCAGACATCGCCTATGTACATCAAGGTGATGACACTCCTGGGTTGGGACGGCCACCTGGAAGATCAGAGACCGCTGCTCTCCGGTAGAGTCACAACTCCACATAACCTATCTGGAGGTGAGGGTCATTTGCTTGGTGGGGAAAGTCTTCCTTCGTCCATTAAGGGGAAGCGGGTGCGGGTGCAGGTGCTTACAGACACCACCATGTTATAAAGCAACAAATATGGCTGGGTGGTGTCGTGGACACTGTTGCATGAGACCTTGTGCCTCTGGAAATGACTGGACCGTCATTACCTTTTCCTGGTGGCCAGCCTCCTGGCAGGATCCTTGAATGCCAGGGTAGATTAAGCCTTTGACGTCTAGCGAATCACAAATGGCAGTTGCATCCAGTGGTGGCGCAAGGTTTCTTCCGCGATTGAGGAGAGCGTTAGTTCAATCTATTTGTCAACACTGAGAATGTGCAATGTTTGCAGTTCTGTGCATTAGAGTTTCTAGGGGGCCGATCACGATGTTAGGAAAGCATTCCCACAGAATCTGTTTAGGAATACCTTCCGAGCAATTTGTATTCTGGGAGTTCTACTGATAGATTACGATGTGTTTGGATGCTTGCGGACTCTGTTCAGTCGGACTCCAATTGACTTCAATGGGAGCCTGTGTGCCGAATGGGTACTGTAGGTAGTTGATGTCATCTTGCTAGCCATGTGTCCCTAGACAAAAACTGCATACACTTATCGTTAGCACCCATTTCTCACTTGGTGTACACCACACAGAGGATGGACCCACTTGGCGCCAAGTTATCTAATATTTTGTTTAGTCCCTCCCCTGGCAGTGCTTTGGGCACAGTTAAAGGGTATCTTTCAGCTTTTTGGGGGTGCTAGATCAGCCCTCCAAATGTAAGTTGCCGGCTGTGGTGCATTTATTGAAAGGCCTACATTTGTTTCTTCCTCCTCCCTTTTTTCATGCCACAGTGGGACCATAACCTACTTGGTCCTCATATAATTGATCATGATTACTTTTCAGCTGCATCACAGCTGTCCCTTGCAGCTTTTTACTCTCAAGACCATGTTTCCTGTTGCCATAAAATCAGTGTATATGTGAGCTTCACACTGTGAACTTCATATACACCACCTTCGCAGACCACTTGGTTTTGAGGACATAAGCATCCTTCTTGCTGAAATTTGTGACGCCTGCCATCCCATGTCTGTCAAACCATCACCCTGCAGTAGTAGGCGGCGGCGAGACACCCCATTGCTTGGACCCCAAGAGCATTGAGCTTTTACATAGATACTACCTGAGAACACCAGGTGGATGATCAGCTATTTGTCAGATTCGCTGTAACGAGTGAAAGCAAGTCCATGCTTTAGTAGCCCATCTCCTGCTGAATCATGTTCTGCATTAACAACTGCTACACACTCTGGAAGGACTGCAGGCTCATTCCACCAGGGCCAAAGCTGCCACCATTGCGTTGGCATGTGGAGTTGTTGCCTGGGACATGTACCAGGCATCTTCATGAGCATCACTCATGTTCATGAAGTACTGCTTTCTAGACAGCCAGGCTCGCCAAGAGGGACACTTAGCCAACTCGGTCCTACAGGACTTTATGGTTAGAGTCAGTTAACGCACACCTTTAAATTTGTATGCTTTTGGTAAGTATTCAAAAGTTGGGAATCTGAGGGTAGAAGTCTTTATCGGAAGAATAATTTATTAACTTTGATAACTGTTCCTTGTAGAGACTATCTAACCGCAGATTCCTCCCTGACCCTCTCAACCTCCCCATTCTTTGAATAGGACTCTATCCATTAATTAGATCCCAGGGCTAGGAAGCTGCACACTGGTCACCACCACTTTGCTTTGGAACCTCTGTCTGTGTTGCACATCCTTAGCATTTACCTGAGGTTTTGTCTGCACTGTTGTCTGTCTAGATACCTTAAATGTGCAGTGTGGATGCATGAAGCAAATCTCGGATGGTTATATGTTGACTTCTTGTGTCTAGGCATCTGACCTAAAACCAGTAAAAAGCATTGTAAAACTGATTGCGACGTTCATGATGGATGGTCATGACTGGGCGTTTTTTTATTTTCTAATTTTTTTATTAGGGACATGCCAGTTTTCACACCTGGTGTTAAATAACATGGTAGCTCTCTGCGGACTTGGCTTTTTTCCATCTCGTTTGGCCTGGTTTGCAAAATATAAACTTCTTTGTACCCAAGAAGGTACTGAACTTTGTAGCCTATGCTGTACTTGATAATATTTCCACTTTGTATTTTTTTTTCTCTTGTACGATTTCTTGCCACAAAATGGTGGTCAGCCAAAGGTGGTCAGCCAAAGGTTGTCAAAGAGCTGGCTACAAATCCATATTTTATCCAAATGGCAAAAGCTACTTTTTCATGTTTGGCATAGAATGCTCCGAGTGGCATCTCAGCAGGGGAAGCGACCGGCCGATCTTGTGCTTAGCCTATGTCTAGATGTGAATATGTAAGTTTAAGAAAATAAGGGGGTTGGGGGCGGGGGGGGGGGGATCGAATTGCACTTGTCTAATCTACTTTATATTGCACTCCCTTAAAGAATCTGAAGAGTTTTTTCACTTTGCAAAAGCCATAACCTGATCTACTCTTACTACTTGTATTCGCTGAATTCAGTGCTTTGAAATTATTTAATGCATGATTTGGTTTAAGGAATGTTTAGCCTTTATTTGTAAAAAATGGCTCATTGTCTGCTTTAGCGTCACACTGAATCCATTCCCAAAGTACATCAAACCTATCATGTCAATGTAAGATGACTTGTAATGGGGGAAAGGGTTAGCTGTAAATCCAGATGCAATCTCGGTCCGTTTTTTAAAAATTTGTTGGCTTATTGTGCAAACTTTGGATAAAAAGGACCATGTGATTGTTGTAAACTCTTTTTTTTTTTTTTTCTTTTATTTCAGACTGCGGTAGATGTATTTGCCTTGGATCCCTTACAGGTGACCCACACTGGGAATTGTGCACCTTCACCAACTATTAGTCTTACTATGAAGCAAACTGTTCTTTCTTTGACATTTGAGAAGGTAGGTTTTTTAATTAAATGCCTAATGTTGCAAACCCATGTTTAGTATTAAACGGTAGTACTTGTGAATTCATGATGTTTGCTACCACTTAATTAACATCAGTTTTTTTCTGCTGTACAAAAGGGGGTGGTGATGGACGGAGCATCTGAACCAATTAAACACTCACACCCAGTCAACAGATCTAGGTTTAATCCATCACCGTTCTTTAGTCCACTCTGCCACCTCAGTTCAGACATGGCCATATGCAAATCAGTCTGACCCTGTGCCTCATGGGAATAGTACAGCCCGAACTGCAAAGCCAGGCCTTCCCTGGACCGGAAACAAGCTTCCGAGGACCGGTTTCTGGCATTCCAGCCATCTTCAGCCAGGCTTGCTTGAATCCCGTGGCAAATTGAGCAAGTTTTTTTCTGCTGGTCGTCTCAAGTTTATGTATAGTCCATCTGAAGGTTTTTTAGGATAGTTTGTTGAGGGAGATCCGAATGAGAAGTGTTTATTGTGCAATTGGGGAGGGCGGGCTGCAGTTATGCTCCAAATTGGGACAAATGCAGACCTTCAATGAATGCAGTATTTTCATTGACCGACAGACTACCTAACATTGTATATTGTTCAGACAACAGCAGGCAGACCATAGCTTGATAGTTGTTCGCATGTAAACCCTCATTTGTGGCCATTTAGTAGATATCCCCACCCAGAGCCTGCCTTTGCAGCACCCTGAGTGAATCCAATTTGGCACCCTTCTTGCTCATCCCGTTTTCACTCCTGTTTCCCCCAAAGTGTTCCCTTTACCCATTTCTAGGTGCTATATAAAATGAGAAGTTCGAGGCATATGGGCTGCTGAATTCATATCTGTGTATAGATCGCCGCCTAGTGTTGGGTCCGGATGATTGCACATTGTTGCCCTGGAAGAGTCTTCGAAGTATCACGAGATAGGTGGCTCCTCCCCTGGACTACAGTGCGCATGGGCATCCTCTCCCTCCTCAGATTGTTTTTTTCCGCCATTGGGTACGGGTGTAATTTCGTAACTCTGAGTTTGGAATCTATTTAAAACTTTCTAAAAGGCCAAAAGGCCTTCGGGGTCGTCGGTATTGTTATTCGATCGGTGCCGACAACTTTATTCCTGTTTTCTACTCAGGACGTCGAATCGGGCAACATGGCCTTTTCGACACCAAGGGACCGATCGTCAATGGAACGAAGTCCATTCAAAAGATGCCCCAACTGTAACTCGAAATATCCACATATAGATAAACACCCAGTGTGTAACAAGTGTTTATCTCCAGAACACAATGAAGCCGACTGCTTAGTTTGTGCACAATTTTGAATGAAGAAAACACTTCGGGTTCGATGAGCAGCGAGGCAGACTATGCAGAAGCCAGCGCCTGACCCGGAGAATATCTTTGAAGACGACTAAGAGGTAGTCTAAGCTGAAGACTGAGATCAGCAGTCAGAGCAGGGGTCAGAACATGACTTCAACTACTACGTCGACTAAGAAGATATCGTCGAGGTAGGGGACGACGATCCAGGTATAGGAGCCGTCGAGGACGACTCCGGCGAGGACACTGGGCCAACCGGGAGTACGGAGCCCAGTACATTTACTGATACACTTCCAGAGGCTCAGGTCGAGGCATCGCCGGAAGGCCTTAGCCAAGATCATGACATCGATTCTATAGCCCGGTAATTCAGCCCGGCTAAGAATATAAGAAAAGAGCCATCGGTGCAACATTACCATAGCTTAGTAAAATCGAAACTGAAAGTGATAGAACCAAAACAGAAACCGAAACTGATACTTTACAGTCTTTGGACCGAGAGGTGTGGATCCATCGGACCCGACCAAAAACAAAATGGTCGTCGATCCGGCTGGGTCGCATATAAAGGTTGTCGAGCCGAGAGCCAGTACACCCATGTCCATGCCTAAGCTAAAGGCCGTCGAACCGACGAGATCGATGTCGACACCAAGCAACACAAACAAGGGACTCGAAGAGAAGACGATTGTCGAACCGCAACAGAAAGTCGACAAACCAAGGCCAGTGCACACAAAGACACTCAAGTCGAAGGCAAGGATCGAACCGAAGGGGTCCGTCGAGCCGAGGAGGCAAAAACATCGCTCCAAAGCAGCAAGCTCCGAAGACGACACAAGGCCAAAAAGTGGTTATCGAACAGATGAGAACGGTCGGATCGATAACAATTACGGCTCCGAAGAAGTTCATACAGACTAAAAAGACTGTTGAAGCACAGAAGTCCCTCGGACCGATAAAATTCGGACTTCCAACACACGTGAAGCCGAGAGCAGCCGAACCAACATCCGGATTCGAACAGACTCAAACAAAAAAGGCGATAACGGGGAAAAGAGCTAAAGCACCTGAAGAGCAAGAGCCATCAACAGATGAACAGTCAAAACTGTATGTTGACCCCGATACTGGCAAACTTACCCTACTTAAGAGGAAATTCAGACCAGACACTTATGCTGAGACCTATAAAATACCACTCAAA
The DNA here is from genome assembly GCF_964263255.1 of Lissotriton vulgaris. Taxonomy (NCBI): domain Eukaryota; kingdom Metazoa; phylum Chordata; class Amphibia; order Caudata; family Salamandridae; genus Lissotriton; species Lissotriton vulgaris. The sequence goes on from NW_028245109.1 coordinate 41,418, forward strand.
AAGAAAAGAGACACTTATACATCTCCAGTTCTCTTTGAGCCTATCAGACCACATGTGCAAGAGACTTATACATATTCTCCCACACGCACAGAGGATGTGGACTATGAGGATAATGAACAGTACAATTATACGGTGGACAATGACCAGGACAACCAGAATCAACCATGGTCTGACCCTGTAGATCCTGGAGACTCTCAGCCCATTCCAGACAATACTGCATACCCTGTTAAGACTTCTCCTACAGAGGACACAGCCGCTTTCAATGCATTGATAGAAAGAGCAGCATACAATCACCACGTGGAGATGCATGCAGACCCCATTGAGGATGACTTCCTCTTTGACACTTCCAACACTTCTGAAAGATCAGTTAAAACATTGCCAATGTTAAAAGGGGTGCTTAAACACGCAGGGGACATATTTAAGGAAACAACCAGGGCACGGGTCATTAACCCCAGAAAAGAGAGGAAATATAGGCCAGCACCAGAGGACCCTACATACATTAAGGGGCAGCTGCCTTTAGACTCTTTGGTAGTATCCAATGCACGTAAACGTGCTAATTCGCAGACTGCTGGCGAGGCTCCACCTCCAGACAAGGAGTCTAAGATTCTGGAGGCTTCAGGCAAAAGGGTAGCTGCTCAAGCAGCTAACAAATGGAGAATTTCAAACACACAAGCCCTCTTAGCCAGGTATGACAGGGCACACTATGACACACTAGAGCAAATTCTCCAGCATCTACCTGATCTTTATAAGGAACAGGCAGAGTTCCTAATACAAGAGGGAAAGCTAATATCTAACGCCTCCATCAAATGTGCGCTAGATGCTGCAGACACAGCAGCCAGGGCTATCATTACCAGTGTCGTGCTCAGAAGACATGCGTGGCTCAGCATCTCTGGGTTTAAGAATGAGGTTCAAAGCACTTTACTCAATCAACCTGTAAACCCTGATTATTTATTTGGTCCTGATGTGGACACAATATTAGACAAGATGAAGAAGGATACCGAGACAGCCAAGTCTATGGGAGCCTTGCAGTCACAACAATACAGAGGCGGCTCCTTTCGTCGCTCAGACAACAGAGGAGCTGCAAGAGGAGGCTCAACACAGCAAACCTCATACAACAAAGGGAACACGCAAAACACCTACAACAAAAATAGTAGAGGTGGATACTGTGGCAATAACAAAGGTAGAGGACGAGGGAATAACACCACCAGATCCTCTACCAATACCAAACAGTGACTTGTCACTATACCCCAGACCATGTAACACCGGTCGGGGGAAGATTACAGCAGTTTCTGCCAGTCTGGGAAAACATAACTATAGACAGGTGGGTGAGGCAAATTATCCAGCATGGCTATTGCCTAGAATTAACCTCCACACCACCCAACATACCTCCAAGACACCGTCCTATGTCCGCAGAACACCTACACTTATTGCAGCAAGAAGTCATCAGCATGCTACAACAAGCATTTGCAATGCAATAGGTCTCGCATTAGGAAAGTTTGAGCTATTGGTATTGTCAATGGCAAAGTTTTTATTTATGTTTTTTTTTTTAAAATACCTAAATTAGTAGCTTTGTCATTTACAATGCCAATAGTTATAACTTTCGCAAATGTGATACCTATAGCATTTGCAATGCAATATGTTTTGTATTTACATGACTTAGATGTATTGATATTACAAATAACGATGGCATCCACGTCAGCTTTTCACATCATCATTATATAAATCTCGACACAACGATTGTAAATGGATCTCTTTTTACCTGGCCAAAGGTTACTCAAATTCTAACGCTTACAGCAGATCAGTAAAGCAGCAAGTTCTTGGGGATCGTTCTAATGAAAGTCAAGAAGAATCATGGAGTGATGGGAAAGTGATGGTGAGGGGTTAAAGGGGAGGGTTGAAGCATCGGCAGGGATTATGGAAAGTAAATTAGATTTTGTGAATCCTTAGTAATGAGTGGTTTTGTCCTGGGCCCATGGGATTACATTTTAGGTCTTTGGAGCTCCTAAGCAGGCCACAACGAGACATTTCCTCCCTCAGCAGAAATCAGCAGGCTCTGGAAATAATTAATTCCACTGACAGCTTTCAACAAACCTTAAAGTGTTGAGTCTATGCAATATTCCCAATAGTACATCACCTGCATCTTATCTAGGAAGAGATCGAAAAAAATTAGGCTAGTAATTATATGCAGATTAGACCAAGCAGTCGAGAGAGTACTGAGAAAATAAACAAGGGCTGGGGTCTAACGCGCCGGAAGGGGGTTTAGTTCAAATTTGAATATTGAACAATATAAGTTAACCGACCTCCACTAGGCGCTATTATAACATATTTTTGTCCCTTTTAAAAACAAGGCTGGGACTTACATACGGGGCAGAGGTCCAAGCTGCAGTTCTGGTTTGAAATTAAATTGTATATATTGAATAGCATTAGAAAACCAACCTCCTTCGGGCGCTGTAGGAAAATGTTTCCTGTGAGACTCTGACATACATACGGGGCTGCGGGGGATGTTGGGGGGGACGCTCCGGTTCTGGGATTTAACTATAAAACATATTCAATAATATAAGCACAGCAGCGTCTGTAAGGCGCTATACCAATATTTTGGGCTTTAGTAAACACAATCTTCGGACATACACACGGGGCGACGGGTCTAGCGCTGAAAGGCTGGAATATAATTACAATTAAAATATTCTGTAACACGTGCAGGCTAGCCTCGACCAGGCGCTATTAAATACAGTTTTTGTGCCTAATAAACGCGGAGCTGGGGTCTCACGCTGCAATTCTGCTATGACATTATTATGTATATATTTTCAGTAATATAACTACACCAATCGCCGAACGGTACTAGGAAAAAAAACGTAAACAGAAGGTTAGAACGCAAACACAAAAGGCCGGGATCTAACCTTTCTGTTTTGGGAAGTAATTATAACTTAAATATTCAATAATGTAAGAACACCGACCTTCAGAAGGCGCTAAAATATTACACGTTTTGGGGCTCTTGATAACTCAAGGCGCACAGAGACATACACACAGGGCTGTGGGTCAAAGCACTAGTTCTGATATTAAACAACAAATGAATAATCTAAGCACATCTGCCGCCTTAAGGCGCTATTAAAAACATGTTTTTGGACTCTTGTATATATCAGTTTCAAACATACACACCGGGAGGGGGCCCAGCCCTTCGGTTCGGAAATGAATGATAACTTAAATATGTAGTAATAGAAGCGCTCCAACACCCCTCGGGCGCTACAAAAACACAGCCCACAGACACAAATACAGTAATATAAGCACACACACAAGGCGCTATGAAAAACATTCATATTTCTGGCTTCTTGTGCACATGGGCGTTACATATAGATACAGAACTGGGGTGAATTTAGTAAACATTCAGTAATATAAGCACACCACTTTCATAAAGCGCTATAAAACATGTTTCTTCGCTCTGGTAACACAAGCATCGGAAGGATACAAACGGGCCCAGGGGTCCAGATTTTCGATTCTTAGATGAAGTTACAATTTAAATATTCAGTAATAGCGCTCCCTACAGCGCTATAAAACCATGTTTTTTGGGCTCTGGTAACCCAAGAATCAGACAGATACGCGGGCCCAGGGTCCAATGCTCCGGTTCTGGGATGAAATCCGAGGCCGGGAGGGTGCGGGGACGGAAGGATGCTCAGCTGGAGGAAGACGGACAGGCGGACGAGTGAAAAAGCAGAAAAAACAGAAAGCCAGAAGCGGTGAGAGAGTGAGCGTCATTGCTGAACAAAAGCTCACAGAACCAGTCGCACAACTAACATGGCAACCAACCCCAGATTCAAACGAGCGCAGGCGGGCCCATGTACCTTGTACTTCCATGGCCCTGGTCTGCCCGCTGTCCTCTGGCTCGGTCAGGCGCAGCTGATATTAGACCCGGGTCTCTCTTTCCGCAGCGGGCGCGCGCTCACTCAGTGCGTAGGAGCTTTCGCAGCTGTATAGGAGGCCGAGAGGGGGCACGCGCAGGCAGTCAGTCAGACAGACTGACGGACCGAGCGCCATGGAGCCGCCGCTGCTGCTCACCGCCTGCCTCCTGCTGCTCGGCGGGGCCCGCGCCGACCTCTCCGGTGAGTGTGAGGAAAGAGGGGGGGGGACGACATCTCACCCCTGGGCGGGTGGGGGTGGCGGCAGGCAGGCGGGCGGTATGTGTGCGTGTGTGTGTGTCTGCGTGCATGTGCGCTCGTGTGTCTCTGTGTGTGTGTGCTCGTGTGTGTGTGTGTGCGTGCTTGTGCGAAAAGCTGTGGCTGTGTGTGTATGCGAGAAGTGCATGAGGCACAAACTGTAGAGGGTCGCGTGTAAAACTGAAACTGTCACAGTTGACGCGCGCGACCTAATCCCAGTCAAGGAGCTGCGCGTTCACATTGCTTGTCCGCTGTCTGTTCCCCTTGAGCCCTTGAAAGATGAAATGATCACAATAAGTCTCGCAGCGACGGATCGCTTTCGCGATCCGGTTCGCAGTGCGAGACCTAAAAAGGGGCCATAGAACTAGTACCCTTAGAACACCAGGGTAAAGGGGTGTACTCGCTATACTTCCTAATCCCCCAAGGAGGACGGGTCTCTCAGACCAATTTTGGACCTCAGGCCCCTAAACCAATACATCATATCAGAGCATTTCCACATGCTCACTCTACAGCAGGTATTACCACTGTTGTGTCAAGGAGACTTCCTCGCAACACTAGACCTTAAAGACTCATATTTCCATATACCAATACACCCGGCACACAGGAAATATCTCCGGTTTACAATACAAAATCAGCACTACCAATTCAAAGTCCTTCCTTTTGGGGTGACAACAGCCCCGAGGGTGTTCACCAAGCTCGCGACAGTAGCTGCACATCTGAGAAGACAACATATTCATGTTTATCCATATCTGGACGACTGGCTAATACAAGCACAGTCAGCCCAGCAATGTGCCAGCCACTTGTCGCACACTATTCACCTCATGCACAGTTTAGGTTTCTTGCTTAGCTACCAAAAGTCCCATCTTCAACCTGCCCACGTACAACAGTACCTGGGAGCGACAATAAACACTCTGGCAGTAAAAGCACAGCCAAATTCTGCAAGAATAAGCAGCATTCAGACGCTGATCCAAAGGTTCAGGGCCCAACAATCGCTCCCAGCCCGAGTGTTTATGCAACTGATAGGCATGATGGCCTCATGCATTTTCATAGTCCCTCACGCGAGACTACACATGCGTCCGCTGCAGGAGTGCCTAGCACGTCAGTGGAACCAGGCTCCAGGACAATTGAACGACCTAGTGTTGGTGACCAGTCGTGCATACAACTCTCTGCATTGGTGGAATCCACAAAACCTTTGCAAGGGACGACTGTTCCAAGAGCCTGTACCACAAATAGTGTTGACAACGGACGCATCCCTGATAGGGTGGGGAGCCCATGTCCTCCACCACACAGTGCAGGGCTTATGGACCATGCAGCAAAAGAAAATGCACATCAACCTACTGGAGCTGATGGCAATTTTTATGGCAATGAAAGCGTTCAAAGTACATCTGTGCGACAAGACCGTGTTGATCCGGACGGACAACATGACTGCAATGTACTACCTGCAGAAACAGGGAGGAACAAACACACTCTCCACAGCTGTCACATCTAGCTCAGAGCGTGTGGAAGTGGGCCATTCAAAGAAACATTTTTCTCATGGCGGAACACCTCCCAGGCAAGGACAATCCAATAGCGGACCTGCTCAGCAGACACAGCCAACAGGTGCACGAGTGGGAGATTCATCCCACAGTGCTACAACCATACTTCCAACAGTGGGGACAACCAGAAATAGACCTGTTTGCCGCAAAACGCGAAATGCCAGTACTTCGCCGCAAGGTTCCCACACCCGCAGTCTCAGGGCAATGCGATATGGATGAATTGGTCAGGTAAATTTGCCTACGCTTTTCCACCAGCACCGTTAATACCGCTAGTGGCACGCGAACTGCGCCAGCATTCCATGACGCTAATCTTAATTGCTCCAACATGGACGAGGCAACCGTGTTACACCACTTCCTAGAACTTTCCGTGGTGATTATCAAAGACTACGACCAACACCCAGTCTCAACGCAGAGCCATGGAGACATTCAGCACCCAGATCCGCAGCAGCTGAACCTTGCAATCTGGCTCCTGAGTCCTAGAGTTTGGCTACCTAAACTTACCTCCTGACTGCATGAACATTATCAAGGAGGCAAGCAGACCTACAACAAGAGCATGCTATGCGGCAAAGTGGAAACGTTTTGTCATTTATTGTAACAATGACATAAACCCACTAGACGCATCAACTCAAAATATCATATGCTATCTTTTGCACCTGCACTGCTGCAATCTAGCCTATACATCCATAAGGATACACTTAGCTGCCATAGCAGCTTATCTTCAGAACAGGCAGCACCTTTCGCTATTCAGAGTGCCTGCAATTAAAGCATTCATGGAGGGGCTCAAACGAGTAATCCCCCCCCCCCCCCCCCCCCCAAGACACCCACCGTCACCTGTCTGGAACCTAAACGTTGTTTTAACCAGACTAATGGGACCACCGTTTGAACCTTTACACTCGTGTGAAATACAATGTTTTTTTTTTTTTGTTTTTTTTTAAACCTTTATTATGTAAAAAAGGAGACAGTTACAGACCTACAACCACGGAGGCTGGCCAGTCAAACACAACATCAACATCAAAATACACAGCTCTTCAGCCGACAACCCGGGGGTCCGGCAGCGATAGTTCGTGATCATGTAGAAGCAGGTGGTAGAACTAGGATCAGTGAAAGGTTTCACATTTGATCTTTTATATAAAGAAAATCACAAACAAAACACAAGAAAGAGCGAGGCATGACTGTGTAGAAACTGGCTGTCCCTCATGGCAGTGGGAGGCGGGTGAAAGACGTGTTACAGTATAAGAGAGGAGAGATATCGGGGAGGGTAGGGGGGGGGTTTCGGGGGCCGGGATGAAATACAATTTTTAACGTGGAAGGTTGCTTTTCTCGTAGCGATTACTTCTCTTAGAAGAGTTAGCGAGCTGCAAGCCCTAACTATTCAAGAACCGTTCATCCAAATTCACGCAAATAGGGTCGTGCTTAGGACAAACCCTAAATTCATGCCGGTAGTGGTATCCCACTTCCACATCAAACAATAGAACTGCCAGTGTTCTTCCCAAATCCACAGTCCGTACCTGAAAGAGCTCTACACACACTAGATTTTAAGAGGGCTCTCCTATATTACATAGACAGGACAGAAGATTTCAGGAAGACAAAACAGTTGTTTGTTGCCTTTTCACCACATCACAAAGGCAACCCCATTTCCAAAAATGGTTAGCTAGATGGATAGTTAAGTGCATCCAAATGTTACATTAAAGCTAAACGCACTTAAACAGTTCCCCCAAGAGCGCATTCCACACGCAAAATGGGGACATCCATGGCTTTCCTAGGAAACATTCCCCTAGAGGAGATATGTAGAGCAGCCACATGGTCTACCATACATACATTTACAAAACACTACTGTGTAGATATACACTCCAAGCAGCTGTAGGACAGGCTGTTCTCAAAACTCTTTTTCAGACTGCTGCAGCTGGCACAGGCAACCACTGCTAGGGGAGAGACTGCTATACATTCTATGCACAGATATGAATTCAGCAGCCCACATGCCTCGAACGGAATATGCTACTTACCAGTATGCATCTGTTCTTGGCATGTAGGGCTGCTGACATTCATATCGCCCACCCTCCTCCCCGGTGCCTGTCGCAGCTGTAGTATTCACTATTACTTTCTAGCATGGACATCACTTACTGTATCATACTCCATCTCTGCCACAATGGCGAAAAACAATCTGAGGATTGAGAGGATGCCCATGCGCACTGTAGTCAAGGGGAGGAGCCACCTATCTCGTGATACTTCGAAGACTCTTCCAGGACAACAATGTGCAATCATCCGGACCCAACACTAGGCGGTGATCTATGCACAGATGTGAATGTCAGCAGCCCTACATGCCAAGCACAGATGCATACTGGTAAGTAGCATATTCCTTACTATTGGGCCTGGTGTTGAATTTTGTTTTGAAAGGGGCAATTGCCCTTTTCTAAGGAGACCATGGCCCACTTTAATTACTGATGGGGCCCACTTGTGCTACTGGGGAATCATTGTAATTCCCACGGTCTTCAGTGCTACCACCAGCCCTGCTTGGAAGCAATAATAACTGGTAAACGTTCTACATAGTTTCTGGCAGAGGTTTAACCCTGCCCCCCGCCCCACCCCTCCAAAAAGGGAGGAGATTACTGTGGGAGAATGTTGCACACTGGAAAGTATGTTTGAAAGGGTAAAATGGTGCACATGGGTACAGTAGGGATTACTAAAGGGAGAAGGGAAAGACAGGACTGCAGTTCTTGAATGGGAATGAGGTACAGGAAAGTGTTGCAAGCTGGTTAGAATGGATCACAGATATGGCTTCTTGACCACATTTTATGGAAACTGGGCCAAATAATACTATCTTGTGCCATTTTTCAATGTATTCTTGGGGAAGGTGAAACCCCAAAACTACTACGGGTGAAGCTTGCCTGGCACACAACACATGTTTGTATGATTCATTGGCAACCTGTGCATTTTAAAGTTCACCAATCTCCCTGCCTCTTACCTTTTTGTGTGGATTCTACCCATCTTACATTGTTGTCTTTTGCATGCAATGCCCTTTACCTCATCTCCTCAGCTCTCTAACAGCCTGTTTGCATTGATTATGCTCATATCATCCATCACATCTTTTCCACTTCTCCATTTCCACCTCACAATTTCCACCAACCTAGGGCTTTAAGAGGGCTGAAAAAAATGGGTGGATCTCTAAAACAGGTGTGGTCTATGTAATTAAGGGCGTAGCTTAAACACACATTCTAAATTTCTGTGATTCCCATAGAGTTCCATCTGACTGGTACTTGGTTCATCTCTGTGCTTTCAGTGATTGAATCGAGAAAAATAACACAACTTACACACCTACAATCAGCCAGGAGTATTTGTTTTGTCAACTGTTAGCTATTTAAGATAAATGCGCAACAAGAATACATTATTTTACATTCACCTTGTCACTGTTTTGACCAGTGAGTAACTTCTTCCCACACATTTGCGCAGAATCACAACTGGAAACGGAATACGGGACCGTTGCTCTGTGTGCTCTGCAGAGAGGCCATGTATGGACTAATCCTGTATTCTGAACACCTTTTTGACTCCCAGACGAGCACATTGAGAAAGTTCCACTCTAAAGCATGTTATAAACACCTGGAGGCGACTCAGTACAAAGTGTGCATCATGCAAGAGTAATATGTTGTGAAATGAAATAGAGAAATGCACATCCTAGTGGGGGGACCTTTGTGATAATAGGTCGGGCCCCTCACCTGAATACCCTATTTGCATGCTAATTTATCATTTAGAGGCCCTAGGAAGGGGGAATTAAGGAGATAGTTGGTGAAAATGACGGAAACTTGGGGTGGTGAACAAGATAGTTTATTCAGTGCCCGAAGATAATGAATTGGCGCAGGCGGCTTCAGAATAAAATATCTGAAAGCAGGTATCTGCAAGAGAAAGTTATAGATTCCTTACCTTTAAATTACCCCCAGGCGTCAGACTGGATCTTGAGAATTTTTTTGTTAGCAGTACCTCAGAGTTGGTAGGGGGCGTCAGTCGACTCCATGTTAGTCATCGTGGTCGCCAGTTGTTCTAGGGCTTGGAGGTACTTTGTCTTTTGGAATGCGGACATTTTGATGTCCCTCACTACTGTGAAGTTTTATCACAACCTTTTCATTGAAATAAGAGGCTGGTTGGCAGCTCAGCAATCCGATCAGCAGCATATTCACAATGTCCATGTAATGCAAATGGGGCAGGTCACAGGCAACCTTACTGAAAGTGCAAGACTTTCTCCTCAGCACACGCTGAACTTTAAGATTTGTCCAGCAACAGAATCTGTATATTGAGGTTGACACACATTACTTGCATCCTTTTCCATGTCTTCTGTGATTTCCCAGTTTAGAAAGCCTTTGATATTCAAAACGTGTAGAGGCAGGATGACTTGGCAGCCACGACCTTCTGTGGCACAGGACATTGACAGTGGTTGATTATTTTGCAAGACTGTGCATATGTGAGGTTTCACATGCAATTTTAGTGCGAGTATGAGATGAAAAGCATTGCAATAAAATTTACATAATTAGGTGGTACTCTGATTCGTACAATGGCTTGAATAGCTGACCTTTTGCTGCACACTCTTTGCTTTTTAAATTGTTTTCAGAAAAACTGATATGTAACTGTTTTTTCCTCTTTCCAGAATTCGTCTTCCAATGTGTTTTACCTTGGGTCTGTTTCTGTGAACACATCTTTACCTGATGATGCACAAGGTAAACTTCACATTGTGAAAGTAGATACTGTAGCCAGGATTTAAAAATCATTGCACATTTTTACCTTTTACCTTTTTATACTGCTATAGCCATTTTTGTTAAACTGAAAATGCCCTAGGTCTAAATCTGCATCTATAGTTCTCAACCTGTTTCTTGTGCTTCTAATGTTCAGATTGGCAGCGTTTAAAGGCTGGCAGAATGTGTTTTGCAAATGCACAAGCTAGGTACTCTCCTATCTAATGTTGTCCTTACAATATTGCTCATTTTCTTTTCAAAGCGGTTTGATTTTGGTTTCAGGTGTGGGTTGGATGACTCGTGACCATGTTCCCCAAAATCCACAATGTACAGGACGAGATGCTTCTCCTGAGATCATTTTTTTTGTACTACTTGGTTTGGGGGTTTTCACAGGTGTTAAAAAAAGAAACTGTGCACCATTGGAAAAACGTTGTAGCTGAAAAGGACCTGTGTTGAAGAATGCTGGAGATGCGGAAAATATTGCTTTTGGCGCCTCATAGCTCTAAACAGACTCTTGAAAGTAAACCAGAGAATAGTTCTGGAAAGCGGACCAATCTCAGTAAGTGGGTCGGCTTCCAAAGGAAATTTTAACTCTGTAGTAGAATTAGGTTTTAAAACAGGCTGGAGCTCTGCACAAGTACATTGGAAAGGCTTAGGCTTCATATGAGGATCAACCTTAAAAAGATTGATCTCAAACACAGGTTACCTTTTGGACCAGTCAGTGGTTTTGACAGTGTCTCATTCCATCCTCATTAAACAGCTGGATGAAGGGGGAGCTATAGCTAGACAATTGCTGAAATCTTTTGTTTGACAGACAAAGAACTTTCTTCCTCCCTCCTTATTCCTCTTCCTATGGGGAGCTGACAGTGTCCCTTAGAGTTCTGCCTTGAGCCCGACCCTATTCAATATCTAATTGTTGCCCCAGTATTGGAACTTTCATAGATTCCCATGCTTTTTTATCATTCCCCGTCGTCGGAATGGGAGTCTCGGTAACAAAAATATCATAGCAGTAGGTACAAAAGAGAAAGAAAAATGCCTAGGCCTCATTCCCTTTTGTAGCATATCACCCTCTTTTTGTAAAAGAGACCAAACTCTAGGCCTCATACAATCAGACGTGCCTCACCCCTTAGAACCCTCCAGAAGGATTTTCTACCGCACGTTGTGCTAGGGAGTCTCCATTGAGCTCTGCTCTATTCAACTCTTTAAAAAGGATTTCTACAGTTTTTTCTCTTCAGAATTTCTTCAGGATCTCTTAATACCTTGGATGCTAAGGGGTTTTCCCGTCCGGTGCTGATTGATTGAGAATCCCATTATACATGACGAGTTGACCTTGTCATCAGCACAGCTCAGCCAGTGCATCATGACGAGTTCACCTTGTCATTAGCATTGAAGAGGTTAAATTTGACTTCAGGATGGCTGACAAGGAGAAGAAGCCCCTTTTCAAACCCTGTTCGACCTGTGGCAGGAAAAGGTTGTTTGTTAAAGACAAACACAAGGACTGCATCTACTGCTTATACCCAGATCATAGGGCAGAAGACTGCAAGATTTGCCGCACGTTTTCTACTCAGACCTTCCGGGATCGTGCTGGTAGGCGGTTGATCTGGCTGCAGAGGCAAAAGGAAAGGAAGCATGGAGTTTCCAGTGACAGTGAGGAGTCTTAATCAGCTGTTTCCTCCAAAAGGTCAGTTAAAAGGGGTAGAGGTTCTCCATCTTACTCTGTGGAACACCCCTCTAAGGCTTCTAAAAAGACCCCTATAGAGTCTAAGAGCTAAGTCCCGAAAAAACTCCTCACCTCGGTGTACAGGAGAAGGCAGGACTAACTACGGCTTTTAAGGGTGAGAAGACAGACCCAGCCTTCAAAAAACCCTCTTCACAATCTTCAGAGAAGAGTTCTAAATCCTCTACGACGAAGACGTCGTCGACGGGGGTCCCGTCGACGAAGAAAATGAAAACTGAATTGAAATTGGTCCCGTCGACTATGTCGTCAAAGAAAAAAGCGTTGACGGAACACTCTTCAGCGTCGACGGGAGGTATGCCGACGACATCGTCGACGAAGGCTTCGTCGACAGGTACATAAACATCGTCGACGAGGAAGACATCACCATCGACAATGGTGACGACGACTATTTCGACGACGGCAGGCTCGACGACTGTTTCATCGTTGTCGACATCAACCACACCAATCTCGTCGACGAGAGTATTACCAGCGTCGAAGGAGCCGTCGACTGTGATTGCTACGGAGAGAAGAGTGACAGTCTCACTTACAAGGATAACGCCAGAGATGACATCTCCGGGGAGAGTGACTTCTTTACCCTTAACTTTACTGTTCGAACAGGGGGAGTCAGATGAAGAGGGACAGGACTTTTTTGGATATGCCAATAGTCCATCCCAGCTTCTGGTCAAGTGTCAGGACACAGATTCAGAGGGGGCAAATGTCCAGGGCGAAGAAGAGTATCAAGGGTCCCACTCACAGAAGGTTACAGAGCAGGAGATGGTTTCAGTACCAACCTCATTCCTGCAGGACCTCCATAAAATGTTGCTGGACTACAAATCCAAGGCAGCTAAGCCAGTTCAGCGTCCATTGACACCTACGGATCCTTCCTCTGCGGCTATTCCGGCAATACCGGTTCAAGCATCCCCACAGCAGCAGCCTACAGTTTCACAAGCTCTTTCAAGACCGGCAAATAACCAGGATGATGAGGAATCCTCGGATGAGGATCAAGAGTCTGACCATAACACTGATGAATATAATGACTACGTCATTTCGGACCCAGCATCTTCAGTTGCGGGGCCGGTGGACTCCCCTCCTGCAGACATAGGGGGTTTTCACCAGCTGATGGAGAGGGCAGCAGGAAGATTCAAGTTGGCAATGCCTGTGGAAACAACAGAGTGTTTCCTTTATGATTTTAAAGAAACTCACCGGAAAACGACAAGGTCTATACCAATTGTTGACCATTTATGGGATGAAGGCGTTAAGACTATGAAGAATCCAGCGACGGTGGTCCCTGTGCTACCGCGTCTGCATAAAAAGTACAAAGCACCGGATGACGGACCAGCTGCCTTGACGGGCCACCCGAAACCAGATTCTGTCATTTCGCAGGCAGCACAGAGGAAATCACGAATTCCCTCTGCTCCATTGATGGCTCCTCTGGATAATGATTGACGGAGACTGGATAACGCTGGCGAATGGTTCTCGTCAATGGCTAGCCTTTTGGTGCGAGCTGCCAATGCTCTGGCAATATTAGGGAGATACGACCGCCAGCTCTGCTGTGATGTAGCCCCGTTCCTGGAACAGCTTCCTCCGGAATCCACTGCGGAGGCAAAGAATCTTGCAGGAAGGGAGGCAACTTCCATGGAAATAATAGACTGCGCCATGGACATCGTGACAACGGCTTTTCGTACTTCGGCTGGAGCGGCAGTCCTACGTCGCCAGGGGTGGTTGAAGGCTACCTGGTTTCGACCAGAAATACAGAACAAGGTCCTGGATCTTCCCTTCGATGGAGAGGCGTTGTTTGGTAAACTAATAGATGACACTCTCCAGGAGATTAAAAAGGACACTGAGACCGCCACGTCCTTGGGCACTCTCCAGTACCGCAAGTTCCCCTTTAAGGGTTCAAGAGGCAGAGGAAATAGTTACAGGGGAGCTTACCAGCAACAACGCTATTCCTCTAATGGATCAGGTTATCAGCAGAACCGCCAGTCTTACCAACAAAGACAAGGCCAGTCTTCAAATTATTCTAGACCCTACAACAAGGGCAAGCAGGCTCGCCGAGGACGGGATACGTCCAAACGCCAATAGCGGCCTCCTGGCTCTGCCTACTGTTCCCTCCTCCAGGAAATCATCAGTTGGAGGCAGGGTAACCAAATACCTTCGAAATTGGTCCAAAATTACATCGGACCGTTGGGTGATAAACATCATAAAACGAGGACATACTTTGGAGTTTACGGAAGTCCCACCACCCAGGCCCCCGGCAGCCATTCCGTCAAAAAAGCTGCGTCTCCTGAGGCTCAACAGATGCTACGGAAGGGAGCAATAGAGCCGTTCCCCGCCAATCAAAAGGGACAAGGATTTTATTCCAGGTTTTTCCTGGTAAAGAAGACGCTGGAAACATGGCGCCCCATTTTAGATCTCAGGGAGCGAAACTCCTATCTCATCTCCCTGTCCTTCCGGATGGTATCCCTTCAGGACATATTACGGATGATCAGTCCGGGGGATTTTATGGCCACGCTCGATCTGGAGGATGCGTACTTTCATGTCCCGATCCACCCAGTGCACAGAAGGTTTCTGCGATAAACAGTAGCCAAGAGCCACTTTCAATTCAGGGTGCTACCCTTCGGTCTTCACTCTGCGCCAAGAATTTTCACAAAGGTGCTGGCGCCGGTGGCAGCATTTCTGCGAAGAAACCATTACCAAGTTTTCCCCTACCTGGACGACTGGTTACTGAAGGCCCCGTCCAAAGGAACAGCGCAGGACGCTGTTCGGGCTTGCACCAATTTGTTTCAGAATCTGGGTCTCACTCTGAACAAAGAAAAGTCCTCTCTGGTTCCCTCCAGGAGGGCTCGGTTCCTAGGGGCTGTTTTGGATTCAAAGTTCTCAAAAGCTTTTCCTACCCGGGAAAGGAAGGAGAAACTGGAAAGACTAGCTCGGAACTTTCAAGGAAAAAGGTGTCTTTCTGTACCCCACTACAAATCTCTGCTGGGGGTAATGTCATTTTGTATTCCCCTGATTCCTCACTGCAGGCTCCGGATGCGTCCTCTGCAGGAACAGCTAGACCTCCAATGGAAGCAAGTTCACGGATCCTTCGAGGACAAGGTGACAGTCACTCCAAGGATGGAAGAAGCAGTATTATGGTGGACACATCAAAACAACTTGTCCCAAGATCTATCCTTCGCAAACGTTCCATCTCCTCAAATGGTAACGACGGATGCATCATTGGAGGGTTGGGGAGCAGTGATGCAAGATCTGCATGTCAGCGGCCATTGGTCTCCGCGCGAGCAGAAGTTCCATATCAACCTTTTGGAGCGAAGAGCGATCAGGCTAGCTCTGCAAGCCTTCCTTCCGCGACTTCAAGGTTCACAAGTGCTGATCAGGACGGACAACACCACGGCCATGCATTATGTGAACAAGGAAGGAGGAACCAGATCTCTTCTGTTATCGCAGGAAGCGCAGCAGGTCTTGGAATGGTCAATTCATCACAATCTCATTGAAAGCAGAGCACTTACCAGGAGTGCTGAACGAAGACGTAGACCAGCTGAGCAGGTCATCTTCAGTAAGCCACGAGTGGGAGTTGAACCAGCAGGTTCTGGAACAGCTCTTCAACAAATGGGGCAAACCGGAAGTAGATCTCTTTGCCACACCGACCAACAAGAAATGCCGGTCTTACGCCAGCAGATGTCACCACCAGGGGTCGTTAGGGAATGCCCTTTCGATAGCCTGGTCAGGGACATTTGTTTACGCTTTTCCTCCCATTCCCCTGATTCCGCGCTTCATCAGGAAAATGAAGATAGAGCCATGCAAAATGATCTTGGAAGCCCCGGCTTGGCCGAGACAATTCTTGTAAACAGAAATCCATCTGATGTCGCTAGTTCCTCCGTTGCCACTGGAGGATATTCCGGATCTTCTCACAATGTCCGAAGGACAGGTTTGGCATCCAGATCCACACTCGTTACACCTGACAGCATGGCTCCTGAGCAGCAAGAGTTCATGAATCTTCCTCTTTCCAGTGAGATCAGAGATGTTCTCTCCCAGGCAAGAGCCCCTTCGACAAACAAAACTTACAGATAGAAATGGAAAAGGTTTTGTGTTTGGTGTAGGAAGGAAAAGATAGACCCTTTTACTTCAAAGCCTCATCAAGTTCTGCCTTATCTGTTGTCACTGGCTAAATCAAATCTGGCCCATTCATCAATTAAAGTTCATTTAGCGGCCATTTCGAGGTACAGGAGGTCTGGATCTGGACCTTCATTATGGTTGTCCAGGATAATCAAGCAATTTCTTAAATGCTTGTTCAGAATCTACCCACCAGTGAGGCCTCCTCCACCGACTTGGCATTTAAATTTAGTCCTGTCTCAGCTCATGAAAGCTCCATTTGAGCCGATTCATCGTTCTGACTTGAAATATCTATCTTGGAAGTTGGCTCGCCTCTTGGCCCTCACATCAGCTAGGAGAGTTGGAGAGTTACAGGCCCTCACCACCCAGGAGCCGTTCCTACAATTCAAGAAAAATACTGAAATCTTTAGAATGAACCCGAAATTCATTCCCAAAGTACCATCGGACTTTCACTTAAACGAGCCGGTGATTCTGAAAACGTTTTTTCCTAACCCAGTTACTCCGGCGGAGAAAACACTTCACACTCGATGTGCAACGGTGCTCAAAATTCTACTTGGATCGCACTAAGGGATTTAGGAGGTCTTCAGTTGTTGGTTGCCTTTGGTGGTCCAGGCAAGGGTCTTCCACTGTCTAAACGGGGGATCGCAAGATGGATCACAAGTGCCATTCTTCATTGCCACACTGCAGCAGGGAAACCTCTGGCTGGCAGGATTCGTGCTCATTCAACAAGAACAGTGGCATCTTCAATGGTCCTCTTTGCAGGGCTGCTACCTGGAGCAGCGTGCACACCTTTACTAAGCATTACTGCTTGTAGTCTTTGCAACAAGACGATGCGGCTGTGGGCCAGGCTGTCCTAAGGAACCTCTTCCAGTGATGGGTGAGCTTTTCCTTCTATCCCACCTTCCGTTGATTGCACAGTTGTATTTCTTATGTCGTATTGACTGTTGCAGTGTATTATACAAAATGTATTTCTGGGTACTAACTGCTTGCTATTCCGATACAAAAGCATGGGAATCTATGAAAGTTCCAATACTGGGGCAAGAAAACAAGTTACTTACCTGTAACTTTGGTTCCCCAGTATTGGTAACTTTCATAGAGTCCCATACGCCCACCCACCTCCCCAAGGAAAGCTCAGCCTTTAGCAGATATGGTGTCGGATATACAACGGCTACGAAAATCTGAGGCTCTGAGGTTCCTTTTGGAGGGTTCTAAGGGGTGAGGCACGTCTGATTGGCTGAGGCCTAGAGTTTGGTCTCTTTTACAAAAAGAGGGTGATATGCTACAAAAGGGAATGAGGCCTAGGCCTTTTTCTTTCTCTCTTGTACCTACTGCTAAGATATTTTTGTTACCGAGACTCCCATTCCGACGACTGGGAATGATACAAAAGCATGGGAATCTATGAAAGTTACCAATACTGGGGAACCAAAGATACAGGTAAGTAACTTGTTTTCTTCGCGCTGACATAAGTGGTAGAACCTTTAGGATTCAACGGTGTCACTCAGATGACACTTAACGGCTGCTAGCATTCAATAAGTACACCAAACCATCACAGATAGATTCTAGTTTTGTTTGAGCATGGTTACTAAGTAGATGCAGAACATCTGCTTGAAGCTCAAAACTGAGATTCTGTTCTTTGTGAATTCCACTCCACTGGAAATACAGAATTAGGTAAACCATGATTCCTACCTTCCCGGATAGAAATCTGACCTTGAAACTGGATGAAGAGCTATGTTTCATGATTCAAAATTAAGCTGTCTCGGATACCAGCTTTCGACTTAGGAGAGTACTAAAAGTCTGAACAAAATAATTTGCAGTCCACACTTGGACGACAATTGTACATGCCCTGGTAACCTTCAGATTAGACTATGCAAACTCCCTTTAACTGGAAACCTGGGCTGGCCTCATTTGTTGGCTTCGGAAAGCAAAGAAAGCGGCTACTAGGTTGACTGCAAACCTACCCAAAAGACACTTTTCAGCCAGAATCCAAAATCTCTACACTGGTTGCCTGTGCAAAAAAGAATTCACCACAAAGCACCAATGACTACCTTCAGAACCGTAAACAAAAATGTCCTGCCTTACTCTGATAGATTTAGAGACTGTCTCTTGCTAGAACACTTTGTTCATAAAATCAGGGCTGGTTAAAAATCCCCAGAATAAGAAAAGCCAGGAGGGGAGGTTGCTCCTTTACTTATCAGGCAGAAAAAATGGGGAATGCTCTGCCAGCCAGCCTAAAACTCCAGCTCTGATACTCTTTTCAGGAAAGACTTAAAACCTTTATTTTTAGGGATTATAGCAGACGGTCTAGTTTGGTTGCTGTGATTTCACATGCTGATAGTGCTGATAAGCTCCCCTTGAAGCAACTATTCATGCTGTACAAATAGGAATTCTTCCATTCGTGTAATCAGGACTTCTCGGCACCACAGGGTTGTACCTTGAAAACCATAGGAAAATACAGGCCTAGGAGTGGAACCGCGTATGTGAACTCGACAAGTCACACACTTTTCCACATAGGCCAGTTGTTCATATCTAACCTAATGCTGATCACATTGTAGTAAATCTATTCAGCACAGGCTATTCTTCTCCTGTAAAGAAGGGTCAGGAACAAAATAAAAGTTCACATTTGCTGAAGCAATTGAAACTGTTTTGCACCTTTGCTCCAAATTGAAACCATTCCTGAAGAGTCCTTTCCTGCCCCCAGACCCAAATTCCTGCATTCCCCTATAGCCTCACATCACTGTGTAAGGCAGAGGATTTAGGGGAAGTAAGAGGGGTGCCTATCCCATTAAGGCGTAAACACACCAGGCTCTTTAGAGATACCAATACCTAGAGGGTTTGAAAAATACTCCAATTGACCACGTGGTGGTCAGAGGTGCTAGTGAACTAGCTGTGCCTGAGGTGGGGGGATAAGGAAGGGGGGGGGGGAAGCTCTCTAGTATACGGTTGTACCTAACCATGAATTTTGTGGAAAAAACTATTTTTGTTTTAATTACCCTCACACACCCTAGTGGTGTCATGCTTCATCATCGGGTCACCCTGATCCCTAAAAGTCGGGGTGGGCTCAACCAGTGTTGGGAGTTCTTTGAGTAATGAAATACAAGGGGGTTTAAAGATAAAATAGCTCAGGCAGATCCCAGATTTCCCTTTTTTCTTGGGTCTGTCTGGGTAATTTAAAAAAAAAAAAATAAAAATGGGTCTTTTATTGGAATATTATGGTCCTAAGACCCTAGTACCGACATGTTTCAGTCCGAAGCGGCCATGAAGGTCCTGGACTTTATTCAGGGCAAGGTTGACCTCCTATGTGAGGGAACTGAAAGGATGGGGAGCCCCTATCCTATCAGTAAGGTGAGGGCAGAGTAGCTGCTCCTTGTGGTATGTTAAAAGTTTGTGTATATCATCTGTAGAATCCTTCTACATGGAGCCATCATGACAGAATATCTCCGGGGGGGATGCAGCACCAACAGGCTTGTTGGTCACAAATGCTCCCAGGATATTCCTGGATGACCCCCAATTTAAAAAGGAATGGTCATTGATTGCATGGCACTGTTCAAGGGATTGGCTAATCCTCATAATCAATACGGCCAAGCGCCTTTCTGATGCAATACTAATAAAAATTAAAACCAGCGAAGACCATCTACTCACAGAAATCAAGCTGACACTCAATAAAAAAAACTTAAAGATGTAAACAAGGAGGCCACAGAACATAGACTACCTTATGCAAAACAAAATCTCCAAACTACAAAAATACCTCAAATTCAGCCATGAGAAAATATATCCCTATATAAAGGACGACTACAAAGGGCAAGAGAACTCTGATACAGGATCCCTGCGAAGTTGCCAGTCCGGATCATCAGACTCGGAGAAAGACTCCTGATCCAGAGATGGTTCTTACAGAAGTTGGCATAACAAACCAAGAAGACCACGACGTGGTGGCTTTAACCAGAGATATGGACAGCCACAAATGTACCCATGGCCAGGCCCATTTGGCCCGATCCCGTACAATCTGCCGGAGGTATTTTATCTTTAAACCCCGTTGTCTTTCATTACTCAAAGAACTCCCAACACTGTGGGTGAGCCCACCCCGACTTTTAGGGGTCTGGGTGACCCGATGATGAAGCAGGAAACCACTAGGGTGTGTGAGGGTAATTAAAACAAATTATTTCCCTACATTCATGGTTGAGTTGGGTATAACCTTTCACTAGAGAGCTTTTTTCCCCACCTTTCCTTATCGCCCCCACCTCGGGCACAGATAGTTCACTAGCACCTCTGACCACCACGTGGTCAATTGGAGTATTTTTTGTGATTTTATATCGCATTAAGGCTTCAACACATTTTGGAAAGGTGTGTGCTGGAAATGCTGTCTAAAATGCCTCAGTGCAGGTCATGGATAGGTCTTCCTTATAGTAACATATCTGAATGCAGTGTCTTATGGCCTATTTGCAGCTGACATCCCTGTAGGAAGATTAATAGAATTGTTCGAGGCATGTGAGCTGTAGATCACATGCTGTGCATAGCTCGCCATCTAGTGTTGGGTTCGGATGTTTGCACTGGTTTTTCTACCAAGAAGTCTTTCCAGTCACGAGGTAGGTGACTATGCCGTTCGATGATGATGCGCATGGGCATTGACTTCATGGTTAGTTTTTTTCCGCCATCTGTTTCGAATGTCTATCGCTGCACACCGGTTCGACACCGTTCCTTCGGTTTCCCTCAGTGCACAAGATACTCACACTCAACAGTATTGTTTTCAATCGGGTTTCCCTTTTTCCTTACTAAATCTAATCTTTCAATCAGAAAGCTTGTGGAAGGCCGTCAGGCCTACCAGTGTCGGGCCGAACTGCAGTCAATTGAACAAACTCCCTTTAAATGTTGCCCTCTGTCACGCAAAATAAACGTGTGCCAGGCTTTCTGCTCTTAATAAACACTTCGTGACCGTTTGGCTCGATGTCCCGACATGCAGAGCCAGCACACCAGCTCCATTCCGGACATCTTTGGACAACAATCGGACGGAAAGGCCATGGGAATGGAGGAACAGGAGTGGATCGCCATCCCAGAGCTCCACTCCGACCAAGAGGACGACATCCCACATGGACAACTTACTAGGAGTACAGCTCCCCCCTCGTTCAAAAACTCAACTTCACAAAAGAAGGCTCCGGTCTAACCCATGCCCTCTGGTTCCGGTCGGCACGGAGATCATGCTTCCGACACCCCGCCTTCGGGCTCAGCACCAAAGCTTACCAAAAAGCCTTCCGGTTCCGCCAAGACTCCCTCCAAATCAAGTTCGGAGCCGAAAACTTCAGGGTCGAAACAAGTTCAGCGCCAACCCCACCCGTTCAGCAGCAAAACCTTCTGCGCCGTAACAGTCAGATCTACCCAAATCACCCAAAAAGACTGTTTTGACGCACCAATCGACAAAGCAGATCCGAAACAAAAAACACTGTATATTCATCCTCAAACTGGACATATCGTCACTAAAGTGACTTTAAAAAGGACTGATCCAGAGCAAAAATACTACATTCCTTAAAAGAGAATGGTTGGAACTAACCCTTTCCCTCCTCATCCACTTTCTTCGCCTCCTTCACCTCCGTTTCAGCCTACTTCACCTGAACATTCACCTCCGCATACATCTGAAAACCAGGGATGATCATGGGGATGATGATCATCCAATGCAAGACCCCTGGGTTGATTACAATACCAATTCTCTCACGGGCAATGATCCTGTTTAGTGTAGGCTAGAATGAGTTACTGGGTAGAGCTGCCAACTACCATGGAGTGCAGCTACATAAGGAATCCCTAGAAGAGGATTTCCTCTTTGAAACCCTCAGTACCACACATAGGTCATCACATACACTACCTGTGCTTAAAGGGATGATCAGGCATGTAGATGACATTTTTAACGACCCGGTAAGAGCTTGTATTTTTACCCCCAGGGTAGGCCAAAAATACAAGCCAGCACTATCGGATCCAGTACATTTTAAAGGTCAGGTGCCAACTAGACTCCCTGGTTGTGTCCAATGCAAAGAAAAAGACCAACTCCCAGACAGCAGGAGATGCTCCACCCCAGATAAGGAATCCAAACTTACTGATGCTTCCAGGAAAAGTGTAACCTCAGGCGGCCAATTTCTGGCATGTCCAACACCCAAGCATTGCTAGCACAATATGACTGTGCCCACTGGGACGAGATGGAGCAATTAATACAATTTTATCCCCAGGAAAATAGATCTAAGACACAAGACCTGGTGTGTGAAGGGCAACTTATTTCCAATATTGCTATAAGATGTTCAGTGGGTGCTTCAGACACTGCTGCTAGAGCAATAAACACTAGTGTCCTTTTGAGAAGACCCGCTTGGCTTCGCATATCTGGCTTTAAACCAGAGGTGAAAACCTCCATTTTAAACACTCCCTTTGATCAAGAGCATCGATTTGGCCCATTGGTTGATTTGTCACTAGAGAAAATGAAAAAGGACACTGAAGTGTGAGCCCTTCAGTTGTAGTGCTAACACCAGCATCTTGCTGTGTCTGCATGCTTGGTTGTACATGTTGCTGCTCAAGCTAGAAGTACAACAGTACCTCCAACATCTTCCAAAGAGGAACATTTATTCTGTCCCTAGGTGGCTAACCTGGTGGAAAAGCTAAAGGAGGGCACAGCGATAGCAAATTTCTACTGGTGCGCCCAGCAATCTGCCACAACAAGGGAAACCTATTGCAAGCGTCTAGGCCGGGGCAGGAGAAAGATCACCACCCCCTCCCCTGCCCAGGCCACCTCTGCTTGCAGGCCTTTCATGAGGTGGGGGGTGGGGGAGTTGGACAACTGAGGAAGTAAGATTTCTACCCCTGCTGGGACGAAATAATCTTAGACGAATGGGTTTTAGCTGTAGTTAATCGGGGCAATTCCTTCGAATTCCCTTCACCCCCGCCCCCCCCCCCCCCCCCCCCCCTCCCCCTCACACTTTCCACTCCTCCACACCAATGACGCACCAAAAGTCTACTCTTTTTACTTACTCATCCCAAAGAACTACAGTTCCCTCCAGCCCATCCTAGACCTAAGGCCACTAAACCAGTACATCTTGTCGGAGCACTTTAATGCGAACACCTTGCAGGAGTGTTCGTGCTGCTGAGCCAAGGGGTCTTGATGACAGTGCTGTACTTAAAGTAAATCTACTTCCATATTCCCATCCACCCTCCCCTTCACCAGTACCTTCGGTCAGTGGTAAGTAAACAACACTCCCAATTCTAAGTTTTACTTGGCAGAATCCCTATGGCCCTCAGTGTTCAAGAAATGCTGGACCGTGGTGGTTGCACATCTGTACAAAGTTGGGTTCATGTCTTCCCATACCTTGACAATGGACTGATAAAGAGCAGCACCAGTCAGCAATGCTTTTCATGCTTTCAAACAGCTGTGACTCTACTTCACTGCCTAGGGTTCACTATAAACTTGAGCTCAGTGTTTTACACTGGCGCAGGTAAAGCATATCCCAACCAGCGGAGAGTCATAGCATTTTGCTATCTGCCTCTTTTTCAGTCTTTTCATCCCTGTACTGTAAGGAAGCTCCTGGCTCTGGTGGATTTTTGCATAGCTTTTGTGCCACACCAGATTACAGATGCACCTGCTGCAAAAGTGTCATGAGGCAGTGGCCACAGGCGGAGTGTCTTTGGGAAGATCTAGTGTTGATAATGGCCAGAACTCCATACTTTCTTCAGTGTTGAAATGGCAACAATCTGTTGCTTGGTAGGTGTTTTCAAGACCCACTTCCACAGATGGCCATCACCACTGACTCATTACTCACTGATTGTGGAGCATGTCTTTGCAACATGACTGTGCAAGGTACTTGGTACCCTCAGCAGGAAGGTAAACCAATCGGCCACCTAGTACAGCTGGCCATCCGCCTATCCCCCAAAGCAGTTTTCATGCTTGTCCAGGGCAAAGTGGTCCTCATAAAAATGGACAGCATGACCGCTTTGTATTGGATAAAGTATCGGGAAGTACTTACTTGCATCTGTCTGCATTAGCAGAGGAGGTAGGGCACTTGGCAGTCTGCAACATAATTCACTTGTTAGCAGAGCACCTACCACTTAAAAAAAACTCACTAACAAGTCCAATGGTGAGCACTCCGCCCGCAGTCCTACACATGAATTTTAAATGGAGAAAACAGTCTAAGCTTTTGTAATGATTAAATGTCCACAAGAGATTATGTAGTTTAGAGCTGCTTTATTCCAAGATGTATAGAGAGACCGCACCAGGAGCATCCAGCATGGTGCTCAGCCCAGCCAACTGTAACCTGTCAGGCATATCACCAATATTCTGATAGATGCATCACATGAACATTCCAATAGAGGTAGAGAAGGATAGCATAAAGAATACCAAGATACCACATTATCCTCTCTTCTTAAACAGAAAATAAAAAGCTAAAAACAGCAACGGAGAACAGGAGGAAATGAAAGCAAGTAAATTGAGCAACAGCGGAAAAAGGAACTACAAACAAACAAATGGGACTACAACCCATCGCAAATACATAGGAATTTGGCAAGTAGGACTAAAACCCACTGCAAGCAAATGGGACTATGACCCATCGCAAAGAACATTCTAATGACACAGGTGGGACTCAAACCCACTGTAAGCAAATGGGACTGACCCATTACAAATTAAAAAGGTAGGACTGAAACCCACAGCAAATGTAGCACGTGAAAAAGTGACAATGGGACTTAAAACCCAGAGGATCACATTATGCCAACTGGCATACTGGGGTGATGGGATATAAAACCAAACCCCCACAAAAACCTGTTTCTAAAGAAAATGGGACTTTAGACCCACCCCTATGCTAACCACAGCTAAAAAGATATAATGGAAATTTAGCATACTGTAAAAATACACAAAAAGCATCTACTCATAAACCAGTTAAATAAAACCTAATACTATGAAAAATTACATATGACCGTGAAGGAAAAACAATCTCTTAACCCCCATTTCTTTGTAAAAATTTGTAAAAACAGAATGACAGTGGTGTGCCTGTCACCGGAATGAGGTAGACAAGCAAGATTTATTTACCACAAAAGACTATATTTTTAATGTCACTGGTGTGCCGGTCACCGTGTAAAAGTGGAGGCAACGTGGAGGGAACACCGGAGCTCGATCCTTGCCCCTGAGAAAAAAAATATCCATATTGTAATGAAAAACGGAGTGCGATTTCGCTTCCGATTTTCCAGCATTAACATAAACAGTACCTTCGATTTAACACTGCGTTCAGTCTGCTGCATTACAAAGACTAAACGAGTGAAAGGGAAACTCTAAATGGCACTTGTCTCGCTGACTGATGAATCGTAAATAACGTTGAGTACACAGCGCCCGGAAAGGCTCCAAAAACAACCATGGCAGCACGCACAGTGACGCATAGCAGGGTGGCTCACAGCGCTACTGTACACAAATACATCAGGAGATCTGGGAGAGATGACTGCACGTCAGAGAAGCTCCGATGAAGACAGCAGGTGAGAGCGTGCACACACGCGCTGCATTTTTAAATCTCAAAGTAGCCGTTAAACTGACTATGGTTTTTGTCAGAAAATGAATGAAATGTCACACAAAGAAAACTGCGATATTGATATACCGCAGGCTGAGGTTTCTTGTAAAAGTCAAAGAACTCGACAAAAACTTGAACAGAGCGGGCATTGTTGGCTCCTCGCCTCAGCATAACGTGACACACAAGAAAACAAAACAAATGTACTTGTAGTAGGCTCCTCATAAGGTGCTCCATTTTAAAGAAAAGATACATGTCTTAAGTGATATTTCTTCCCCAAACAGCGAGATGAAAATCATGTGATGGCATAGCACAGGATGAGCAAGGAGCAGAACAGATTCTGGTTTAACCCATTAAGGGGCACAGCTTCAATAGAGGGCACAGCTCCAACACAGCATAAACTAGACTCTCCTTGTAAATAAGACAAAATGCAAAGTTGCCCAATAAAATGCTTACCCTCATGTGAGGATACAGCGTGAGTCCCAAAGTCAAAACAGACAGGCTTACCCAGCGTCGGGGCACAGCTCCAACTTAAAATTTGTAGACTCACTGGTAGACAGGACAACTGCCAGACTGCTGTGGGCGACCAATTATAGGTCACTGGTGGGGTCATGCTGGCAGTCGGGGTAGCTTTTCTTGTTGCAGGAGGTCCTTTCATAATTTGTAGTCTTCTTTCTTAATATCTTGTAGTTTGAAGTACTTCTAGACTTGACAGATGTAGGTTCTTCCTTAAGATCGTCGCCAATATGTAATGATGAAATGTCCACGAGAGATGTAGTTTAGAGATGCTTTATTCCAAGATGTATAGAGACCCCACCAGGAGCATCCAGCATGGTGCTCAGCCCAGCCAACTGTAACCTGTCAGGCAGATCACCAACATTCTGATAGATGCATCACATGAACATTCCAATAGAGGTAGGGAAGGATAGCATATAGATTACCAAGATACCACAGCTTTGTCTCAAAGTACCCACATCCACAGCCCATGGGTAATGCAGTATGGGTGAAGTGGTCAGAGATGTTTGCCTACACTGTGCCTGCTCTCCCACTCATTCGTATGTGGTGAGAAAGATTAGGCGAGTGTCCATGTTCGTAATCTTAGAGGCTAAGACTTGGTTACTTACTACGAGATTAGTTAACTGCTGCATCTTGAAGCAACTAGACCCCATCAAAGCCAAGGTCTAAGACTTTATCTGCTACTTTTTATGCCTTCAGAAGGCAGGTCTTGCTTATGCCACAATAAATCTTCATCTAGACGCTCTTGCGGCATACATGCAAAACCGGAAATACTAATTCTGCTTCAAAATACCTGTGGTTAAGCTGTTCATGGAGGGACTTAAAATGGTAATACCCACAAGAATACCTTTTTGCCCCTGTGTCGAACCTTCACATAGTTCTCACAAGGCTTATAGGTCAATCTTTTCAACCCATCCACTCTTGCAGCCTAAAGTTTCTATCCTAGAAAGTGACTTTTCCAGTAGCCGTAACATCGCTCAGACACATCAGCGAGTTACACGCACTCACCATTTGAGAACCATTAATTCAAGCGCACAAGAAAAGGATGATCCTTGGAAATACTACCTTGGGTAGGAGCATTGTATCCGCTTTCCACGTCAACCGGACTATTGGGCTGCAGATATGGAGATTATTCTACAACCAGATTCTGTAGTAAAAAGGCTGTTGAACACATTAAAAGTCAAGTGGGTGCTCACGTTCTGTATTGACCGAACATCATCCAAACATCTGCATCTTCTACCCACTACCAACTGTTAAATAAAGTGCCGTACAGTCTGTGGCAGAACATGTGTATCTACAGCCACACATGCTCTGAAAAGTGTTACTCTGTAAACATCTTTTCATTAAGTGTAACTCTGTAGATTCACTTCATTCCCAAGAAGCGCACAAGGATGACATACTTTTCTCATACTTTACTTTTCTACTAATTTACAGTGTGCATGCCACTTCAGAGAAGTATTATTCTGCATTCAGTTTTCACCCCTCACCCGCTGAATGGAAAACAGTCCACGGTGTAGTTGGTACACATGCACATTCTGGAATAAGGGTGGAATGTAATGTAATGTAATGTAATGTATAGGCATTTATATAGCGCACTACTTACCCGGAGGGTCCCAAGGCGCTTCGACCGCTGCGAAACCCTTCCTGGCTTCCCTGAGAGATGGTCCCTTAATGGGTATCTCCAGGGTGAGACCAGGCATCCCCGGCGGTCTGGTGGGGCCGTTAGTGAAGATGAGGCAAGCTAATGCCCAGAGTTGCCGAGTGTGATCGCTGATCAGAGTGGGCACCGAGGCGAGAGAATTATCGAGTCCGCTGACCCTGGTCCAGAAACCTGCCGCGCCGGGAATCGAACCCTGGTCCCGGGCCGTCCTCTGCTCTCGGGTCTGCCGCCTCTAACCAGCCACATCACCTCCGATAATTTTAATCGCCTTCAAAAAATAAAAAATTTCTAATGTCACAGAGCCCCATACTAAAGGGCAGGAGTATGCAAATCATCTGATTCTACACCACTACATGTTATGAACAGAAGCTTAGTTCATACAACCAGCGTTTTCTGCCAGAAAGTGATGCAGGACTGCACATTATTGCATTAAAAATGAACGTTGTTACCACACTTAAGGAAAAAATCTAACCTGTGATAATGGAGAAAACCTTTTACTGTGTGTTCATGGTATTCAGCTATTTGGGTGCGTTACCGATTGTCTAAAAAATGTCATTCACTCAAAATCTCGCCATCTGAGAGATTTAGATTGTTGACCCTTATTAAATGCATCCCACCTTTAGTACAGCTGGGCACTGTACAAAAAGAGTAACGGGTATGAGTATATAAATATCAAAGAGAAATATAAAGGAAACAAATTGCAACAATCAGTTGGCAGATTAATCGGCAGACCGTTTAAGAGAGCCAGTCTTGAAATCCCACCAAATGGCCACAAGATTCAGGGTGAGGCTAATATTTAGTGCACGAGAACGCCAATTGTGACCGCTCAAATGGATGATAGTTTTAAGTAAACTGTACCACAAAACCTAGGAACGGCGATTGATGCCACTTTGCTCATTTTCTAATGAGAGGCCCCTGAGAGTTCAACCTGTCAGCAATTTAGAGATGCCAACCCACACTAAGGCTTTTTAATACTGTAAAGCAAAGTGTGAAATCGCACTGGTTACCTTTTCACTTTACAATAGACTGAAAATACCAGGGATAGTGATCACGTTTTCTAGTGCCAGAAATCAAACGAGAAGTAGTGTGCAAAATTGAATTAAAGTGGGAGAGTTCAAGGGGCGTGGCTAGCGCAGAGCAAAATGGCTGCTGCTTAGAAAAGCTCCGGAGAAGCAGTAGCCTTCCGTGACAATCCGCTACATTATCTGTCGCAAAATTATGCCCCAAGGACTCTCGCTGGTGCCTGGGAGCAAGCAGCGTCTACAGGAACAACTCCGACCCGAGTCTGCAGCTGGAAACACGTGTCAACAAAGTTCGGACTATGGAGGCATATGGACCTCTCTGAAGCCGGGGAGTCAATTTGCAGAAACGCCAACTGGAGGAAGCAGAGGCGACAGGGGTGCGAGGGCTGGCGGTGAACGGCCCTGAGAGCGAAGATGCCGGAGAAGCTCCCCAGACCAAAGCGCTGGTAGTGATACTGGGTAATACCTCCGCTCCCCCCTGGTCGACCCCCCCCCCCCCCCCCCCCCCTCCCCCTGGAGGTTAAGCACCGACGCCTCCGGGTGCTGTGGATTTGTACGATGCCAAGAGGGCCCGATATAGGAGGTTCCTCTGCGGGTGACGGGACTGGGATGAGTAGTGGAACAGACGACCTGCAAGGAAAGGCAGCATAGTCGGGAGTCGGCGCACAGGTTTTGCGCCCCACGAAGAACGCACACAAGGTGATGCCTATCCACAGGGGCACAGCCGGGTCCTTAATCGTACTGAAGGCCTGATCACCGGACAGACCTAAAGGAGGGCCCTCACCATTAGAAAATCGCCAACCAGTGGAGAGAGCACAGAGAAGTGGCTACTGCAGTTGAAGGGCCCAGTACGGACACCCCCCCCCCCCCCCCCCCCCATAGCTGACTAGGATCTTAGCTGGAAGAAAGATGCGGTGACACCTAGCTCTACGCGCCCAGTTGCTGTGCACTGGCGCCGCCATATTGGCCTGCAGTAAGAATCAGTGATATACCGAGGACACCGAGCTGAGGTGGCGAGGGGCCACAAAGGCACTGGCAGTCTTTTGGGGGAAAGGGAAGGACTACGCCCGTCCTTGGACTTTTTACCCCCCTTCACGCAAGTACTTTTTTGGGGTTGGGATCGAGCACTCTGCTAAGTTGAGGAGGCTGGCAGTTATGAGGCGGGGAGGGGGGAATGGGTCGGTACGTATGGTTTTCTTGGTTTTAGTTTACAAAGGCAGTTACAGGTTAGCATCATTCCCACAACCTGAACTACATGCACAGTATGCGAACAAATTAATGTCTGCTTCACAAAGCTATCGCATATATGGCAACACAAGTCCTAGCTGAACACAATGCAGAGTTGCTCCCTAGAACTCTGGTTACCCCCTGACGTTACTCACATGGAATGTGCATGGGCTGGGGGATAAGATCAAGAGGGGCCTGGTACTGCAGGCTCTAAAGCGTTGCGCCCCAACGCTAGCTCTACTGCAGGAAACCCACCTCACTGGAACTGCATGTAAGGCACTGGACAGGTGGGGATATAAGATGGTGGTCCATTCGGAGTTTTCGTTGGGTTCCAGAGGCGTAGGCATACTGATGCGGAAGCAATCCACTTTCATAGTACATCAAACTAAAAAGGATGATCAGGGTAGATTTGCGGCCCTCCTTGATCAATGGGAAGGTAGGCCTGTTAATGTGGTACCCGTGTACATCCCCACCCCCCCGCCCCGCATGCAATAGCGCTCCCAGCGCTTAGTGAGTTTTCATTGACTCTGCCGGAGATGGAAATTCTGATAGGGGGGGATTTTAATGCCACTATAGATAATGTCCTAGACAGGTATCCAGTGAAGCCGCGGGTATCTGGCGTCTCTTGCCTGCAGAGTTTTATGGAGGCGCTTGGACTTGCTGACATCTGGAGGTACCGCCACCCCGTGGCACGACAATATACTTTCCACTCAGGAGCCCATAACAGTTTATCTAGAATAGACTACTTCCTGGCACCAGTGGATAGTCTGCAGAGAATTGATGAGGTAATATTAAAGCCCAGGGGCATTTCAGATCACTAACCGATATTGTTAACTTTCTCATATCGTCGCGAGACCCGCAGGCGGTTCTATCCTATCTACCTCGGGTACTTGCAGGTACCAAAAGTCAGGAAAGAGATCGTCTAAGCGATGAAACACTACTTTGCAGAAAATACACCATCAGTTGGCTCTCCATCTGTTTTGTGAGAGGGTTTCAAGACCGTCCTTAGAGGGCAAGCGATCGTTTCTATTGTTGGGCATAAGCAAGAGAAACCGAAAGAAATACATGACTTCGAGCTAGAATTACATGCAGCTGAGACACGACGCTCTACTGACCCCACGCCAACATCGCCTCATGCACTTCACCTTAAGCAACGACAATACAGAGAACACCTGAGGGAAGAGACTAAATCAAAGCTCGCTGCCACTAGGCATAGAATATGACCTGGGCGACAAAGCTGGAAAACTCCTGGCATGGCTAGACAAAAGGGAACAGAGCTCTAAGGGGATAGCACAGATACAGACGAGGAGGGACAGATGACAGCAGATCCACGGGTAATAGTCCGTACGTTGGCCGGACATTTTCAGAAGGTATACACCTCAGCATCTGCGATGACCGAGTAGGAGGCCCTGGCCTCCATTAAAGACATAGCAATGCCCAAGCTTACCCCGGAGAATGCCCTCGAGCTAGAGGCGGATCTTGCGGTAGAGGAACTGCAAACCGCAATCTGGTCATTACAATCAGGCAAGGCAATGGTGCCGAATGGGGTGCCGATTGAACTCTACAAGAAAACGGCAGGAATCATTAGCCCGCACTTACTACGAATGTACACTGACAGCCTGGAGAAAGGGGAATTGCCGCTTGACCAACGGTTGGCTACCATAGTAGCCATCCCTAAACCCGGGAAACCTACGACAGACTGCACCTCATACCGCCCAATATCATTGATCAATGTGGAAACCAAAATACTTGCGAATGTCCTGGCGATTCAGCTGGCACCAAACCTCAGGAATCTAATCCATCCAGATCAGTCTGGCTTTATGCCGGGCATAAACCCTGCACTAAATCTCAGTCGCTTACACTGGGTAATGGCTAGAATTCCATCCCTGCAGGAACCAGCAGTCGTGATCTCCATAGACGCGAGGATGGCATTTGACATGGTAGAGTGGAACTTCCTGTTCGCGGTCCTTGGGCACCTGGGTTTCGGCCCCAAGTTTGGTCCGTGGGTTCGCCTTCTGCACACCAAACCTCTGGCATATGTCACAGCTAACAGGCACATCTCTGACACTATCACATTGGCAAGGGGGACACGCCAGGGTTGTCCCATGTCACCTGTACTTTTCGCTCTGGCGTTGGAGCCTTTGGCAGCATGGATCAGATGGGAACCAATGATACGGGGCCTTCAGTGGACAGACTGGTGGGAGGAACGCATCTCCCTTTACGCGGACGATATATTAGTATACTTAACTGCCCCTAGATGCTCCCTGCTGGTCCTCCTTAATGTCTGTGAAAACTTTAAGATGTCCGGGTACACAATCAATTGGTCTAAATTGGTTATGTACATACTACATGGCCCCACACTGCAGCTCCCCGCTGGATGCCCACTCATAATCGCACATCACTCGTTTAAGTATTTGGTCATAAATGTCACAACTAGCCCAGATGCGTTCTTTTCTAAAAACCTGGCGCCCCCAATGGAGCATCGTAAGAGAGATGTGGCACACTGAGAATCGCTTCCTTTAACTTTGTTGGGGAAGGCGGCACTGTATAAAATGATGGCGCTGCCCAGGTTTCTATTTGCTCTGTAGAACACACTATTCCCTGTACCTCAAATATTTTAAGCAAATTGCGGCTCAGGTGTCCACACTACTATGGGGCTGCAAACCGGCATGTATAGCGCAGGTGAAGCTGAACAGAGGATGGTACGATGGTTGAATAGCACTCCCTAATATCCAACTGTATTATTGGGCAGCTCAACGAAGTCATTAATCAGTGGATACATGCCTCTCAGGCTGACCCAGCATACAAAGCGCACAGGTTTCTGCTGGGAACAGAAAATGTGCTGACTGCACTTTATAATAAAGGGCATATCTCAAAGCTAATAGGACCCACGAAACACAGTGACAATATGGCATACAGCACAGGCACGGTTGGGGTGGCAGGGAGTCATTACCCAGCTCACGCCACTCTGGGGCACTAAACAACTGGGAAACCTTAGAAATAGCAAGGGCTTTGAGCAATGGGATACTATAGGCATCTCCACAGTGGGGGATCTAGGGGACAAGGGGAAAGTGATCCCGTTTGGACAGCTTCGGCAACAGTACGAGCTTGCACCAACCGAAATTTTCCGATGCACACAGATTCAACACGCGCTGCTTGCAGTTTTGACAGAAGGCACGGAGGTGCCTGAGGCCGCCCCGCTGGAGGACCGGCTGCTAACGGACTATATGCAAAAGCGAGCCACACCGTTCACATATCATAAGTTAATTAATAATCTACCAGACCCCACAGTCTCTCTCGGGGATAAATGGGCGCACAATGTAGGGGACCTAGATGAAACTGAGTGGCAAGAGGCGTTGGCCTCACGGAAAGAGATGGGTATACCCTAGCGGTTCAGACTGGTACAGCTCAAAATACTGCACCGCACATACCACATTAGATACACTCTATGCAAGATTGGCAGAGCACAGTATCCATATTGCCTTAGAGGGTGTGGGGAAGAAGGGACATTCTATCATACAGTGTGGCAATGATCTAAGATAGCTGACTACATTTAAGATAATGAGAACGGTGTCACAGACGGAGGGAGTGTCACTAATTCCAGAACCGCGAAGGTGCCTGCTAAATGTTTGGGAACCGAATGACCTTACGCATAAGGCGCAGACATAGGCAACGATGGGACTAATGGTGGCTAAACAAAATATAGTGCAGACATGGGGGTGGCAGGGGTGCCGTCTTTGGCAGCATGGTGTACAGAACTGGACAAGGCCATGATGGCTGAAAGGACTGTATTTGTCAATCGGGGTTGCCCCCTAGAAATGGAGCGTGATATGGGGCGCGTGGAATAGGTTCCGGGGAGATATATGAGAGCCGCCCCCGGACCGTGACGAAGAGAGCTGAGGGGTAGCAATAAAGTATGTGTCAGGATAAACCTAAACGAACTATCTGGATTAGCACATGACATTAGGATATGTAAAGACGTCAGACATAGTTTATTACGGGAATGTATATTGATTGTGAAATGTGATTATGTGCAACCTGAATTTTATGCCGCAGTTTACTATGAAAACAAGACAGATTTTCAAAAAAAGTGGGAGAGTTCACAATTTGGTAACCTAACAAGCTGTTTCCACCATCCAGCCATAAAAGAACAACAATCTAGATGATGATTATGAAATCTGAAGGGGCTAAGAAGCATTTGATATTTTTTTTTAGCAAATCTAGTTGATAGAAACCTGAATTCGAGATATTACCAGTGTAGCTTAATAAAAGCCCTAGAAATGTCACAGTAGGAACAAATGTTGTGAAGTGCAGTATGCCAAATTTGAACAGGGTATTGGCCATCAAAGAGCAACAGTGTATTGAGTTCCCCAGCCAAGATGGTCCTGCAGACAGCAACCATCCTCCGCAGAAGGCATCCTACAAAAGCAGAAGGATATCCACAGCTACCTTCAGTTCAGGATAACTAACATTGTAAATTCTTCAATGCTGTTGCAGGTCTTGAGTAATTCTTTTAAAAAGTTAATTGTTTTGTGAAGCTCGCAATGGTTACCCTACATGCTTTTAGTAAGCAGTGATGTTTGTATGTTAATTGGTCGGGGGTTCATGGACGCTTTAGGCTCATGGTATTTTGTTTTATACCAGTGGTTCTTCACCTTTTGATTTCTGTGGGCCCTCACTTAATCATTACCGAAATCCGGTGACCCCATTCATTAATTTTTAGAATCTGGGAACCTCCACTGAGCTATTGGAACCTGAAAAATCTAGTCCATGCAATTTCGATGATTAGAAACACAAAAGAATGCACACAGAAAAGCAATACTCAATCGATTACACAAATTATGTAGTCTTTTTTTTAATGCTCAATTTTTTTAAAAAATCTAAATTGGTATTTTAATGGGAAAGTTGGAGCTTTCCTAAACAGTTTAGTACACACATCGTCCCTACTATAGTCTATCTAATGCACATCCGCTTCTCCCACAGATCAATCTAAGGATACCAACTTAAGTGTAGCCTCCTTTTTCAAATTCCGTCACATTTACAAAGCATTTTAACATCTTCAATGTTAAATATTGCTTATTTATTTAAATACCCTTTATTAATCTATTAATATTTCTTTTTCTAAGCAGTAGTGGACCCCCAGAGGTCCCTGGAATACAGCTTAAGAACTGCTGTTTCATACCACCCCACTACCACCCGATTGGTTTCCTGCTCCATTTTTACATGTTGGTAGGGATGTGTTGGCTTGGCAAAACTAATCTCTGCTTGTAATCCTTAACCTCTGAGATTCACAATGGTTCAGCTATAACTGTGATGCAGTCCCGGATATATTTTATTGATCAGCATTTTCAGAACTACTATGGGAGGTAAATAAGAGCACCATACCTGCTGATTTTATGTAACCATTCATATGTGTTTGTAGCTTTTCTTTCCTACACATCTGGCTAAGTTGACCGCCTTGAAATGATCTGTTGGCCAAGACCAAATAGCATTCTGTTGAGCTCTTTGCCACATATATCTTCTATTTTGAATACTGTAAGAGACTAAAATCTCTAGACTGCCTTCCTCACCTGTGCCGGGGTAAAAGTCTGTTTGCAGCTCCTTACATTCTGTTTGGACCTTTCTAGTTCTTTAATGCCAGTCACTAGACGGCATCCTTCTGCAGGCTGCTGTGATGGGTGACCTACTCGACAAACTGCCCCTGACCCGTATCTCAGATTAGCCTAAAGAATTTTCAGTTTTTTTATGTATTAAAAAAAACATGGCCATGACTAGTTTGCATTCTTTATGGAAAGTACTTTTAGGAGGGTTTAAGTTTTTATGATCAAGAGTAATGTTAATTTTTTTGTCGCTTGTATGGTGTACTTGTGCTTAACTGACAATAAGGTAGCAATAGCTGTTTCTATGACCGATCAAGTTAAAATGAAAAATGAATTGGCATAAAATATCTCCCACCCTACCAGGGATGAGTAATGGGCTGTGCTGTTGCAGAACCTCTGCCTCGGCATACATGACTTGAATGTGAAAAGGAAATCTGAGTAATTTATGTATCCCTATGTGAACACATCAATTTTCCTGGGATCGGATTGATACCAGCTTTACATGTGGATTTCTGTCTTGGTAATGCATCCTTTTCACACCAGAAATTGGTTGGGCAGCATTAGTCTTTTATTATGGATGACCTACCCGTTTCTCATTAAGGGGCCAAAAGTTAATCTTTTGCCCTTGTACAGTAGTATTCATCAACATTGCTAGAAACAGCATAAGTTTAGGAATGTACATTCAACAGAGTAACCATGTCGTACAGTGTAAAAATTCACTGGGTCACCGTAAGGCAAATTGTGCCACTATCTTTTCTTGTTCTAAGTACATTTATCGCTTGTTGAATAATCACAACATTTTAATTGTGGTCTTGCTTCATAAAGCAATGATAGTCATATTTTTAATTCACTCAATAACTCAAGTATACTTTATTTTAAAAACGTCTTATTTTGAAGGAGCTATTTTTTCTAAAAACATTAAAATACTGTTACTTTGGAATAACTGTGAAGCCCTAGAATGGGTTTGCTTCTCTGAGGTGGTTCATTGTGAGAGGAGTATTTGTTTTTCTGTTTTGATCTTTAAAATTGTCTATAGTTTGTACTGAGTGCAGCATAAGCCTGGTTCTAGACTCTATTTCTGCTCGGTTTTGTGGACAGGAGCAAGAATTGCGCTTGGATTAAATTTTTATAGTAATGTATGAAGCACTTTCTCAAAAAACACTGTTTGTACCTATGCTGTAGTTGAGCAGTCTGAATACTGTGCTGTAATTGGTGGGCTCATGCCAAAGGGGAAGGGTACCATAAAGGAGTGCACCAAGGAAAGTACTATTCCAACTACATCACACTCTAATGCTCATTATAATAAACTGATAGAGATCAACAAATCCAGATTTGCAGTTCTGTGGAAATATTAAAGGCTAGGACAAACCAAAATGAAAATGCTCCCACGCAACTTAAGACTGGGAAGTTCTGTCCTCGAAATCAACCTGATGCCTCTGTTGGTATAAGGTTTCAAGATTTAACTGAGTTTTCACAAGAGGAAAAACTGAACATCCTCATCGACATTAAAAGGTAAGTAAACTCTGGCCTCTCGGAAGCTCAAAAATGTTGCTGTTATATAAGCACATTCAGCTACTGGAAGTAATAGGTTCTGCGGACCTAAAGCTAATCTTTTTTTGGAAACTTTTTAAGTGATAGGAAAGTAGCTGAAGTCTCCTTTTATTTTGTTAAATTGCTGATTTGGAAAAAATTGAAATCCTTGTTGGATCTTGGACTAACAAGTCCACTAAGGCGAGGGTATTGTACACCAAGAATCAACCCATGACCTCATTCTCAGGATTATTATTAAAACTATGCACTTTCATTGTAGAACCCTAAATAGCTTAGTCAGTGAAAAATCTCCTTTAACCCCTTCTACATTCAATAAAAAGAGTAAACCTAGGGGTAACAATATCCATTATAGACTTGAAATGCTTTTCTATGTATGTGAATTTCTGTGCTGCCTGGTCTTATGGCTTCATAAATCCAACTGATGCAGCATTTTCAAGTTATGTTTCATGATATAGGGGGGGCACTGTGACCCAGGTCTCGCAGTTTCAATATTTATGGTTTAAACATGTTAGAGTGGGTTATTGGAAGACCTATTTCCAGAAATATATATATTCTAATTCTTAAAGGTACTTGGGTTAGAGTGCCTAGATATTAAAGGCTATGCATCTTTTTCAAACGTATTCTGCCTAAAAAATACAGTAAAAAGAGTGGAAAGTTTGACAACGGATTATGTTTGGATTTTGGCTTATCTATTGTATCTGCTCCCTCATGGATTGGTCTTATCCACTTTGGATTCTGATGAATGTTTTTGGCAGTATTGTGGTTCTCTTCCAGGGGATCCTCATCAATAGTCATAAGCATTAGAATATTCCCGCCCATGCGCGGGACCCCGGAAACAATATATTATATGTGCCCCACATATACATATACATATACATATATATATAAATATATATATATATAAAAATAAGCAATTGCAGCCAAATAAAACAGAGCTGGAATATGCTGTGAAGAATTTCCACCATACATTTGTATTAGCATTAGAAACATGAGAAACAACACCAATGCTTGTAAGCATATACAGCTCCCAGGCTGCATTGCAAATACCCAGTCTAAAAAGACTGAAAAGCTAACCTGTAGCTGCATGTACTAGAACTGACGCTGTGCCTTTAAGGCACCTCTGCCCCTAGCTTCCCATCATGCCTCAGGGGTTACAGTTAGGTCAGTTGTTCTTTTCGGAGACTGAAAACCAAACCATGGTAATAACAGGTTAAAACATCTCCTACTTAATAAACAAAGTCCTTTGCCCGAGGAGGCGGGAGGGTTGCTTATGACTTTGATGAGGATACCCCTGGAAGAGAACTAGGATTACAGGTAAGTAACTAATCCTTCTCTTCCAGGGGATCCTCATCAATAGTCATAAGCATTAGAATAGAGTAGCGAGCCTCACCTCATCCCTGCGGGCAAAGGAATCAACAGATAACATTCATAGTCATAGGCCCAAAAGTAGGCCATATTCTACCCAAATAGGTTTCTCAAGGAGGCTTGCCCTACTTGAGAATCCGCTCTGGAATCAGACTCTAGGCAATAATGCCTTGTAAAGGTATGGACTGGTTTCCATGTAGCAGCCTTGCATATTTCTGACATAGGAATGTCATGCAAAAACGCTATTGTGGCCGCTTTCCCTCTAGTGGAGTGAGCTTTTGGTGTATGTAACAAAGGTTTGCCAGCCAGCTGGTATGCTAGTTTGATACAGGAGACAATCCATCTGGAGATGGACCTTTTGGCTGCTGCAAACCCGGTCCTCATTGAACCATAATTGACAAAGAGTTGGTCTGTCTTTCTGGTGTCCTTCGTTCTTTCCAGGTAAAACTTTAGCACCCGTTTAAGATCCAACGAGTGCAACGACCTCTCAGCTGGGGTCGATGGGTTAGGAAAAAACGAAGGAAGGGTAATCGTTTGATTTATATGAAAATCCGATACCACTTTTGGAAGGAAAGATGGGTGAGCCCTCATTACCACTCTGTTGTGGTGAAACACAGTGTAAGGTTCCTTGGTGCAGGGTGCTTGTATCTCGCTAACCCTGTGTGCAGAGGTTATTGCCACCAAGAAGGCCGCCTTCCAAGTAAGATGCTGCAAGGAGGCCTTGTGTATAGGCTCAAACGGTGTAGACATCAGCCTGGAGAGAACCAGGTTCAACTCCCAGGGAGGAGAAGGATTTCTCACAGGGGGATAGACCTTCTTTAATCCCTGAAGGAAATCCTTAACCACTGGGACCTGAAAAAACGATGTTTGTGTAGGTGATTTTCTGTACGCTACTATGGCGGATAGGTGAACCCTAATAGAAGCGTATTTCAACCCTGATGTAGCTAAGTAAAGGAGGTATGGAAGGACTACCTCTTCTTGCCCTTTGGTGGGATCAAAGCCATGGTCCTTACACCAAATGAAAAATCTTTTCCACTTGAACGCATAAGACGCCCTTGTGGAAGGTCTCTTTGCCTCTCTTAAAATATTCATACATTCTGGAGGCAGATTTAAGTGTCCATATTGCAAGACCTCAGGAGCCATGCAGTCAGGTTCAGCGACGGGAGGTTGGGATGCAGGATCCTCCCGTTCATTTTGCTCAACAGGTCTGGCCTGCACGGCAGGCGTCTGTGTGGACACAGCGACAGATGTAACAGGTCTGGATACCACCATTGTCGCGGCCAATCCGGAGCAATTCGGATCATGTCCATGCTCGATCTGATGAGCTTGGCCACCACCTTCGGAATCAGTGCCAGAGGAGGAAACGCATACGCGAACATTCCTGTCCACTCCAGCAGGAGAGCGTTCCCTTGCGTCCCTGGCCGGTGGAACCTGGACGCGAAGGCGTGGCATTTGGCGTTTTCGTCGTCCGCAAATAAGTCTATGTCTGGACGACCCCAGCAACGGAAAAGTTCTTGGACTACTTCGTCGTTTAGCACCCAGTCTGGCTGATCTTCGAAGTGCCTGCTGAGTGCGTCCGCTTTTGTGTTTAGCTCGCCTGGAAGGTGTACTGCCACCACCGACAGTCCCCGAGCCAGAAGTCAGTGCCAGATTGTCTGGGCCTCCAGAGACAGGGGGCGAGATCGAGTTCCTCCCTGCTTGTTCAGATAGAACATAGTTGTAGTGTTGTCCGTCTGAACCAGGATTTTGTCCGTTGTTATTGCTGGAAGGAACGCTTTGAGCGCCAGCTGAACTGCTCGAAGTTCCAGCATGTTGATGTGGTATGTCTGAAGGTTGGTCGACCAGCGACCCTGAATCTGAAGATGACCCATGTGAGCACCCCAGCCTTCTAGAGATGCGTCCGTTACCACAGACAGCGAAGGAAGAGGTTGCTGAAAAGGGACTCCCTGCAAGACATTCCGAGGGCGAGTCCACCACTGTATTGAGGTCAGTGCTGCTTGAGATAGGATGATTCGATCCTCCCAATCTCCAGTCGCTTGGTCCCACTGATCTTCCACAGACTCTTGTAGAGGTCGCATTCTCAACCTGGCGTTCGGTATTAGGAAGATGCAGGACGCCATGGAGCCCAGTAGGGACCGGCGTCGATGAGGAAATCGTCGTCGAAAAGAAGTTCACCGACGTCAAAGAAAGCTCCGCCATCGTCAACTAGGCGACGATCGGCGTCGAGAAGCCACGAGATCGCCGTCGACGAGATCGGCGTCAAGACGTAAGTCAACTCCGCCGCCGTCAACCAGGCGACGGTCGGTGTCGAGACAGATCACACTCGCCGTCGTCTCAAGGTCGACAGGCTTCGAAGAGTGTGACGCCGACGTCTCCACGGAGGCGCTCGGCGTCGAGGAACAAGAGCCCCCTCGGACGATCGTCGTCGAGGAAGGGATCATCGTCGAAGGCGCGTCGGCGCTCGACGTCGAGGATGTCCGATCCTCCGCCGTCGCCACATGCCAGGTCGACATCGAGGGCATCGTCGACGACAGGACACCGTCGATTGCCATCTCCGTCGCCGACAGACCAACGTCTGTCGACGTCGAGAGCTCCGTCGACGGCAGGGCAACGCCGTTCGACGTCGAGACCCCCGTCGACGGCAGGGCAACGCCGTTCGACGTCGAGACCCCCGTCGACGGCAGGGCAACGCCGTTCGACGTCGAGACCTCCGTCGAAGGCGGGGGAACGCCGTTCGACGTCGAGACCCCCGTCGACGGCAGGGCAACGCCGTTCGACGTCGAGACCTCCGTCGAAGGCGGGGGAACGCCGTTCGACGTCGAGGGAGATGACTCCGTCATCGGCTCGACATCGCCGGTCGACGTCGAGAGACCACGGGTCATCGTCGAGGCGTTCGACGTCGAAGGTTATCACTCCGACTCCGCAGAGGCGTTCGACGCCGAGGGAAAGACTTTTGAGACGTCTTCCAACACCGGTGAGACAAAACTCCTTCAGTGCCTTCAACTATTCTAGTGACGCAATCGGCTTCTCACCATTCCTCCTCAAGTACCTCTAGCTCATCGAGGTCATCTTCCAGGAGTAGAAGTCCGTTGCCCCAGCGAAAGACAACACTCTCGCCAAGATGGAATGCTCCGTTGAGCAAGTGGAAGGATTCTGGAGCGACGGAGAGGCTGCGAAGATATGTAAGCCCACTCCACAGGTCACCTCTTCAGAGGCTGATAGA
This sequence comes from Lissotriton vulgaris, assembly GCF_964263255.1. Taxonomy (NCBI): domain Eukaryota; kingdom Metazoa; phylum Chordata; class Amphibia; order Caudata; family Salamandridae; genus Lissotriton; species Lissotriton vulgaris. The sequence continues at coordinate 83,316 of NW_028245109.1, forward strand.
AGAGGCAGACAGACAGAGTCCTATCAGGCACCGATCACGCTCTCGGGAAAGGAGTGCGGAAAGGTCGCATACCCCCAGGGTCTCCCGATCACCACGGAGGGAGCAGCCCAGGTCTCGAACACCGAGAAGGGAGGTACGGACTGAGAGATCGAGATCTCCACGAAGGGAGCATCAGAGAGAATCACGTTCTCCTCGAAGGGAAGAACGACCGAGAAGATCGCCAGTGAGGAAGGAGAAATCTCACCACAGGAGAAGGAGAACGCCATCATCCTCCTCCTCATCTTCTTCTAGATCTTCTAAAGGGGATTACTCTCCAACGCTGGCAGACAGCCCTCGCTCCAGAGCTTCCCCGCTTGACGACGTCAACACATACCTGGACGTTTTACAAAGGGGGGCTCACAAACTTCATATAGAAATGGCTGTTCCAGAAGTTTCCACTACTGTGATTTTTGAGACCCTTCGTCACAAATCATATTCACGGCCTTTGCTCCCATTGGTTCCAGGGATAATGGACCCAATCAAAGAGGTTTTCCTCACGCCAGCAACGATCAGGGCGGTACCGGCACGTATCCAGAAAAAGTATAGGCCGGCCGACTCAGATCCAATCTTTGTTAAAGGAGAGCCTGCGGCGGACTCAGTTATAGTAGCCTCAGCTAAGAAGAATCACACAGTCGCTCCTTCTTCAGTTCCTCCTGACAAAGACAGCAAGACCCAAGATTCTTGGGGACGCAGGGTGTGCAGCACAGCAGCTTCATCCCTGAAAGTCTCTAGTGCATCAGCACTTCTCGGCAGGTACGATAGAGCTCTATGGGACTCCATGGAACGATTCAAAGAGAAATTGCCCAAGGAGGACCAGAAGGACTTTGAGGAAACCGTGACGGAGGGCTGTTTGGTGGCGAACCAAATGATTAGTTCATCTGCAGATAACGCCCTTCTAGCAGGACATGCCTACTCACATGGGGTATGTGCGAGGAGATCTTCTTGGCTGCGTTTAACTGGTCTCAAACCAGATGCCCAGCAACGCATCCTCAATCTGCCCTTTTCAGGATCTTCACTCTTCGGGGAGCATGCCGATCAGGAAATGACCCGCATGAAAACAGAATTGGACACAGTGAAGGCGGTTGGTCTGGAGAAAAAGAAAGCCGTTCAAGCGACGCTTCAAGACCAACAAGAACCGGGGAGGCCAACAGAGGGTTCAAACCCCTCAATGGTCTCAAAACAAGCCACAAGGGAAGGCGCAATACAGAGGAGGAAAATCGGGCAGAGGCGGACATCATCAGTCCTCTACCACGCCTAGAGGAGGCAAGGCCTGAGCAGTGGCTTCCTCTGGCGCCGTTACCCACTCCAGTGGGAGGAAGTGCTTCGCAACACCTGGCAGAGTGGGTCAGCATCACAAAAGATCAGTGGGTGCTGAATATACTGCGCAATGGATATGCGCTACGTTTCCGGAAGAGACCACAACCGATTCCTCCAAAAAAGACTCGCTCGCACCATCTAAAACTCCTCAAAAGGGAGGTGAGCGTCCTCTTAAAGAAAAACGCAATCGAAGAGGTACCCCCATCCCAAAGGGGGAGAGGAGTGTACTCAAGGTATTTTCTAGTCCCCAAAAGAGACCAAGAGGACGAGTTCAGACCGATTTTGGATCTTCGAACCCTCAACAAGGTGGTGGTCAAAGAGAAGTTTCGCATGCTGGCACTTCATCAGATATGTCCTCATCTACAAATTGGAGATTGGATGTGTTCGGTGGATTTACAGGACGCGTACTTCCACATTCCTATAACACCAAGTCATCGGAAGTACTTGAGATTTCTGGTAGCGAACAAGCATTACCAGTACAAAGTGCTTCCCTTCGGACTAAAATCCGCACCAAGGGTATTCACCAAGTGCATGGCGGTGGTAGCGGCATGTCTGCACAAAAAAGGTCTCTTTGTGTACCCATATCTAGACGACTGGCTCCTGAAGAGTCCGTCCCCTCGTCAAGCCACCAAAGACTGTTACCTGTGTCTTCAACAACTACACACGCTCGGCCTCCACGTGAACACAGAAAAGTCGGTCCTGCATCCCACGCAAACTATCCACTATCTGGGAGCAGTCCTAGACACAAATTTAGGAAGAGCGTTTCCTTTGCAGGAGATACTATCTTCCATGGGGCAGAAACGCAGAAAGTTACTTCAGTTTCCTCGTCCAAAGGTGCGAGAAGTAGCGTCTCTACTGGGCTCCATGGCGTCCTGCATCTTCCTAATACCGAACGCCAGGTTGAGAATGCGACCTCTACAAGAGTCTGTGGAAGATCAGTGGGACCAAGCGACTGGAGATTGGGAGGATCGAATCATCCTATCTCAAGCAGCACTGACCTCAATACAGTGGTGGACTCGCCCTCGGAATGTCTTGCAGGGAGTCCCTTTTCAGCAACCTCTTCCTTCGCTGTCTGTGGTAACGGACGCATCTCTAGAAGGCTGGGGTGCTCACATGGGTCATCTTCAGATTCAGGGTCGCTGGTCGACCAACCTTCAGACATACCACATCAACATGCTGGAACTTCGAGCAGTTCAGCTGGCGCTCAAAGCGTTCCTTCCAGCAATAACAACGGACAAAATCCTGGTTCAGACGGACAACACTACAACTATGTTCTATCTGAACAAGCAGGGAGGAACTCGATCTCGCCCCCTGTCTCTGGAGGCCCAGACAATCTGGCACTGACTTCTGGCTCGGGGACTGTCGGTGGTGGCAGTACACCTTCCAGGCGAGCTAAACACAAAAGCGGACGCACTCAGCAGGCACTTCGAAGATCAGCCAGACTGGGTGCTAAACGACGAAGTAGTCGAAGAACTTTTCCGTTGCTGGGGTCGTCCAGACATAGACTTATTTGCGGACGACGAAAACGCCAAATGCCACGCCTTCGCGTCCAGGTTCCACCGGCCAGGGACGCAAGGGAACGCTCTCCTGCTGGAGTGGACAGGAATGTTCGCGTATGCGTTTCCTCCTCTGGCACTGATTCCGAAGGTGGTGGCCAAGCTCATCAGATCGAGCATGGACATGATCCGAATTGCTCCGGATTGGCCGCGACAATGGTGGTATCCAGACCTGTTACATCTGTCGCTGTGTCCACACAGACGCCTGCCGTGCAGGCCAGACCTGTTGAGCAAAATGAACGGGAGGATCCTGCATCCCAACCTCCCGTCGCTGAACCTGACTGCATGGCTCCTGAGGTCTTGCAATATGGACACTTAAATCTGCCTCCAGAATGTATGAATATTTTAAGAGAGGCAAAGAGACCTTCCACAAGGGCGTCTTATGCGTTCAAGTGGAAAAGATTTTTCATTTGGTGTAAGGACCATGGCTTTGATCCCACCAAAGGGCAAGAAGAGGTAGTCCTTCCATACCTCCTTTACTTAGCTACATCAGGGTTGAAATACGCTTCTATTAGGGTTCACCTATCCGCCATAGTAGCGTACAGAAAATCACCTACACAAACATCGTTTTTTCAGGTCCCAGTGGTTAAGGATTTCCTTCAGGGATTAAAGAAGGTCTATCCCCCTGTGAGAAATCCTTCTCCTCCCTGGGAGTTAACCCTGGTTCTCTCCAGGCTGATGTCTACACCGTTTGAGCCTATACACAAGGCCTCCTTGCAGCATCTTACTTGGAAGGCGGCCTTCTTGGTGGCAATAACCTCTGCGCGCAGGGTTAGCGAGATACAAGCACCCTGCACCAAGGAACCTTACACTGTGTTTCACCACAACAGAGTGGTAATGAGGCCTCACCCATCTTTCCTTCCAAAAGTGGTATCGGATTTTCATATAAATCAAACGATTACCCTTCCTTCGTTTTTTCCTAACCCATCGACCCCAGCTGAGAGGTCGTTGCACTCGTTGGATCTTAAACGGGTGCTAAAGTTTTACCTGGAAAGAACGAAGGACACCAGAAAGACAGACCAACTCTTTGTCAATTATGGTTCAATGAGGACCGGGTTTGCAGCAGCCAAAAGGCCCATCTCCAGATGGATTGTCGCCTGTATCAAACTAGCATACCAGCTGGCTGGCAAACCTTTGTTACATACACCCAAAGCTCACTCCACTAGAGGGAAAGCGGCCACAATAGCGTTTTTGCATGACATTCCTATGTCAGAAATATGCAAGGCTGCTACATGGAAACCAGTCCATACCTTTACAAGGCATTATTGCCTAGAGTCTGATTCCATAGCGGATTCTCAAGTAGGGCAAGCCTCCTTGAGAAACCTATTTGGGTAGAATATGGCCTACTTTTGGGCCTATGACTATGAATGTTATCTGTTGATTCCTTTGCCCGCAGGGATGAGGTGAGGCTCGCTACTCTATTCTAATGCTTATGACTATTGATGAGGATCCCCTGGAAGAGAAGGATTAGTTACTTACCTGTATTCCTAGTTCTCTTCCAGGGGTATCCTCATCAAAGTCATAAGCAACCCTCCCGCCTCCCCGGGCAAAGGACTTTGTTTATTAAGTAGGAGATGTTTTAACCTGTTATTACCATGGTTTGGTTTTCAGTCTCCGAAAAGAACTGACCTAACTGTAACCCCTGAGGCATGATGGGAAGCTAGGGGCAGAGGTGCCTTAAAGGCACAGCGTCAGTTCTAGTACATGCAGCTACAGGTTAGCTTTTCAGTCTTTTTAGACTGGGTATTTGCAATGCAGCCTGGGAGCTGTATATGCTTACAGTGCGTTATAAGAATTTCTGCTGCTTTCTAAGCATTAAAACAGTTTCTAAACAAGCATTGGTGTTGTTTCTCATGTTTCTAATGCTAATACAAATGTATGGTGGAAATTCTTCACAGCATATTCCAGCTCTACTGTTTTATTTGGCTGCAATTGCTTATTTTTATATATATATATATGTATATGTGGGGCACATATAATATATTGTTTCCCGGGTCCCGCGCATGGGCGGGAATATTCTAATGCTTATGACTTTGATGAGGATACCCCTGGAAGAGAACTAGGATTACAGGTAAGTAACTAATCCATACTGTCCCTGCGACCCATGTTAAAGGGCACCTCCTCGACCCCATATTTTCTAATTTGGAGGATTTGACGGGGAAAGAACCCACTCCTCTCCACAGGTAGGATAATTTTTTGATCCCCTTCTTTTGGACCCCTATAAACTTTGCCCTACAAACTCTACAGACATGAGTTTTATCTCGTCTCTGGTCCAAACTCCCCTTAGATAAATGGGTCCTGGAACTTAAAAAGGCCAAGCCAACCCCTGACACCAATCCAGGTGTTGCTAATGAAAGATTCTACAACTGGATAGAGGGCTCACTTGACCAGGTTCTTCCGAAAAAAATGATCCAGAAGAAAGTAGGTCCCAGTAAGTATGCCTGGTTTTCCCCTAAACTCCGGGAATTAAAACCGACGTGCAAAACAATTGAAAGGGTTTGGAGAAAATATTTCTCCCCCAGCAAGAAACTGAATTATATGTAGGCCATTAGTACATATAAGGCAGACATCAAAAGGGCCCAGGCCTCCTACTATGATGAAAGGATCTCCCTAGCCACCAACTCCCCAAGAGAAACTTTTCACATCGAGAAGAAATTACTCGTAGCCTCCCCTTCTTCCAGATTTACCTGATATATCAGGTCGCCGCTGCAAAGAACATGCAGATTATTTCTTCAATAAAATCCCAAACATTTACCTATTTTTTTTTCCCCTCAGATGGCAGCGATATTAAACTCCAGCACAAGGATATTGGCCCGTTAAAAAGAGATTACTCCCTGAAGGCCTTCCCCCAGATGACCCAGGAATAGTTTCAAGCCATCTTGACACTTCTTGTAAGTGGGTTGCCAAAAGACCCAGCTCCACCCAATATTTTGAAGCTGGCAGCGGAGACCGTTGCCCCTACCATCATTGACTTGATCAATGCCTCTCTCTCAATGGGCACGGTTCCTCCCATGTGGAAAAGAGCAATGGTTAAATCCATGCTGAAAAAAACCTAACCGTGACCCGGCAGTCCTGGGCAACTCCCGCCCTATCTCGCTCCTCCCCAGGATCAGTAAGATCGCAGAGAAACCTATTAATTTTACACACTCTTCGTTCCTGAAATCTCATGACCTTCAACACCCCTCTCAAACTGGTTTTCGCCGTGGCCAAGGTACTGAAATTACGTTGTTAGCGGTTGTCGAAGATTCTAGAAAGATTCTTGAGGCAGTAGGGTTGTCCGCTTTAATCCACCTGGATCTTAGTGCAGCCTTTGATACGGTTAACCACCGAATTCTAGTCACCATCTTATCGCTGCAATCCTTTCTGGAGCAAATATTTTTCCAGGTGTTTGAGGGCCAGGCCATTTCAAAATCTGTCCCCTTATACTGTGGAGTTGAATGAATGTATAGAAGTCCTTGAGCCCCACTCTTTTTAATGATTATATGGCTCTGCTGGGAGATATTGTATCCCACTTTGGGGTTCACATAGTGACATACACAGATGATACTCAACTGGTCTTGGCACTAAATCACTCTGACCAGGCACCCAACGGCCTTCGTCCCTGCCTTGAGGAAGTGGCCAAGTGGATGAATCTGTTGTATTTAAAATTAAATTGAGACCAGACTGAGCTTATGGTTCTTGGCAATCCTCTGTGTTTTAAAGCAGACACAATGTGGCCAGCTTGCATGGGCCCTGCCCCCGCCCCTAAGACGGAGTTAAAAAGCCTGAGTATCTGGCTGGATCAGGACCTCAGCTTTAAAGTTCAGGCCAGGAAGGTTGCTGCCTCTGCGAAGCATCCTACGGATGCCATAACAAAAGTGCTCCCTCTTCTTCGCTTCAGGCCAAAAAGCTGATGATCCAGGCACTTATCCTATCTAGGATAGATTATGGCAATGCCCTATACCTAGGCGCGCCGATCTCCCCAATTGCCAAACTTCAGATTGTTCAAAATTGTGCAGCAAGGATGCTTATGGGGATCCCGAATAGACACCCTGCAAAGCCCGCTCTGCATTCCCTCCACTGGCTCCCTATTCAGGAGAGAGTCCATTTTAAGGCTTTATATCACCCAGAAGTCGCTGGAAGGGAATGTCTCACCATTCGATAATGCTATGATTCAGCCCTATCGGGCGAACAGGCAGCTGCACTCAGATGAGCTTCGCCTGGCAGTTGTACCCAGGATTAAGAAGGCCAAAAGTGGCAGCCGGCTGTTTTCGTATAAAGCTGCCAGACTTTGGAACTCCCTTCCACTGTATTTACGAAAGGAACCTAATCATCTGGCCTTCCAGAAACAGTTAGACGTGGATCTTCGCCTAGGTTTATGCTTCTGCCCCAGTTACTTGCTTCAGCGATGGATGCCTCTGGGTAGCCATGCGTTATAGAAGTGCTGTTTCATTCATTCATTCATAGATGGCAATGGGACTGTAGTAATTAATGCTTTAATCATTATTGCAGGTTATTTTAGGCTGAAGTTAATCCCCACATCAGCTGATTATTCGGTAAGTAAACTAATACAAAAGCATAATGTTCGAGGCATGTGGGCTGCTGAATTCATATCTGTACATAGATCGCCGCCTAGTGTTGGGTCCGGATGATTGCACATTGTTGTCCTGGAAGAGTCTTCGAAGTATCACGAGATAGGTGGCTCTTCCCTTGGACTACAGTGCGTATGGGCATCCTCTCCATGCTCAGATTGTTTTTTCCGCCATTGGGTTCGGATGTACTTTCCAGCACTCCAAGTTCGGAATAAAGAAACTTTTCAAAAGGCCGCAAGGCCTTCGGTTTTCGTCGGTATTGTTCGCAATCGGTACCGATAACCTTCTTCAACATTAGTTTGCACTCAGGTTGTTGAATCGGACCGCTAGGCCTTCTCAACGCCACGTGTACCGACGGTCGATTGAACGAAGCCCTTTCAAATACTGCCCGCAGTGCAACTCTAAGTTCCCGCACACAGATAAACATCCAGTGTGCAACAAATGCTTGTCTCCAGATCATAATGAAGACAATTGCCTAGCTTGTGCCCAGTTCCGGTCCAAAAAGACGATCCGGAATCGACGGGCGGCAAGGCAAGGAATGCAGAGGTCTTCACCGGAGCCTGAGAATTTCTTCGAAGAACTGGTCGACGCCGAAGACTCAGATCAAGAGGGAGATCAATTCTCCGAGCACGACTCTGAATATTATATCGACGACGAAAAACAGATTGATGTCTAATACGAACAAGATATCGTAGCTGTCGAAGACGACTCAGATGACGAGGGGCGAACCATGAGTACACCGCCCCATACAGACACTACACCAATATCCGAGACTCAGGTCGAGGCATCGCCAGCAGGCCTTAGCCAAGATCAAGATACTAGTTCTACAGCCCCGCCATACTGCCCGGCTAAGAACATACAAAAAGAGCCTTCTGATACACGTAATCCAAGGCCGGTTCCATAATCCAAGGCCGGTTCCATCGAAACCGAAACTCATTGACACAACAGTCTTCGGACCGAACGTAGTCGAACCGAAGGTGATCAAACCAAAGGGCACCGACCCCAAGGCCATCGTTCCCTTAACACCTTCGAAGCCAAAAGCCGTCGAATCGACCTCGAAGCCAAAGCCCGTCGACTCGAGCAAATCGGGTTCGAGTGGCAAAAAAGGAAAGAAGCCTGTCGACGAAGGCAAAAGGGCTACGCCCAAGGTGGTCGTCGAACCGAAGCCTAAAGTAGACCACACCAAATCGGTCGAGCCGAAGCCCATCGATCCAAACGGGGGCATCGAGCCAAAGACGCAGGCTCCTAAAACACCTCTACCACCTAAACAGGTTTCTGAGCCGACAAAACCGCTCGGTCCAAAAACAGTGGTGAAACCTGTAAAACACTTCGGACCGACAACCTGTCGCCAAGCCTCAAAAACCGATCCAGGCACCAAAAGCGGTCTAACCAAGTAAAGGCATCGAACCGAAAAAGTTCAAACTTAAAAACCACGGTGCCAAGGCAAAAGACTGTGGAAGAGGAGATCATCCATCCAGACCCATCCACAGAAGATCAGTCAAAACTATATATTGACCCAAATACTGGGAAAGTGACTGTTTATAAAAGGAAGAAAAGACCAGTACCTGGTGAAGACTTTTCTAAAATTCCACTCAAAAAGAGACTGTGCTACCTCTCCTATTCTTTTCCAACTCATCTCTCCAGCTATGCCTGCTACTCCATACACACCATACTCACCTGCACACTGACTATAACCAAGATCAAGATCAGGATGCATATGTGGGTTTTGGAGATATACAAAACCCATATGTAGACCCCAAAACACAACCATGGGCGGGATGGAGGTGAGCCAGACAATTAGGGGCCTCTACCCATTACAGACCCTAGTGTATACCCAGCTAAGCCATCACCCACAGAAGACACAGTGGCTTTTAACTCCTTAACAGACAGAGCTGCAAGCTACCATAATGTAGACATGTATTCTGATGCTATAGAAGAGGACTTTCTATTTGATACGCTGGCAGCATCAGAAAAGTGTCAAAACTCTCCCCATGTTAAAGGGTGTCCTAAAGCACGCAAATGACATCTTCAAAGACACTGCTAGGGTACGTGTCATCAACCCTAGAATAGAGAAGAAGTATAGGGCTGCACCAGTAGACCCTACATACATCAGGGGACAACTGCCTTTAGACTCATTGGTGGTATCCAACGCACGAAAGCGTGCGAATTCACAAACCACTGGAGAGGCTCCTCCTCTTGACAAGGAGTCTAAGATGTTAGAAACATCATACAAAAGATTAGCAGCTCAAGCAGCAAACTCATGAATAGCCAATACACAGGTCTTGCTGGCCAGATATGACAGAGCACACTATACTTTAGAAGGACTTCTCCAATACTTACCCGAGCCTTACAAAGAGCAGGCAGATGAACTTATACAAGAGGGAAAGCTCATCACCAATACCTCCATGAAGTGTGCTCTAGACGCGGCAGATACAGCTGCCAGATCTATTAACACAAGCGTACTGCTTAGAAGGCACGCATGGCTTCGCATATCTGGATTCAAAAATGAAGTACAGGCCACAATTCTTAACCAGCCTATAAATCCAGATTTCTTGTTTGGTCCAGCAGTTGACTTGATTCTGAACAAAATGAAAAAGGACACCGAAACGGCAAAGTCCATGGGAGCCCTTCAGTCCCAACAACACAGAGGCTCCTTTCGTCGCTTAAGTTTTAGAGGAGAAGCGCGAGGTAACACATCGCAGCAATCCTCCACTTTCAAAACTAATACGCAATCCACATACAATAAAAACACAAACAGGGGTGGATACAGAGGAAATGACACTAATGGCAGGGGTCGTGGAGGCAATGCCAATAGATCCTCCACTAACACCAGACAGTGACTTCTTGGCACTACCACCAGACCATATAACACCAGTCGGGGGAAGACTACAACAATTCCTGCCAGTCTGGTTAAACATCACTACAGACAGGTGGGTAAGGCAAATTATCCAACATAGCTATTGCCTAGAACTCACGTCAACACCACCCAACATACCACCCGTGCACAGTCTCATGTCGCAGGAACATATAACATTACTGCAGCAAGAGGTCATCAGTATGCTACAAAAGGGGGGCCATAGAACCAGTCCCACTACAACACCAAGGAACGGGAGTATACTCGCTATACTTCCTCATTCCGAAAAAGGACAGTTCACTCAGACCAATATAAGACCTCAGGCCCCTTAACCTGTACAATCTGTCGGAGCACTTTCATATGCTCACTCTCCAACAAGTCTTACCACTGCTTCGCCAGGGAGACTTCCTAGCAACTCTAGACCTCAGAAGCATACTTTCATATACCAATACACCCTGCTCACAGAAAGTATCTAAGGTTTACTATTCAAGAACAGCACTACCAGTTCAAAGCCCTACCATTCGGTGTAACCGCTCCACGGGTGTTCACCAAATGCCTATCAACGGTGGCGGCACATCTCAGGAGACAACATTCATGTGTACCCATATCTGGAAGATTGGCTGATGCAAGCGCCATCAGTCCATCTATGTGCCAGCCACATGTCAAAGACCATTCATCTCCTGCACAAACTAGGCTTCTCGCTAAACTACCCGAAGTCGCACCTGCAACCCTCCCACGTCCAACAGTACCTGGGAGCAACAATAGATACACTAGCAGCAAAGGCCTATCCAAACGCAGCACGGATAAACTGAATGCAAATGTTAATCCAAAGGTTCAGACCCCAACACTAGTTACCAGCTCGAGTGTTTATGCAACTCATAGGCATGATGGCCTCGTGCATATACATAGTCCCTCATGCCAATATGGAGTGGTGTGGCTCACTGGTTAGAGGCGGCAGACCCTGAAGCAGAGGATGGCCCGGGACCAGGGTTCAATTCCCGACGCGGCAGGGTCGTGGACCAGGGTCAGCGGACTCTATCATTCTCGCCTTGTTGCCTAATCTAACCCGGGATCACACTCTGCAACTCTGGGCATTAGCTTGCCTTATCTCCACAACAGCCCCCCACCTACGCTGGGGATGCCTGGTTTCACCTTGGAGATACCCAGTAGGGACCATCTCACAGGGAAAGCCAGGACGGGTTCCCCAGCGGTCTACAGCGCGGAGATACCCCATGTGGGGTGATTCATGCGCTTTACAAGACATCATTACATTACATTACTGTTCCCATGAGGCACAGGGTCAGACTGATTTGCGTATAGCCATGTCTGAACTGGGGTGGCAGAGTGGGCTAAAGAACGGTGGTGGATTAAACCCAGATCTTTTGACTGGGTGTGAGTGTTTGATTGGTTCAGATGCTCCGTCCATTACCACCCCCTTTTGTACTGCTTTTGGCCGCCATAAGTGTGGCAGGGTATGCTCAGATGTGAGTCCCTTGCTCACTTTGCCACTGGATTCAAGCAAGCCGGGCTTAGGACGGCTGGAATGCCAGAAACCAGTCCTCGGAAGCTTGTTTCCGGTCCAGGGAAGGCATGGCTTGGCAGTTCGGGCTGGACTGTTCCCATGAGGCACAGGGTCAGACTGATTTGCATATAGCCATGTCTTAACTGGGGGTGGCTGAGTGGGCTAAAGAACGGTGATGGATTAAACCCAGATCAGTTGACTGGGGGTGAGTGTTTGATTGGTTCAGATGCTCCGTCCATTACCACCCCCTTTTGTACCGCAGCAGGCACAGTCAGCAGATGCACAAATGGGAGATCCACCCCAATGTGCTCCAACCATTCTTCCGGCAGGGGGGACAACCAGAGATAGATCTGTGAAAGCTCAAAATGCCAGTACTTTGCCGCCATGTTCCCACATCCGCAGTCTCAAGGCAATGCGATATGGATGAACTGGTTCGGCAAATTTGCGCACGCTTTTCCCCAGCTCCATTAATACACGCAAAATGCGCCAACATTCGCTGACGCTAATCCTAGTTGCTCCCACATGGGGGAGGCAACCATGGTACACGACGTTCCTAGAACTGTCAGTGGTGCCTCATCAAAGACTGCGACTAACACCCAGTCTTGTAACTCAGAACCATGGCGAAATCCAACACCCAGACCCGCAACAGCTGAACCTGGCGATCTGGCTCCTGAAATCCTAGAGTTTGGATGCCTAAACTTGCCTCCAGACTGCATGAATATTATCAAAGAGGCAAGAAGACCCACTACCAGAGCATGTTATGCAGCTAAGTGGAAACGCTTTGTCTTTTACTGCAGTAACGACATAAACCCATTAGGCGCTTCAACACAAAACATCATTTGCTATCTCTTGCACCTACAACGTTGCAATTTAGCCTACTCATCCATCAGGATACATCTAGCTGCATTAGCAGCATATCTCCAAAACAGGCAACACCTTTCCCTATTTAGAGTGCCAGCAATTAAAGCATTTATAGAGGGACTTGAACGAGTAATTCCCCCAAGGCACCCACCTTCACCAGTCTGGAATCTAAACATCGTTTTAACCAGACTTATGGGACCACCTTTTGAACCACTACTCATGCGAACTACAATTTCTTACTTGGAAGGTGGCTTTCCTTATTGTCATTACTTCACTTAGAAGAGTTAGTGAGCTGCAAGCCCTAACTATTCAATAGCAATTCATTCAAGTACATGCAAATCGAGTAGTTCTCAGAACAAACCCTAAATTCATGCCAAAAGTGGTATCCCATTTTCATATAAATCAAACCATAGACCTGCCAGTGTTCTTTCAAAACCCAGACAGTTGCTGAAAGGGCCTTGCATACTCTAGATGTCAAAAGAGCTCTGCTTTACTATATAGATTGAACTAAGGCATTTCGAAAGACAAAACAGTTGTTTGTTGCTTTCTCACCACAACACAAAGGCATTCTACACGCAAACTAGGGGCATCCATGGCTTTCCTAGGAAATATTCCTTTACACGAAATTTGTAGAGCAGCCACATGGAGAACCATACATACATTTACAAAACACTACTGTGTAGATGTACATTCCAAACAGCAAGCTGCTGTAGGACAGGCTGTTCTCAAAACTCTTTTTCAGACTGCTGCAGCTGGCACACGCAGCCACCGCTAGGGGAGATACTGCTATACATTCTATGCACAGATATGAATTCAGCAGCCCACATGCCTCGAACGGAATATGCTACTTACCAGTATGAATCTGTTCTTGGCATGTAGGGCTGCTGACATTCATATCGTCCCACCCGCCTCCCCGGTGCCTGTCGCAGCTGTAGCATTCACTCTTTGCATGGACATCTTACTGTACTATACTCCATCTCTGCCACAATGGCAAAAAATCTGAGCATGGAGAGGATGTCCATGCGCACTGTAGTCCAAGGGAGGAGCCACCTATCTCGTGATACTTCGAAGACTCTTCCAGGACAACAATGTGCAATCATCCGGACTCCACACGGACTCCACACTAGGCGGCGATCTATGCACAGATATGAATGTCAGCAGCCCTACATGCCAAGAACAGATGCATACTGGTAAGTAGCATATGCCATTTGGTTTATAGGGTTTTCTAGATGCTGTAGCTCTAAACGGTTGTGTGATGTAGATTCCAAGGGCCAGTCATGGTACAATTTGTCTTATAGTTTTTACCATTCTGCAGTTTCACAATGCTTTAAAAAAGTTGACATTTTGGCCTATAAAGGTATTGATGATTGGCCACTATAGACAAAGTTTTAACTGTACAGTTGACTCCGGCTGACAGCTGGGTTTTCTCCATATGGGTAGAGTAACCATGAAACTCTTCCACCTCATTAGATGCAGATCACTTGGAACAGTTTGGCTAATTTTTGTGACTTGTTTGCTTGAGTAGACAATTTTTCTCAAATTAAGGATAAGCCTACTTGGTATCTATCAATGATCAAGCAAGTGGCTGCATGTGTAGAAGCAAATGTAATTAGTTGTAGATATGTTGACAGCTCAAGCTGCTTCTGATTGTCTATAGGTCTGTAATGGCTTAAGACAGTTGTGCTCTTGCCCCCTCTTTGTGGCCTACGTCTTAAAGACTTCACCTTGGAATGTAATGTGACCAATTCAATCTCCCTTAAAATAAGGGAGTTTCATGTGTCATACTATTAAATGCAAACAATCTGATGGCAATGGAATAAATCCAGATTGGTCTCTAAAAGAAATTAGAAATATTACGTAACTATACCTTACTAAAAGTTGACATGTTTTGTCAAAATGCTTGGTTTGTTCCTCTAGTTCTCTCCAACTCTATGGAAAGAGTAGACCAGTTCAGATGTTTAGTTCTAACTACATGTGCACAGAATTGAGGCATACATCTCTTCAAGGGTATTAGTGAAGTTTAATTTCAAATCTGGTATCATATCAATGTCGCCTCTTTTATGGTGCTTAACTGTTGGCTTGTTTCCTGGGAAAACCTCAAGAGATGCAGTCTGAAACATATATTAAATCCTGAAAATAATATATTACTTCCAGCTGTAAGGTGTGAATTAGGTTTGACGTTTTAGATGCATAAGGGAAAAAATACACCTCTTGAAGATATTTTGTCAACCTGTAGAGATCAAACAAATATGTTCGAGGCATGTGAGCTGTAGATCACATGTTTTTGCATACTCCTAACATCTAGTGTTCGGTCTGGATGTTTGCAATTTGTGTTGATTCACAAGGTAAGGTGACTCCTCCTTTCGGTGATAGTGCACATGATAGACTCCATAGTTAGATTGGTTTTTTTCCGCCATCTGGTTCGGACGTATGTGTTGCTGCACTCTGGTCCGAAACACTTGATGCGCAACCCTCTCTACCACAACAGTATTTTTCTTGTATGAGTTTCCCACTTCTCTGCCTATCATTTCAGTTACCGAAAACTAGTTTCGGAAAGCTTTGTGGACGGCCTTCGGGCCTAGCTGAATCAGATTAGCTCTGTCGATGGAACGGACACATTCAAATTTTGCCCTCCGTGCCACGCGACGTATCTGCGCACTGATTCACACAAAGTATGTGACTTGTGCTTGTCTCAGGCACACAAAGAGGAAGACTGTGACGCCTGCAAATCATTTAGATCGAAGAATACTCTTCGTGATCGTCTGGCCCGATGTTGAGAAATGCAGCGTCAAAGCATCGGAGATACACCAGACTCTTTGGTGAACATTCCGATCAAAAAGATGTGGGTGCATCTGCGGCGGAGGAAGACTATCTTCTCCGGCCAGGACTCCGCATCAGACTTAAGATAGACCTAGACGTCTAGCAGTTGCAGCAAGGAGGGGGTCACATGAGTACCGAAGACCCCCCTGCCAGCCAACTTCCCCAGAAAAAAGATAATGCTTCAGCACCACCTCTGCCATCTGGCCAAGGTCATATAACACAAATTGCCCGAACCACAAAATCTCCACAAGCTTATTAGGAGGGAAAAGATCAATTTATTGTGATCCCCCTCGACATCCTACTTAGTGTCAATGTTTATTATCTTTTTCAAGTTATGACAAGCTCTGACAGAAAACAACAATACATTAAATATTTACACACCTATATATACTTTGTACATACATGAAAAAGATTCTTTACACAGTACAAAAATAATTTCTTGCATCAAACATTACAAAAAACTAAGAATACATCACAAACAATTTTTAGAACAAACGTTACAATCAAAAAATGATAAAAATAGGAAAAATTAATCAAGGGGGAATTATAAGCAAATGTCTCTTAAACAAATCAATACTGGCCCAGCCGGCCCTAGTATTGTAGAGATGACATTTTATTCCACCCTATGAAAGTGCCGACTCGTTTCGAGATCTGGCACAGTGTAGCTGATCTCTCATCAGGGCTGTTTTATTTTTTGTATCAAACTTGGTTGTAAGTAGAGCAGGGCATTAAGGCGTAAAGGATTTCAAACCAAATATTTCTTAACGTGGCCAGGCAGGAAAACCTTGCTATTGTCGACTGCCGCCAACCGGCGTTCTTCTATATAATCCACCGCTGGTGTGATCAAAGTTTTCTCACTGTTTTGGTGAGAACTTTGATCACACCAGCGGCGTGCTGTTATTTTCGAGCAGGACGCCTGGCCACGTTTAGAAATATTTGGTTTGAAATCCTTTACGCCTTATAGGTGTGTAAATATTTAATGTATTGTTGTTTTCTGTCATAGAGCTTGTCATAACTTGAAAAAGATAATAAACATTGACATTAAGTAGGATGTCGAGGGGGATCACAGTAAATTGATCTTGTCCCTCCTAATAAGCTTGTAGAGATGTTGTGGTTCGGGCAATTTGTGTTATATATTCCATAAAGGGTCTAGCCCCCACCACGTGTTCATGGACCTATCCCCTTTTGTTCTTGGAATCTGGCCAAGGTCAGCACCGAGACCACGTTTCAGACGCCCAGCCTCCGGGCTCGGCTCCGAAACACATTGTCAAGCCTTCCGGTACGGTACCTATTCACCAAAAGCCCTCTTCGGATCCAAAACCATCCATATCGAAGCAAAAATCTGGGTTGTCGAAACTTTCCATACCGAAAGAGACTTCCTTCGGTACCGAAATCTTCCGCATCTAAAGAGCTTCACATGTCTGCACCGTAAACTCCAGCGCCAAAAAGCAAACATGCCTCGTCTGATCCAAATTTAGACATTCTCCCACCAAAAACGAATCTGAAATAAAAAAAACTCTATTAACCCTGATACAGGTCATATACAGACTAAACTACCTCAAACACACAAACCTCCAGATGAGGACACTCATTACAGATTTCCTTAAAAGAGCATCTGTGGCCACTAGTACTTTTCATATACCACCACCGCCATCCACTCCACCACCGCCACCCTCTCCTCCTTCTGATCCTTTACAGATTACACCACTGGATTCTGGATTCTCTGCAATCTCATCATGATAATGATTACATTGATGATGACAGTACCCATTTGCCAATAGACCCATGGTCTAACTACATCATTGATCCACCAACAGTTAACGACCCGGAGCTTTACCCTGCCAAGCCATCGCCTCCAGATGACAATGTAGCCACTAAGAATATATTGCCATGGCAGCACAGTATCATGGAGCGGTACTACATAGAGGCATTAGAGGAAGATTTTTTGTTTGAAACCTTAAGGGTCAACACACAGGTCATCGCAAACACTTCCAATGCAGATGACCTTTTTAAGGATCCTGTGTGTGCTTGTATATTAACTCCTAGAGTTGATAAATAAGGCCGCCTCCACTGATCCAGTATTTATAAAGGGGAAATTACAATTCGATTCACTAGTTGTAACTAATGCTTGCAAAATGGCTAATTCCCAAATATCTGGAGATGCTCCTCCACCGGATAAAGAGTCCAAATTTATTCATGCTTCTGGCAAACACGTAGCGGCACAAGCGGCCAATCACTGGCACATTGCAAATACGCAAGGCGTTTTCGCTAGATACTCCGGTGCCCACTGAGATGAAATGGAGCAGCTGCCTCAGTATCTTCCAGATAAGCATAAAACCAGAACCCCGGACTTGGTAAACGAAGGTGAACTAATTTCCAATTCGTCAATAAGGTGTGTTGAATGGGGCCAATACCGCACTAGAGTTCAACACCAGCATTCTTCTAATAAGACGTGCTTGGTTAAGGATCTCTGGTTTTAAGCTCGAGGTCCAACAATTTTAATCTGAACACACCCTTTGACAAAAAACATCATTTTGGATCTAATGTTGATCAGGCCTTTTAAAAAATGAAAAAGAAGACTGAGGTCGCCAAATCTATGGGAGCTCTACAGTTACCTCCCAATAGAGGTTCCTTTCGTCGGTCCTTACCGAGCAGGATCTAAGAACCTCCTCAGACCAAAATACATCCACCTATAAGGGTAGCAACCAGTCGTCCCCTTCAAGAGGATTCTTTAAGGGAGGTTGAAGAGGGAACAATTCTAAGGGTAGAGGAAAAGGCAGCACGCCCCACAATTCCCCTTCCCCAATAAACAGTGACTTCCCCTGAAGGAAGCATGAGAACTAACCCTATGATTATGCTGTCACGTCTCTAAGAGCCCGGTGGAGAATCCGGATGTTCGAGGCATGTGGGCTGCTAAATTCATATCTTTGCATTAGATCGCCACCTAGTGTTGGGTCCGGATGATCGCACATTGTTGTCCTGGAAGAGTCTTCGAAGTATCCTGAGATGGGTGGCTCCTCCCCTGGACTACAGTGCGCATGGGCATCGGCTCCATCCCCAGATTGTTTTTTTCCGCCATTGGGTTCGGATGCGGTCTCGACGTCTCTCCGTCGGAACCGAATAAACATCATTTTTTACGGCCAAAAGGCTTTGGGTTCTTCACGTCGGTATTGTTTGCGTACGGTCTCGAGTTTCTTCCGTCTCTCGGAGCCGGAATCACCGGAGTTTCTTACAACTCTTCGGACATCGAGGCCTTCTCATCGCGACTCGACACTAAGTTCCCAACATGGAGCGGAGTCCGTTTAAACTCTGTCCGCTCTGTGGGTCCAAATACCCACATATAGATGTACACCCGGTATGTAATAAGTGCCTTTCGCCAGACCATGACGAAGGAAGTTGCCGGGCCTGTGCGAAGTTCAGGTCGAAGAAAACTCTCACGATTCGGCGCGCGGTGCGCCTTGTGGCCAAGCAGGCGGCCCCGGATCCAGATAACATCTTCGGCGACCAAGAAGAAGAGGACCAGAGCCATCATCTTCAAATCTCCCCGCCTGAGACGGAGGTCGAGGCCGATCCGGAATATGACGACGACGGAGTCGTGGGTCAGGGCCTTGAATACGTCGACGAGGTAGGGGACGACGCGATGGTTTATGGGGCCGAGGAAGATAGCTCAGGGGACGAGCTATGCCCCGAAGTTGAAGAACATCAGGAGGGGGTCGCGGGATCGCCTGTCGGCCTTACCCAAGACCCTGTAGCGCAAGCCACGGCCCCGCCTGTCGGCCCGGCCACGGACATACTTGCTGCGCCTAGGGTTTCGAAACCGAAACTGAAAGCAACGGTCTCGACTGCACCTAAAATGGCCGACCCGAAACCGAAACCGAAAGTGAAGGACTCGAACGTCCCTAAGATGGCGGTCGCAACGGCAAAAACAAGTAAACCGGCGGCCTCATCGACTCCGTCGACCTCCGGTCCGCAGAAGTCGAAGAAACACGGCGATTCCACAGGGTCGAAATCGGCGCCAGAGGAGAGATCCTCTAAGAAGGGTGGCACGCACAAGACAAGCGCGCCGGCGCCGGCGAAGCCTGCTAAAGCAACCGACGCAGCACCGGCTCCAACGGGGACATCTGCGCATCGCTCCAGGGACTCGGGGTCGGCGCCGTCCATCCCTCTAAAAGACCTACGGAACGTCGCATCCGAAGGCAAGGCCACCCCGTCGGTGCCAAAGACATCGGTCACCGACGCATCTCTCGTGGCTGCTTCACTACAAAGAATTAAGGACAAGGTTTTTTCCTCGTCGACGCCAACGCCATCGACGCAGAAGGCGGCAGATGTCCCGGTCAAGCCGGCAAGCAAGCTCCTCTTCCTTCTACCGCCAAAAGTGGTGCCAAAGGCCTTTTCCTCGAAATCGACGCCAAAGAAGTCTGATTCTTCTACGGCGGGGACATCTTCAGGTCAAGTGCTCGACCCCGAACAGGATTCGGAGTGTTTTATAGACGCGGACACGGGGAAGTTAACCCTTTATAAAAGAAAGATCACTTCGCAGCCGGTGGAATCCTACGTCATTCCTCTAAAGAAGAAGAAGTTTCCACAGGACGCCTCTGTCCTCATGGAACCTATTCTGCCTCCTCTGGGAAGGAGCCCAACACCGTCTCCAGACCACTCTGACAGTGGAGACTATGGTGAAGATGAGCAATACACGTTCCCAGTAAATGAACCTGATGCACAGCCAGATTCTTATTATGGCATTGGGGACCAAGGCCAAGATGTGGGGCAAGACCCACAGTCCTTCAGTACACGTGCATCCCCTACGGAGGATTCTGCAGGTTTTCATGCACTAATTGAGAGGGCAGCTGCTAATCATGATGTGGACATGCATGCTGACCCAGTTGAGGAAGACTTTCTATTCGACACGTTTTCAGTTTCGGAAAGAAATGTAAAGACACTGCCTATGCTCAAAGGGGTCCTCAAGCATGCTGCGGACATCTTTAAAGAGCCTACCAGGGCGAGGGTGGTCAACCCACGTATTGAGAAAAAGTACAGACCAGCGCCTGCAGACCCTGCATACATTCGAGGACAGTTGCCGCTTGACTCCTTGGTGGTAGCAAACGCACGCAAGAGGGCCAACTCCCAAACAACGGGTGAAGCTCCTCCCCCGGATAAGGAGTCCAAAGTGCTAGAGGCAGGAGGCAAAAGAGTGGCTGCACAGGCTGCCAATTTCTGGCGTATTGCAAATACACAGGCACTACTGGCACGTTATGATCGATCACATTACGACACACTAGAGCAGATTGTAGAACACCTGCCTCCGCAGTTTCAAGAAGGCACCAAAATGATTATACAAGAGGGACAACTGATCTCCAACGCGGCCATAAAGTGCGCACTTGATGTCGCGGACACAGCCGCTAGGGCCGTTAACACCAGTGTCATGCTTAGAAGACAGGTTTGGCTCCGCATATCGGGGTTCAAACCTGACATTCAAACAACCATACTTAATCAACCAGTCAATCCGGATAGACTGTTTGGTCCAGATGTTGACACCACCCTGGAAAAGATTAAAAAGGACACTGAAACTGCTAAATCGATGGGGGCCCTACAATCTCAGCAGTTTCGGGGCAATAATTTTCGTCGCTCAGGTGCCCGTGGAGTCACCAGAGGACAGATGGGTCAACAGTCACAGTTCCCTAGAGGTGGAGCACAGTCCTCGTACCCCAAACAAAACAAGAGGGGCTACAGGGGAAACAGCAACAAAGGACGTGGCAAAGGAGGCAACAATTCACGCTCCTCTGCCCCAAGCAACCAGTGACTCTCTGTCACTGCCCCCCGACCATTTAACACCTGTCGGGGGGAGAATACAACAGTTCCTGCCCGTCTGGACCAACATCACCACAGACAGGTGGGTGCGACAGCTTATCCAGTACGGTTATTGTCTAGAGTTAAAGTCCACTCCACCCAACATTCCACCAAGGCAAAGGCCTATGTCCGCAGAGCACTTGCACTTATTGCAGCAGGAAGTGTTGGTGATGCTGCAAAAAGGGGCAATCGAGCTCGTGCCAGTGGGGGAGGAAGGCACAGGGGTTTATTCTCTGTACTTCCTCATTCCAAAAAAGGATGGATCTCTACGGCCAATTCTGGATCTCCGTCCCCTCAATCTGTACATACTGTCAGAGCATTTCCACATGCTCACACTGCAACAGATTCTTCCTATGTTAAACAAAGGAGACTTCTTAGCAACCTTGGATCTCAAGGATGCTTATTTCCACATTCCGTTACATCCGTCCCACAGAAAGTACCTCAGGTTCACTATCCAGGGCACGCATTATCAGTTCAAAGTCCTACCCTTCGGAGTCACAACTGCCCCAAGGGTCTTTACCAAGTGTCTGGCGACTGTAGCAGCGCACCTCAGGAGGCAGAACATCCATGTCTACCCCTACCTCGACGACTGGCTCGTTCAAGCCAGATCGGAACGGCAGTGCGCCGCGGACATGTCGACTACCATTCACCTCCTTCACGACCTGGGTTTCTCGTTGAATTACCCGAAGTCACACCTTCAGCCGGCACACGTCCGGCAGTTTCTGGGTGCGACAATCAACACCCTGACGGCCTCGGCACAACCAAACCAGGTCAGGATAGACGGCATGCAGTCCTTAATACAGAAGTTCAGACCGGGACACTCGCTTCCAGCAAGAGTGTTCATGCAGTTGATAGGCATGATGGCCTCCTGCATCTTCATAGTCCCTCACGCACGGTTGCATATGCGCCCGCTCCAGGAGTGCTTAGCAAATCAGTGGACACAGGCTCAGGGACAATTAACAGACCTAGTGTTGGTTACCAGTCGGGCATACAACTCTCTGCATTGGTGGACTCCACACAACCTTTGCAAGGGCCGACTGTTCCAGGAGCCAGTGCCACAGGTTATCCTGACAACGGACGCATCTCTCCAGGGATGGGGAGCACACCTGCTCACTTACACAGTGCAGGGACTATGGACGACGCAGCAACAGAAGATGCACATCAACTATCTAGAACTGATGGCGATCTTCATGGCACTCAAGTCCTTCATTGTACATCTGTGCAACAAAGTGGTGTTAGTCCGGACGGACAACATGACCGCGATGTACTACATCCAAAAACAGGGGGGCACCCACTCACCACAGCTGTCTCACCTGGCTCAGAGCATGTGGAAGTGGGCCATTCAGAGGAACATCTTCCTCATGGCAGAACACCTCCCGGGGAAGGACAATCAGATGGCGGATCTGCTCAGCAGACACAGTCATCAAATGCACGAGTGGGAGATACATCCATCGGTACTCCAGCCGTACTTCCAAAGGTGGGGGCGTCCAGACATAGACCTGTTCGCCACAAGGGAGAACGCAAAATGCCAAAGCTTCGCCGCCAGGTTCCCACACCCCCAATCGCAGGGCAATGCGATATGGATGAACTGGTCAGGCAAATTTGCTTACGCTTTTCCCCCGACACCCCTGATACCACTGGTGGCGAGGAAACTACGGCAACACTCCATGACACTCATCCTAGTTGCTCCAACGTGGGCGCGCCAAGCATGGTACACCACGTTCCTCGAGCTCTCAGTGGTCCCGCATCAAAGACTGCGCCTCACGCCCAGACTTCTGACGCAGAACCATGGAGAAATTCAGCATCCAGATCCGCAACAGCTCAACCTAGCGATCTGGCTCCTGAAGTCTTAGAGTTTGGATACCTGAACCTACCTCCTGAATGCATGAACATCATCAAGGAGGCGAGGAAGCCGTCAACCAGAGCATGCTATGCCGCGAAATGGAAGCGTTTTGTCATTTACTGTGCAAACAATGACATAAACCCGCTAGATGCGTCTATCCCTAACATCATTTGCTATCTGTTACACCTTTACAAGTGCAAACTAGCGTACACTTCTATTCGGATACATCTATCCGCCATCGCAGCTTACCTTCAGAATAGGCAGCATCTCTCAGTCTTCAGGGTGCCTGCCATTAAAGCGTTTCTTGAAGGCCTGAAACGAGTCATTCCCCCAAGAACACCGCCAGCTCCCTTGTGGAACCTCAATGTGGTCCTCACCAGGCTGATGGGACCACCGTTTGAGCCAATGCACTCGTGCGAACTGCAATTCCTAACGTGGAAAGTTGCTTTCCTAATTGCCATTACGTCACTAAGACGCGTAAGTGAGTTGCAAGCACTCACGATACAAGAGCCTTTCATCCAGATTCATCCAAATAGGGTGGTACTACGTACTAACCCCAAATTCCTTCCAAAGGTGGTGTCACACTTTCATCTCAACCAAACTATCGATTTGCCCGCATTCTTCCAAAATCCACAAACAGTGGCGGAGAGGATGCTCCATACCTTAGACGTACGGAGGGCATTGATGTACTACATAGACAGGACACAACACTTTAGGAAGACAAAACAACTCTTTGTTGCCTTCTCACCACAACACAAAGGCAACCCAATTTCCAAAGCAGGAATAGCCAGATGGATTGTTAAGTGCATCCAAATCTGTTATCATAAAGCCAAGCGCACTTTAACAATACCCCCAAAGGCACACTCCACACGCAAGTTGGGGGCATCCATGGCTTTCCTCGGAAACATTCCTCTAGAGGATATTTGCAGAGCAGCCACGTGGGTTACACCACATACCTTTACAAAACACTACTGTGTTGATGTACATTCCAAACAGCAAGCGGCTGTAGGACAGGCTGTTCTCAAGACACTTTTTCAGGTTTCTGCAGCTGGCACGGGCAACCGCCGCTGATGGAGGGACTGCTATGTATTCTATGCAAAGATATGAATTTAGCAGCCCACATGCCTCGAACTGAATATGCTACTTACCAGTATGCATCTGTTCTTGGCATGTAGGGCTGCTAACATTCATATCGCCCACCCTCCTCCCCGGTGCCTGTCGCAGCTGCAGATATACTATTGTATTCAATCATTAGCATGGACATCCTTTACACTTGCCACTCCATCCTCTGCCACAATGGCGAAAAACAATCTGGGGATGGAGCCGATGCCCATGCGCACTGTAGTCCAGGGGAGGAGCCACCCATCTCAGGATACTTCGAAGACTCTTCCAGGACAACAATGTGCGATCATCCGGACCCAACACTAGGTGGCGATCTAATGCAAAGATATGAATGTTAGCAGCCCTACATGCCAAGAACAGATGCATACTGGTAAGTAGCATATTCAATACCGCCAATTCCATCCTCTGTACGTGAATGAGGGGTTTTTATTGGTACACTGAACAAAAATTTAGAACCCTGGTTACGCAGGACAAGTGATCCGTGCCCCTCTTGATTTTTTGTAATACGACAAGGAAGCTGAATGGATCACTGCTTCTTTTTTCTCCCTCCTCCTTGATTGCATATACTTAGCAGCGCACAGCTGTGGGAGCACTTCTTGAAGATACCACGTTTATCTCCAACTACTGATACCCCATAAAATGGCCGAGAATCTAGCCCTAAGCTACTCGATGGAAGAAATAGATGCAGTTCTATCACGACCCCCACTGTTACTAGACAAAGATCTAACTCAGACCCTGGCCCACACCAACGACTGGGATGAGCGAACCGAGATGAAAAAGGAACTAGTAAGGATGGCAGTCCACGAAACCATTATGACCGAATTCCACTGTGCCAATGCGGCACCCAAAGGGTTGTGGGTGACCATCGCCCCACGGATCTTTCTCCAAGACATACTCTTTAGAAAAGATTGGTCAGCAAACTTGTGGAAGTGTACAAGGGACTACCTGGTGTTAATCATGAAGAGAGCTGCAAGACTGACAGATTAACTCACCATCAAGATAGAAGTGTGTGAAGCCAAACTCAAGAACATGGTGCATATTACAGTGTACAAAAAAAGACTTGAGGACCTCAACCGGGAAATGAACAAGACAAAAGAGTACCTTACACAGAACAAGATACAAAAATTTGGAAAAGATCTTAAATTCTCTCTGTAACGCATACACCCATACTGCTCAGAAGACTTCAAAGCCCAGGATAATGCATCAGATAACAACTTGAGTGCACTTTACCCAATTGGTGGTCTCTCTAGACCACTCTGAGGGATCGTCCCTCACCTTAGGCCCCTGTCTAGAGGCTGTTGCCAGATGGATGCAATCTTCCTGCTTAAAGCTTAATGGGGAGAAGACAGACATCATCTTACTGGGCAACCCTTCTCCCTCTGCCCTTGCATCCATCTGGCCTCCATGTTTAGGCTCCTTCCCCGTCCCCAAGTCCCAGATAAAGAGCCTTGGGATCTGGCTCGATAGAGCACTCGATTTTTCGGTCCAGGCTACCAAGACGGCCGCCACCTGTTTTGGGCTAATGAGGATGCTGCGGAAGGTGCTCCCTCTGCTCCCATTCCAGGCGAGGAGGGTTATGGTCCAGGCCCTGATACTCTCCCGCCTGGACTATGGGAATGCTCTTTATATGGGAGTCCCCATCTCCGTTACTCAGAAGCTCCAAATCACACAAAACAGTGCGGCGCGCCTACTCTACAACATCCCCCGCTGGCAGTCAGCTAAGAACGCCCTGAGGGAGCTCCATTGGCTCCCTGTGGCGGCAAGAGTGCAATTTAAAGCCATGTGTATTTTACACAAATCGTTCCATCGAACGGGCCCTGTAATTCTACATCCTATGGTCACGCCATATGTTCCGTCCCGTTCCCTTCGCTCTTGCACCCTCCAGCTGGCAACGTCCGTCAAAATCAAGAAAGCTCGCTGGGGAGGCCGCTCTTTCTCTCATACGGCGGCGAGACTTTGGAACTCTCTCCCGCTCTCTCTTCGGGAACACAACAATCACATGTCCTTCAGGAAGGCCCTGAAAACGCACCTGTTTGCTAACACCTGCTAATCTACCCCAAGCACGCACTAAGTAATCATTCACAAGCGCTGCGAGGCCTCCGGGTAGCTATGCGCTATACAAGTGCAATTTTCATTTCATTTCATTTCATTTCATTCATTTCATTTCATTTCATTTCATTTCATTCACTTTGATCACCGTTCAGTGTTCCCGGAACATACTGATCTTATAATAGAAAAGTGTACTCTATACCACTACCACTATAGATCACAAAGACTCCCTTCCACAAAACTTGGTCACAATTAATACGATGTGCACATAGTACCATCTGTCACGGCACCGCAAGACCATGGTTGCTATATAGTTATTAATTTGAAAAAAAACTGCCAATGTTCAACATAGAAACATCATAACGAACACCACAGATCGCATAGTCTTTCTTCCACCCAATTTGCTCGCATTTAATGCAACGTGCACATAGTACCATCTGTCACGGGAACGCAAGACCATGGCTGCTATGTAGTTATTAATTTTAAAAAACACGCCAATTTTTTAATATTGAAACTTCATAAGGAACACCACAGACCACATAGTCTTTCTTCAATCACCATTCTTGGCTTACATAAATATGTGACCCGGAAGCCACGCGCAACCGGGCCCCCAGAGGAAGAAGTAGCACAAGAAGTGCTGGAGCAGAGCCGCAAGTAGAAGCAAAAGGACGGATGCTACACAACACCGTAACGTTTAAAAAAAAAAAGTGCATGAATGACAAAGTGTGAATTATCTACCTATTACTTTTTCGCAGGAGAAAGACTCCCTGGCCGCCTGATGATGCCAGCAAATATAAATCTAAGGTATGCGAGTGATTTACATGAGTGACTTTACACGTTCACAAAAGAGGTTGACAAGGGGGCTTATTTGCACACGGTAACCAAGTCGAGCGCCCACATCTACACATCACTCCTTTCACGGGGCGGGCATGGCAGTAAGTTTTATGAGTTTTAAAGAGTTTGCCCACATGAACTAAACTGAGCCTCAATAACAGGGCATGTATGACAATGGGGCGCCAACATCCGCGTCCACAAGATATTTATCATGTCATTTACGATCAGCCCAGTGAGACATGACGGCGGCTCCACAAGCTTTTTCAATGTCTTCCGGACATTGAGGACTACCGAATTGGTTCAATCAGAGTAACCAAGAGCCTCGCTAGCAGTACAACCAAATACACGGCTAGGCATGTTTCTTGAACACCCCGAAAAAGCGTGCCACCCACGATTAGGAGATACACGCCTACAGCCCTAAGCACAATGTAAAAATACAGACCTCCACATACAACTCGCACAATGCGGAACACCGCATTTTGCGGTAAAATAATTTGCGCATTGACCTAGGCTACTTAGAATTGACCACCCACTATACCTGACTTAATTAGGATCTACCACCAAATAATACCTGATGCAAGGTTGGTTGTAGGAAAACCACACACTTCTAGCCCTCTAAGCATGAATCCCACACCTTTTTTACTACCTAATGAGAACTCTTAAAGATCTTTTGCCATAAGGTAATAGTGAACTGAGTTGTGAAGAATTGCCATTTTATTGTTACTTTCCCTGCCCCCCCCCCCCCCCCCTTATTTTATTGACTGGTACCGTTGGACCTCAACAGACAGATTAATACATCTAGTTTCCCACAACTCCTTAAAACTTTATGGTTTGTTTGCTCTGAGACCCTGCCAGCCTCACACCTCACTTTTCACTCTAGGTCCTGAAGAAAGCCCACATGACCCTTCGGGCGAAAAAAAGGGATGAAACATGTCTACCTTTTTATGGACACACAGTGCGGGAGATCCCTAAATCATCTCAGCACGCACTACACTCAATTTTTACAATTGTCTCGAATCCAGACTTATTAAATCATTCATCTGGCTGTATGAGCATTTTTAATCCACATATTCCAATTTTTCACTGACCCCTGTATCAATGATCACTACTGCACCAACCAGGGGTTCACCTCCGGGTGGAGGAAGCATGAGCACTAACCCAATGATTATATAGTCGCGTCTCTAAGAGCCCGGCGGAGAATCAAGATACACTGCCAATTCCATCCTCTGTACGAGAATGAGAGTTTTTTATTGGTACACTAAACAAAAATGTAGAACCCTGGTTACTCAGGACAAGTGATGCGTTCCCCTCTTGATTTTTTGTGTTGAATGGTGCCAATACCGCACTAGAGGTCAACACCAGCATTCTTCTTATAAGACCTGCTTGGTTAAGGATCTCTGGTTTTAAGCCAGAGGTCCAACCATTTTAATCTGAACACACCCTTCGACAAACATCATTTTGGATCTAATGTTGATCAGGCCTTCGAAAAAAGGAGACTGAGGTCGCCAAATCTATGGGAGCTCTACAGTAACCTCCCAATAAAGGTTCCTTTCGTCTGTCCTTTTACCGAGCAGGGTCTAAGACCACGCCCTCAGACCAAAATACATCCACCTATAAGGGTAACAACCAGTCGTCCCCTTCAAGAAGATTCTTTCAGGGAGGTTAAAGAGGGAACGATTCTAAGGGTAGAGGAAAAGTCTGCACACCCCGCAATTCCCCTTCCCCAAATAAACAATGACTTCTCCCGACTATACCACACCTGTCGGGGGAAGACTGCATCAATTTCTCCCATTTGGCGGTCTATAACTACAGACAAATGGGGGTTAGGAATTATCCTCCATGGTTATTGCCTGGAGCTTACCACCAACCCTCCAAACATTCCACCTCGTTCTTACAAAATGTCACCGGAACATTTGGACCTGCTCAAACAAGAAGCACAATCTTTTGCTAAAAGGAGCCTGTACCGTTACAGTATCAAGGGTCCGGAGTATACTCCTTGTATTTTTTAATTCCCTAAAGGACAGCTCTTTGAGACTTATTCCGGATCTCAGAGAACTAAACCTTTACATACTGTCAGAACATTTCCACATGGTGAAACTTCAACAAATGCTCCCACTCGTACAGCAGGACGACTTCATGTCTACTCCAGACTTGGACTCATATTTCCACATTCAATTCACCCTTCTCATCGCAAATACCTCAGATTTGTGATAGCAGGGCAACATTACCAATTCAAAGTACTACCGTTTGGAGTCACCACTGCGCCCAGAGTATTTACCACATGCCTGGCAGTATTCGCAGCCCATCTGAGAACAGTTCATCCATGTATTCCCATACTTGGACGACTGGCTCATTAAAGGCAGCGCTTACTAGAAGTGTCTCCCAACACACTCAAGCCACAATCCAGTTGCTACACCAACTAGGGTTTAGTGAATGCCCTGAAGTTCCATTTGCAGCCTTCCAGCATACAGACTTACCTGGGAGCCACCATAGACCCTTCAAGAGCTCTAGCCTCTCCCAATACAGCCAGAATTCTCAGTATTCAGTCTCGTCCTACTCCGTTTCAGTCCAACCAATCATTACCAGCAAGTGTTCATGCAATTGCTAGGAATGATGGCTTCTTGCATAGTATTTGTTCCCCATGCAAGACTTCACATGCGTCCCCTCCAAGAATGCTTAGCAAGTCGGTGGAACCAGTCGCAGGGCCAATTTACTGATCTAGTGTTGGTAGACAGCTGCACTCATCGCTCTCTGCAGTGGTGGAACCCACAAAATGTATCCAGAGGGCGGCTCTTCATCGACCCTGTTCCACAGACTGTGCTAACAGCCGATGCATCCTCATTTGTTGGGGTGCTCACTTGCCCAATCACACTATCCAAGGATTATGTAGTCTAAAGCACAAAAGGCTTCATATAAATCATCTAGAACATCTAGCAGTGTTTCTTGCGCTCTGACCTTTTCAAACTCTTCTCATAGCTTTCATGTTGTCCGTGCTGAGTAGGACTGTGTACTACATAGAAAAACAGGGGGGAGAAACTATCTCCAACTGTCACGCCTAGCACAAGCCATTTGGAAATGGGCTATGCACCACAAGATGTATCTCCTGGCAGAGCATTTCCCAGGAATAAACCATCACATTGCAGACCTTCTCAGCAGACAGAAAGCAAATACACGAGTGGGAACTTCACCCTCAGGTTCTCCATCCATACTTTCAGGAATTAGGTTTTTCTCACAGACCTGTTTGCCACAAAGCAAAATGCCCAAGCTTCACCTCCAGGTTCCCACACTGACTCTCCACAGGCAATGCCCTATGAATGAACTGGTCAGGGATATTTGCTAATGCTTTTTCTCCTCTCCCACTCATTCCGTTGGCAGTTCGGAAGCTCAGACAAATAACTCATACAGATTCTCATGGATTCCACATGGGTACGTCAACCATGGTTCACCACCTTGTTGGAGCGGTCAGCAGTTACACACCAAAAGATGCATCACTCCTCCAGTCTCCTCACTCAGAGCCATGGAGGAATCGGGCATCCAAATCCCAAGGAACTCAATTTAACGATCTGGCTCCTGAAGTCATAGTTTGGTTTTTACAATTACCACCACACTGTATGAATATCCTAAGAGGCTAGAAAGCCTACTACTAGGGCATGTTATGCAGCAAAATGGAAACATTTTGTTATCTATTGTAACAATAACAATCCTCTTGATGCTTCTGTACAGAACGTCATCTGTCACTTGTTACATTTACAGCAATCTGGACTAGCCTACACATCCATTCAATTGAATCTAGCAGCAGTAGCTGCATACTTACTAAACAGACCACACGTATCTCCATTCAGAGTACTAGTGAGTAAAGCCTTTATGGAAGGAATAAAAGACTTTTGGGTCCACTGTTTGAACCAATGCGCAGATGTTAGTTAAAATTCCTATCATGGAAAGTTGCTTTCCTCATAGCAATGACCTCACTGAGGAGAGTTGGTGAACTCCATGATTAACTATGCAAGAGCCCCTCTTTCAGTTGCATAAGGACAGAGTAGTTCTTTGAAACAATCCTCAATTTCCTCCTAAAGTAGTGTCTGCCATTCATATCAATCAGTTGAGTTACCTATGTTCTTTCCTCAACCTGATTCTGTAGACTTGATGTTAGAAGAACTTTACTATATTACGTTGAAAAAACACAAGAATTGTGTAAAACAAAGCAACATTTTGTTACTTTTTCACCACCACACAAAGCCAATCCCATTTTAAAGCCGACATAGCAAGATGGATTGTGAAATGTATCCAAACATGTTATATAAAAGCGAAAAGAACGTTGAAAATACTCCCTAGAGTGCATTTCACTTGCAAGATAGGGGCTATTATGGCTTTTTTGGGGAATATTCATTTAGTTGAAATTTGTAAGGCAGCAACATGATCTACACCGCACATATTCACCAAGTATTATTGTGTAGATGTGTTAGCGAGGCAGCAAGCTAATGTAGGCCAGGCAGTACTTAAAACACTGAGACAACTGCAACAGCTACAGGTTAGCCACTGCTTTGGGAGTATACTGCTGTATAGTCTATGCAAAGCATGTGATCTACAGCCCACGTGCCTCGAACGGATAATGTTACTTACCCAGGAAGCATCTGTTCTTGGCATGTAGAGCTGTAGATTCACATGTGCCCACCCGCCTCCCCAGAACCTGTAGTTGTTGCAGTTCTCTTTACATACATACATACGCATTGACATCTCTATTCATACACTTACTAACTCCATTCTCACCCTCTGCCGGAAAACAATCTAACAATTGAGTCTATGCCCATGCGCACTATCACTGAGAGTCCCCTTACCTCGTGACTGGAAATACTGTTTTGAAGAAAAACAACTTGCAAACATCCAGACCCAACACTAGATGGCAGGAGCATGCAAAGCATGTGCATTTACAGCTCTACATGCCAAGAATAAATGTTTACTGGGTAAGTAACATTATCCTTATGGAGGGGGAGGGGGGGGCAAGTAAGTGAGACATTAGGTCGAATTAAAAAATTTGAAAGAAAACCCTGTTAATATAGGCATGATCATGGAATGAGATCATTATCCTTCAAGATAGTCAATGAACATGTTCATCAAACAGAGTGCTTTAAGTATAGACCAGGATTACCCGGTTAGAAAACCCTATATTTCTGTTGTGATGAACTCCCTAGGAAGAGCTCTCCAGTATGTGAATCGGTTATCAGAGTACTGAGATCCTTAAGCTAATTTTAATCGGCTTATCATAAGTGATTGCTTAACCTGTGCTAAGTGCCTTAACATTTCATGGCTGTCATGTGTTAATTTAACTGCAAAGTTTGGTGATGTCAAACTGTTTTTTGACAATACATTCGCTATCCATAAAACAGGCTAAAAGAGAAGCTTTTGTTTTGGGATAAAATACGCATGGAAATGGAAAGATAGGAAATGGTAAAATACTCTGACTATGTTTAATCTCAAATTACTCTGGGAACTGAGCCCTCCCTGTTAAAGTGGTTGCCCATCGGGGTAGGGCTCAGTTTAGGTGTTATTTGCTTCCAGATTTGTTTACCCCTGGACAATATAGCAGTGCTAGTATTTGCACATGCCCCTGCGATGGCCATTCAGAACACACACTTCGGCATTTTATCTTTTTTTTCTTCAAGTCTTATTGTATTTCTTCTAAACTATTTTATGGCCTCTTCCAAAACGATTCTGTTTTACCAAATGTAAACCTGCCCTGTTTTTGCTGCAATTTTTAATTAAGCATAGGCAATTCGTGAGTCTTTACGTAATTATTTACAAATATGTATTTTTCCGAGCAGCAGCAATAACTGAGTGAAGTGCACTTTCTAGACGTGGCTGCTGGTATTTTTTTGGTCGGTTTAAAAAAACTTCTTTATGATGAATCTTTACATTAGTTAATGTGATTTATTGTTTAACTGACTTTATTAGTCTAAACTTAATCAGGCGAAACATAGCTTTGAGAGAGCAAAATCTAGGATATTTCTCTAAAAGAATTGCTATTTAATCCCTTTGTAATTTTTCAGTGTATATTGGAGATCACACCTCTAATTGTGCAGAAGTGTATGACTAATTACATATATGATCATTTTCTAAGAGTCCCATCTTAATGTTAACTCTTTTTGTACAGCTTCGAAATTTGCCACTACAAATGGATCAACTTTCTACCTAAAAGCTGCTCTTGGGCACTCCTACAAGTGTAAAGCTGAAGAGACCCTTAAGATCTCAAAAGAATTTTCAATTAATACTGTCAACCTTCAAGTCCAGGCATACAACGTTGATGGTGGGAAATTTGGAGCAGGTTAGTTAAGTTTCTGAAACCTGAAATATGTTTTACTTCTATTTTTTAATATATCTGTATTCTCAGATTTTAGTTTGGTTTAAATCTGTATTGTTATTTATAGGAAACTGCTTCTCGTTATTTCTTGTCTAAACAACCTTTAATATTCTTTCTTCTGTTGGTCGATAACACAATGGAATGAAGTTTTTCTCCTAGTAAACTCACCAACATGTCCTTGCTGTATGTGGCTGCCATTGTCCCCATCTACTACAGTTGTTTTACTTGGCATCTTTAACTCCTTTGGATTCTGCTGATGTTTGTTAAGAAGGAAACAAAGCAATGATTCACTGTTTTTATTCTAAATATGCTTATTTTTACAGTGCCAGTTTCCCATTGCTTGTATCAGTTTTGTTTGTTCATTTGGGAACTTGTTTTATTTTTGAAATGTCATTAGAGACAGTGCTGTTGCAGGTGAATAATCTCTTGTCGATGATATGTAGAGCAACTATCTTGAACATAGTCATGCACATCCTATAGGCTCTATCTTTATCTTTTGCTAGCGTGCTAGTGAGAGCATTTGTAAAACAAACAAAAAAGTGCCCATATACCCCCTTTTCTCATCTTCATTATTAACAAGACCTAGATATTCTACTTTTTAACAATTTGTTTCATTTGTATTTGTTCAAGTCTAGCTTGAGATTTGTGTGCACATGCCCGTTACAGTAAAGGTTTTAAAGGTCTCCATCTCCATCTGCTGATAGCATCGGTGGACCACTTGAATTCCTGCTTCTTGGTTATAGTTGAGGGATTAAGCTTTAACACAGTTGATGGGTTTGTTGATGCAAATTGACTCCAGTGTGCAGTTGTTGATAGTAAACCAAGTAAAATCCTCAAAGATCATCAATTTTGTGCCTATATTGGAAATACAAACTGAAGATCCAGGGGACTGATAAAAATGCCTTCAAGATATTGACTTCTAACAAACTGTGGATTGAGTTTTCTGATGTAACAGACTTCTTCTGTCTAGCTCTTGTTATCACATCTGGAATTGTGTAGTTACTGTTTTTGAACTTCTGTCATACAGTCTGTCACTCTCTGAAGAAAGAGGTTGAGTTATGCCAGGATTCAAACATCTGGCTTGGAGGCTAACCATAGTGCACAGCGGGAGTGCTCCCTTTAGAGCAGTCTTAACACTTTTAGCGAAGTGTTTGTAAGGGTATGTTGCCAAGTTGATGTCGGCTCTCAATCCTGTTGCGAAATTTTAGTACAAATACCCTTTGCATGTTGCTGGATATTACTTCTCCACCCCCCTTCCATCCTGCAAATATGAATAGCCTACAGTTCTACTGGAGGTGCCCTCTTATTGTGTCTTTTTGTCCTTGATAAGCATGTTTCTGATGTGCAGGGACACCCAACCCTTTTATGAGAGTGCTCACTGACTTGCATGCGTGTACATTGTTTGATAGTTTCAAAGCCTTTGTTTCCTGAACCCCTGTAAGTGTTGGACTGGTTACCATTGTAAAAGGTCAGTTAGACCCTTGTAACTGGTCCTTGGCCTTCCTGCCTAGCACATGCTTTAAGGGTGCCTATAACCTGTTGTATCTGTGGTTTTATATATGTAGCAGGTTGTATGCGAACAACCACTGGATTGCACATGTCCATGCACCACAACATGGTTGTCTCCTTTGTGCTGTGCTGACAGTGTCCATCTTAAACGTTTTTAGCTGCAGATAGACTCCTGCCTCTCTCCCTGAAACTATTTGTTCAAGGCATATGAGCTGTAGATCATATACTGTGCATAGATCGCCATCTGATGTTGGACTCCGATGTTTGCTGTTTGTTTTTGTTCGAAGAAGTCTTTGTAGTCACAAGATAGGTGACTCCTCCTTAAAGGATGGGCATCGACTCCATCCCCAGCTAATTATTTTCCGCCATCGAGTTCGGATGGGATTTCCTGCGCTCCGGGTCTGTATCGTCTTCGAACCCCCTTCGACGCAATCAAGTTCCACTTTCAAAGCGCATCCTCCAACTTCAAAAATCTTCGACCAAGAACTTCGACGCGGGCCGTTGGGCCTAGCCGCACCAACTGCAACGGCAGTTGATGGAACGGACTCCATTTAAAAGATGCCCCAGGTGTGGCGCTTAATTCCCACACACAGACTTACACGAAGTGTGTAACCTCTGCCTCTTCCCCCCCACCACAAGGAAAAACACTGCGAGGCCGGTAGAAGAAAACCATCTGTGATAATCTGGCTCGACGACATGAAATGTCCCGCAGCAGCAGCTCAATTCCAGACATCTTCGAAGCAGATTCCACAGTCCATCCAGGACTTTGAACCTCCAGAAGAGGATATCTCTGTCTCCGAAGCCGACGACTCAGAGTAAGACGAGCAGACCTTCACCCCAGCTCAGCGGTCAGGGAGTACTACTACCCAGCCTGCCACCAAACCCAAACCTAAGGCTCCAGTAATACCTTCGCCCTCTGGCTCAGGTCCACACCGTGTTCATACAGACTTCAGATGCCCCACGCTCTGGCCTGGCTATGAAACCGAAACACAAGCCTGCCCCATTCCAGCACCAAACATACACCTTCGGCACCAAAACTTAAAACCAAGCCGGTGCTCCACATTTCATTGTCGGCACCGAAGACACTTCGACGCCGAAAACCCCGGCTCCGAAGCCACCAAAAGACAAAGCTTCGGAGCTGAAACAGGGCAAACTGAAAGCTTCAGAGCCGAAGCAGGACAAATCAAAAGCTTTGGCACTGAAGAACATTTTGGATCCCAAAACTCCCTCACCAAAGATTTCGGAGCTGTAAACACCTACTAAACAGTCACAGCTTAAGCCTGTTAAAGAACACTACAGCCAACCTGCCGGCGCCGAAACAAGACACCACTCAAAGAACATTCTCTTCTAGAATCTTCGGATCCAAAGCAGAAAACACTGCATATTGTCCCCGAAACTGGCAAACTTCTCACCAAACCTCCTAAGAAACGGATCCTAGACCTTCCAGAGGATCCTCCCATACCTCTCAAATGCAAGGACATGGAAACTAACCCTTCTCCCCATTAGATACCTCCTTCTCCTCCTCCTCCTGATCCTAACTTATTCATCTCACTAGCTAACTCACCATCACCTACACACTCACCTGTGCCACAAGATGGTGGTGGTGGTAATGATACAGATACACTAGGGGATGATGATGATGACCATAACATACAACAGGACCCAGACCCATGGGATGACTATAATGAAGATCCAGATCTCGACAATGACCCTTATCTGTATCCCTCCAGGCCATCATCACCTGATAAGAACATTGGGTTTGCACAACTTATCAATAGGGCTGCTCACTACCATGGGGTGGAACTTCACACTGATCCCCTAGAAGAGGACTTCTTAGTAGAACCATTCGCACCCTCACAGAAATCCACCCACACCCTGCCTATGTTAAAACACACCACAGAAGTATTTAAAGACCCTGTTAGAGCCCGAATACTTACACCAAGGGTGAATAAAAAATATAAAGCAGCTCTTACAGGCCCAGTGTACATCAAAGGCCAGATACTTTTACTCTCTTGTTGTGTCTAATGCACACAAGTGCGAATTCCCAGGCTACAGGAGACGCCCCTCCTCCTGACAAGGAGTCAAAGCTTAGACGCTTCAGGGAAAATTGCGTCACAGGCTAACCATTGGCGCATCTCCAATGCCCAAGCTCTCCTAGCGCGCTATGACAGAGCGCACTATGACGAGCTGGAAAAACTGATGCAGATTTTACCAAACAAACACAAAAACCTGGCCAATTAACTCATTCAAGTAGGCAAACTGATTACTAACCCGTCCATAAAATGCGCCCTAGATGCAGCTGATACAGCATCCTGTGCTATTAACACCAGCATATTACTGAGTCGACACGCTTGGCTTCGAACCTCCGGATTCAAGCAAGAAGTTCAAACCACCATACAAACCACCATACTCAATCAGCCCTTTGATCAAGCGCATCTTTTTGGACCTACAGTTGATACTTCATTGGAAACAATGAAGAAAGATACAGAGATTGCGAAGTCCATGGGGACCTAGCAACTCCCTTCCAACAGGGGTTCCTTTCGCCACTCCTTTTACAGGGGTGGCTCCAAAACAATATCAGAAAATCCCCTATCTTACAAAATCAAGAGGGAACAATTATAGGGGAAGAGCCAGAGGTAACACCCGCAATTCCCCTACCACCAAGCAGTGACTTCCCTTCCCCCAACCATTCCACTCCTGTCGGGGGACGTATCTCACAGTTCCTACCTATCTAGAACTTCATCACAACAGACAAGTGGGTAAGACAAATTATCCAGTGTGGTTATTGCCTAGAACTCACCTCCGCTTCCCCAAATATTCCTCCCAAGCATCGTCCAATGTCATCAGAACGTCTGACCCTCCTAAAACAAGAGGTTCTCTCCCTGTTACAAAAACATGATATAGAGCAAGTCCCCTTGCCTTATCAGGGCACAGGGGTTCTATTCACTATATTTCCTGATTCCAAAAAAGTATGGCTCTCTAAGGCCAATACTGGACCTCAGAACACTAAATCTCTATATTCAGTCAGATCACTTTCACATGGTCACCCTCCAACAGGTGCTCCCATTGCTTCAACAAGGAGACTTTCTTTCCACTCTGAATTTAAAGGGCACCTACTTCCATATTCCCATTCATCCAGCTCACAGAAAATATCTCTGGTTCCTGGTTAACGGTCAACACTACCAGTTCAAAGTCCTCCCGTTCGAGGTGACCACAGCACCCAGTCTTCACCAAGTGCCACGCAGTAGTTGCAGCTCACTTAAGAAAACACATACATGTGTTCCCATACCTGGACGGCTGGCTCATAAAAGCCAAGTCACACAACAGCGG
This sequence comes from Lissotriton vulgaris, assembly GCF_964263255.1. Classification (NCBI taxonomy): domain Eukaryota; kingdom Metazoa; phylum Chordata; class Amphibia; order Caudata; family Salamandridae; genus Lissotriton; species Lissotriton vulgaris. The sequence continues at coordinate 121,745 of NW_028245109.1, forward strand.
CGTTCACCACACCCGCAAAACAATTCAGTTGCTTCACGACTTTGGATTCACTGTAAACTTCACCAAGCCCCACCTCCAACCATCCAACACACACATGTATCTGAGCTACAATAGACCCTTCCAAAGCTCTAGCATACCCCAATCCAGTCAGAATACACCACATACAGGCTCCAATATCACAATTTCAGCCTCAACACTCAATGCCATCTCGAGTGTTCATGAAATTGAACAGGATGATTGTTTCTTGCATTCTAATCGTCCCTTATGCAAGACTCCATATGCGTCCTCTACAGGAATGCTTTGCACACCATTGGAACCAGGCTCAAGGTCAGCTAACAGATCTGGTGTTGGAGGACAGCCGCACAGATCGCTCTCTACACTAGTGGAACGCACAAAACCTTTTCAAGGGGTGGCTGTTCCTCGACCCGGTTCCACAGATTGTGCTACCAGACTCATTGGCTGGGGAGCTCATCTCCAAAACCTTACCATCCAAGGCATATGGACTAGAAAGCAAAAACAATTCCACATAAACCACCTGGAATTACTTGTAATATTTCTGGCATTGAAATCCTTTCAATTCAGTCTAGTACGCAAAGCTGTCTTAGTTCGTACCGACAACATGACAGCAATGTACTACATACAAATGCAGAGCGGAACAAATTCTCTACAACTTTCACACTTAACTCAACGCATTTGGAGATGGGCCATCCCACAAAACCTATATCTCCTAGCAGAACACCTCCCAGGAGTGCACAATCACATCGCAGATCTGCTCAGTCGTCAACAACAACAGGTCCACGAATGGGAACTTTATCCTCAAGTTCTTCTTGTATTCTTTAAAATATGGGGCTCCCCAGAAATAGATCTGTTCGCCACACACAAATGTAAAATGCCCAACCTGACGTCCAGGTATCCACACCCATTGTCCCAAGGCAATGAGATATGGATTAACTGGTCAGGGAAACTTGCTTACTCTTTTCCGCCTCTCCCTCTCATTCCATGAGTGGTTCGGAAGCTCAAACAGCATTCTCACACTAATCCTGGTTGCTCCCACATGGGCTCGACAACCCTGGTTCACAACACTATTGGAAATGTCAGTAGTTCTTCAGCAAAAACTACACCCCTCTCCCAAATTTCTCACTCCGAACCATGGAGAGATGAGGCATCCAGATCCCAATCAACTCTACCTGGCAATCTGGTACCTGAAGTCTTAAAGTTTGCCTACCTTCATCTCCTGCTAGACTGCATGAAGATCATTAAAAGGCAAGACTTCCTACTACCAGGGCATGCTACGCAGCAAAGTGAAAACTGTTTGTAATTTACTGTACAACCAATAAAATCAATCCATTAGATGCTTCCCCTCAAAACGTTATCTGCTATCTATTACACCTAAAACGCTGTAATGTAGCATACCCATCTATAAGACTACATCTAGCTGCATTAGCAGCTTATCTCCAAAACAGACTACACTTGTCTTTGTTTTGAGTACCCGCTATTAAAGCTTTTATGGAAGGCCTTAAAAGAATAAATCCCCCTAGAGTTCCACTCTCGCCAGTGTTATCTAAAAAATTGTCCTTACAAGGCTCATGGGCCCACCATTTGAACCTCTGCACAAATGTGAACTATAATTCCTCACTTGGAAAGTCTACTATAGTCTATAGTAGGCCTGTTTAAGTTCACAATAATTTGTTTATGTACTGTTTGTAAATTTTCAGGATTTTTGTATGCACTGTATACAAGGCTTTTATGTGTAGTAATTGCAGAAAAAGGCAGCAATTCTGAAAAAACTATCACAATGATTGTGTGACTCAAACGAGAAAAACGTAAACAAAAAAGAACGAAGTAAATATGCAATGTTAAAAAGACAATTTGCCTAAATTGTAGTGATTTTTGGGGAAAAGGACTCATTGTTGAAAATGAATTGAAGAATGTTATGGTACTATGTAAACCTATTCGGACGTATCCATAAGAAGCCTGCGAAGTGAAAATATTGGATAATCAATGGTCCGAGAGGTACTCAATGTACTGCATAACTGATTCCAGCCTCTCAGGTCCACAACAGAATCACTCCCCTTTTTTTTGGAAACCTACGTAAGATTTAAAATGGTCATATGATCAAGCTTCTAGAATAGTTACTACTTCGAAAAGAACCTCAATCTGACACCCAGGATCGCTGCTAGGATTATAAAAATTCCCCAGGAAAAGATAGACAATCAGCCGTAAGATCTGAATCCCATTGTGGCTCAAGGAAACTTGAATGGTACTTAATTGCTTGAAAAGACGAACCACAGTGGTTAGCGCATCATGCAGCCTATGCCCAGGGGAGGGGGTCGCTGCCACATTGAAGCTTTTATAGCAATCCCAGCAAACCGGCTCTTGGGCCCAGGTTTCCTGGACCATAATTACGTCAAACTGAATGACAAAATTGAGCCATTCAGGGTCCACCATCTTATCTTTTATGCCATCAATATTCCAGCTAAGGACCCTCCGCATGGTCCCAGCCCACTAAAGGGTGTAGTCTTGATGGATAATTTACTAGTACTCCGTTCAGCCAAGCTAAGGGGGCCCATAGTTAAGACAGCAGAGGGGAATGCCCTGGAGTCAGTCATTTTGGTCTTAGTCAGTCAAGGGGAGAAATCTATCTGCAGTAGATAGGCTGTTGTCTAGGAGATAATTTTGTTTGCTGCCCCCATTGAAAGATTGGGCTGTAGGCATATATTAGAAAAAAAGAGCAGAAAATATAAATACCTATATCCAGAATAGGCAATGAATTGGAGCTTTCAATTAATCGCTTAGCCAAAAGAGGAGACCTACAGTTGATTACAACACAATCCCCTATAGGGTTTTGGACATTGGTTCGATCCACCCAAACGTCCTAACAAATAACATTTCATCCTAGTGTTTGCCGTTGAAGTGAGCATTTTTAGATAACCAATGGCATACTTTTGTTTTATACTTGAACAGTAGATTCTATAGTATTAGCACTAATACACAGTACCCCTGTCAAAATTTGCTACATAGGGATAGCAGCCAGGAGGTAGAATTTGACAGGGAGACTCTTAGCGTTGCACCCCCCCTTCTGACCCTATCTCCATTCGATGTAAACCTCTACTAGGACTTTTCACCTCCAGTCATATTTCTTGGAGCTGGCAATACCTGAGGTACCAGAGGTTGGAAGAGCAGCTGGGGTGGCTTCGTAACACATATATCGAGTGCTTTGAGGACTGGATGTTGACATTCTCTCTACCAATTTGAGCGTTCACACCCGAAAAGTAGATCCCATAAGGTGAAAGAAGTTAATTGATTACTCGAAAGACTCAATCCTTTTCGTCAGCTCTAACAGCTGACTCAAGTGCAGACCATATTTCAATCAGGGAGGCAATACTTTGCAAAATGTCTTTAATTTTGCCAAGCACCGTTGTCCAATCCATATTTACAACACTCGTTAACTCTTGGTTAGCAGTGCTATCCTGATTTCATTATGGATAAGAGGGACCTTTAGGGCCCTTGGCTGTTCCAATGCGTTTTGCTTGCAGAATACTATTAGGAATTTATGAATTTCCAATGCAACTCTGTCTTGGGGGTATTCCAGTAGAGATGTTCGAGACGCTTTGATTTTTCTCCTCACCTGGCTGGACTTGAGGGGCAGTCTGTAGATCATACGTTAACACAGCCCCTAGTATAATGCCTGACCCCTCCCCACACACACACACACACACACACATCCAATCATAACCTGTGTTCAGCCAAGTCCATCTCAGTGGTGATGACTCCTACTGCTCCGGCCGAAAAAGATTCCAAAGTAGTACTATATTTGAATTTGATGGTAGTATCTTTGGATCCCGGAACCTTAAGCCCAGTAGTCAAAGGTCAAGCTCAGTAAAATAGCCAAAATATTCAGCAATCTTGAAGAAGAGGTACAAATTAATACACAGTTATGTTGGGACTTACCCACCGGATGTGCCCTGCTGGCTTCTCAATAAACTAGGTGGGGCTCAGCTCAGACTCCTCCAGGCAAAGACTGGCCTGCTCTTGGTCTAGTCTTCGCCCGGGCTTGCTCCTGCACACATCCCACACAGCAGGACTCCTCTCAGCTATTTATGGTACTCCGGCACCCGTGGATGACATTGGTAGCCTCCCTGCTCCGGTTCCCAGCGTAAGTCATCGAGAAAGCCATCAAGAGCCAACTCGCCACATTCATTGAAGAACACAACATCCTCGACTTCTCCCAATCCGGCTTCAGAAAAAAACACAGAACGGAAACCGCCCTCCTCGCCGCCACAGACGACATCTGCACCTTACTGGACAAAGGAGAAACAGTAGCCCTCATCCTCCTCGACCTATCAGCGGCGTTCGACAGTCTCCCACCGCACCCTAATACGCAGACTCTACGATGCAGGAATCCAGGACAAGGCCCTCGACTGGATCTGCTCCTTCCTCTCCGGCAGGACGCAGCGGGTCAGACTCCCCCCTTTCCTCTCGGACCCCACACCTACCACCTGCGTAGTCCCCCAGGGCTCCTCCCTCAGCCCGACGCTCTTCAACATCTACATGGCTCCACTTGCCCCCATCGTCAGAACCTACGGACTCAACATCGTGTCATACGCAGACGACACCCAGCTCATCCTCTCCCTATCCAATGAGCCCAACACCGCCAGACGCAACTTTCGAGAAGGCATGGAAGCCGTCGCCAAATGGATGAAAAACAGCTGCCTACAACTAAACACCAACAAAACAGAAGTACTCATCATGGGCCCAAACCCAGACGCCTGGAGCGACACCTGGTGGCCCACCGCCCTCGGAAACCCGCCAACCCCCACAGACCACGCACGCAACCTGGGAATCATCCTGGACTCAGAGCTCAAAATGGACCGCCAGATCAACTGTCTCATCTTCCTGCTTCCACACCCTCCGCCTCCTTCGTAAGACCTTCAAATAGATCCCCCTCGAACACCGAAAGACAGTCACTCACGCCCTAGTCACCAGCAGACTCGACTACGGCAACGCACTCTACGCCGGAATAAACAAAAACCTCATCCGCAAGCTACAGAACATCCAGAACGCCGCCGCAAGAGTGGTCTCAACCTGCCAAAACACTGCATATCTCCCAGCACCTGCGCACACTCCACTGGCTCCCCGTCGAGGCGAGAATCACCTTTAAGAAGCTCACCCACGCACACAAGGCCCTCCACGGCACCGGACCAGCATACCTGAACAGCCGACTCAAATTCCACGCACCCCAAAGGACCCTATGATCAGCCCAGCTTTCCTACGCTGTGGTCCCTTGCACCAGAAAGACCAGATCGGGAGGCCGCTCCTTCTCCTTCCTCGCGGCCTAAGCATGGAACGACCTTCCGCTCCACCTCAGACAACATCGCTCCCCATCTTCGCAAGAAACCTCAACCTGGCTCTTCGACAGACCCCCCTCCTTGATGGAATGGAACCTGCACCGCCCCCCCCACCCCACCCCTAGCGCCTTGAGACCCTCACGGGTGAGTAGTCGCGCTTTAACAAACTCCTGATTGATTGATTGTAGCCTCCGGGCCAATCAGCGGGTGCTGGGAGGTGTGGTTTTTCTTCCGCCCGGCAACAAAACGTCCATGAATCGAGGGTCTCCACAATACCTCCACAACAGAAGTGTAACAAACACCCCCACAGCCCCTGTCGCGAGGGTCCCCAGTCTTGAGTACATGAAGGGGGGGCCCCCTCAGCTCATCAGTAGAGAGCTGTGTGTCTTGCACTCTTGCTCTAAAGCACCTGCAGTCTGCAGCCTGCTCTGAGCTCCTCGCGGGACCCAGGACTGAAGAGAAACCAAGTATCAACTTAGATTGTTTCTCTTCAGTCAGAGCCACAGCAAGGCCCGAACAAGGATGGGGGTGGGGGCCCTCAGACAGCATGCTTTACAGGGCAGGGCACTGCTCAGAACCCTGACGAGGGTGGGGGCCCTCAGAGACCGCATTCTTCTCTGGGCAGGGTACTGCCCAGGACCCTGACAAGGGTGGGGGGGCCTCAGACCAAATTCTCCTCAGGGCAGGGTACTGCTCAGTACCCTGACAAAGGTTGGGGTGGGGCCCCAAAGAGCATTCTCTTCAGGGCGCCTCTCAGGACCCTGACAAGGGTGGGGCCCCAGAGAGAGCATTCTCCTCAGGGTACTGCTCAGGACCCAGATGGGTGGGGCCCCAGAGAGAGCATTCTCCTCAGGGCACTGCTCGGGACACTGACAAGGGTGGGGGACCCAGAGAGCGCATTCTCCTCCAGGCACTGCTCAGGACCCTGACAAGGGTGGGAGCGCTCAGAGCATTCTCCTCTGGGCAGGGCACTGCTCAGGACCCTGACCAGGGTGGGGGCCCCAGAGAGCGCATTCTCCACAGGGCACTGCTCAGGACCCTGACATGAGTGGGGTCGGTGGCCCTCAAAGAGCATTCTTTTCAGGGCACTGCCCCTCTGAGAAGGGACGAGGCAGCACAGCGCTGACATGGGCAGGTGAACGTTTGCAGCTCCAGGAACAGGACCTGCTGGGACGCATTTGAAGGTAAACCAGTATTTACAGTGCACTTGATCTCGCATTTGTTAGAGCTATTGACGTAAAGGACAATGTATTTTACCTATGCATTTTCTGTTTGGAGTGGAGTGAATGTGTATGGTGTCAAGTGGACATATGTGGTTTTGATGTGGAATTGTGTTGAGTGGATTGGATCTGTGTAGTGGAATAAGTGGCATGGTGTGCAGTGTAATTATGTGGATAGTATTTATGTGGTATTAAGTGTACTGGAATTATGTGGAGTGGGATTGTCTCATGGAGTGGGATTGTCTCATGGAGTGGGATTGTCTCATGGAGTGGGATTGTCTCATACGGAGTAGGATTGTCTCATACGGAGTGGGATTGTCTCATACGGAGTGGGATTGTCTCATACGGAGTGGGATTGTCTCATACGGAGTGGGATTGTCTCATACGGAGTGGGATTGTCTCATACGGAGTGGGATTGTCTCATACGGAGTGGGATTGTCTCATACGGAGTGGGATTGTCTCATACGGAGTGGGATTGTCTCATACGGAGTGGGATTGTCTCATACGGAGTGGGATTGTCTCATACGGAGTGGGATTGTCTCATACGGAGTGGGATTGTCTCATACGGAGTGGGATTGTCTCATACGGAGTGGGATTGTCTCATACGGAGTGGGATTGTCTCATACGCGGAGTGGGATTGTCTCATATGCGGAGTGGGATTGTCTCATATGCGGAGTGGGATTGTCTCATATGCGGAGTGGGATTGTCTCATATGCGGAGTGGGATTGTCTCATATGCGGAGTGGGATTGTCTCATATGCGGAGTGGGATTGTCTCATATGCGGAGTGGGATTGTCTCATATGCGGAGTGGGATTGTGTCTCATGCGGAGTGGGATTGTGTCTCATGCGGAGTGGGATTGTGTCTCATGCGGAGTGGGATTGTGTCTCATGCGGAGTGGGATTGTGTCTCATGCGGAGTGGGATTGTGTCTCATGCGGAGTGGGATTGTGTCTCATGCGGAGTGGGATTGTGTCTCATGCGGAGTGGGATTGTGGTATACGGAGTGGGATTCTCGCTCGTATACGGAGTGGGATTGATCTTAAATGGTATGTTCGAGGCATATGAGCTGCAGATCGTACACTTTTGCAATAGATCACCACCTAGTGTTGGGCTCGGATGATTGCAGGTTGTTGTCTTCTTGGAAGAAGTCTTTGTAGTCACGAGATGGGTGACTCCTCCCTTGGACAATACTGCGCATGGTCATCGACTCCATCCTCAGAATGGTTTTTTTCCGCCACTGGGTTCGGATGAAAGTTTTTCTCTCCGGCTAGAAAAGACTTTTTCAGCAATTTCGAAGCGTGAAACTTTAGATAAATATTTTCGACATCGAATAGACTTTTCGACATCACCAGCTACATTCCGGTGCGTCGACGCGGGCAGTTAAGCCTATCGGCGCCGTGCGGCCTACGCCTCATGGACAGAACTCCATTCAAGAGATGCCTGGTATGTTGAGCAAAATTCCCTCATAGCGACCATCACGAGGTTTGCAACCTCTGTCTATCGCCAGAACACGATGAGTCGACCTGCACAGCCTGTGCATCCTTCCGATCGAAGAAGACCATTCGGGATCGGAGGGCCCGTCGACATGAGATGAAGAGATCAGCGCCAGCACCGGAGGCCATCTTTGAGGAGATTTATTGGAGAGGACGTCTCCGAGGACGAGGCTCCACTCGTCGCCGAGGAAGACTCTCCTGATCACCAGATCATTTCGGGGGCAGAGGACTCAGACGACTCGATTCCATCTCGGCAGCCCGTGAGTACTCTTGCCCCTGCACAACATACACTACCCAAGCTAAAGGCAGCAGTCGGCACTCCACCCATGGGGCCCAGTCGAGACTGAGATCTACCCTCAAACGCCCCGCCTTCGGGCTCGGCTCTGAGGAAAGACTACGCCTTCCGGTGCCTCGGCACCGACGAAACCACATGTGCCAATTCCACCTCCTCCATTGGCACCGAAACATCCTTCGACACCGAAGGACTCTATGACACCAAAGCCAAAACGCCCTTCGGTGCCCAAACCAAAAGACACATTGGTGCAGAAGCCAAAAACTGTACCGGACCCGAAAGCTTAGACTCTGAAACCTTCTGGTTCCAAAAATAAAGATGGAAAACCAGAGTCCGGCGCCGCAGGGCCAACGAGACCTGTCTCCACGCCGAAATCTCCAACATCGGTACCAAAGACTCCAAGGCCTGATACAGACAAGCCTACCAAGCCGAAACAACCGTCTGCACCGAAAAATTTGCCACAGGACTCCAACTCCTCCTAAAGCAAAAAACACAAAACAACCCCTATCAGCACCGAAAAAAATCTACGCCGAAGAAGGCTGTAGAGGAGGAAGAACGGTTTAGACCACATCCTAAACAAAGAAAGTTCCATATTAACCCAAAAACTGGACATGTGGAAGCAATTCCTTACAAGAAGAGACCAGCAGAGACACCACTTTTACCTGTGGTTCCTGCCAAGAAAAAGGATTGTGCAACTTCTCCAATGCACCCTTACTCTCCTTCACCTTCTTCATCTCCTATCCCTCCTTATATTGAACCTGTAACTTCTCCTGTTCAATCTCCTGCATCATCACACCACACTGACGAGGAGTATGATCTAGGTGGGAGGAATGATGTACCAGAGCCACATGCATATCCCTTAGATGAGGATGGCAATCCAGAATATCCTAAGGATGACTACCTATATGGTTTTCCACCACACAATGTGCCAGATATTCCTGATCCTCAGTACTACCCAACAAAACCTTCCCCTCCAGAAGATAGTATTGGGTTTAATCATCTATTAAATAGAGCTGCCCTTTACCATGGGGTTCCAATGCACTCTGATGCTATTGATGAGGATATTTTACTGGATACATTTGAGCAGTCACAAAGGTCTACGCAAATACTACCCATGATCAAAGGAGTCATTAAACATGCTCCAGACATATTTAACGACCCGGTACGATGTAGGGTGCTAAATCCAAGAATAGAAAAAAAGTATAGACCAGTCTACATTAAGGGACATCTGCCACTAGACTTTGGTAGTGTCTATTGCACATAAAAGAGCCAATTACCAGACTTCTGGTGACACCCCCCCCCCCCCCCCCCACCTGACAAAGAATCTAAAGATATGGCGCATAGCAAACACACAAGCCCTACTCTCACGCTATGACAGAGCCCACTACGACCAATTAGAAAAACTAATGGAGCACCTCCCAGATCAATACTAAGATAAGGCAGCAGAGCTCTTACAATAAGGCAAATTAATATCCAATGCCTCAATTAAATGTGCACTAGATGTAGCTGACACCACATCCAGAGCAGTCAATACTAGTGTTCTACTCAGACGTCATGCGTGGCTACGCATTTCAGGTTTTAAACCAGAGGTACAGACTACCATCTTGAACCAACCCTTCAATCAGAACCAGTTGTTCGGGCCGGAAGTAGACATCACACTAGAAAAAATGAAGAAAGACACGGACACAGCTAAGTCTATGGGTGCATTACAATCCACACAGACTAGAGATTCTTTTCGCCGCTCCTTTTATAGAGGAGGCTCCAAGCAGACCGGCACAGATACATCATCATCTTTCAAGACACACACACAGACCTCCTCTAACAAAGGATACTTTAGAGGAGGATACAGAGGCAACAATAACAAGGGAAGAGGTAGAGGTAATAACCACCGCTCCTCTTCCAATCCCAAACAGTGACTTCCCTCTGCCTCCCTTACAGCATTTCACTCCTGTGGGGGGCAGATTATCACAGTTCCTACCTGTCTGGAATTCCATCACATCAGACAGGTGGGTAAGACAGATATCCAACTTGGCTACTGCCTAGAACTCACAGCAACCCCCCCCCCAACATACCACCCAGGCAGCGTCTAATTTCCACAGAACGTATAACTCTGCTTCAACAGGAAGTTATAGCACTTCTACAGAAGGATGTTATTAAAGTAGTTCCTTTAGGGGAACGGAGAACAGGAGTTTACTCCCTGTACTTCCTAATTACCAAGAAGGACGGGACACTAAGACCAATTCTCGACCTCAAGCCCCTCAACCATTACATACAATCTGATCATTTTCACATGATCACTTTACAACAAGTACTCCCACTACTACAGCAGGGAGACTTTCTTTCAACACTAGACCTAAAGGACACCTATTTTCATGTTCCTATACATCCTGCACACAGGAAGTATCTAAGGTTTGTCATACAAGGACAGCACTATCGGATCAAAGTCCTTCCATTCGGGGTCACAACAGCACCACAAGTGTTTACAAAGTGCTTAGCAGTAGTAGCAGCACATCTCCGAAGACAAGATACATGGCTTCCCTTACCTCGACGATTGGCTCATAAAAGCAAAATCGTTCAACCAGTATGTCCAACACACAAAACAAACAATTCAAACATTGCACGACTTGGGGTTTACAATAAACTACACCAAGTTGCACCTTGAGCCTTCGCACGTTCATCAATATCTAGGAGCTACCATAGACACATCTACAGCTCTAGCGCATCCCAGTCCAGCAAGGATACAGAGCATTCAGATCTTAGTCTCCCTTTTTCAACACCAGCAGTCTCTTCAAGCCAGAGTGTTCATGAGACTGATAGGCATGATGGTGTCTTGCATCTTCATAGTTCCTCACGCAACACTGCAAATGCGCCCATTACAAGAATGTCTAGCACAACAGTGCAATCAGGCTCAAGGTCAGCTCACAGACCTGGTGTTGGTAGACTGCCGTACATACCGCTCTCTGCAATGGTGAAATACCAAAATTTAGACAAAGGGATGGCCGTTCCTAGAACTGTTCCACAGATTGTGCTCACAACAGATGCATCCCTCACAGGGTGGGGAGCCCATCTCTTGCATTATACCATACAAGGTCAATGGAACAACCAACAAAAACAGTTCCATATCAACCATTTAGAGCTGCCAACTGAATTTGGCGATCTGGCTTCTGAAGTCTTAGTTTGGTTACTTAAACCTACCTCTGTATGAAAATAATTAAAGAAGCTAGAAGACCCACTACCAGAGCATGTTATGCCGCTAAGTGGAAACGATTTGCAATATATTGTAACAATCACATTGATCCACTGTATGTTTATATCCAAAATATTATTTTCTACCTTCTATACCTTCAAAGGTCCAATCTAGCTTATTCTTCCATACGCCTGCATCTGGCAGCAATTGCAGCCTATTTACAGAATAGACAACCTCTATCTCTTTAGAGTACCTGCGATCAAAGCATTTATGGAAGGATTAAAATGAATAATCCCACCTAGGTTACCACCTGCTCCAGTATTCCTAACATGGAAAACTGCTTTCCTTGTTGCCATCACCTCTCTCAGAAGAATTAGTGAAATACAAGCATTCACAATACAAGAACCATTTTTTCAGATACATCCTAACAAAGTGGTTCTTAGGCCAAATCCTACATTCCTGCCAAAAGTTATCACTCCTCTTCACCTTAACCAATCAGTAGAGCTACCAGTGTTTTTCCAAAAACCGGACTCTGTTGCAGAAAGGGCTTTACACACCTTAGATGTTAGAAGAGGTTATAATACACAGACCGGACTAAATCCTTCAGAAAGACAAAACAACTATTTGTATCTTTCTCTCCCCCACACAAAGGCAATCCCATCTCTAAAGGAGGAATTGCAAGGTGGATTGTAAAGTGTATACAAATATGCTATCAAAAAGCAAAAACGTACACTAACGGTTCCTCCTAGAGCGCACTCCACTTGCAAACTAGAAGCCTCTATGGCTTTCTTAGTAAATATACCACTAGAGGACATATGCAAGGCAGCAACATGGTCTACAATACGCTATTCACTGAACACTATTGTGTTGATGTGCAAGCCAAGCAGCAAGCTGCGGTAGGCCAAGCTGTCCTTAAAACACTATTTCAGTATGCTGCAACGGATACAAGCGACCACCGCTAGGGGGGACACTGCGGCACAATCGTTGCAAAAGTGTACGATCTGCAGTTCATATGCCTCGAACGGAAAATGTTACTTACCAGTATGCATCTGTTCTTGGCATGTAGAGCTGCAGTCGTACACGCCCTCCCACCTCCCCGGGACTTGTATCCGTTCCAGCACTCATCTTACTTAGATGCACAAGCATGGACTTCCTTTCTCTTTACTTCTACTAACTCAATCATTTCCCATCATGGCGAAAAACAATCTGAGGATGGAGTCGATGGCCATGCGCAGTATTGTCCAAGGGAGGAGTCTCCTATCTCGTGACTACAAAGACTTTTTCCAAGAAGACGACAACCTGCAATCATCCGAGCCCAACACCAGGTGGCGATCTATTGCAAACGTGTACGACTGCTGCTCTACATGCCAAGAACAGATGCATACTGGTAAGTAGCATTTTCCTTTGTGTTTTGGAGTGGGATGTAGTGGAGTTTACTTATGTGGTGTGCTGTTTAATATTGTAGCATGATGTGGAATGTTGTGGTGTAGATTGGATGTATGTGGTGTGTTGTGTAATCGTGTTGGTTTGAATTATGTAGTTTGTTGAATTATATGGGGTGGAATGGAAATGTGCAGAGTTGAATTGTGTGGCGTGGAAGTGCACTATTGCATGAAAATTATGTTGAGTGGTATGAAGTGTAATTATGTGGAATGTTGCTATGTGGCATAGACTGGATTTATCTAGAGTGTATTTATGCAATATGGAGTCGAGCATTATTATGTGTAGGTTAATTAAGTGGTGCTGAGTGGTAAAATTGTGGAGTGTAATTATGTTGTGTGATGAATTGTGGAATTATGTGGCATGGTGTGGTGTAGAATTGTGCAGAGTGGAATTATGCAGCATGTTGCAAAGTTGTATTTTGTGGAGAGTAATTGTGTGTTTTGGAGCGGAGTGTAAATGGTGTGTGAAGTATAATTATATAGGTTGAAGTGGAATTATGGGAGGTTGAATTGTGCTGTGTGGAGTGGAATTGTGATTTGGAGTGGTATTAACTTGTGTGGAATGTTATTATATGATGTGGAATTATGTGGTATGGGGTGATGTGGAAAAGTGTTTATTAATTTTTAGGATTGTAATTGTGATATGCAATGTTGTAGGGTTAAATTATTTTAATTCTGTGGCATGGAATTGAGATGTTCAAATGTGGTGTGTGCGGTAGAATTAGGTGGCATGGATTTGAACAAGCTGTGCACGCTAAGGCTTTTATGTCATGGGGTATAAAGTTGATGATGGTCTATTTACGACAGTTAGTAAAACAAGTAAGTGCTTTGCCAGCCTGTATAAGTAACAAAGGTTTTGAAGGGACTTGTTTTTGTGCAAGGTATTGCTTTTCCTAGTTCATGGAAGGGATAAAAAACATCTCCAGATAATAATAGGGTTGACAGAATGGTGCAATAGCAGAATATTGATGTGTGGATCAGGTGAGGACCGGGGAAGCAAGGGCTTAATACACTATTTGTAAAGAAAATACGATATACTTTTTTCGTTATCCTCCATTAGTTATTAGTAAGGAAGGGGGAAGAGAAGCATTCAGACAGCATTTGGTTATTCTTAGGGAGACAAAGAATGCTGTGGTAGATGCCGCCCAGAAGTCCTAGGTATTTGTATCAGGAGCTGCCAATGAAGAAGTAGAAATGCGCTTTAGAAGTTGCAGTATTCATGGCCACTGTGCAGTTGCAGAGTTCGCTGGGCTGGCAGTGGGTGGGGAAATACTACATTGTCACTGTAGGTTTAATTACATGAATCTCGCATTCTCCCTGGTGTTTGTCCTTGGGGTACTTGCTGACTGGTGCTACATATGGGATCAGGTTTGCCTTTGACAGGAGTTATGCTTTAGTGGGGTACATAGTGTAAATTAATGTTGGCGTGAGCAAACAAAAATCTGACCCTGTGTGCATCATGCAGGGGATGAAAAGTAGCAGAAACTGCTTTGATGCCATAGAGGCTAGCAGGAAGAACTGTTTTGGGGTAGTCAGTTGAAGAGATTGTTTAACATGTTTTAAACTACCACAGTGGCATGGTGGAGGGCAGCAGCTGAAAGGCTCTGTGTTTACTGGTAGGCAGTGGTTAGATGGGGACCGGCCATCAGTCTTTTTATTGGTGGTGGACAGGTGAGCAGTGGGCAGCGTTTACGCGTTCACATTGACATCCGATAGGTGGTTTTAAAGGCTGGCGAAAAAACAGAACTGCAGGTTTCGTAGGGGTGAGATTAGAGCGTAATGGATGCGTCAGTAGCAGGCACGAAGGCAGTGGTCTGTGTTTGGAGGTGGTTAACTGAGCGGGCTTCACTTGGAGGTGGGTCATGAAGTAGGAGGATGTGTTTGGTGAGCCAGCTGTAGGCAGTGTTATGTAACTTTGCTGGAGGGTACAGCAGCAGTATTTACTGATGTATGTAAATCGCCAGATAAAAGGGCGGTTGTGACGAATGGAGGAACCGGAATCCTTTTATTATGGCTGGGGTGAGCCCCTGCAGTATGGCAGGTCGCAGGCCTGAGAGCTCTTCACTGGCGTGGAGAATGGGGGGCCCGCTCCATGTACTTTGCCACTGCTCCACAAAGCTGGCATTTCGCTGAACTCTTTGCTGGATGTGCCAACAATAAGTATTTAACATTGTTCATATTCTTTTGACCTATACTGACCGTTTTAGAAGAATAAAGTGAGCGGAAAATAACTTGTGGTGCTTTCTTTTCATTGCTACACAACATGTCTGAAATACAAGCTCTCAACAACCAGAAGGGACGATGGTTATGCACATAAAGAAAAGCTGTAAAAATGTGTTCGAGGCATGTGGGCTGCTGAATTCATATCTGTGCATAGATCGCCGCCTAGTGTTGGGTCCGGATGATTGCACATTGTTGTCCTGGAAGAGTCTTCGAAGTATCACGAGATAGGTGGCTCCTTCCCTGGACTACAGTGCGCATGGGCATCCTCTCCTTTCCCAGATTTGTTTTTTTCCGCCATTGGGTTCGGATGTATATTTGTTAACTCAAGTTCGGAATCAATAGAAAACTTTATATTTGGCCAAAAGGCCTTTAGGTATCGTCGGTATTGTCTTTGCGATCGGTGCCGAGTACTCGTTCCAGCACAATTCTCGAGCCGGACGTCAAAAAGAGCCGTGTGGCTATTCAGCACTAAAGGCCCGGTCGACGCCAGAGCCTTATCGACGATCGATGGAACGGAGCCCATTCAAGAGATGTCCCGTTTGCTACTCCAAGTATCCTCACATTGATGTCCACCCGGTGTGCAACAAGTGCCTGTCTCCGGATCACGATGAAGCCAGCTGTATGGCTTGTTCTCGGTTCCGATCCAAGAAAACACTTCGCCTTCGCGCGGCGCGGAAGGAAGCCCAGCAGACAGCGCCTGACCCGGTGAACATCTTCGATGAGGGGGTCGAGCAGGAGGTTCAAAAGAACCAGTCAGATCCTGCATCAGAGCTGGACTCCAGTTATGACGCAGAGGATGAGGAGATGGTCGAAGATAAAGACATCATCGACGAGGTAGGAGAAGACTATGAGGCCTTTGGGGCTGTAGAAGATAGCTCGAGCGAGGAGCTAGGCCCAACCGTTGGTATGGGGGCCGAGACAAACACTCAATAAGGCTCAGGTCGAGGGATCGCCACAAGGCCTTACCCAAGATCAAGCGCATAGTTCTACAGCCTCGCTTCCAGACCCGGCTACGGACAATTCAAAAGAGCCATTGGTTGATCGAAACAAAAAACATCAGTAACCACAAAACCGAAAGCATCGGAATCGAAACCGAAAGTACAACTTACTTTGATCTGATCGAAGGCTTCTGAACCATCGGCTCCGACTAAACAAGAGTGCTATCGACCCGGAGAGGTCGCTAAAGGGTGTCGAGCCAAAGGCCGGGGCACCGAAGAAAAAGGTCAAGGACATCGACCCGAAGAAGTCGGCGCCGAAGACCGTTGACCCAAACAAGGGACTCTAAACACAGAACGTTATCGATCCTAAGCGTCGACTCGACAAAGCAAAGGTAAGCAAAGACCTCGAGCCCAAAACAAACACTGGCTCTAAGGACCCCGTCGGATCGACGCAACCATCCACCTATTTTTCAAAGCAGGTGTCTGACTCGCTGCAGCGCATTAAGAAGAAAGCTATAGCTGTCAGACCGAAGGCCCCTCCACCCCCAAAGACAGTCAGCAAGACTCCGAAGGCGTCGACACCGATTAAGTTTATACTGCCGCCGCCAGTGACACCCAAGGCGTTCGCCCCAAAGACGGGCATTGAAGCGGCCAAGAAGGTGTCCATGGGGCAAAAGCCTACAACCACTGAAGAAGCCACAAAGCATTGACAGCCTCTGCAGGAAGATCAGTTGAGGCAATTCATCGACGCGGAGACAGGTAGACTTTCCATTTACAAGCGAAAGATCGTCCCAGAAAAGCCTATGGAGTCGTATAAAATTCCATTAAAGAAAAAAAGGGATTCTGCAACATCCTCTTCTTTTTGAACCTCTACAACAATATGGACAAGAACCTGCTCCTTTTTCACCCACACATTCAGATGTGGATGTAGGGGATAATGACAATGAGGATTACAATTATCCTGTAGACACTGATCCAGAAGACCACACACTGAACCCTGGGCAGACACTGTTGAGACAGGGGAGCCACAAAATGCCCCTGACAGTCATACCTATGCTGTTAAAACCTCACCTACAGAAGACACGGCTGCGTTTAACGCACTTATTGAGAGGGCAGCAAAAAATCACGATGTCCAACTCCATGCTGACCCTATTGAAGAGGATTTTTTTATTTGACACCTTCTCAACCTCAGAGAGAACTGTCCAGACTCTACCCATGCGAAAAGGTGTCCTGAAACACGCTGGAGACATCTTTAAGGAGACCACAAGGGCAAGAGTGGTAAACCCCAGGATTGAAAAAAAATACAAACCAGCACCTGTGGACCCTACATATATCGGGGGACAGTTGCCATTGGACTCTAGTTGTTTCAAATGCTCATAAGAGAGCGAACTCGCAGACCACGGGTGATGCTCCTCCCCCTGACAAGGAATCTAAAGTGCTAGAAGCCTCGGGGAAAAGGGTGGCAGCTCAAGCGGCCAATGTCTGGCGAATCTCCAACACACAGGCACTCTTAGCCAGATACGACGGGCTCATTATGATACACTTGAGACCCTGTTACAACACTTACCAGATGAGTACAAGGAGGCAGCAGAAATGCTTATACAAGAAGGGAAACTTATATCCAACGCATCTATTAAGTGTGCGCTGGACGCAGCAGACACTGCAGCCAGGGCGATTAATACAAGCGTTATGTTACGAAGACACGCCTGGCTGAGAATCTCCGGCTTCAAGCCTGAGATACAAACCACCATACTCAATCAGCCAGTGAACCCTGATTACTTATTTGGCCCAGAAGTGGACACCACCTTAGAAAAAATTAAAAAGGACACAGACTGAAAAGTCTATGGGGACTCTACAGTCGCAGCAGTTTAGGGGTGGTTCTTTTCGTCGCGCCAACAATAGAGGAGCTTCCAGAGGCCAGGTGTCCCAGCAGACACAATACAGTAAAGGAGGCACGCAGACTACTTACAACAAGAACAATCGGGGTGGCTATCGTGGAAACAGCACCAAGGGCAGAGCTCGTGGAAACAACCACTCCTGATCCTCCGCCACTAACCAACAGTGACGTCTTGTCACTACCCCCCGACCATATAACACCGGTCCGGGGGAGACTACAACAGTTCCTGCCGGTCTGGAAATCCATCACCACAGACAGGTGGGTGAGGCAGCTTATCCAGTACGGTTATTGTCTGGAGTTAACATCCACTCCACCCAACATACCCCCAAGACACCGTCCTATGTCCTCAGAGCATATACAGTTATTGCAGCAAGAGGTAGTCCGCATGCTGCAAAAAGGAGTCATAGAGCTCGTGCCTGTAGAGGGACAGGGGTGTACTCGCTGTACTTCTTGATCCCAAAAAAGGACGGGTCCCTCAGACCCATACTGGACCTCAGGCCCCTAAACTAATACATCTTGTCAGAACATTTTCACATGCTCACATTACAGCAGGTTCTACCGTTACTCAGTCAGGGAGATTTCCTCGCAACACTAGATCTAAAAGATGCATATTTCCATATACCGGTACACCAGTTGCACAGAAAATATCTCCGATTTACCATTCAGGATCAGCATTATCAGTTCAAAGTCCTCCCTTTCCGAGTAACAACAGCACCCAGGGTGTTTACCAAGTGCCTAGCGACAGTGGCTGCACACCTACGGAGACAGAACGTTCACGTCTACCCTTATCTGGACGACTGGCTTATCCAAGCAGTCGGCCCAGCAATGTGCCACCCACATGTCCCACACCATTCACAGTCTGGGGTTTTCACTGAATTATCCAAAGTCCCACCTTCAGCCCGCCCAGGTACGGCAGTACTTGGGCGCGACAATAGACACTCTGGCAGCCAAAGCACAGCCAAATTCAGTGAGGCTCAACAGTATGCAATTGCTGATACAGAAATTCAAACCACAACACTCTCTTCCAGCACGAGTGTTTGTGCAGTTGATAGGCATGATGGCCTCCTGCATCTTCATAGTTCCGCACGCGAGACTACACATGCGTCCGCTTCAGGAGTGCTTAGCACGTCCGTGGAATCAGGCTCACTGACAATTAAAACACCTTGTGTTGGTGACCGGTCGCGCATACAGTTCTCTGCATTGGTGGAACCCACCAAACCTTTGCAGGGGCCGACCGTTCCAAGAGCCTGTACCACAGATAATACTCACGACGGACGCATCTCTCCAGGGATGGGGAGCTCATGTACTCCACTACACAGTGCAGGGACTATGGACAACACAGCAGAAAAAGATGCACATCAACCTTCTGTAAATGATGGCAATCTTCATGGCAATAAAAGCATTCAAAGTACATTTGTGCTACAAAGTAGTGTTCATCCGGACAGACATGACTGCCATGTACTACATACAGAAGCAGGGAGGTACACACTCTCCACAGTTGTCTCATCTGGCTCAGAGCATGTGGAAGTGGGCCATTCAGAGAAACATCTTCCTCATGGCAAAACACCTCCCAGGCAAGGACAATCAGATGGCTGACCTGCTCAGCAGGCACAGCCACCAGATGCACGAGTGGGAGATACATCCATCAGTACTCCAACCGTACTTCCAGCAGTGGGGTCATCCAGAGATGGACCTATTCGCCACAAGGGAAAACGCAAAATGCCAAAGCTTTGCCGCCAGGTTCCCACAGTCGCAGGGAAATGCGATATGGATGAACTGGTCTGGCATATTTGCGTACGCTTTTCCCCCAGCACCACTATTACCGCTAGTGGCACGCAAACTGAGGCAACACTCGATGACTCTCATCCTGGTTGCTCCAACGTGGGCACGCCAACCATGGTACACCACGTTTCTAGAACTTTCCGTGGTACCTCATCAAAGGCTACAACTCACACCCAGACTTTTGACGCAGAACCATGGCGACATTCAGCATCCAGATCCGCAACAGCTCAACCTGGCGATCTGGCTTCTGAGGTCTTAGAATTTGGCTACCTCAACCTGCCTCCTGACTGTATGGATATCATAAAGGAGGCCCACAACTAGAGCATGTTATGCGGCGAAATGGAAGTGATTTGTCATTTATTGTACCAATAACGACATTAATCCGCTAGATGCATCTATTCACAACAGCATCTGTTATCTATTACATCTATACAGATGCAATCTGGCCTACGCTTCCATACCTATACATTTATCCTCAATAGCAGCTTATCTCCAAAACAGGCAGCATCTCTCACTTTTCAGAGTGCCTGCCATCAAAGCTTTTCTGGAAGGACTCAAACAAGTTATTCCTCCCAGACACCCACCAGCACCTGTATGGAACCTGAATGTGGTCCTTACCAGACTGAGTCCACCTTTTGAGCCTCTACACTCATGCAAGATACAATTCTTAACGTGGAAAGTGGCTTTCCTAATAGCAATCACATCGCTACGACGAGTTAGTGAACTTCAAGCACTAACTATCCAAGAGCCATTCATACAGATTCACTCCAACAGGGTGGTACTACGCACTAACCCTAAGTTTCTGCCTAAGGTGGTTTCACAGTTCCATATGAATCAAACTATAGACCTGCCAGTGTTCTTCCAGATTCAGTGGCAGAGAGAATGCTCCACACACTAGATGTCAAGAGCTCTCATGTACTACATAGATAGGACAAAAGATTTCAGGAAGACAAAACAACTGTTTGTTGCCTTTTCACTACAACACAAAGGCAACCCCATTTCAAAAGCAGGTATAGCCAGATGGATCGTTAAGTGCATACAGATTTGCTATCAAAAGGCTAAGCGCACATTAACAATTCCCCCAAGAGCCCACTCAACACGAAAGTTAGGGGCATCCATGGCTTTCCTGGGAAACATTCCTTTAGAGGAAATCTGTAGAGCAGCCACATGGTCTACCATACACACATTTACCAAACACTACTGCGTAGATGTGCACTCCAAACAGCAGGCAGCTGCTAAAAACACTTTTTCAGACTGCTGCAGCTGGCACAGGCAGCTGCCGCTAATAGAGGGACTGCTATATATTCTATGCACAGATATGAATTCAGCAGCCCACATGCCTCGAACCGAATATGCTACTTACCAGTATGCATCTGTTCTTGGCATGTAGGGCTGCTGACATTTTTATCGCCCGCCCTCCTCCCCGGCGCCTGTAGCGGCTGCAGCATTCAGAATTACTCTTAGCATGGTCATCACTTACTGTATCTACTCCATCTCTGCCACAATGGCAAAACCAATCTGGGAATGGAGAGTATGCCCATGTGCACTGTAGTCCAGGGGAGGAGCCACCTATCTTGTGATACTTCGAAGACTCTTCCAGGACAACAATGTGCAATCATCCGGACCCAACACTAGGCGGCGATCTATGCACAGATATGAATGTCAGCAGCCCTACATGCCAAGAACAGATGCATACTGGTAAGTAGCATATTCGATTCCCTGCGACAAAGTCCCCTGTCTCTCTAACCTTTGCGTAATGAAGCCTTGAAAAAAATGGTTGCCACCGATGAGAAAATGGTATACAGACTCTGTGATAAGTTAAAGTTTGGGGTTTTGTATACATACCACTGAAGGACCAGGGTTAACCCCTTCCGTGCGGCCGCGATTTTTCCCGTGTGCGGCCGCCGGACGAACACGGGCGGGCCATGACGAACCCCAGCCGTCATCAGCACACGAGCACCGTAGTGCATGACGGCTGGGGTTCGTCACCAGCATGGAAGGGGTTAATACTTTGCATTTGGGGGTAGTATATTTTTTCTTTATTATTGTTGACAGTTCTATATTCCTGTTTCAGTTTGTTACTGGTAGTTTGTTGAATGACTTTTACGGTTCTCTCTCTAATGCGCTCTTGTTTGCGCTCTCTCCCTCGTGCCTCTCTCCACAGTCCTTAACCCCAGAACCCATAGAAGGTACCTCAGTTTATCATTCGTCAGTGTCTTGAATAACAAGGCGAGGGACCTGTTTGGGAAGCAATCAAAGGGGAATAACAATGTTGGGCTACATCCAGTTCAGGAAAAATATTAAATCTTTACTTGACCCTCTGTTCTCAAAACTTCCTAAATTTCCTCTACTGTTCATCTTATGTAAGATGTTTTTCCCCCTCCACTCTCGATCCATGGATATTTCATTTTGTGGAGCCTATTGTGAAATAATCCCACAGTTGAAGGCTCGCCTTTTGTACAACCACCACAACTTTACCTTGGATTACCTGCTCCTTATTGTTATTCCTTGTACAGTAAATTCACCATACTGCGAGAGATTCCTAATGTTGCGCATTCCATGAGGGCAATAGTTTCAAGTTGACTCTACCTTGTAGGCTTGTAACTAAGGGCATAGCATGGCAACACTAAAGTCACAACAGTCCGGATTACCCTTCTTATGATTTTATATTCTCCTTTAATCAAACTAGTTAAAGTAAGCAAGAGAATAGATCTAATTGTTAACCTTGAACTGAGTAATGCCTTAAACTGTATGTTATGACCCAGTTGTTACACAGAAGTTGCTTTGTACAACATACAGTTTGTGTTGGTCTTTGGGAAGGATGTAGTGGTGGAGACTAAAGAATGTTCCTATTTGTCTAATTCCAAGCTTTGCTGCATATGTTGTACTTCAGATGTTGGACTCTCCATACTTCTGTCAGTTAGTGGTTGGGGTCGGAATTACTTGTTCCTACAGTTTCAAGGCTGTGAAAGTAGACCTTAAAAATAACAGGGTTCGCATCTCCTAGAGATGCCAGACATACCTCAGTGAGGAAAAGTGTAGTCACTCACCTGCTTCTGTCAATATAAGAATCCTGCCAATATTAAGGATGCGCTGTGCCTACAAGCCTGGTTCCTGACACTTATCCAGTAGTGTTTTTTGAGTCCTTGTTGATGTCCGCACACATCAACAACGACTAAAAAAAACATATACTAGTTCTGATTGTATGGCCTCCTGGAGACCCATAATCTGCATTCTGGATTCAGTTTCCAAGAGGATCCGGATACCTATTAAGAAGCCTCTGTGGCAGGTCTTTTACATGTGTGCATCTATAGAGGATAGACAACTAGGTTTTGGGGTCATTTACCAATAAAGTCTGTATATTGCAAAACCGGTTTGGATGGGTTTTTTTTGTTGGCATATATACACCCAATTAGCTTTGCAGCCTTATCCAGTTCTTTGGGATTGCCATTACAGGAGCCAGTTTGTGAGATCAGTGACCATTATTTCAAGGGTTGCTCTTAAATTTCACATGGCTGCTCTATGAAGTTAAATATCAAACGCAGTCTTAATCACACTCATCTTTAAATTCGGGCCTGTATGTTTGTGCAGTTCTCCATACCTACTGGCCATGGTCTCCCAAGATTTCTTTAATTTGCCAGAGGACAATTAAGTCAGTAAAGAGCACAGCACCAAATAGGCTGGTTAGTGTAGGAGCTCCACTAGTTTAACGGAATATAGAGAATGACTGCACTAGTGACCCCCCCTACTGACTGCAGTCATTAAGCAGGCCCTCAAAATGATTTTTATAAGTCTGTTATGACTCGTATGACGATTATGGAACTCGACTGCTGGCCTTTCAAACTGTGACTGCATCATTTTGCCATCTTGTGGCTTGGAGTCGCACGTGTTTTTAGCCAGTGGACTTGTGATTGAATTGTTCTGTCCTCCATAATAGCCACAGAATCATTTGGGATTACAGACGAGCATTGGATTTCATCATTCACCACCAAATACTTTTGATTTTTTCAAGTTTTCGTACTGTTGATTATTAACTGCTTGCTGATCTGCAGCGTTGCGTATGCATTGTATGTATTCACCTTCCTGCAGCATTATCTGATGCAATGCCTTAATCAGTTAAATACAGCTACTTGACTGTTACGATTGTCATGAAACACACATTACTTCACCTCTTGCGTCTCTGTGCTATGACTAAGGGGGCTTCAAGATACTCTCAAGGAGGCTGGGTTCTCCATCTCTGTTCAGAGTTGATCCTCCCATACTGACCTATATATCTGCTTGAATTCTCCTTCGCTGCTGTAAATAAGATCCTAATTTTTTACAGTATGAGCATGTGTGGGAGGTGCGTTTTGTCTGCATAGGTGCTCCGGAATAAGCTACCATTGCCACGTACTCTCGAGGATTTCAAATTCTGGATCATTCTGAGAACAGATCTCCTCTCATTCTGATTAGTCAGCCTTCCGTGCCAGTGATAGTTCGGTGTGTACAACATAACTTCTGGCAAATACTTCGAACATTACTGATCAGTCATACTTGGTTATTGGCCACTTTGAGTCTGAAGTTAGACCCTTTGGTAGGAGACATTTTTTGCTTGTTTGTCTTTTTAACAATCTCTGACCGAATTAATATAGCTGAAAACAAAAGCTTCAGTTTGCCTTATTGTATGTAAAAGCACTTTTGTTTGCCATTGCCAATCATGGATGTTCAGCTTTAAAATATAGCGTACTATTGAAAGTTTTTCTGTGAAGATGTTGTGCAGAGTGATGTTTGTAACAATATGTAGGACTTCAGTCTGCCTGCTCAAGTGTGTTTTGTTTGTTGCTGTCTTTCATGAGAACCTAATCCACATATTAAGCTTCTAGTGCTTTGAGAAAATCAGCTTGCGTTGTGATCTGTATGGTTACCTCTCGGTATTCCACTCATTTGATTGAGTAGTCCTAAAATGTACAAATTATTGCTTCACCTGGATGTGCTGTTGGACCAATCACCTTCCTGTTGTAACTGTATCACTGCCACGTGCCAAGGCTTTGGCACGCGACAGTGAATGACGTGACTGACTGCCACTATGGCACAAGACCAAGTCCTTATCTATTGGCCCCTCAACATTCTACTGACTGTTTTTACCGTTATTCTAATTGGTAAACCGTTATGTACTTGGGCACAGTCAGTGAGGAGAGCGCTACGGAGCTGTGCACTGTGTAGGGGCTGTTATTAAAGAGTTCTACTTCGTAGCTTGTAAGCGTGTGACCTTCATTTCAAGAAATGGTGACGAGGGTGGGATTACTCAGTTGTTTTGAACATAAAATTGAATTAAAAGACAACTCTTCTCCATGCATTCACAAGGTAAGACACCTACCGTTCTCCATCAGAGATGAGGTACAAACTGAACTTAATAATTTGGTCACCATAGGTGAAAGTGGAATCTGCAGAGTGGATTTCTCCCTTCGTGGTTGTCAAACTCCCTAATGGTAAGATCTGACTCTGCATTGACCTGAGGGATCTCAACAAAAACATTCTTGTGGACAAATTCCCACTTCCACGTATTAATGAACTATTCACTGCGACCAAACACATGAAAGTGTTTTCGATTTTTAATTTAAAATCAGCTTATCACCAGATTCCTTTACATATTGATTCAAGGAAATTCACTATTTTTATCACTCCATTTGGTTGTTATTGATTCACTCTGGTACCGTTTGGTTTTGTTTGGTTTCAGCTGCAGCACTCTTTCAAAGAGTAATGTCAATAATCTTTGAGGATGCTGTCTGCATTAAGTTTTTCCAAGACCATATCTTGGTTATGGGCAGTAACCAAATGGAGCATGATGCTCTTTTAAAACATGTTTGTGAGATTCTAAAATGGTTTAACTATTGAACTAGATGTAAATTTTCTCAATCCTATGTCAATTATGTGGGTCATTGTACAAGTCATGAAGGTATCAAACCCCAAAAAATGTCTAGTGGAAGCTATTCTTCAAGCACCTAGCTCCACCAGCAAAGATGATGTTAGAGCATTCCTTGGACTAACCGAATTTTATTCAAAATGAATCCAAGATTTTTCTGAAAAAACTTACCATATTAGACCACTTCTTAAGAACAAAATGAAATTATCTTGGTCCGGTCCATGCCAGTTGGCTTTTGACAACATCAAAAAAGAAATCCGTAATGCACCCTTTCTTAATGGTTTTGATCCCTTGGCTCAAATTAGTGTAACTACTGACGCCAGGATTAAAGGACTTGGTGCTGTCCTTTCACAGAAAGACCCAAGAAATAACAGCTAATGGGTGGTAGCATTTGCATCTCGTTCTCGAACCCCAGCTGAAGAAAAATATTCAGTAATTGAACACGAAATGCTCGCTTACTCTTGGGCACTCCACTACTTCAGAGTTTGTCCGGGGTTACAACGTAAACTTGCATACTGATCAGAAACCCCTCATCAAAATTCTTTCGGCTGCGGGGTTACAAAATGCCTCCCCCCACCTTACATCTGTTAGCATAACCCAATATGCCATGGGAAAGATTAAGATTGGATATTGCAGGACCGATTGAAGGCCATGATGGAGAACTGAAGTACATTCTAGTTGTCATGGATCATTTTTCCAAATGGCCAGAAATTAAAATTGTACCCCGTGTTGACAGTGCGTGTCATTTCATTTCTGGACAAACTGTTCATGTGTGAAGATTTACCTAAAAGCATTGTTACGGACAATGGGCACCTGTTCTCTTCTGATGCATTTTTGTCCTTCCTCAAGAGAAATGGCAAAACTCACAACACAATTTCATTGTATCATCCTGAAGGAAATGGCCTTGTGGAACGCTTTAACAGGGTTTTAAAAGGAAGCATACAACTTTCCAGAAATCGTAATCTCAACTGGGAAGAAGAAATCTTTAAGCTTATTTGGGCTTACAGAATCACACCCAACTTCATAACTAAAGAATCCCCTTTTGTCCTCATGAGAAGCAGAAAACTCAGCAATGACTTGGGTTGGATGGAATCGTCAAAACGAATAGAATGGTCACCAGAAACTGTTAGAAATAATATTGAAAGGTGATCAACAATGTTACAAAGAATGGTATGACAATCGGCATGGGGTCCAGAATCACTCATTCAATGTGGGCGATTTTGTCAAAGTTCGCTTTGAAAAGACGGTAAAGAAGGGGGAAAGTAGATATTCATTACCCTTTCGTATAAGTAAAGTTTACAAATGTTCAGTCCGACTCGGTGATGGAAAGGTATGGCGCATGAACAGACTAGCAAAATGTAGCTTTGATGGCAAACAGATGATTCTGCCTTGCACAAGAAATGCCAATGATGACTTATGGGTTGATTACGATGAACCTGGTAATGTTAACAGGCCATCCTATTTGCAAGACTAATTGCTGGCAAGAAACAGTGGTTATGTTGAAGATGTCCAACCCAGTTTCTCTGCACAGACTGATCACCACACATCTGCTCCGTGTGATAGTACAGATCCACACTCCGAACCCGATGTTGGGGTTGACAAGTCAAATATTTTGCGTAATTAACTATTTGCAAGTAACTGTGGTTCTGATGATGGTGATATCCTTACTTCCAGGATTGTTACCGTTATTCTAGTTGGTAAAGCGTTATGTACTCTGGCACAGTTAGTGAGGAGACCGCTACGGAGCTGTGCACTGTTTAGGGGCTGTTATTAAAGAGCTCTACTTCGTAACTTTTGAGCATGTGACCTTCATTTCAACACTTCCTTAGCCAGCTCAATCAAGATCCCAATTAGCTTAGAAGGACCCACTCTGATGCTAAAGGGCCATCCAATATAGATCAAAAACACTTCTCTCTACGCAGACCTGTAGCTCAGACAATGACCAGCAATAGGCATTCTAGAATGCTGCCTGTTTGATGGCAGCTGGAGTTTCGAGATGCGCTGTGACATCATTCACCGTATGGCCCTTTTAAGGACTTGTGATTCTCTGTGATTTTGGCAAGCGTTGATTGATGGCTTAAATGCAAAGTGCTGAATGATAGTCCTCATCCGATTGTGTATGACTGGAACGGCCGGTTAAAGCTGGAGAGTAAATAGGATCATTGGTGGAACAGTTGATGTAGAATATGCAGACTCAGCTGTTCTGGTAGCAATGGTCTGCCATTTACCTGTTGTCATTTTACTTTGTCTCTTCAATCCACTGAACTGAGTAAAGGGTGCAGTTTCTGACCATGTCACTGTTTCAGATTTCTAATGTCGATTTACATTCAGTATTCAAACCTGTACCTCCCAACCCAGTGTATCTCCAAGATGCTGCAATGCCCACCAAAGTCAAGTGAGTGGAAGGTCAAGGGACGTGGAGAGAATGGAAGTCTCACCATTGTTCAAAGATGAAGGTAGCTGCTAGTATGCAGATCTTCAGGATCACTTACCCGGATGCATACTGTAATCTTAAATCTTATTTATTATTAGGAGGGGGTGGCAGTGTTCATTTGTGGAGGCGTGAGTTGTCAATGTGATGTTTAGAGATGATGGGGTGGGGCTAGAAGGAAAAAGTGGCATTTGTTTTTGGAACAGGCTTTTCAAACCGCAGTTAACAGTTCTCAGGTATGAGCATAATCTAGGAGATTTCCTGCTGTAACAATGTAAGAGTCTACAACTCTGTTCTCTTAGCATCCAATGTTGTAATTGTTTTCATTTTTTGTTTACCTGCAGTGGAAGAATGCCAGTTGGATGAAAACAGCATGTTGGTACCCATCATTGTTGGCGCTGCTCTAGCAGGACTCGTTTTGATCGTGCTAATTGCATATTTGATTGGCAGAAAGAGAAGCCATGCCGGATATCAAACAATTTAATTATTCCAATGCCTCTGATCCTCAGTCACAACTGAACATCTTCAAAGCAAGAATCCAATAACGTTTGCCTGTTGAATTCCGCTTGAGTGTTTTAAGGAAGCAGTGTTTTTCAGGTTTTTTGCTTCTTGTGAAACCATCTCAAAACATAGTTGGTTATGCACAGGCCCACAATTCCCAATATAGAATAAATTCTTTTACTGAGTGGGTATCATGAAAAGTCAGAAACCCTGCTAATATTAAATAGTGCTTTAAAAACAATTAGTTGAATTTGGTGTTGGATAAATCCCTTTTTTAATGGCTGGTGTAGTACTTCTTTCAATAGTTATTCCTCTGCAAAAAGTAATATTGATTTCCATAACTGGGCCGGGGGACTTTAATTTTGCATTCTGTTGTCTGACTAAATTTTGCCGATAATTGCACTAACTATGGGCTTTTTTAATGTTATATTACAGTAATCTCCGAAAATTATTGCATTAAACTCCGAACAGCAAATTATCTTTGTTCGGTGTGTGACTTGTTTTTTAAATTCAGCTAAAAGCACCAGAGATTACCTGGTACTTATAAGTTACTAATGCAATACTGCAATCCTATAGGAAATTTTACTTAACTTTGGAAGTCCATAATTGATTTTTTTTGTGATCACTTGGATTTGTTTAATGCTGATCTATTTTTTTTTGTATTTTTTTCCACATCGCCAGCTTTAAACAGAGTGTTCTTTAACTGTGGATTTGTTTTATGTACATATGTAATGTGTGTAAATGTATGTATATATATTCCATATGTGCACATATATTTACATACTACAATTTGTGTTCAAACTTCAAGGACTGTATTTCTCAAATTCTGTACAGTAGAGATCAAATTAAATTACTTTTGCCTTGAAGTTTTTTGGGTGGGTGCGCGGGATGCGGGGCACTTTAATACTGAGTTCAGATGTATGCATTGCCTTAACAGTGCTAATAAAGACTTCTTTTTTTTTTTCTTCGTGTTTTGTTGCTTCACTTTTTAGGTCTCTTATCCTAAAAAGACCTTTAAGCAGTTTGTCTGTCGTTGTTTGGGACCATACCAAAACCTTACCATGGGCTTTGCGCCAGCCCAATGCTTACCATTTGGTTGACTTTGTCACTCATTGGTTTGCTTCTTCAATGGTTTTCATCCTCTTCTAATGTTTATCCCTCCTCTGGTGCATAGGTTTTTTACTATCCTTTTGGTTGGATGATTTATATCAGTCCACCGCTCACATTTAGGGAACTACGTTTTTATATCAAGCCTGCAACAGTGCATGCGCTCAGTGTGAGGCGCATTGAGGTTTACCAAGAACATAAAGGCACCTGAAGTCTGCCCAATGCTTACCAGTGGTTGGCTTTCCATGTCTCGCATTTGCCTACTTCTTATTCGTCCCCCAGCTCATGTATCTGTTTGTCCCCCCCATGGAGTATTTTCCTCTTTACCGTCACTTTGATTGGCTGATATCTGCTTGCTTTTCAAACAATACTTTTTTCTTTTGTGTTAAGAACTCCATGATGGTCCATGTGTTTTTCGAGCAGTCTACCTCCTACTTCTCACGCCCTCTGTTGCTGACTGTTGCCCACCCCCTCCATGTTGCACTCGACTATGTGCTTGTTGCCATTTTTTCCCCTCACCTGCACTCTTCGTGTTGATTCCTGAGCCCACCTTTTCTGTGTTGCTTTCATGTCAGTCGCTTTCCCACCAGTTTTGTTTTTGCCCAGTCCCTGACACCCTCTTCTGTGGTTCTTTTGCATTCGCCTCCTCACTTTTCCCCTCGTTTCTGTGTTGCTTTGGAACACTCATTGCTTCCGTTCAGCTCCCCACCTACCTGGTTTCATTTTCTCCCCAAGTCCCCTTCAGCTCACTTTAATCACTTTGCCCTGCAAAAAAACATTTTTGCAGGTTTTTCATTTCCATAAATCCAACTAAGAATGGTCACTAAAAGGAAAAAAAACTCCCACTTATAAAATTACGGTGGCAGCTGCGTCAAAGGCTTAATTTCTTTTTATTTTTTTTCTTTGCCACACAGTGTATGCTGTGCAGCATGGCTAAAGAATCATTGACAAAGCCAATAGGTCACAATTACAGAGCCTATTGGATTTGCCAGTGCTTGTTTTTCTTTAACCACTAGAAGAGTGCATATGTTTTCTCCCTCCAGTGCTGCTTTCCCCCTCATAACCTGCCTCAGCATATTGTGTTGCTCCCACCTCGTTCACTTATCCTTTGTTTCCTCCCCACCTTAAACTCCTCCAATGCTCTGACACTCACTTCCTGTTGTGTAGCCCTGCATTGACCTCTCCTCAGCACACCCAAGCTGGACTCGGAGGGAAGCAAGAGGGAATAGTATAGGTTTACTTTAAAAGCTTGTGGGGGGGGGGAGGGGGTTAAAAACTCAGATACACTCTGTAATTGACGTAAATATCCACTTTGTGGTATTGCTACATAGAAAGAGTACTGCTTTTCCAGACCAATAGAAAGAGCATTTGAAAATAAGAAACCCTTCTTCTGAGGCACATCACGAATTTCTCGCTGTAGAGTTCAGCACTATATCTAATAATTGCCTAATATTTAGTATTCTAATACAGCTGCTTATTGGACCTTTGGGGTTGGAGGGTTGTTTGGAACTGGGCATGTTTGTATCCGGTGCAAACTCGGATCACGCAAGGAATACATATTTCTCCTAGGGATACAAGCAGTTTTTCTGACTAAGTCCTTAGTGA
The DNA here is from genome assembly GCF_964263255.1 of Lissotriton vulgaris. Classification (NCBI taxonomy): domain Eukaryota; kingdom Metazoa; phylum Chordata; class Amphibia; order Caudata; family Salamandridae; genus Lissotriton; species Lissotriton vulgaris. The sequence goes on from NW_028245109.1 coordinate 153,113, forward strand.
TCCATTGCCAAGAACGAGCCTGGACAAGTCAGAGCTTGGAAAACAACTGTTTGATGTGTTCTATGTCAGAGTGTTCTAAAGGATGTCAGTTGCCCTTTAAGCCAACACTTTAAGGGCCAGAGCATTCTGCGTATCTAGTTACTGGTGAGGTACAATTAGAGTTTACTTACTGACATGTCATAAGAAACTGCCAACTTGTGTTCATCATTGTGGAATACAGTGTCCTTAATGTTACAATAGCTGTGCTGGCAGGCTCCAAAAGCAACATTATTTTAGTTTTCCCTCTTTTCATAGCACCAACAAGATCACTACATAAGAGCAAGTGGATGTACTATAAGAAAATTGATGAACTGGTGTACAGTTAAGTGGAAGTTGGGTTACACAGTAAGTAAGTACGTTTTGCAGTAGGTGTGTGGCTAAGGAAGAACAAATTCAAATCTGACGAAGAAAGATAATCAAGTTGCTAATCTGTAAAATAGATTTAAATAGCTGAGGGATAAAGAGCAGCAATCCAACAAAGGTTCAGCTCATGTCAACACATGTCTGCATAGGTGAACAAAGGCCCCTGAAAACCTAAATAAGTAAATAGTACTGGCATCAATAAGATCGTATTTTATTCCACTTTTGTGACCAAGGCAGGAAACAAGAACCAACAAACTGCTGCTTTTTTCCAACATTAATAAACTTCTCTAATCAAGTAATACATATTCCCTTTTAGGTCTTGCCTGGCGTTGCAGGGCCAAAGTGCTCATGCCAGCGAGACCTATTGTTGTTGGTTTCCCTCCCAAGTGGCACAGACTGGTGCACGATCCGATTAGGGTCTGTGGACGCGCTGACGCAGGCCGGCCGAAGGCACGCACCCACGCGCATACACACACATACACACACACAGATACACACACACAGATACACACAGACACACACCGCGCCCCCCATGCGCGCGCAGACACACACACGCTGCCCCCCAAGCCCCTCCCCCCACAACTAAGCCCCACTTAATGCATCAGCGGCCTCAGCCACCACTCCTGCCTTCTGCTGACACCTCAGGGCTGGCCCTCAGGCATGAGCGCCCCGCGTCACCACTGATCCTCTGGGCCATCCTCTTCGTGGGCTTCTTGCAGAAGACTGAAGTCCCGCCCCACGACAGGCGTGATGCTCCCGAACTTCCGATTTCGGGATGTGCACGCTCACGGCTTGTCTATAAATCAAACTTAAGGCAGGCTCCCTCACTAGTGTCGGAAAGTATATTGAATATTTGTGCAGTGAATGTCAGCACTGGTGTCGTACAAATAAACAAAAATAAGTTGTAACTGGAAAATAAACAAAGTACGGTAGTCAGTCTAGAAATCTGAAAATGTTTTTCATTAGGTAGGTGTGGATAATGTACTGCAATAAATGGAATACGAGATCCGCTTTTTGTACTGTCCCGTACACGCATTCGTGTTAACCGATGTCACACAGGAGGACGAAGCCGCGCCCCTTATTGCAGATACCGGCCCAACCGGAGAACAAAAACGTGGGCAGCAGCCAGCTTGCTCTGCCCATTCAGCCAGCAATGGGCCGGCTCAGTCATCCGACTGGTTGCCGGGGACGAACCGTGACCAGGTCAACCCGTCTATAACTCTGAACACCCTGAGGAAGCAATACTCCAGGACGAGTACTCCTTACTCGCACTTCCCCCTAAGAAGCACGGGCAACGACTACCAGGCCTGCTCGGGCGGAGGTACGTTCCTCATACGCGACTCCCAGTTAATACACACGCCACGGGCTCCAAAATGAGCAATGTGCACCGAAGCATCCGCGGGCGTATTAGACAAAGGCGCGTGCGGAAAGCTGGCCCAATCAGTACTTCTGAATCATGTGCGGTGCCTGGATTGGCTAAAATGACTCCAATCCTAGATCGTGTATTATCAAAGAAGACTAGCTAAATATGACCATTAGTGTCAAGACTCTGATTAGTTTTGTCATGTGCACCTTGTTGGTGTGTTCATGAAGCCCTGACCCACCAACCTAGTTGGTGGCATGCTTCACCATCGGGCCCACCCAGTAACACCTAATGTGTCCCGGGTGTGCTACGACGCCGGATTACAGCGGAGCTGGTATGTTACTGAGAGTGCAGTGTGAGGTGTTTAGTGAAATGTCAGTTAAAACGGATTGGCGAGGGTCCCAGTACCCGAGGGTAAATTAAATTTTAATAACTGGGCCGCCGTCAGCGGTTAAAATAAGGCTTGGGGATGTTAGGACGGCGAGTTACTACCCCCTACATCCATCAGTTGGTCGACATGTTTCAGCCAGTGCCTTAGAATTAATCTGGCTTTCCTCAGGACCTATTAAAAAATAGTGTTCGTGCAAGTTAAAAAGGGAGTGTAATCCAGACTGTGTTACACTCACTAAAGTGTTTCTCTAAGTGTGAGAGGGGGGATTCCCTTCTCATGTATATGCTGAGATTTAGCAGCCAATGCTTCCTGGAGTGAAGCGGTAAGGGAGTGACCAGCCTTTCTGGTCAGAGCCTGCCTTGTACCTGTTGCGCTGTCCTTGTACTCCTAGATCACCTTACACAGTAGCAGATCCCCCACCCCCTCTAGTACTCCCAGACGACTCACAGTATGTTTAGTTGTAGGATTGGTGGTATGCGACCCGGAAGTGCTGAAATTACGTTAAAAGATCAATAACGGACATTAGGCTCCATTCACGGACCGACCGTGTAAGTACCGTACAGGTGGACAGTTGACACGTGGTAGCAGTAAAGGCTGTGGCTGGTGAGTAGAATTGACACTTGGGCATGGCTGACATCCCTCCCCAACCAACGTAACCCGCAAACAGCATGAATGTGTCCTTATGTTTTGGAGGCTTCTCGGGGATTCCTTCCTGTTAGCACCAAAATGTGCTGTTAATGAAATTGACAGTAGCCTAATTTCCCTAGAATGTAACTGGCCCGGTTCTTAACATTTGCACGTGTTCTGTATTATACACACCACAATCCTGCTTTCAGTACTTGGGGTCAAGGTGCGGTCGATACGTTGTTCAGACTCGCCGAGGCACATATCCAGCCCTGGGGTTTCATTTGACAAAGTAATGTGTTTTGGATGTTGTAATCGTGGATTGTTACTATTGAGCCAGATGCCATACGATCCTAATGATGTATATCGGGACTGAAGCTCGGGTCTAGAAACGGCAGTGGCGCTGAAGGAGTCTGAAGCGGTAATGGCAGAGTATCCGGTGATACTGCAAACGTTTGAGGTGTATCTTGTCGGTGTTTTTATTGAGCCAAGAATATTCTGATGGCATGAACATGATTTGGTTTTTGCAGAATGGTGTTGGTGTATATCATGTGTTTACCTGTCACTGCACCCCCCCCCCCACCCCCCACCCCCCTCACCCATCCACTCCGAACAGGTTAAACTTACTGGTGAGTGCCCATTTGGAAATCTTGAAACTGGGCTGTCATGGGTGGCTTGTGGTGGCGTCGGAGAAGGCACTTACGGAATATCATTTTGCAGTATAAGTGACAGTCAGTCTCAGATGGCTACCTATGTTCTAGTATTTATTTGAAGAGTTTTATATAGGGCTGGCGAGATCCGGAGGTATCAGAGCGCTTTACATGAGTATATGGTTACAACAGAACAGTGTTACATAGTTACATTAGTTTCTAGAGCATAACATAGCATAGAGAAAGACAATGTTACATAAATACATCCGTTGCTAGAGCATAAGATAACATAAAAGCAAGTCCTAAGAAGCAAAGATAGTAGGGGGGGGGGGGGGAGTAAAGGGTTAGGAATACATATCAAGTCAGGTAGACCGGTCATGAAGAAGAGTACTTCAGTGGATACCAGTCCCATGGATAGTTGTGTAACTGCTAGCCCTGACCTCTCGATTTGTGACCTAATGTAGCCACAGGGGCAGTCTCAAGTCAAGGACTGGGATTTCCAACGATGCAAATACTTCTGTTATTAAATTATATTTCCATTGATGTCACCGTAAAGATGACCACCCGAGACAGTGTGCACAGGTGCTCGGCCAGTGTAATTCAAGAAGGAACGTCCCTTAGTGCACATTCCTAAAGCTCCTGTGTGTGCCTGTGTAAACACACCCAGCAGCAAGGGTAGATAGCAAGCAGTCTTATGGTGCCACTGATCTTCCCAAGGACTAGATGTTCTGATGAGTGCATGTTGTGGTCCAGCAGTGGCACCCAGTGGGCGCTCAGCTGTTCCTTCATGATTTCTAATGGGTGTCTGGGTAAGATATGCCGTGCACCAGTGTACTTGGATGTCCGCTCCCTATTGACACAAGAGACCTTCGCAACAAGGTAGATCATGTAATACACAGATACTTTAGATTGTATACCTATATACTGCAATCCTTCTCTTTTGTCTTCAGTCTTACTAGCAGAGGAACGTCTTTACTAAAGACTGCTTCCAGCTCATCACGCTTGAGATGGCGCCTTGCCAATGACACATCAGGAGCTAGCAGGGAACTTGGACACGTGCTCTTCACTCCCGGCTACTTTACAACAATGACATTTCATAGAGGAAGTGAATGCACGTGTATTTAAACTCTGTTCTGTATTCCTTAAAAGTAATAGTCCCAAAGCCTTTGTATAGGAGGCTTTAATATATATATTGTGGCATTAAGCTCAATAACACTTTTAGCTAGTAATGCAAATTTTAGTGAGACAGCAGTAATACGCTATTGTTTAGTTTTCCTTACAGACTTTTTTTTTTTAAACATCGTTTTGATGCCTCCGTTTCTGTCACCTCGATATCACTGGAAAACAATGCGAAACATTGTCCAGCTCGACAACTATAGTTTTGCAGCGTGAATCTTTCTGGATTCACTATGCTGTGCATATTCCGCAATCTGGTGGTTGGGTCCAGAATCAGTCTTTTTTTTCTTTCTTTCTTTTTTTTTTTTTGTAGCCCAGGTGGGCGTCGACGTCCCACCTTCGGTGACGTCGGCATGCTTCCGGCGGAAGCTACCACCCTTGGGCGCCATCTTCAGATTCTTTTTTCCGCCGTTGGGTCTGGATCGTCGTGTGAAGCTCCAGAAGTTTTGGAGGAAAAAAGGAGAAAATACAACTACTATTCGACGGGAAAGACCGGAAAAGTTGAGAAGACCATCAGAGGAGACGACTAAGAAAGAGAAGAACTTTGAGATCTTCGACGTTCTTGGAGGAATGCGCATACAGGGGGCCCCCTGAGCGCAGGGATGTACAAGACTCCATTTAAATTCTGCCAAAACTGCCACCACAAGTTCGCGCAGAAGGACCAACACCCGGTCTGCAACCTCTGCCTGCCTGTCGACCACGAGAGCAGAGACTGCAACGCCTGCTCAGTCTCCAAGCCGAAGACACTCCGATTTCGAGAGAAGCAGAGGATAGCTCATCGCACGATGCAGGGCAAGGGCCAGGCCCCGACGCTTTACGAACTGGGCCTCTCCACCGACGACTAGGACAACATCGCCGAAGGTCGAGATGACTTCACGGTCGCAGAGACCGATAAGAAAACACCTGATAAGGTAGGAGAGTCTACGACCCCGAAAACTCCCTCAGGGCCTCGAAAGCCAGAGGCGGACCCTTGAAAGGCAGAGTCCAAAGCCTCGAAAGGAGCACCGGCGCCGAAAAGTTTGACGGCCGAAGCTGCATCCTCTGAAAAAGAGCCCAGCGGATCCTTCGACAAGGACTCCCGGAGGCAGAAGACTGGCGAAAAGCAAAGGTCGTCAAAGCAAGCCCCCGAAAAAGGGTCTTCGACTTCGAAGGAAAAGGAGCTGAAGAAAGCTTCGACGCCCCGAAGAGAGTGGCCCAACCGCTCGACGACGACCAGGCCGCAGAGATGCTGAGAAAGAAAAGAAGGCTCGAGGCCGAAATGGAGAACATCCTCCAGAGGAAGAAAGACTTCGACAAAATTAGAAGTTACAAGATCCCCTCGAGGCCGGCAACATCAGTCGTGGAGGTGGTACAACAGGAGGAGTTGGACGTCGAAGAACCGCTGAAAACTCCAGAGCTCTCGGAGCACGAAGAGGAAGAGGACCTCTATTATAATGAAGAGGATTACGGGGACCAGCAGTCAAGCTACGGCTCGGGTTCCTCGACAGCCCAAGACCAGGAATGGCAAGACATCGAGGCCGAAAACCCGGAGGAGGCGGTGGAGACATATCCCTCGAGGCCTTCGCCACCGGATGACATCGGGGCATACAACGAGGTAGTCAGGAAGGCAGCAGCAGCTTATGGGGTGAAGCTAGAGGAGGAAAAACCAAAAGCAGATTTCCTGCTAGAAACATTGCTCCCCACACAGACAAGAAGCCAATTCCTTCCCATGCTGAAAAGCATCACAGACCAGGGGAAGGAAGCCTTCAAGGACCCGGCTACATGCAGATCAGTAACGCCGAGGACAGAAAAGAAATACAAATTCTCCTCACAGGACCCGGCTTATATCAAGGGGTCCGTCACAGCAGATTCTATTATCGCTGCGACGGCCAGAAGGGCCAACGTCCCAACATCTGGCCCTCCACCTGACAAGGAAAGCAGGAGGATGGACCTAACTGGGAGGAAAATAGAGAGAAACGCTGCAACGCACTGGCGGATGACGAACTCAAATGCCCTCCTAAACAGACATCAATACCAACATTGGGATGAGATGGGGCAATTGCTCAAACACCTCCCGGAACAATACCATGAGAGGGCATCACACTTTGTGGAAGAAGGGAAAAGCATTGCAAACTTGTGCCTGAAGACGGCCTTGGATGGGGCTGAAACATCCAGCAGATTGATGGCTATAGGCATCACAGAGAGAAGGCAAGCCTGGCTCAGGATCTCAGGTTTAAAAACTGAGGTGCAGAACAACATCCTGAACACACCCTTCAATGGTGAAACACTGTTCGGAACCCCAGTTGATGAGAAGCTCACACAACTGAAGGACAACGAGACCGCAAGGTCCATGGGGGCCCTGCAATTCAGGGGGATGAGAAGGGGCACTCCTACGCGGAGGCCAAACGGCAGAGGTGGAAACCAGCGAGGAGATTCTCACCATGCGTTCCACCAGGGACAACAGTGACAACCAAGGTCACCAGGGCCAACAGAGACGAAACTGGAACTACTAGAACAGGGGCCAGTTCTTTCGTTCAAGAGGAAACGGACGAGGACAAAGAAGAGGTGGTGAACAATCCCCCTCTAAGTGACTGCTCACGAGAAAAGGTGCTCACCCACCCGAACCCTCCGGGGGAAGAGCACGTAGAAACAAAGAGGAGAGGGATACACACGGACAGGACACAAAAGATCATATAACTCCAGTAGGAGGCAGGCTAAGATTTTTTCTCCAGGAGTGGAGAAAAATCACCACAGACTAGTGGATACTGAACATCATGCAGTTCGGATACTGCATAGAGCTGCTAAAGAATCCACCAAACAGAAAGCCGAAGAGAGCACTCGGGAACAGAGCTACAACTGCTCCAAAAGGAAGCTCAAGAACTACTCAAAGAGGCCATCGAAACAGTCCCATTCAAAGAACGGAACAAAGGAGTCTACTCCAACTACTTCCTGGTACCGAAAGTGGACAAAAGCCTAAGACCCATCCTGGACTTACGGTTCCTAAACAAATCCGTAAAGACTCAAAAATTCAAGATGACGTCCCTGCAAGAAGTCATCCCACAGATAAAGGCCGGGGACTTCTTGTGCACCATAGACCTCAAGGACACGTACCTGCACATCCCCTTGAACAGGCAGCACAAGCACATGCTAAGGTTCGCAGTGAACAACGATCACTACCAGTTTACAACCCTGGCCTTCGGTCTAAAATCAGCACCAAGGGTGTTCACCAAATGCCTCGCGGCAGTAGCCGCGCATCTGCGAAGGGAGGGGATACACGTGTACCCCTACCTAGACGACTGGCTTGTAAAGGCAAGCGCGTACAGGACATGCAAGGATCACGCACAGCAAGTCACAAGAACGCTAACAGGCCTGGGTTTCTCCATACACTGGGGAAAATGCTCAATGGAACCGGAGCAGGTGAAGATCTTCTTGGGTGCTCAAATCGACACCGTCCAATGCAGGGTGTCACCCAGTGAAAAGAGAACACTCAGCCTACTGAGGGAGAAACGTCACTACCTGAAGGGGCGAGCTCTGACAGTGAGGACAGTGAGCAAGATCTTAGGGATGATGGCGTCGTGCATACACCTGGTCCCCAATGTACGCCTACAGATGAGACCGCTCCAAGAGTGGCTACAACAGCAATGGTCACAAGCTACAGGAAGTTGGGAGGATCTAGTGGTTGTAACGCACAGGGTGCAGGAAGAAATAAGGTGGTGGACCAAAGAACGGATAACAGTAGGGAAACCTCTAACACCACCGGACCCAACCGTGACCATTACCACAGACGCATCCCAGAAGGGGTGGGGCGCACACATGAACAAGCTCAGAGTGAGAGGCCTGTGGAGCCCTACAGATGCGGTCAGACACATCAATTACCTAGAGCTGAAAACAGTGTTGCTAGCACACAAGGCCTTCCAGAGACACCTGTACAGCCAGAAGGTGCTGATACAAACAGACAACACCACAACGATGTTTTACATAAACAAACAAGGGGGAACTCAATCATTTCCCCTGTCAAACTTGGCACAGGAAATCTGGAGATGGGCAATACCATTCAAAATAGACCTGCTAGCCATACACCTGCCAGGGAAGGACAATGTAGAAGCGGACTGGCTCAGCAGGCAGACTTCAGCATCCCACGAGTGGGAACTCAATATACAGGAGACAGAGAAACTATTCAGGAGGTGGGGCACTCCGACAATAGACCTATTTGCAACACGCCGGAATGCAAAATGCCAATACTTTGCATCCAGGCAACCAGAAGCACAATCACAGGGGAATGCCCTATGGATAAGCTGATCAAAGACATTTGCCTACGCTTTTCCCCCCTGATACCGCTGATCCCCAGGGTTCTGAACAAATGCATGACAAGCAACATGACTGATCCTGGTGGCACCACAATGGGCCAGGCAGACCTGGTACTCTCAGATAATGGAGATGGCGCAGGGGCCTCCCCACAAGTTCTCAAAAAGAAGAGACCTACTGTCCATGGAAAACGGAGAAGTGCTACACCCAGAGCCGGAGAGCCTCAACCTCTCAGCCTGGCTCCTGAGGACTTAGAGTTCGCACATATAAAACTACCAGAGAGCACCCTGAGAGTGCTGCGAGAGGCAAGAAGGCCCAGCACACGCAAATGCTATGGGGCAAAATGGCAAAGATTCACTCAATGGTGTCGCAAGAAAAAACTACACAGAAAAATGACAAGGGAATCTACGGTGCGGAGGTACCTCACGCACCTAATAAAGGCTAAACTAAGCATCTTCGCTAAGGGTACACCTGGCAGCGATTGTGGCATACACAAGAGGAGAGAGGGAGAAGCTTCTTCACATCTCAGGTCGTGAAAAGATTCTTGGAAGGGGCTAAAAGAATAGCGCCACCAAAAATAATGCCACCACCAGCTTGGAACCTGAATGTAGTACTGACAGAACTCATGAAAGCACCTTTCGAACCGATCCACAAAGCATCACTGCAAATGCTGACTATGAAAACTGCCTTTCTGGTAGCAATCACATCGCTACGGAGAGTGAGCGAACTGCAGGCTCTAACACTACAGGAATCCTACATTCAGATACACAGTGACGGGGTCGTAATGAGAACGGACCCACACTTCATGCCGAAGGTGGTGTCAGGGTTTCACATGAATCAAAGTATTCAGATCCCTAGCTTCTTCCAAAACCCCACTACAAGCGCTGAGAGCACTCCACACAAGCAAGAAGGGCAGTGATGCACTACATGGAAAGGACGAAAGGACACAGGAAGACAAAACAGTTCTTCGTATCCTTTGCAAACAGTTACATGGGTAAACCAGTGACAAAAAACACCATAGCTCGATGGATCGCACAGACTATTCAATTCTGCCACAAGCAAGCGGGCCAGGAGCTAACTGGAGGGGCACAGGCCCACTCAACCAGGAAGAAAGAAGAAACAATTGCCTTTCTGGCCAACACACCAATTCAGGACATATGCCTGGCGGCAACATGGGCTTCAGTGCACACGTTCACACGTTCACTAAGCACTATTGCGTGGATGTTCAAATGAACAAGGAAGCACAAGTAGGACAAAAGGTGCTTCAACATATTTTCAACAACCAACGCTCATCTTCCACCCAGCCGCCACAAAAGTAACAAAAACCGCTACAAAATCTATGCACAGCATAGTGAATCCAGAAAGATTCACGCTGCAAAACGAATAGTTTCTTACCTGTCGGTGTAGTTTTGCAGCTTGAAGATCTTTCTGGATTCACTAGCGAACCCACCCGCCTCCGCCAGATAGATGAGGCTGGAAAAGAAGGTGGAAATGCATAGAAAAGGAAAGAAAGTTAAGGCATGCAAGATACGTGGAAAGAATCACGTAAAAAAAAGAGGATTAACATACATAGCCATGGATTCACTACAAGCAGAAAAGACAAAGACAGAAAAAAGAATCCGAAGATGGCGCCCAAGGGTGGTAGCTTCCGCCGGAAGCATGCCGATGTCACCGAAGGTACACCAGAAGGTGGGACGTAGACTCCCACCTGGGCTACAAAAAAAAAAGAGGAAAAAAACTACGATTCCGGACCCAACCACAAGATTGCGGAATATGCCCAGCATAGTGAATCCAGAAAGATCTTCAAGCTGCAAAACTACACCGACAGGTAAGAAACTATTCGTTGCCCGTCTCCTGGGAATCTGAGACAGGGGTCGGGCACGCGCGGCGATTCGTGTGTGGACGCGCACGTCCAGGCCGGCGCCGTGCCAATCTCCTGCCTCAGATTCCCATGCGCAAACACACACAGCCACACGCATGCACACACACACACACACACACACCCCCCCCTTAAACAGACACACGTGCACCCAGACACACTCTAACACACACCCAGACACACGCGCGTACACCCCTCCCTCACCGGGGTCTTTCCGAGTGTCCCTCGGCAGCCAGCATTCAGCGTGCAGGGTTCCAGGACGTTCTCCCAGCAGTTCCTTCCTGTTTCTTTGCAGGCCCCGCCCACGTCCCAACGAAGGCTGCCTGACTTCCGCTAGCACTCCGTGGCATCTCAGACGCATAGCGGGTAGCATTAGCACCTCTTGTTTTAAAATGCGTTTGTATATCTAGGACGGACAAGTTTACTGGTTGCTTGTTTGTACTCGCATCCCAATATAAGCTGTTTTTAAGCATTCAAACTTCCAGTAGTTTGTGCACGTCCTGCTCGTGTAGCTTTCTCATAATTTTATCTCTTGAGGAATCTGGATACACTGCGCACACATGCATTGTTAAAACGTTGTGACTTGTATAGTTGCAGCCTGTCTTTTTAATTAAACATGCAGGCTTAAATTCACATTTGTGTCCTTCGTCCAGCCGCAATTTATTCTGACTAATGGCACATACAGCAGGTGCTGATTAAATAACCATTGTCCAACACTTTACAAATGTCTGACCTGTCTGCAGGCATGCCTTCAGTGGCGATGGTTCTGGCAGTAATTTAATCCAACCATCCAAATGCCACTAATAATGCTTAGCAGCTTTTGGGCGGGGGCCTTCGTGGTGAATGTGACGGGCACATGAGAAATTTGAAACCAAAATTAGGAGCAAAAAAGTGGGTGAGCTCAGGAGAAACTACTTAGCATCATTTGCTATCCCAAACAAAACAAATGTGTTTTAGGTGCCAGCTTAATTACTGCCGTAGATTCATCACGCTCGGTGGTTGCTGAAATGACATCTGGGAGGGTTGAGTAAGCTGACTCCCCAGAGTGGCCAAGTTGGAAATGTAGCCACAGTCTGAGTCCATATCACAAAGGCTTATTAAGCTTTAATAAAGATTTTAGATGATGAAAGGTTTTTTGATGATAGGTGCTGGCAGAAATCTCATCCGCAGTGTGTCCCAAAATCTGCAAAATTATCACTGAAATATCCATTTTCAATACTTTGAAGTCTCAAATAATTTTCTCAATTATTTGAGACTCCAAATTGGAGTTTGTCATGCTCTTAGAGTGCTCACATCGGGTACACATCAACACCTACCGCCCTTGTATTGCAATTACAGGCCTTGAATACCCATCACCTGCCAGAGTAGCCATCCGATGTCAGGAAATACCTTTGTGCCAGAGATTGGCCACAATATTCGAAATTATGCCCATGAAACACCAAGTAATGGAAACTTATGCCAATTCCGTATTATGTTTGAAAGGCCAACAATGATACCAAGGATGCCTACAGAATGTCTGTCACCATTTCACCAGGGATTTTCACATTCAGGCATGGCAAGAAGTGCCATATTATGCTATTGCTACCATTATGGAGGTAAGGGTCTAAAATATTCATAGGATGGCTTTTTTATGTAACGGATCCCTCCTCACGACAGATATCTCCCATTATGCGTTGAACCGGCACATTTGTGAGGTCACACAATGGGGCAGAAAATCCTAGTTCGAAATTTTTAGAACACCCTTGACTTATGAAGGCCAAAGTGTGGGTTGGACATGCCGACTGTAGTGCATGCACATATAGAAACGCATACCTATTGCCAAAGATACACGTTACACCACACATGTATTTGTACATGCATACACACTGACCAGCTGCACAGGAGAATGACCGTCACACCCCCTCATCCTCACACCCACCCCGCTTACACCTCCGCTCACCCTCACACCTCACCCTCACACCCGCTCACCCTCACACCCCCTCACACACCCCTTCATGCCCCTCGCCCTCACACACACTCACTCACAGCCCATCTCACCCCCCGCCCTCACACACCCTCACACCCCCTCACCCACCCTCACATCCTGACCAGCATAGCATAACAAAAGATAGCATAGCAAAACATAGCATAACAAAACAGCATAGCATAGCAAAGCATAGCATAATAAAACACAACAAAACATAGCATAGCATAACAAAGCATAGGATAGCAAAACAAAACTTAGCATAACAAAACAAAACGGCATAGCATAACAAAAGATAGCATAGCATAATAAAACATAGCATAATACAACACAACAAAACATAGCATAGTAAGTAAGTTCTTTATTGTTTAGGTTAATTAAAACCATTACAAAAAAAGCATTAAACAAGTCTCCACAAGAAAATTAAAAGAAGAATATAAAATAACAGTACTTAAAACCAATCTAAAACGAGGGGGGCATATTCATAGCGGCTGGTTAAAGCCCGTGAATTCCTCTTAGCCAGCTACCTGGCATGTTTGTTTCCGCTAGTTTCAGGAATTTCACCAGCTTTCCATTTAACGGCGGAAGACCAGGATCGAAACAAGCAAGGACTGCTTGTCTGCGTGAGCGGATGCTCAGTTCGTTAAAGGCTGTTTTAACAGAGCTACTCTCTCCTCATTCAGCTTCGAGCAAGTACATAATAGGTGCTCTAAATCTTCGACCCCTGTTCCGCACAGCCGGCATCTGATCCCATAGTTGGTTCTCAGCCACGGTGGTAAGTGTGGAATGGCAGGTAGGATCCCTAGCCTATATTTAAAAAATAGTTCTTTTGTTTTCCAGCCATATCCCAGACCAAGATATGTTTGGAGCCTGGGAGTTTTGTATGTGCACAGTCATCCAGCCTGTGAGAAAAGGTGACTTTATCCACCACATGCAAATGTCTTTTTAAGCTCTTGTTCACTGCGTGCTTAAATTGTGCATGCGATAGGGGATCTCCCATAGTTCTTTCAGACCTGTGATGATCAGGGACTCCTCTAAATACTTTTTCGCCGGTGTTCTCGAGGAGCTAATCAGGTATTGCCAGAGCTGTTGATTCAAGGTATTTTCTGGAGAATTCCTTATTTTTGTGCCAGCACTTTATATATGACCCTCTTTGTGCACGCGTTTGGCTCATCAGACCAAATTCCAAACGAATCTGTGCTTGTGACGTGTAGGATTAATATACATTGCCATTGATACCATTGCTCCTTTACACCCTATTACCTCCACAAGATCCAGACCGTCTGCTCCGTGGTTTTCCCCTGCTCTCCGGGAGGAAAAGAGCCGCTGTAAACAGCTAGAACGCAAATGGCGTCTAGCTTATGACTCTGAGTCTAAAATTACGTACAAGACTGCTCTCAAAAACTTTCAAAAATTAAAAAGGTCTACCATGAAAGACTTCTATGCCTTACAAATTAAGAATGCAGACAACTCTCCCAAAACTCTTTTTAGTATTGTAAAGGATTTTGTGAATCCCCCCTCTTATTCCTCAGAGTACCGCGAGCCAGGCCTTATGCAATGGACTATCGGACTACTTCCTAGAAAAAATTAGTAATATCACGACCTCTTTCTCTCCTGTCGTGCCCCCTCCGGTGTTCAGTGACAGGGACCCCGATAAGATATAACTGGTATCCTTCAAGGAGCTTACCTCTGAGTCTGCAATGAGCTTGTTTTTCCAGTGCAAATCTGGTTCCCCTTTAGACCCGGTCCCAGCCAAAGTGATGGGCAATCTGGCACCCTTATTGATTAATCCACTTCTTTCAATCTGGAATACCTCGCTAGGCACTGGCCATTTTCCATCTGTGTGGAAGGAGGCTATGCTAGTGCCCATCTTGAAGAAAGCTGACGCGGACCCGGCGTTATTTAGTAACTACCGCCCCATCTCTCTCCTCCCTAAACTGGCTAAAATCTTGGAAAAGGCCGTTCAGAAACAACTGGCGGAACACTTAGAAACCAATTCACTGCTTCACGACTCGCAGTCTGGATTTAGAAAGGGTTTCAGTACCGAAACTGCGTTATTAGAGGTATCAGACGATCCGGGAGTGTGTGGATAGGGGCGAGGAGGCCATGTTGGTCCTCCTCGACCTATCCGCCGCTTTCGATACTGTATCTCACGAGATACTATTGATCGTCTAAGTCAGTCTGGAATGGGTGGCACGGTTCTGACCTGTATCAGCTCCTACCTCAAAGGACGGACCCAGAAGGTCTTCCTGAGACCCTTTGAATCAAAGGCTAAACCCCTTCTCTGCGGTGTAGCTCAGGGCTCAGCCCTGAGCCCCTTGTTTTTCAATGTTTATCTCGCTCCTCTGGCCAAGATGGTGGAGTCGTGGGGGGTCAGAGTGATCTCTTATGCTGATGACACTCAGCTTGTGTTTTCTTTTAGAGATCATTATGACTCCAACTTTGCCAGCTTTCGCCACTGTCTTGAAGGTATATGTTCTTGGATGACCGATAATCATCTCAGACTTAATACTGACAAGACGGAGGATTTGTTTTTCAATTTGAAAACCATGCTTACTGCCAGTTTGTGGTGGCCGTCGATACTGAATCCTCCCCCTACCCCGGTCCAAACAGCCCGCAACTTAGGATTCCAATTTGATAACACCTTGTCCTGCAAAGTCCATATTAAGGTCACGACTGCATGCTTCGGGAAACTTCATATGATCAGGAAGCTTTTTCCTCATCTCCCGCTGGATGCCCGCAGAACCGTCATCCATGCGCTGATCACGTCACACTTGGATTATGCCAACAGCCTCTTCGCCGGTGCTCCCTTGTACCAAATTGAACGCCTGCAGATCGTTCAAAACGCGGCGGCCAGACTGATTGGCAATATACCGTATCGACATTCTGTCGCTTCCTATCGCAGGAAGCTACATTGGCTTCCTATTGCCCGTCGTATTCAGTTTAAGGTTCTGACTCTTGCCTTTCGGGCCCTTAATGACTTGGGCCCGGGATACTTGAGAAAGAGACTTATCCTCTCCCAGTCAGAGCTTTGAGGTCTAACAACTTGCGCCTCCTGGTTGTCCCGCATTTTCGCCGCGCCAGAATGGGTGGCAGAGCGTTTGGAGTCATCACAGCTAAACTCTGGAACAGCCTTCCACTAGATCTCAGGTTTATCTCATCTGAATCACAGTTTCGGACTAAATTGAAAACTTGGCTGTTTACCCTCCCTTAAAAGCACTTCTTCCTCTCGAAGTCTGTTGGTTTTTAGCGCCGGGACACCCCCGTTGGGGGTAGCCGCGCGCTTTATAAGCTTCTAAATAAATAAATAAATAAAAAATACAGAACAAGGGAACCCAAAGGAAATTGAGACAGGGACCTTGGGCAATTTCATGTTATAGAGAACAGGGGTCCCTATTCAGGGAGAATACAGTGTGATAGATAACCATACACTAGAATAGAATGTATGTCTTTTGTCCAGCCAGACAAGAATTTATTTTCATAATATTTTTCAACAAAAGTAGTATCAAATAAAACATTCAGATGACAAGTGGGCACAGCCGTGACCCACAGAACACAAGACAGAACAACGAACACAGAATTGGCCAAAAGGCAAGCCAAAATGGGTCTGTACACTTGTACTCAGTATAGACAGACACAAATTATTCATTTAACACCGTTGCACAATGTGTTATAGCTTGAGTCTGGTGCATAGGGTGTTTGGGTGTCGACGACGTTTCGATGCCAACATTAAATATAGGGCATCATTTTCAGGACAAACAAATAATGCATTGCTGTCTTGATGATAATGTAGCACCGCCACCTTCCCTGAGAGCTGGAAGCACGCCAAACTCAGCGCTCTACTCAAGAAACCCACAGCGGACCCCACCGAACTCAAGAACTACCGCCCCATCTCGCTCCTCCCGTTTCCAGCCAAAGTCATCGAGAAGACCGTCAACAAGCAGATGGCCGCCTTCCTCGAGACGAACGGATCCCTCGACCCCTCACAGTCCGGCTTCCGAGCCAACCACAGCACCGAGACCGCCCTCATCGCCGCCACCGATGACATCCGAGCCCTGATGGACAAGGGAGAAACAGCGGCCCTCATCCTCCTAGACCTCTCCGCGGCATTCGACACGGTCTGCCACCGCACCCTAGTACGGCGCCTCAGCAACATCGGCATCCAGGACAAGGCGCTGGAATGGATCATCTCCTTCCTCGACGGAAGAACACAGAGAGTCCGCCTACCACCGTACAAGTCAGAGGCCTCCGAAGTCATCTGCGGCGTCCCCCAAGGATCATCTGAGCCCCACCCTCTTCAACGTCTACATGAGCCCCCTCGCGGCCATCGTACGCAAACACAACCTCAGCATAATATCCTACGCCGACGACACCCAGCTGATCCTCTCCCTGACCAACGACCCCGCCGCCGCCAGAGCCAACCTGCACGAAGGGATGAAAGAGGTAGCCGAGTGGATGACAACCAGCCGCCTGAAACTGAACTCGGACAAGACGGAGGTCCTCATCCTGGGCTCCTCACCCTCCGCCTGGGACGACTCCTGGTGGCCTCCCGCCCTGGGCACCGCACCCAAACCGACAGTCCATGCACGAAACCTGGGCTTCATCCTGGACTCCTCCCTCTCCATGACCAGGCAAGTCAACAACGTCTCCTCGGCGTGCTTCAACATCCTACGCATGCTACGGAAGATCTTCTGGTGGATCCCCACAGAGACCAGGAAGACCGACACCCAGGCCCTCGTCACCAGCCGACTGGACTACGGCAACGCCCTCTACGCCGGTACCACCGCCAAGCTCCAGAAGAGACTCCAGCGGATCCAGAACGCCTCAGCCAGACTCATCCTCGACATCCCACGAACCAGCCACATCTCCGGACATCTGAGAGACCTTCACTGGCTCCCCGTCAACAAAAGAATCACCTTCCGCCTCCTCACCCACGCACACAAGGCCCTACACGATCAAGGCCCGAGCTACCTCAACAGCCGAGTCAACTTCTACGCTCCCAAACGCCACCTCCGATCAGCCAACCACGCCCTCGCCGCCGTCCCCCGCATCCGAAGAGCGACTACAGGAGGAAGGTCCTTCTACCTGGCCGCCAAGACCTGGAACTCCCTCCCTCCCGACCTGCGCCTGACCCAAGACCACCTCTCCTTCAGGAAGAAGCTGAAGACCTGGCTGTTCGAGCAGTAGCGGCAAGCCCCCCCCCCCCCCCCCCCCCCAGCGCCTTGAGACCCTACGGGTATGTAGCGCGCTTTACAAGTGACACTGATTGATTGATAGCACACCTTTTTTTTTTACAATTCTTTACATACAAAAAAGGAAGAAGGGGGAGAAAAAAATGGAAAGGAAGAATTTTAACCACATATGACAACAATATACTAGGCATGTTTTCAGCATAACGTTTGTGACTTAGGTGCTTGGATTTGCGTGATCAGTGTGGACTGAATTTCATGCAGAAGTGGTGACATTTCTCTGGTTTATACTGAGTGAGGATTGAAATTTGTGTCGCAGTGACGACGTTAAAAAGGAGTTGGTTGAAGTGATGCTGATTTATGGTGCTTAGTCCAGCTTTGTCATGACATTGTGAATTATTGCAGTGATTCAACAGAGAAAAGACAAGTGAGTATGATAAAAACCAGTCGGCATATTAAAAAACAACGAAACGGCGCAGTGCCTGATCATGAGCAAGGTGTTCCCAGTGAGTCAGGAGGAACAGAAACGGCGCGGTGCGAGAGTGAAACAAATATTCTCGTGGGTGAACCCAGAGGGCAATGGGGAAATTACCTAAGGTGGCAGAGAATCAACGGTTCACTATAGGCGCAAGGGAGCTCAGCATCTGGACTTTGGGGGTTGCTGGCACCAGCAGGATCTAAATGAACAAGAAGCAGAAGTGGAGGTTTCTAAGTTTAAGAAGGGGTGGAGTTGACACGGGAATTGAGTGTAAAACAGAAAAAATTAATTACCAATTCTGTTTGCTTAATGGCAGAAAGGCCTGTTGGGTGCTGTGTGTCAGCTGTAGGAAAATGCACGATCGCATTACCTGGAAGCAGAGAGGGGTAAACATGGGTTAGGCATGAACCCGCCACGTTAACCCCTTGCATGCTGATGACAGAACGGTTCCGTCTTCAGCGACGGCTGAGCTGTGCTGATGACGGAACCGTTCCGTCATGACTCCGCCCGTGCAAGGCGGAGTCAGCATGGGCGGGGAATTCCCGCCGCACGCAAGGGGTTAAAGAGGTGGTGTCCAAGGAATCTGGCAATGCTACTTACTTCAGTGAGTGTGGGCAGTATCGCCGCATCTGCTTCGGTGTTTCAATGGAGACTGCCGGTTTGCTGAGGCAGAGCTGGTTAAGGCATACTATCGGTAGAAAGCGATGAGGGACTGGTTAGGGCACACTATTGGCAGAAAGCGAAGAGGGACTATGGGGTGACAAGGGAGCTGAAAGGATGGGAAGGAGGCGGCCATTTTAAGGTGGTGTGGGTTGCCCAGGAAAGGTGCAGAGTAAGTGACTTAAAATGTGATTACACGAGCACGTACATGCAGAGTAGCACAGTTTGTGACTTGAATACATGTTACAAGAGACATCTTTATAAAAGGGAGGTCCAGTCTTCAAGGCGATTGAGGCCACTGTGGATGCTATTGGTTCTCAGAATCCAATGGAGCGCTTCCTTGTTGAGTAATTGTGAAGTGTCTGCCCCTCTCGGGGGTGGTTTGATCACTGTGATAATTGTCCATTTGAGATCATTCTCAGTATGTCCATTGTCCGTAAAGTGCTCCACTAGGGATGCATTCGCCGTTTTACACCGGATTCTGCTGCCATGCTGTCCGATCCTAAGCTTGATTTTCTGGCATGTCTGGCCTACGTAGATCATTTTGCAGGGACAGAAAATTGCATACACAACATTTGCTGAATTGCAGTTAGAGAAATATTTTCTCTCAAATTGAATTGCTCCGTGCTCAAAGGTTTTGCCTTAAACAGTGTAATCGCAACATTTGCAGCTACCACATTTCACATGACCTGTAAGAGTCGGTAACCCCCATGCATCGTTGATAGTTTTTTTTGGGGGGGTTTGGGGCAGGGCTGCCCGGACTAGATCTTTAATGTTTTTTGCCCGTTTAAAGGCGAACAGTGGGCGTTCAAGATTCAGTTGGCCAGCATTTAGCACATGCCAGTGTTTGACTATACTGTTTTTGATTGCATGTGATGCTGGTGAAAATGTGGTGACACAAATTAGGCGTTCCTGCATTTTCTTAGGTTTGGGTTCTAGGAGGGTTTCCCTAGGGCAATACCAAGCGCGTTTGAGGGAATGGCGCACCAATTTCCGTGGATAACCTCTGGCTCTGAGCTTATGGCTTAGTGTCTTGGCCTCACTGAAATAGTCTCCTTAAAATAGCAATTCCGCCTTAAGCGCAGGAACTGGGAGAAGGGGAGTGAATCTTTGAGTGCACGAGGGTGATGGCTGCTGTAGTTCAATAAGGTGTTCCGCTCAGTGGGTTTGCGATGGAGACTCGTGGTCAAGCGGCCTTCTGTGTGTTTTATCACTAAGTCCAAGAAGGGAAGTGATTCTTTACTAGTACTGAGTGTAGTTCAGGCCTCCGCTGTTATTATTTAGCCAATGATGGAATTGTGTGAGGCTCTCTAGGGAGTCACTCCACAATAAAAAAATGTTGTCTATATACCGTTTCCATAAGGTGATTCCTGTGTGGAAAGGGTTAGACGTGTCTAGGATACATAATGTCTCAAGGTGGTCCATATAGAGTATGGCCAGGTTAGGGGGCGAAAATCGCTCCCATTGAAGTGCCACGCACTTAGCCGTTGAACTGTCCTTCAAAGACAAAAACGTTTTTAGTTAAGCAAATCTCGAGCAGTTGGAGAATAAACACGGTAGGAACATTGTGTGGGCGTGGACGTGTTTCTAGCACTTTTTCGATGACACAAAGGGACTCATTCTGGGGAATATTAGAATACAGTGATTCCACATCCAGCGTACACATGGTGCTGGATGTGGGGTCAAATGGTAGCTCCTCAATGAGATTAATCATGTCCATACTGTCTTTTATGTAACAGATAGTACCCAGGACAAACTGTTTTATGAAGTAATCTATATAATGTCCGAGGGGTTCCAGAACTGAACCACAGCCCGAGACGATGGGACGGCCGGGTGGGGACTCTGCGTTCTTATGAATCTTAGGAAGACAATAGATCGCTGGTGTGCGTGGGGACTTTGTGTTGAGGAATTCGTGCTCCTTTTTTGATAGAAAGCCTGTTTCCAAGGCTTCTGAGGTGACTTGAGAAATTAATTTCTGGATTTCATTGGTAGGGTTGCGAGGTAATTTACAATAATGTTCAGTGTGATTGAGTTGTCGCAAGATTTCTTTTTTGTAGGAGTCTATTTCTTGAATGACAATCCCTCCACCCTTGTCTGCCGGTTTTATCACGAGGGACTGGTTATTTATTAGAGTGGATAAGGCATTTTTTTCTTGAATGGTAATGTTGTAAGGTACAAAAGATCTTTTAGTTTCAAGGTCTGCAAGGTCTTTCAGAACAAGTTTTTCGAATGTAGGGATCTTAGGGGTTATCATACCTGCGGTAGGGGAAAATTTAGATGGTGGTTTAAAGGGGGTGTTGCAGTGTTTTGGTGGAGATGGGTTTAAAATAAAGAAGCTGTGTAGGCGGACTTTTCTAAAAAAAAAAAAAAAAAAACCTTAGAAGTTCAGTTTGTGCGTCCACAAAGTTAGGGCGTATGGTTGGCACGAATGATAAGCCTTTATTGAGCAGTGAAACTTCATCAGCCGACAAAGTGTGCTGTGTTAGATTAAAGATGGGTAGAAGACCTTTCTCTCTGTTTAATGTCGGATCAGTTTCAATAGGGTCGGGTTCTGCTATCAACAGTAATGTTGGCGGCGGGTGAACCGTTCGCCTGGGGGGTTGGGCCATCTCAATGGTTGTTTGCTTTTGCCTGCCCCTGGAGGCTCTTGCTGGCCACGTCCTCTCCCTAAAAAATTCCTGTGTTGGACCTGGGCTTTCGTGTTGAGCAGAATTGTCTGAGGAGTCAGCCGAACTATCGGTGAACCCTACGAAGTTTTCTTTTATTATATCTACCCCAGGGCCTCTGCTTTTGTGGACCACTGTAGGACCGGTTGGTTTAATAGTCCTAAGAGAGGTACGGATATGCTCTCTCCTGAGAAAAGGCTTTTATATCTTTCTTAACTTTGGTGGTTTTTTTGTTTAGTTCAATTTTGTGGAAATCCTCGACAATTTTTTGTATTTGTTCTAAAAGTTTCTTTGCCTCTGTGGGAGTACCTTTGTCTTTGATTTGTTTTTCTAAGTCAGCGATTTCTGTGTTTAGTTTTTTAAGATCTTCACTGGCAATGTCTATCCCAAGCACCATCCAGTGCCGAGAGCATGTGGTGCTGATAGAGCTAAAGCCGTTCAGATATTTTGGGTTAGTTGTGAAAACACCAGGGACGTTGCGGACCTGAAGTCCGACTGGGATTATGTTTGCTTTTAAGTAGTCTGTCAATAGTTTGATCATCAGTATCATACGTACTTCTTTTTTCTTTAATTTTTCTAAGTCATCTCCTAAAGAGGAACTTGGGTCTGTGGGAGTCTCAGCGGAATCAGACAACAGCGAGGGACCTCCTATAATTTTGTTAATGTATTCTAGAGTTTAAAGAGGTGGGTGGTTTGACATGCCTCGCTTGGGGAGCGTGTGAGGGAATAGGAAGTGAGGGGTTACACAGTGTGGACCCACTTGAAACAAGGGGGTTAAGGATTTTTCAATCCCTTGCAATCCAGCGATTGCGCGAAGTACTATTCTACAGAACAAGGGAACCCAAAGGAAATTGAGACAGGGACCTTGGGCAATTTCATGTTATAGAGAACAGGGGTCCCTATTCAGGGAGAATACAGTGTGATAGATAACCATACACTAGAATAGAATGTATGTCTTTTGTCCAGCCGGACAAGAATTTATTTTCATAATATTTTTCAAAAGTAGTATCAAATAAAACATTCAGATGACAAGTGGGCACAGCCGTGACCCACAGAACACAAGACAGAACAACGAACACAGAATTGGCCAAAAGGCAAGCCAAAATGGGTCTGTACACTTGTACTCAGTATAGACCGACACAAATTAATCATTTAACACAGTTGCACAATGTGTTATAGCTTGAGTCTGGTGCATAGGGTGTTTGGGTGTTGACGACGTTTCGATGCCAACATTAAAAATAGGGCATCATCTTCATGTCCTGAAGATGATGCCCTATATTTAATGTTGGCTCTGTTGGATTACCTTGTCATTGAGGATTTATTATTGTATTACTTATTCTAAAAAGCCGATGTTCAATCGTGTGATACGAGTTGGCGTACCTTGAGGTATTTGCCACAGGTGACGCCTGAGCTGCTTTTGGAGAACGACCCAATGTGCCCCTCAGCACAGACCTTGTCATTGAAATTGTGGTGGGTGGTTGCTGCTTGGGCCTCTCAAGCAAGGGCAACGGGTATCCTGTGTTATAGTAAACAACTGTGTTGATCCCCCATGTTTTAAGGAGACCATGCTCTTCAAGGATTTTATTAGCAATTTCAGGCGAAATCCATGTAGCCTTTGTTGCCTCATTCCCATCCAGCCTATCAGTTCTTATGAATTCTATAGAAAGCAGGTCTGCTGAAGATAAGTCGTTTAGCGCTGGTATGTTGTTAAGTAGTCGTAACAGATTCCCTCTGTTTAGGATGTCAAATGGGCCCTTTGATTGGTACTCAGGAGTGAAAAGGATGCTAGTCTGAAGCTTTTTAGGAACATGCATCGGAACAGTTGTCTGGTTGTTAGGGACTTGAGTTCTTAGATTGTTAGTCAGACTCGGGCAAAAAACCAATATAATTGTCTCCAGAAAGAGAAATTATTGGAACAGGCACAGAAGGAGCTATGGTGATGCTTGCTATAGTGGAAGAGAGCTTAATTTGGGGGGTCGGAGGTCGCGGGTCTGTCATTTCTGTAGGGGGGGACCTTTCGCAGAGGGACCTGGTTGGATCATCCTGTACATGATCGATGATCTGATTTGACTGTACCATTCCAGGCTGAAATGTTCAAAGTGAAGTGAGAGGGGTCCCATCGATCGCTTTATTAAGGCTATGCTTGTCCATTATCTTCTGCTTATCGATGTTCTTGCCAGGTGAAACTCTGCCGTCCTCCAACGTGGACGCCGCAGTATTTGCTATCACATGTACTCCGTTGGAGGAAGGACTGGGGCCTTTAGAGAGTGGATCGTTACTAAGGTTGCCTACTGTGTTCAGGTCTTTTTCCTTGCTTAAAGAGTGGATAAACTTCTGGCATACTTGTTAATGTTAGTTTTATCCGGACTTTCCTTTTCTGCTGACGTCCCCTTTTCGCATTGAGGTGCGGCTTGTTGACATTTGGGGAGGAGTGGAACAAGTTGACATGTGAGCCAGTTCCGGCACCAAAGACCCAGACGGCGACACTAGTAAAGCTTTTCCAGAGGGGTTTGATGTAATTGAAACTCCTGTTGGTACTGCATGGAGGGATGTTTCGGCTGGATTGATCCACTGAGGCCTTGCGATTGTCCCTTTCGGCAGCCCTTCAATTAAACAAGATACAATTTCTGGAAGTACTGCGAGTTTGTCAATAATGGACTGCAACTACATGCCAACTTTGCCTCCTGCTGAGCTCTGCTGATCAACGAGTTTAGTTGGCCCAGTTTGACGCCTATCCGCCTGACAAAGACAGCCAAGGTGTCGAGTAGGGTCAGCTGTAAATCCATTTTATCAGATTGGAAATTGAGAGTATCAACCATTCGTTGCATAGTGTTGAGCAAGATGTCCCACGTGTTTGATACTTCTGTCACTTTGGATCTTGTTGGTAGCCCCATACCAGTGGCCCCTTTGTTGGGAGTTGAAGACAGTGAAGACTTCGGTAAGGAGGTTGAATTTGAGGAAACACCTTCCTGGATTTGGCCCTGTTCAGTGGCCTAAATTTTGCTGATTGATTCCACTATTGGCGGGGATGGATTATTGCCCGTGGTCAGGATGTATGCGGCAACTAGATCGGCCCATTCTTGTGAGCCCAGGTAGGTTGTTGTATTGGCGAGGCCCTCACTCCCAAGGTTTGGTGAGTTTACCACACCCTCCTTGCAATGGCCTAGCTGGTCTTGTACATATACTTCAGGGGACTGTGAATGGGGGCTTTTACTATCCAGTTGCCCTAAATGACTGTTATCTGCACGTTGTTTAAGTTTCCTGGACCATCGCTATTTAGGGCTACTTGCCATTGTTGGACCTCGCTGTCACTGCTGATGATAAAATTGGGCGGAGGATGCTTTTGTATCTGAGTGATTTCACATGGAGACGGGGCTGTTAATCCATGCGAGGGATTGAGATCCGTAACAGAGGAGGATGAATGGAGAACAGAGTGGCCCCCTTGTCTCCTGCCAGGGGCACTGATGGTGTACACGTGGCCATGTAAGAGGACTTCCCGTCAGCCGAGGCCCCTGTTTCTCCCACTGTTGCTGAGCTTAGTACAGGGTGGTCGACCAATATAAGAGAGTGAGGTGAAGTATGACTGGCTTGGTCCAAAGATTGAACAGTATACGGGTCAACCGGAGATAGAGGAAGAAGTGAATCCTGGAGGCCTGGAATTTTCCCACTGGTCGAGAAGATGGTGGAAAATGGATCCTTCAAAAAGTTGAATTTTTATGTAATCTTCGGTTGTCGAAGAGTAGGACGAGGAATCGCTGCTGGTGAAACTTGATCGCTAGACACACTAGGTTCTCCTTGGGGGCTGCCTTCTTTAACGATTTCTGTTTCATTAGTGCACGATGCGATCGCCAGCGTTGCTTTCAACTTATTTTTGTTTCTAGGCTTCGGCTTGGTCTCGAGCTGGACCCTTTTCGTGCCTGACCTCATGCTAAATTTGATGGATCACTGCGGAGATGTCAGAAGTCCAAAGTCAAAAAGTCGGAAGTGATCACACCCCACTCCAGGGGGAGTCGGACAGAATGTTATGGTACTAGCTGATCTTTAAATCGATATGTTTATCCTGTGGTTTAGAGAGATAAGTGATTCACAGTGAGCTGCAGGGGCTGCTTTAATTTAATAGCTGTCAAGATGCTGTTAGGTGCAGAGTAAAGATAGTCCGACAATAAGTGGGACTGGGAAAGACACTGACCTCCCTTTTGCTGATGCGTTGTCGTTGATGATAGTATCTGGAAGGTCAGCTGCCTACTCCATGAGTCACGGTGGGAGCCGGGACAGGGGACCTGCAGTCGTCACCCAGTCCTTCCTGGCTGCTGCACTCAGCTCCGTTCGACTCCACTGCACAACTGCTGCAGCTACTGCGCCAGTTGCAGGGCCAATGCAGGTCCAATGCAGGTCCAATGTCTAATGTCCAATGTTGCAATCTTTCCCCTGCCACCAGGCGAGATCAGCGAAATCAGCCGATCGAGACCAGGCGATGCAACTAATGTGCTCCCACACAGTCACCCGCTGGT
This sequence comes from Lissotriton vulgaris, assembly GCF_964263255.1. Classification (NCBI taxonomy): domain Eukaryota; kingdom Metazoa; phylum Chordata; class Amphibia; order Caudata; family Salamandridae; genus Lissotriton; species Lissotriton vulgaris. The sequence continues at coordinate 179,349 of NW_028245109.1, forward strand.
CAGTTCTGCACGGCTTGGCGGGGCACCTCTGAAGTTCAAACCAACTTCCTCCAGAATCCTCAATGGAGGGAGGGAGGGGTGGACAGAGGTGCTCTGGGTGCAGGACACTGGACGCAGTGACCCGGTGATCCCCTGAACAGTTCTCTTACTGCACCTATGCACTATAGCTTTCGAAAAGCCCAAAACTGATGGCAGCACCTTGGCCCGACACAGTGCAGCACAGGCAGATTTTTTATTCCGGGACCGGTTCCAGAGCAAGAGCCAGGTCCCCTCCCGGCTCTCACAGGTGCTCAGCTGCTCAGTTCACCGCAGTGGCGGCTCGACTCAGCAGCTCAGCCGCTCAAGAACTGTGGAGGAGGTGCCAGCAGTGAGCCCCCGTCGTCCTTAACACCAGCGGGCTTCAACGGCTTACACGGGAAAAACAAAGCCGGCAGCTCGTCTCTCGTGCAACAGCACGTCAACCTGTTCGACCAGAATGGCCTTTCTGGCGTTCTAGAATCGCAGCTCTCTGGTGCCCTCTCATAGCATAGCACAACATAACCGCATAGCAAAGCAAAACTTAGCATAACAAAACATAGCATAACAAAACGCAGCATATCATAGCATAACAAATCAAAGCATAGGATAGTAAAACAAAACATAGGATAGCAAAACAAAACATAGGATAGCAAAACAAAACATAGCATACAGCATCTCTCTGTACCACCACAGCATCACTCAGGGGCACCACAACATCACTATGCGCTACCACAGCATCAATGAACGCCACAGCATCACTCGTTGGCCATCACATCACTCAGTGCCACCACAGCATCAATTTGTGCAACCATTCAACAACACCTGGTTCAAATATGTTCTCTCAATATTTCAAGCTTTATTACAAATGTAACAAAAATATGTTAATATTTCACTTCTGTTCTTGGATTTGTCACAATAAAATACACTGAACATAATCTTCACAAACGTTATTTACAAAACTTTAAGCTATTGCCATTATAAATTACTATAACGTTTATTTAAGTATTAATTATTGAGAAATTAAAAGCCATTATTTGTAATAATACATGTAACTCACGTACATACAAGACCTATTGTATTACAAATGCTATAGGTGTCACATTTGCGAAAGTTATAACTATTGGCATTGTAAATGACAAAGCTATTAATGTCGCTATTTTCAAAAACAAAACCTAAATAAAAAATGTGTCATTACAATAACAATAGCTCAAACGTTCCTAATGCGAGACCTATTGCAATGCAAATGCTTGTTGATGTTTACTTGTACATCCAACAGCATCTTTGTACAGTTCCTTTTCCTGTCCCCAAACCAGCCATCGTCTTTCTCGTTGTCCTGATGGGACATGACTGACCTATATCTCTGTGCATAAAATTAGCCGTTTCTTTTTTTGGGGATCTGGTGAAGCTCTTGCGGCCTCATTTACAAGAGAAAATATCTTTGTTTTCCCCTTCTTTCTGCTCCTCCTCTAGTCCCTCTTGGTCTCTTATGGTGGGGATAGCGATCTCTATTGTTGAGGAGAGGCCGTGGGGCCGCAATTGCTCCCATATTGTATCTTCATTCCACTCCTCACTTCTTGCCGATTCCACTATTTTATTTCTTTACTCATCACCTATAGCCCTGGTTGATACAGTTGCATCAAGCCATTCCACCAATTTAGTACCTCTACACCTTCCAGTACTTAGTACATCGATCCTAGTACCTTTGCCCTTACCTACACCATATTTAAACAAGCATTTGCAATGCAATAGGTCTTGCATTTGCGAGAGTTTAAGCTATTGGCATTGTAAATGACGATGCCTTTTATTTATGTTTTAAAAACCAACACGTAAATAAAAGGCATGCCAAAGCCAATAGCTCAAACTCTCACAACTGCGAGACCTATTGAATTGAAAATGCTTGTTTGTCATGTTTTCCTGGTCTACTTGAGTCCGCTGTCACATGATTATTCCTGTTGGGGAAGAGCTTGCCTGGCTCGAAAATAGCCACATATAAGTGTGGCTTCTTTGGTATCATCAAGAATCCTTTAGTAAATAGCTGCTTGGTGACACTGGGTCCTGTTGCTTTCTGATGTCTGCAATCCTGAGTGACTATAAAAACCCTCGGGAAGAATTGGAAGCGTCGGCTGCAGTTTCCCCCCTGTGAGCACTATTGATGCTATGCTTGCACCAGCCCTCCTCCTGCAATTGTGGCCTGTTGCTGAGAGACCTTGCAGCTGTGTCTGTTATGACTCAGTGAAGGAAACACAAGGAGTAAACTTTAACCCATCACTGCCTGGATTCACTACTGTCCTGCCAGACCACTTAACTTCCTTGGGTGCTCTGTTGCGGGGCCTACCGATGTCTGCTGTGCCACTTAACCAAGCTACATTTACAGAAGATCCACCATAAGGGTAAAACTGGTCTTTGGTTGCAGCGAGACCTGGCTTGGAAGTTTGCCTTAACTATTTCTGTTGAAGCAGGGTCAAGACTGATTTGCATATGGCAGAGTATAATCTGAGGTGGCATGCTGGACTAAAGAACAGTAGGTTGGTTTGCCTCCTTGAGCTATTGCCAGTGGTTATACTTATTTGCAAGAATTCCTCCAATCTGCTTTGAGTGTTTGTTTTGATTCAAGCATGTGGCTTTTATAAAGCTACAGTTCTGGTAAAGAAATAAGATACTTGCTTTGGTAACAAGCTTTGACATCTTGCAGATTCCTAACCTGATTATTCCCAGGCGTAAAACTTAATCTGCAAACCTGGCTCATATCTGTCCTCTACTGGCATGTGGTTCTGCTCTGCACTGGAAGCAAGACGGGGTGACATCAGTGGCACCATATATTGCCTCCCGACTTATCTACAGCAGTTCATCTATTTTCTGATGCTGCAGGGATGAGGATGACCTCTCGAACATGGATGTGCATTATCTCAAACTAATTTGGAACTTTATAAATGTCTGTGGCATATTACCATCTTTCCAGTTTTAATCTTTATTTCGTTGACTTGCAACATAAAAGATACAATAAAATATGACAAAACATGATAAAATTCACCACATATAAAGCTTACAATTCATTATGGTTGAGCACCCCGTTATAGGAGCAACATTAAATCACATTAGGACACATAAAATTAAAATTGTATATTTGGCGCAAGAAATGAATAAATATGTTAAAATGTTTAAAAAATCACGTTAAAAAAAACATTAAATTGATTATAACAACCGGGAATTTGAGAAGACACAAATAGCTAGGCATAATTCATGATTTACAAGATATCAGGATGGCAGTTTTCCTTATTTAAAATAAAAGGTTTAGTTTCCTTCTGGTATAGTAAACGGACAATAAAAATTTGCTGATTCCGAACACAAGTACTTGGCTGGTGTCCGTACTTAGGATCCTACCAGCTTCCCTATGTGAAATAGAACAAATATTGCGGCACAAAGGGACTATCCATCTTTTCCTTGCCTTAACATAGCTAGGGCAGAAAAATAATATATGATAGATATCCTCCCTTTGGTTGTTGTTACATAAACTGCAACAGTCATAGTCTGTCTTCCCCCAACTTTTCCCTGTTACTTTGGATCTCAATGTTCCATATCTAAATTTTAAATACAGAGATTTGGCCAGTGGTGGCTCGATTTCATCTAAAAATTGTTCAAAAGATGCCTCATTTTTTACCATAAGGAATTTTTCTGTAAGAGGACCATGTGTTCTTATGTACACGGAATCGTTGCTCACATATGACCAAAAAGACAGTTTGACTATTTTCTTAGAAACTGAGTTTAAAGATCCTGGCTCATTCCAGAAGTGCGTTAATCCGAGCTTGATTAACCAGGTTTTCACATGTTTAAACCAAAAGATTTTCCTGTCACTATCAAGTTCAAGGACCTCTTTCAAGCCATTTTTGTAATCTGATAGTTCAATAGTTGTCCATAATCTGACCCACAACAATACTGGTCTCAATATTGCATGATGGTCTGTGTGTTTGATATTTAAGTCAAGAAATAAGGGGATCAGTGGGGTATTAGTAGGAACTTTTAAAAGACCCCTAATAAACTTATTCTCGAGTGCTTCGAAAGTTTTCTTGCATACTGGCCTCCAAATTTCCGCCCCATACAGTGAGGCTGATTGAACCTTATATCTAAAAAGCTCTACTGCTGGGGTGGCCGCCTTATTGACACTTTTATTGTGTCTCTGCAATATGGGAAAACAGTTTTGTTTAAACACCAGTTTTGATTTCTCTAGTTGCGGGCCCCATCCCATTAAAGAATCTATCAAGACTCCCAGATATGTAAAACTGTGTTCGTAGTCTAATTTTTGTCTGTTTAACATTAGATTCCTTTTAAAAGTTTTGTGCGGGTTTAGTGCCATGTATTTTGTTTTTTTTATGTTGATTTCTAGTCCTTTCGTAGTACAGTACTGTTGGAACCTGTCCAAGAGGGTCTGAAGGCCGCGTGGTGTTTGCGAAATTAAAATTGTGTCATCCGCGAAAAGGAGGGATGCAACACGTTCCCCTCCTAATCGGGGCGAATCATTCTCACAATTTTCCATATAGGCTGCGATGTCATTTACGCATAGGGAGAAAAGGGTGGGGGCCAGTACGCATCCCTGGCGTACTCCCCGTTTTATGGGGATTGGGTTTGTAAGTTCCCCATTTGGGCCCCACCTAACTTTAGCATAATTCTCCTGGTGCAAGCCCATTACGAGTTTTAACAATTCGCCTGGCAGCCCTTGCCTATTCAGAGTTTCCCAGAGTAGATCACGGGGAATTAGGTCAAATGCTGCTCGCAGGTCTACAAAGGTCACATACAAGTGACCCTTGCGAATGATGACATATTTCCAATACAAGCAGCATAGCCTAAATACCTGGTCTATAGTACTTGTTTTATTCCTAAATCCCGCCTGATATTTGGATAAAACTGACTCATCCTCCAGCCATGAATTTATTCGGTTTAAAATATGTCTAGCATAGATCTTCTGCGTTATGTCTAAAAGGCTAATGGGGCGATAATTGGCTGGGTCGCCACGATCCCCTTTTTTAAAAATGGTAATAATTTCTGCGCCGTTCCATGTGTCCGGAATGTGGTCGCTAGCTGCAACTATATTAAATAGATGGTTCAAATAGGGTGCCCAAACCTCAACATTGCACAGATAGAGATCGCCCGGAATTTTGTCTAGTCCAGGCGCCTTCCCTTTCTTTACCGTGGCAATTGCTGTCTCTGTTTCATGTATATTAAACACTACCGGATGGGTATTAGCTGATATTGTGACAATGGGTGCGTTTGTTGCAACAACATCATTTGGAGTTTTGGCTTTATATAGTGATGTGAAATGTTTAACCCAAGTATCCTCATCTAAGTAGACCTCCCTGGAACCTTTCTCACGATTGTTTCCCTTAGCTGCTATTTCCCAAAATTGTCTCTGGTCCTTGTTTTTAGCGGCTGTTAGCATGCTGAGCCATATTTCCTCATCCCAAGAGGATTTAGCTCTTACTATAATTTTGTTATAAGCCTTCCTTTTATCTCTAATTTCTAATGGACCTTCCCTTTTAACAGCATTAATCAGTGCAGTTTTAGCAAGACAGCATTCACTGTTGTACCAAGGTTTGCCCTTGACTTTTGCGTTGGTCGAGCCTGCACCTTTTTTAGGTAATTTTGTGAGGAGTACTAGTAATTTGCTGAAGAGGGATTTATGCAATTTTATGAAATCTTTGGGATCACAGCTATACGGACAGTATGAGCTTAGGGTATCTGCAAAGGTACTGTATATATTGGCCAATAAATCCTCTTTTTCCAATACATAGGCCCATTTAACCGCCCTGCGATTATTACTAAGGACAATATTGTCTTTTCTAGATGAGGATGCTGGGCTATGGTCTACCTCCGTAGCTCCCGACCCCTTTAACATACTTTGTTGGAAGCTTGTTTCCAGAGGGAAGTGGTCACTTTCACATCTCTTTTTAACTTTTAGATCTTCTGTGAAAGGCCACAGGTCAAGAGAGACTATAACATAATCTAATTTACTTTCATACTCATGCCTCTTAAAGGTAGGGGCTTTCGGGCTATCAGATGGCATACGCCCATTACACGCTCTCAGGCCATGGGAAGTCAACAGCCTTGTGATCTGCAGAGCCAATGCAGTGCCAGCCACCATTCTATTTTCATTCAGGACTGGTATTCCATTGGCAGTGTCCTCGTCTTCGAACAATTGTACTATATCTGTTATTGGTTCGAAGTTGCAGTTCAGGTCCCCGCATAAGAGGACACTTGCGCCTATTCTTAATGAATCCATGAGTGAATCTAGCTTCCCTATACACAATGATTCCTTATGGGAACACTGAGGGCTGTTGTAGACATTAAAGAGGTGAATCACCCTGTTATCCGCTGTAGTTACTTCCAGACCGAGAATGTCTGGGGAATCAGTGTTGAGCATTTTTATGCCTATTTTGATAGATACACTGATCCATGTTAGTAGACCTCCAGATGCACGACCTCTTGTAGAAGGCACAGCCTCTATTTGGTAGGTTTTATAGCCAACCCTGTGCATCTGTGCTGTGGCCCAGGTCTCCTGTAACACACAGATATCAAAAGTATTCATGTATTCATTCCAGTCGGGATCGCATAGTTCCGCACGCACCCCAGCTATATTCCATCAAACAAGTGTAAGCAAGGGGGATCCCTCTTTTGAATCATGAAGCGCTACAGGTAAGACAGCAGACAACCTACTAATATCTTCATCATTACTTGGATCATCAGCACCTAAGCCCACCATGGGACCACTAATCACTTTTTCTTCGTTATATTTTACTATACATGGGTCGTTTTCAATTCCTCTTACATCATCTCTACTTTCTAGCCTTATAGCAGGTATAAGCAATGGAGATCCCTCTTTTCTCCCAAAAGACACTGTGGGTGGAATAACAGGCAAACTACTATTCACATCATCATCAGTTGCAACAATACATAGCCCTGTCTTTAAGCAACGAGTACCCTTTTCTTTGTACAACCTCGTGGTGCATAGTACATTTTCAATCCTCCCGACATCCTCTGTGCTCTTTAAGCATCAATCACATTCCTCCATACCACTGAATGCCTCAAACCTATTTGTTAACTCTAAAGGAGTAAATGGCATCAAATGGGTCATGTTACCATTTTCTCCTATATTGCGGCCTGTCGGTATAGTGTTCCACCCATGCATCGCGGGAGTTGGAGCTGACTGATGCATGTATGCGGGATTCCTGGCAGTCTCCATGTTGAAAAAATGGTTGGTGAAATGGGTGTTGTTATTTAAATGTTGGGGGGGAAATACTGTGGATCTTGGATAAAAATACGTCAAGGGACGCGGTACAATACAATTATTTTCATTACCAAAAGGCCAATTCAAAATGTACTGAACTGCTTTTCTGTCCCTGAAATTTATAACAACAATGTCACCCCCTATATCCTTTGATCTTCCACCCAGCCAAGACAAGCAACGAACATGGACTATTTCACCATTTACCTGGTTGGTTTTGGGTCTATACAATGATAGCCAGTGCATTATCTTGTTTTTTAGTTGGAAATAGCCTTCCCGTTTGCCACTTGACAATTCAGGAACTCCGGTAAGTACAACCACGTATGGCAGAGCTTCCGGCGGGAGTTCCATAGGTGGTCTCCTAGCCTGTCCCCCTCTTACATGGTTGATCTCATTCTCTTCTGATCTTGGGGGTCTATTTGGGGGGATGCTTGGTTCCCTTACCTGGGTATTGGCTGGAGTATCAGTATTACTGATTGATGTTGCGTTTGGTTTACCCATAGATGTTGTTGGCTGTTTTGGCTTGGGTTTATTAGAGAGTTTGCTAACAGATGATGGCACACCTGCGAGCAAATGGTTAGAAGCAGCTGGAGTTACTGCTATCTGATTATTGCCAATAGTAGAGGATGTTACAACCACCACATCTTTTGGGAGGGTAGGCAGTGACGTAGCAGTTTGAGGGTGTGACACTTTCAGGGTACCTAATGACCTGACAGAATTCCCAAAAGTTGTCAGATCCCCCTCTATTTTTCCCAACCTTAGTTCCATTCCCTTAAGTCTTTCAGCTAAGGCAAGCATGTAGCTTCGCACAATCAGTTCTATATTGTCCAAAAGAGTCTTAGGGGAGGCTGGTTGCAGACCTTCTTCCATTGGAATATGGGTGATATCTGGCTCTATGACAGTTTGAGGAGATGGTATCACGAGTGTTGGGATGGTTGAACCGGATGCTATTGGTTGCTTGGTGGCACGTTCTCCCATAGTCATGGTAGTAACAGGGTTCACTTTCTTCCCAAAATCAGTGTGACGTAATTTGGGCTTATTTATGTTAGTTATTTTTCGTCTCCTTTTGGGAGGTGGAGGCCCATGTGTTTTATGTGGCAATGGCCTCGAGTTTTTACCTCTTACTACCTTGCCTGGTCTAATTGTAGGCGAAATCATAGTTTTGGAAATTTTAGATATACTAGGGAGATCATTTGTCACAGTTAATAGTTCTGATTGGGTTTGCGTAGGTGACACGGCAGGAGCTAAACATTCTTTAAGTAGTAGGGGCACACTAGCAGTTGGTGATATGTTGCCTGTCAAAGTGGTGTTCAAATCGTCTTCCAAGGTGACAGACATTAAAGGTTCAGACAGGGTCCTGTTTTTGATACGTTCAATTGAACGACGACGATCTGCCCGCCGCTCTGCTAGGAGCACTTCCTTATTGCCCTCAGGAGCTGATTTAAGAAAATAGCCGTCCAGGGTCCGATTTAGCGTACCTCCGTTTTTATCCAGTCCAGCAATAGCAGGGCTAGTAGCCGCTGTGGCCATAATACAATGATAACAATGGCGGACTTATGGTAGAAGATGGATCACTACTTACTCCGATGAAGGTCCAAGACCTTGGGCCCAGCCCAGCCTCTTCTGGCCGATGAGGGCCGTAGAGGGCCCGCCCTTTGCCCGGGCTTAGCCCAGCGCCAACCCGCACTGTGACCCGCGTCGCGGGGTCGCTGTGGTCTTTATTGCGCCTCCGGTCGCACAGGTGACGTTGCGACCTGCGGGGGAGCCTGGGTGTTGTAGTTTCCCTCCTCGTCAGCCGGCGGTGTGCAACGCCGGCGAGGGTCCAGGAGTCGGGAGCAATGCAGGGACGAATCAGCACAGTCAGTTGCCAGGAGCCTCAGGGGCAGCAAGAAATCCGGCGAACACTCAGCAGGTAATGGACAGGTTCCACCCGCTCTGCTGAGGCGCTGTGGTCTTTATCGCGCCTCCGGTCGCACAGGTGACTTTGCGACCTGCGGGGGAGCCTGGGTGTTGTAGTTTCCCTCCTTGTCAGCCGGCGGTGTGCAACGCCGGCGAGGGTCCAGGAGTCAGGAGCAATGCAGGGACGAATCAGCACAGTCAGTTGCCAGGAGCCTCAGGGGCAGCAAGGAATCCGGCGAACACTCAGCAGGTAATGGACAGGTTCCCATCTTTCAGAATCATGAGGTGGCAGGATCATTGAGGAATCTGCAGGTAGATGGAGTAGCTATCAAAAAGATAATTACTAGTGGCGTGGCCAAGCAGTGCAACAAGATGGTGGCAGTCTAAAAGGCATCCAAATGCCAGAGCATCAATCTTTAATAATCTGTCCATAAATGACAGATTATTATAGCTAACCTCACAGCAGCCAGAAATTGCAGAAAGGATTCTGGACTTGGGCGGGAGACTGCAAGCCAGAGGAAGTCACCCAGTTCCTTGGCCTGCATGCTGTGTGCCAAGGAGCAGCGGTGGAGACTGTCCGGAAGCAGCAGTAAAGGCGGGGACGTCCAGGAGTGCTGCTGCCCATACTGTACAAGATGCCAGTGAGCAGTTACAGCGATTGGAGGTGCTTCGGAGGCGTGGATGCGCCTCTGAACAAAGGTAGCGGAAATGGTCACACTATAGCTGGTGAGTCAGCCAAGCCTTGACTGGAAAGCCAAGTTAGCAGGTGTACTTGTTAAGCACTGCTTGACCGGTAAAATCTGTACAGGAAGTCAATTGGCCTGAAAGATCACAGTGGTGGATACTTTATGACGGAAACAAACTGAACCTTATTAACTGCCAGGGTGCAGGCCCCCCTATATAACGACAATCCAGCTGTCCGCTCGCTAGGCCCTGCAGAAAATGAGTCTGGAAAACCCCCAAAAGGCAAGATGGTGCAAAGATTGCCAAAATGTTGCTAGTGAAGCCCTTTGCTCGGGGAGGGAAGGCTTGTGGATACAGTACCGGGGGCAGTTTGTTTGGACTTGCCTCTAATGGGCCACAGCAGGCTGGTGACCTCGGCAAAACTTCCTCCAGGGTAAAAGACTAACCTACCCCAGCAGCGAGAGCATCGGACCATCTGTTCAAATATGACCACTCAACCTCATAAAAATTTTCCATCTCCTCCTTTCTTTTTACTCTCCTGTATTCACTCTTATGTGTCGTGCTGTCCCACCAGTAGAGAAGACTGAGAGGAGACGGTGAAGGTTAGCGTTCTTGAACCATGTCCAGCAACGTCGGGGAAGGCGAGCACTGCGAGGGCAGAGGTATTAGGGCATGAAAGGTGAGACCTTGAGCAACTGCACTCCAAAGCTAGGAAGCTTCAGAACTGCTCTGCACTCACCTGGCTGCGGCGTGGCTCCCATCCTTTGAAGGGCTCTTGTGGGAAATCCTGCTCTGGTGCTTCCAGTTCCCTGGCGCGTCTTCCGGGCTGATTCCGTCCTGCATTCAGGCTCCCCAGCTTGGTTTCTAGCACCTAGGAAAGAAAAGACAGAAAGGCAATTTGAATATTGACTATAGAACTCCTGAAAGAGAAAACTGAATTGGTAAAGTAGAACTTTGAATAGCGCGACCACGGTAAGCCTTTTATTACCATTTATTTATAGTGACTCGATTTTGACTCTTGACTTTTGGCCCGAGAGCTGCATGTAAATGTAAATGTCCAGTATTTGTAAAGCGCGAACAATTACCCGAAGGTGTCAAGGCGCTGGGGGCCGTCGGGAAGATTAAGCGAGCTATTGCCCAGAGTCACATGGTGCTGGGCAGACCCCTGCCGCCGGAGCCGGGGATCGAACCATGATCCCCAGGGAGCCTGAGCCAGATTTGCCCCAGTTCCGGTTCATTTATTCACCGCACTACTGCCTGCCTCCTGGAGTAAACATCGGACTACAGCCCCCACAGCGCCCCGCTGCTGGAGCCGCATCTGACGACTGAGAACTCACGCCAGGTGGCGCATATAGCGGGGCTGACCTCTCGCGTCGTCGCGGGACGCGCCGGGCCTCGGGAGGGCCCGTCTGAGCATGTCGTAGCACGTAGGAGGCTGGGCCGGGCCGGGCCGGGCCGGGCCAGGCCGGGCCACATCTCTTGGCCCTGATATCTGGGACACGAGGAAGACTTAAAGCATTCTTGTAAGCATTGCTAATATAGATAACTGACGTGTATGCTTAACATTGGTTGTATATGTTGATCTTTAAACCCAGCTGTTAACGGTCCGTAGCGGAAGGGTAACAAGGGGAGAGATAGTATCGTGTTACGAGGTCACAGGTATACTGTGTTACTATTTCTCTAATTGGATCTGTCGGCCATGGGTAAAAGGAAATTACAGAGTTTGTATCCTGCGCATACAGGTAGGAAACTAAAAGGCGACAACATGTCCCTGTTGAATTATCTAACGGGGGCGGTCGGAGCCCTAGAAAAACAAATATCGACAGTAGAGGAGTCCCTAAGTAAGGAATCACTGGACCCCTCTCTAAACGGCAAAGACACAGATGTACAACATATTGAGTTTGGGGCAAGCATTGCAGTTGACACACATAGGAAGCTCCCGAACAGCTGCATCCTGGCTAATCGAGATGAAATATCTTTTAGCGACCTAGAGCCACAGTTTCTTCCACCTCCAAAAAAAACCTGTAATTCTAAAACGATAAAAGTAACTGATAATCCATCGTCCTCTATCCATCAGGTACCCACTGCAAACAAGCCCAAAGCAAATAAAATACCGGGGAAAGGTAACCAGTCAAATCGTAAAGGCAAAGTTAAAGATGGTGCCCCAAGAAATAATAATAATTGCAATGCCACCCCTACTAAGGAAATACTTGGGCTAGTAGACCGGATTACGAATCTTACCCAATACATCAGATAATCAATTGGTACCCTGGAAACAAGATTGGGTAAAATAGAAGTTGGGTTAGAAACCCTTATAGAGGAACAACATCTGACCTGTATAACGGTAGCAGCAACCACTAAGCATAATACAGAGGTGAGATCTGGTTGTGCGTTAATATATCCCAAACCAATACCGCCAGGTAACTCTACAACTATTGAAAACCAAATGACTGAGAGGCACAGTAACAGCTGTACGATAGGACCCAGGACACAAACGGAAATACAGAGAGCCAGATCACTTCCTAACATGGCAGAGAAAGGATCCATAGCAATAAAACATGGCCGCCCCTTGTCTAGGGATCTCCGATCTGGTACAGGGTCTCTTAGCTCCAGGCCCAGACTGGCCGTTGCGGGCCCCGGGCAATCCCCCGGTGTGCTGCAAGGGTGGGGACCGGTTTTGGGCCCTGGGGGCTGTTTTTGTTACAGGGCCGTTTGCGGTCCTGTAACAAAATCGGGCGAAAACCAGCCCCTCCAAAGAGCTCGGTCGCACCCCCAGGGGGCAGGCCGAGCACTTCGCCAGGGCCGGTTTGGGTTCTCAGTCTGGCCCTGCTTAGCTCGAGCTCGATTGGTCGCTGGCACATACAACAGAATATGCACCTACCCCCTGCGGCCACTCCATATACAATCATATTGGCTAATGTCCGCCCAGCATCCGAGGAAGTTAGAGAAACTTGGATCAGCCTGAGGAATAGAGCTATACATTGTCTAGGGCTAAGAGTTGGTCTCACTAGAGAGATGTTTTCTGCTTTCAAGATGGTAAGAAGTGTCCCATGGGTGGGTCCAAGTAGGAAAGAGTTCGGGGGGAATGTGTAGTCTTGTCCCTGGGGAATCCCGCATTGGTGCAAGAAATAATTTACAGAACAACTGATGCTAACGATATGATGGAAGGTTTACAAGTCCTCCCTCTGGGATACTTTTACCCACCCAAAAGAATCATTCGACCTTTAATTTCGCACTGCCTTTCACAGCCCAACCTCTCTTCAAATTTCAGCCTAGAGTTATCTAATAGATTTGGGCCCCTTCAATCCTTAGACGAAAAATAACTGACTACCTGACATCACTGGTGACCACTGCTCTGGTGTGGATAGAACAATCTCCCAATTTGGTATGGAAAGTACTCCCATGTTTCAAGCCAGGGATTTTATTATGGTGTATAACAAGACAAATATCAGGGGGAATTTGGTTAGTATATGCCACAACCAAAATGGCACAGATAGTATAGTGGTTGAGTCAAGGAAGAAGGTTATAGGTCAGGTACCTGAATGTCAGAATAACGATAATGTTAAGGAAGGTGCACGTATGGGTATCCGATTACTCTACTGGAACATAGCAGGTCTGCAAACCAAGGTGAATAACCCGATCTGGACGGATTTCGTCCAAAGTTTTGATATTTTATGTTTTCAGGAGACATGGCTTAATGACGAAGTAAATATAGATGGGTATAAGACCTATCATGTGCCATCAATAAGGTCAATCCATGGGAGAAATAAAGGAGGTATATGTGTTCATATCTCTAATTTGTTGGAGGTTTTGAGAATAGAAAGGAGCATATCAACCACTTTTTATCAAATTGTTATTGTTTATTTGACCTGTAATTTAGCTGTACATGTCGTCAATTTTTATAATAACACCTACAGGGGTTAGCTGGGGGAGGTTTTAAAAACACTTAGTACGGAATTAAATAAGATAAGAGTACAAAAAGATTCTGACGTGATTATAATTTGGGGGAGGTGACTTTAAAATAAACATATGCGCACAGGCAGGAACAGGACAGTGTGGAGAAGTAAATGAAGAAAATGAGCCAATGCCTCATTTTATACATACTGATAGGGGAGACAAGTTCAATGATCTAATCACCACGCAATGACCTGGGTTTTGCTAACGTGTTCCCCACCGGTGGATTTTGACCACACATTTATCGGTAGAGGCTGTAAATCCACAATTGATTTTATAGTAATCCCGACTCGCTATGCTACTTGCTTTGGAAACTTTGAAATTCACCCCAATGTCCTGAGTGACCACTTGCCCCTTAGTATTAAGCTAACCATCCCCAAGCGGGGGGCTTACTATAATAGTTTGGCTTGGACACAGAATATTGCACTATCTCGCCCAAATGGGTATTGCCTCCGATGGGGTACGAAGGACCCAGAGGAGCTGAATAAAAAGATAATTACGAAAACATATGATCACATAGTAGAATGCTTAAAAGAAAACACTACATCCGAGGAAATATTGAGGGCTTTTGCTCAAATTACTGCTGTGGTTCAAGATTCCCTGACAATGAAGATAAAGGGTGGCTCTACTAAGGAAAATGGTTGGTTTGATTCAAACTGCACAAGGACCTATTCAAAACTGAAAACCGCACTTCATAGAACTGTAAGAGACCAGAGGGAAATTAGAGAATGTAGGAGGGCATACAACCTTGCGAGAAAGGTAAGAATGCAAGAACTAAAAGACCAAACCTGGGATGCTCTGTATGAAGCATCGCTATTTAGGGACTATACCTCGTTTTGGCAGGCGGTAAATGCCCTGTATTATTCAAGTGGAGATGTAGCAAAGATTGAGGTGGCAATTGACGAGAAATCCTGGATTGATTTTTTTCGCTAACATGTATAGTTCTCGTTGGTTGGAAGAAAATAACTCTGCCTCCGAGCCCCCATATGGGGAAGGCCACGATGACTTCATCCCAATTGATTTATATATTACTAGCAGCCCGCCCCAGCGTTGCCTGGGGCAGAAAGGGGCTGGGGGCAGTACACCTGCTCCCGCCCCACCCCCTCCCGCACCGACTCCCTCCCGCCCTGACCCCCTCCCGCACCGACTCCCTCCCGCCCTGACTCACCCCCTTCCCGACTCACTCGCGCCCCCCTCCCGCCCCGACTCACTCGCGCTCCGACATTTTCCTTTACTGCTGCCTCCTTCTTGCCTCCCCCTGCATCACACAGTCTCGCACTGAACTTTCCCTTTCCTTACCTGTGCCGCCGCTCCTCACTGCACAGCCGCTCGTCACTGCACCGCCGCTCCTCCTTCGTCATCACGAACATCGCGTCGCGGTCATCACGCACGTCGAGCCTCGGCCAGCTCTAGGTCCCGGCCGGCGCTACTTTCAGGGGACTACTTTGTTTACAAACGTAATTTTTTTAATTTACTTTTTAAAAAAATTTATATAGCCTATGTCCATCTACACTCCCTCACATTTTCATAGATGTATCGGGTGTGTAGATTGGCGCTGTGGTTCCCGAGTTTACCTGGCCCAAAGGTGCAAGTTCTCTCTTTATAATAGTAGTATAGATACACGAGGAGGGGAGTGCAGCCATTAACGCCAGTAAAGGAACCAAGGCTCCGGGTCCCAACGGGGTCCCGATTGATTTATTTAAGTTCATTCCATCTTTATGGTCCCCATTGTTAACTAGGGTCCTTGAAGCTTGCTGTACAAGTGGTTTTATCAGCACGTGGTCGGTTTCCGTGATCATCCCGATCTATAAAAAGGGTGATCGGAATGATCCAGCCTGTTTCTGTCCAATATCTCTTTTAGATGCTTTGGTGAAGGTGGCAGGCAGGATTGTCTTAAATAGACTACAAACATGGGCCGAAGATAACAACATACTGAGTCCCGTACAATACGGTTTTAGACGGGTGCTTGGGACCAATGAGCAGGTTTTAAACTTAAGTTTAGTAATGGGGAAGTACATACAAGCCAAGGCAGAGAAATTATACGTGGCCTTCGTAGACCTCACAGCTGCATTTGACTGCGTCATCCATTCCAGATTGTGGCACATTTTGACTGAGTTAAATGTCGACCTTGTACTGGTACAATTTTTAAGACCACTATACTCTGGGGCTAGTGCCAAGGTGAGGTTCGGGCTAAAAAGAGAATGCACAGCGCCATTCCACGTGGAGAGGGGAGTGCGACAAGGTTGTGTCCTGGTCCTGTTCCTTTTCTCTTGATATACCAACGCTTTAGAGGAGGAACTGGTGGCTGGGGCGAGTGACTTACCTCGAATTAACAACAAGCCAATAGTCTCCCTCCTCTACGCGGATGACGCGGTGCTTATGGACAGAACACAAATCAGCTTAAAGCGAGCCCTCGCCACATACATCAGTTTTAAGGACAGCCGAGGATTAAAACTAAATGTAAACAAAAACTTTTGTAATGTCATGCGTAAAGGGGGAAAGTAAATGTAGTTTATCAGCGGGGAAAGATAGGATAGATTCTACCAATATTTCACCTATTTAGTCGTCGTATTTGACCGCAACTGTTTCTGGGGAGCGGCAATCAAGAGTCGATGCCTTCTCTTTAGAAAATCAGTTGTGGCTGTGATAAATTTTGCAAGGAAGTTGGGTAAAAGGCCCCCGGAGATTCTCATGAAAATTTTATCAAGCTAAGTGCATTAGCATTGCAATGTTTGGGTCTGGAATTTGGGGTTTTCAGGACGTCTCAACAATTCAAGTAATTGAAAATATAGTTTTAAGATTTATTTTAGTGGTTCAGCAGAGTACCCCGGTTTATAATTGCCACTGTGAATTGGGGATCCCATATATTTCAGACTTGATTAGCATGCAGCCTCTTTTATTATGGCACTGAGTCTGGACATCCACCAGTACAGGTTTGAATAGAGAAATTATAGGGGATATAATGAAATTGGAAAAGGTCTCCAGGGTAAGCTGGATGAATGATATCAGGAAATTTTTATCAGATATCGATCATAATGATTTTTATACCTTTCCTGAAATTATGAATTTAATTTCTAGGAAAGATTTTAAACTATTATGTATGACATGACACACTTAGAGTCCCTAAGAGCTTCACAGAAATGAAACAAACGTATGGTGGTTCAGCACCAACTAACTCTAGTAACCTACCGTATACAGCCATACCTGATCTGGTGTTTAGGAGGGTTTGACAGATATGTTCTTACTAGGTTTAGGCTTGATTGCTTCCATCGATTGGTCAGCTTTCCAGTTCTTAATGATTGGTCTAGAAATCTGTTACTGTCCATGTGATAATTTATCAAATCAATCTACCATGCATGTGATTCTTTTCTGTAAATTGTATTGTAACGAAAGAAGTAGATGGATTTTGCCATTTTTAAAACAGGGAGGTTGGAGGCAGTGCCGTCTGGCCTTTTTATATTTGCAATTACTGGAAAACGTATACTGTGTGTCAATCATGACTGGATTCCTGAAAAGAATAATAAGGAAAAGAAAGAGCATAACTGTGTGATAATGTGTATTCCATTTCTTAGAAAGATCGATAATGACAAAGATATGATGGGAATGTTTAAGAAATAAAATCTGCTAGGTGATTTTGTCGAATGAATTTTTAACAATAATGAATGTTTAAACTGTGACTTTTATGATTTTAACATGCTTTGAAATCGAATAAAGTTTACTCTGATTCTGACTCCACTGCCGGCTTTATTGGCGAGCTCAATACTTGTCACGAGTATCATCTTGTCTTTGGTTTAATGCCTGAGGGGAGCAAACACGCTCAGTCTGAATATTCATTTTTTAGGCCTGCAACCAAACTCCACTCTGCGACAATCCATGGGAAAGATGGATACCAAATCATTACAGCTAGTATTTGATGCTAGGAAAAGTGCCAAACACCCTGAACCTGAAGCAGTGCGTCCACCTAAGCAGAAAGAAATATTCAACAGTGAAAACCTCCAATTAGGGGCCGTCCTTTTTTTTTTTTTTTTGTAGTTTTTTTTATTTGTAGTTTTATTATTTTATGCAAGGAAATACAGCAGTAGACAGTCTCATCTTCGAGAATACATATCATTACAAATCAATGCTAACATATACAACAAAAATCAATGTTTAAATCCACTCAGCAATTGGCGCCCAGATTTTTTCTCCCAGGGCCCTTCTTTTAACCTTGAGTTTGTACATAGCAGATTCTATATTGTACATAAATAATAGTCTCTCCCTCCAATTAAAAAAGGAAGGGGGATCCAGATTAATCCAGTCTCTGGTAATACATGCTCAGGCTACCGACATACAAAGGAAAAGAAAGCAAATTAAAGGTTTAGGTCTTGGGGTACCTGAGTCCATGACGATTAATACCAGCTCTGCGGTTACTGTGACGTTAAACTTAACAACTACAGCCAAAAAGTTCTCAATTTGTAGGAAGAACTCCCCAAGCTTAGGGCATTGAAAAAACATGTGTACAACATCAGCTGCAAACAAGCCACATCGATTGCATTTTGTCCCCACTGTCGTACTCCATTTAACAACTTTGCTGGGAGTGTAGTAGAGATCGTATAAGCACATAAAATGTTGGTATTTCATCATCCCAGTTATTAAAAATTCAGAGGCAAGTTTAACAGACTCATGAACATCAATTTCCGGAATCCCCAGTTTAGTTACCCACTTCACTTGACATGCATCTAAGTATAAGATACCAATTGGTCCATTTTTTTGCAAGTGATCCAAGAGGGGGGGACTCCATTTATGCTGTTGGCTGGGATGGACGGAAATTTTTGGGAAAAAACTACTGATCTGGAGAAATTAAAAAAAAATCATTTCTGCTTAAGGAGTACTTGCTCTGTAACTGCTGAAAGGAGGCCAGGTGGCCTTCACAGAACAGATCACCCAAAAATCCTATCCCTTTTACATTCCACCCAATGAAGAACCGGGATTTAAACCCAGCTGCGCCAGGGGCACGCCCAAAGTCTTCGGGTTCTCCTGTCTTAGAATACAGAGACACAGGATACTTCTTGGTGGCGTCAAAGATCAAGTTTATTGGCTGCAGCCAGTAACAGAGGTCCTAGAAGTACAACACGGTGTATGTTCTCAGGAGACTGCTCAACTTTACAAAGCAAGCCATCCCTTTTTATACAAAAAATTGTGCTTCAGGCAAACATTCCTTATTTACAGTTTGATATCAAGGTAAGCAGAACATGAAACTTTGATCTGCCTCCCTGGGCACAGTGTGTGCTGTTAATCCAGCTGAACGTTCAAATAAAGTTTATGATTCAAAATAAACAACGTCCCATTCCTGTTGATATTTCTTTTTATTCAACAATCTTTCTTCTTGATTAGATGTTATATTCACATCTCATTTTTTTCGTTACTGTTTCCTCTTCAAAACAATTCTATTAACAATCATGATTTCCCTTTACTCCCAATGCATTTCGGCGCAGAGCGCCTTTATCAAGGGATTGATCTGTTAAAAGAACAATAATACATTTTTTTTTATTTTTTTTTTTTAAAACCTTTATTTACAAATGCACAATACACAGCGTCTGCCTACAACCCCACAGGGCCGGCCGCTATGACAAAAACTGGCTGAGCAAAAAAATGTAATACGAGGCAGTACGTTGCTGGAGCAATCTATCACATCAACATTATCGGCAAGAGCGTAATATCATACAAATAGGATAAGAGAGGTTTAATTTTATGTTTTTGTCGAAATGAACACAAACAAACAAACACATGGTATCATAGTGGCAAGGGTTGCTGGAGGTGGGAGGGGGGGAATGGATGTAGGAGAAAAAACGAGTGTAAGGGGGGGGCGGCGCGCATAAGAGAGCAAAGCATGTAGTGAGTAGAGGAGAGGAACGTAAATCACGGAGAGGAGGGGAGAGGGACTTCGTAGTCAAGTGGAGGAGAACAGATGTCTCCACGGTAAGTATTCCAGGGAGCCCAAACTCTGGGCCACTTCCCTGGGCGCCCCCGGGCCTCATATACCGTCTTCTCTCGAAACATGGACCAGTCCATGTTCTCTTTCCAGGCACTGAGCACTGGCGGTCTAGGGGAGCCCCAGAGCTGCGCGATATCCCTCTTCGCGATCATATTGCCTAGGGTGACCCAAAGTGTCTGGGCAGCAGTGCAGTCAGACGGTTCCCACACATTCAACAGACAACGACGCGCCTCAGGAAGCAATGGGACCCCCGTGACACGACTCATAACATCATGCACCCTCGACCAATACGCTACAATCACTGGACATTCCCACAGAACATGAAGAAAAGTACCATCCATCCCACATCCACGCTTACAGCGTCCGTCAGCAACCAGACCCATTCGCACCAGACGCATTCCAGTAAGATACACGCGATGAAGGATTTTCAATTGGACAAAGCGAAGTCGTGCCGGAATAGCCACCTCCTTAGGGGAGGACACAGCGGACTGCCAGTCCTCGTCGTCCAATTCAAGTCCGTCAGCAGTCCAGGCAGCCCGGAGCTTCTCGAGCTGGTCAGCTCTGTTATGAATGAGCTTCTTATAAATTAAGGAGATGGTACTATCTGGGACATGGCCATCTAGAACTCGATCCTCCAGAGGGGAGGACTGCGGAACGTCAGTACCGGAGGGGAAGACAGAAGACAAGGCATGTCTAACCTGCATATAACGGAAGTGCTCCCTATCATCGAGCCGGTATTCCAGCTTTAGTGATTCAAAGGACTTAACCGCGCCACGTGTCCAAAGGTCCCCCACAGTACTAATCCCAATCATGTCCCATTTCTCAAACCCTTTCGTCTTCCACAGGTTGCCCAGTCGCTCCGAGTCGTACAGTGGCGTCATACCTGTCAGTCTACCACCCCAGCCCGTGGCCACCGTAGCATCTCGCCATGCCCGCACTGCACATTTCGTTGGGCCCGTAAGGAGTCGAAAGGGGGCCTTAGAGTATAGCGCCCTATTAAAGTTGCCGCCGGGCAACAACAATTTATCTAAGGCAAAGGCAGGGGCTGGCTCCGGAGAATATGTCGCATGGTTGATGGCGCTCAGGTGCGAGGCCCAGTAGTACCGTCTAATATCCGGCAGCGCAATACCTCCATCGTACCAGGAGAGCGTGAGCTTAGATAAGGCAATGCGGGCACGGCCATCCCAGATAAGTTGCCGCTGTAAACTTTCGACTTCATGGAAATAGCGGGCAGGAACGGGGTCGAAGAAATTTTGCAGGGCATAGAGGAAGCGGGGAAGCGACATCATCTTAAAGAGCGCCGCCCGGCCCAATGGAGATAAGGGCAGATCGCGCCATCGCCGAACATCCTGCTTCAGTCTGCGGAGCGGAGCGTACAAGTTCCGCTCATAGCGGACCGAAGAGATCATGGATACATGGACCCCCAGATACTTAAAACCGTCAGTCGCTACCAGGATGGGAAATCTACGGGGGAGAGGCGGTAGAGTACCAGCTATGGCGTAGACACAGGACTTGGTCCAGTTAATGACCAGTCCCGAGTTCTTACCGAAGGACGTGAGGACGTCGAAGAGGACATTGAGTGACTTCTGAGGGGAAGTAAGATAAAGGAGGATGTCATCCGCATACAAGGAGACACGATCCTCGAGGTCAGGGGACCATCGGATCCCTTTGATCGAGGGTTCCCACCGGAGCCACGCGGCAAGAGGTTCGAGTGCCAAAGCGAACAAAAGCGGAGAAAGGGGACATCCTTGACGTGTGCCACGGCCCAAAGGAAAGGGGTCTGAGCACCTCCCATTCACAGCGACCTGAGCTAGCGGCTGTTCATAAAGAAGCTTGACCCATGCGATGAAGTTGGGGCCGAAGCCAAATTTGGCGAGGGCTGCCCATAGGTAAGGCCATTCAATGGTGTCAAATGCCATCGTGGCGTCAAGGGAGGCGATCACTGCTGGCTCGGCGAGAATAGAAGCTCTCGCGAGGACACTGTGGAGCCTACGTAAATTAAGAGCAGTGTTCCTGTGAGGGATGAAACCGGATTGATCCGGATGGATCAAATCGCAAATGACAGCAAGCATCCGATTGGCCAGCACCTTAGCAAGGATTTTGGGTTCCGCATTAAGGAGGGAGATGGGGCGGTACGAGGCACAACGGTCACGAGGTTTGCCATCCTTATAAATGACCACTATGGTAGCAAGGCGCTGCTCAAGGGGGAGGCATCCGGCCTCAACCGCCTCAAGAAACATGTGACGCAGGTGGGCGGCCATCTTGTCGGGACAAAGTTTGTAGAGTTCAATGGGGAGTCCGTTAGGGCCCATTGCCTTACCCGAGCGAAGGGAACGGATTGCGAGGGCAATCTCGTCGACAGTAAAGGGGGCCTCCAGAGCGAGGCAGTCCTCATCAGACACAGTAGGCAGAGCAATGTCACGCAGGAGGAACCTGGAGTCGGCCTCATCTCGATCACTAACAGGCGTATAGACCATACGAAAGTGGTCAACAAAGCACTCAACAACCTCACCCGGATCCGAGACAGTCACACCAGAATCACGAACAATGGAGGGAACAACACGACTCGCACGCTCAGTCTTATCCAGCCACGCAAGAAGCTTGCTAGCCTTGTCACCCACATCATACAGTCGACCAAGTTGATTTGACCGCATCAATTTAGCAGCATCCGTGACACAGGCCTTATAGTCTGCTTGTTTCAATTCCAATTCATGCAACAGTGCAGGCGTGTCATTCCCACCCAACTCACTTTCAAGCGCAGTGATTTCAGTTTCAAGAGCCACAACAGCCTCCCTCTTGACCCTACGCTCAGTAGCAATGAGTGACAGGGCGGAACCCCGAATAACCGTCTTGAAGGCCTCCCAGAGAACAGTGGGGGAAGTGACAGAGCCCAGATTCTCAGAAAAATAGCAATCTATTGCCTTAATCAAGTCTGAACGGAGCCGGGGGTTTTTAAAATGCCAGGGAGGGATCGGGGGAACTCTGTTACCATGCAGACCACCCACAGAAATCATGATCAGCAGGGGGGAGTGGTCCGAGATACCCCGGGGGAGATGTCGAATCTCACGAACAGTGGACAAAGTGGAGGCTAACATAAGAAAATAATCAATACGGGAGAGGCTGCCGTGCGCGCCAGAATAAAAAGTGTATTGTTGGAGCGTGGGATGTAATGAGCGCCAGACATCTACTAAGCCAAAAGTGTCAGCCATTTCACTGAGCCACATCTGGGACTGTGGCAATACTCTAGGAGGTAGTCGGTCGCAGTCGCCGGACATGACAGAATTGAAGTCCCCGCCCAGGACCAACAAGCCGTCTGGCAGCCCAAGAAGAGTCCTACCTAAATCAGCATAGGCGGTAGCCTGCAGTCCCGGGGGGATATAGACAACAACAAACACGACCTGTTTACCCTCCCACCTCCCCGAAACAGCAGCATACCGCCCACGCTCATCAAGGATAACATCATCAATAGCAAGAGCAAGGGAAGACTTTACCATAATACCCACACCCCGGGAACCCGAGGTGAAACCCGCATGTGCAACCAGTCGATAACCCCGGCGGTCTAAGGCCTTGCAAGCGTTACCAATCAAGTGGGTCTCTTGAAGGAACACAACATCAGGGGCGTGGCGCCTCAAAAATTGCAGTACAATGCCCCGCTTAATTCTGTCACCCAAACCATTTACGTTCCAAGAAAGAATCCGCAGTTCACCCCCCCCATTACGGCAAAAACATTCCACACCCACCCCCCAGCAGGACCCACTATGAACAATCATTGCAAGATATGAAATACCATGAAACAGAGAACAGAACAAATTAAACGAAACACAAACCAGTCCCCAAACACCGACCCCAGGACCCAAACCCGTTACAACACCCCCCTCCCTGCACCCCTGCTGACTAAAAAGCCACCCCCAACTGCAGTGTGCCTGTCGCCCCATACTTCTACACAAAGAACCCCCCGAGGAGGAAGGGAGAAATCACCCGTTACCGCGCCGCCACGGGCAGAATCATTAGAGAATAAGTCAATATGTACAGTACGTTGCATAGTCTCAATCGGAACCTCCAGGGCATCTGTTACTCCTGGGCCTCTGCACCACCTTCCGCACCACCAGGGCCTCCGCTCCCAAAGTCATCTGCCGGCAACGAGTCCAACCAGTCGGCTGCACGTTCAGGTTGATCAAAGAAATAGGCACGTTCCCGATATTCAATCCGGAGCCGGGCCGGAAACAGCATGGCATATTTCAGTCCCCGGTCCCTTAGGCGACGCTTCACTCCGAGGAAACCTGATCTTTGCCGCTGCACTTGAGGAGTGAAGTCGGGATATATGGAGACAGAGTTATTGTCATACTTCAGGGGACCATGTTTACGGGCGGCCTGGAGGATAGCATCCCTGTCCCGGTAATGAAAAAGCTTGGCAATGATAGGCCTCGGCGGGTTCCCCGGCTTCACTTGACCTTCGGGGAAACGATAGGCACGCTCAACGGCGAAGAACTTACTAAGTCCTGCCGGAGCCAGGTGGGCGACTATTAGTTCCTCGACCAGAAGATCGGTCGCTACCGTACCATCGCCTTCCGGAACTCCGACAAGGCGTATGTTGTTCCGCCTGGCCCTGTTATCATAGTCCTCCATCCGCTTGAGCAGCAAGTTGTGCGATGCACGCAGATTGCCGATTTCGGATTGCGCCTCAGCCATGTCGTTCACCAGGCTCGACGTTTTAAGATCCAGTGCCTTCACCCGCTCATTTGTTTTGGCCAGGTCGGCTCGAATCAGAGTCACATCCACCGCCACCGTGTCTATTTTGGTCACTACGGCCTCGAATTGTTGGCCCATGTCGGCCTTGAGTCCAGTGATGGCAGCCATAAGGTCTTGGAGCGACACTTCCGACGTAGACGATGTGTCCGTTTGAAGTCCTTCAGCACCCATGCATACGGCCCCGGGGGAGCCTCTCGGCTGGGTATAGCGTTCGATCATGTTCGTCTGGATCGATCCCCCCCGGGTCGCAGCCTTCCGGCGTCTTTCGGCCTCCACTTTCGTCGCCATCTCGCCTTCAGAGTTGGCCGGTTAGCCAAAGGAGGTGACGAGCAGGTAGAAAAGTCTCGAAACTCCGATGCGCCAGTGAGACAGAGGTGTAGCGGCCTCCTTGCCAGTCCAACGGAGGATCGTGCAGATCGAGAGGGCAGCAGGCGAGGCAGAGTAGGAGGAGACAGGAACAAAGGGAAGGAAACTGAAAGTGAAAGCAATACACCTCCGGCGGGCCAGATGCCAGGCAGCCGTTGTTGTTCAATTACAAGTCGGCCACAGTGGGCAGCCGAGTCCCCGGTCGCGCCAGCGGGCAGGCCAGAAAGTTCCAAGTTGCAGAAAAATGGTCCCCAAGGTCCGATTTCGACCGGAAAAGGATCAGTAGCATCAGCGACGATAGTGCTGCAAAAGCCCGTCAAAATGACCAGGATAGGTGAAGGATAGATAAAGGAGGACGGCGCGGGTCTCGGGAGCTCTCTGCTCACGCGACCATCTTGGATGCCCGCGTAGCTCCTCCTCAATAATACATTTTGTTAAGTAATTATTTCGCTTACTAATACCACCAAATCATGTATTTCACTTAACATCAGTTACAACTTATATCCTCCTATCTACATTCAAAACATTACATATTCATCCCTAAAAGCTCAAATAATGTTCATGATGGTCGCCCCTAATGTTCATGCTAATGTGAGCCGTGCGTTAATGTATTAAGTAAACGTTGGAGATTTAGGGAACTCGCGCTGTTAGCTGGTTGGAGATGTACCGTAATGCGCGTATACGTAGCCTGGATAATTTAAATAGTTTATCATGTTCTAAACGCGTCTATACTCCAAAAGTTCTAAAATGTGAGATAACTCACTATTGTAGCAAAGTTAAAGGTTATTGCAGTGCGGTACTAGTAGCGCTTACCGTGTCGGCGTTCTGAAACCGTTACTCCGCTCTATGCATGCTGGGATCGGGAATGTGAGGCGTGGGTCAAGGTGTACGTATTATAAAGAACCGCCTACCATCGCAGACTGTTATTTAAAGACACAGTGTGTTATATGAGTCTATCACGACTAGCTTTCAGGATGGTAACTGCCTACATCTTACATACAATGACAGATACAATACAAAATGAATAAGTACTTTTCAAAGATAACAAGCAAATTCGATCCTGTTGTTTAAACCCTTCGGTTTCATCGTTTGTAGAAAATAAATCCAATGATTCTCTCGTTTTAACAAAGTTTTTCTATTGTCTCTTCCTGGCTGTTTAGTCACTTGTTCCAAGATACATGCTTTGAGTTCATCTATTTGGTGGTGGGCCTCTATAAAATGTGACGCTATTGTGGACTTCATCATTTTAGTTCTGATATTACTCTTGTGTTCGTTGAGCCTCACTTTGAATTTCCTTTCTGTTTGCCCCACATATTGTTTTGCACAAGGGCAGCTTAAAAGGTAGATAATGTTGGTCGAATCACATGTACCATTGACTTTTAGTTTTATCATTTTCCACTTTGAGAGTGGCGGATGTTGTTGCCTTTCATGATATTGGTGCAATTGAGACAATTTAAACAGGGTATTGTCCCCCTGTATTTGACTGTGGGTGTTTTGTTGATATTCGTTTTTAACAATTGGCCAATTTTTTTTGTCCTTGTATATGCAAACAGTGGTTCTTGAAGAAATTGTCCTTTAAAGTCTGGTTCTGTGCTTAATAAAAGCCAATGTTTTTTTATGATTTTCGTGAAGTGGGAACTCATAGTTGAAAACTTGCTAACGCATGTAATTCTTTGTTCTTCCTGTGTGTGACGTGGTACAAATAACTCTTCTCTAGATTTCTGCGAAATTCTTTGTTGTGCTTGTAGTAATATTGGATCCGGGTATCCTCTGTTTTTAAACCTTTCTATCATAGACTTGGATTGAATTTCAAATTGTTCTGGTTCCGAGACGACTCTTTTGACCCTCATGAGTTGAGAGTATGGTAGATGTCTTTTTAAGGATGGAGGATGAAAACTGTGATATTGTAATGTGTTGTTTCTGTCGTTTTTTTTCCTGTGCAGGTTGGTTTTGAACCCCGATGGGGTATTCCTCACTTCAACATCCAAAAAGTGTATCACTTCTTTACTGGTTTCCCATGTGAATTGGATCCTTTCATCAATTCCATTCAATTCTCTTATGTGATTGATCAATGTATCCTGTGGTCCTTCCCATGCGATAAATGTCATCTATAAACCTAGCATATAGACGAATGTGGGTTTTCCATGTGTTTTTTTGTAAGATATGTGTTTCCTCAAAGTTTCTCATAAAGATGTTAGCATATGTTGGTGCTGCCGGATTTCCCATGGAAGTACCACTCTTTTGTAAGAACCATTTATCGTGGTAAGCAAAGTAGCTGTGCATAAGGACAAATTGTAAAAGTTCCAACAGAAATATTTGCATCTCTTGATCATAGTTGCTTTCCAAAAGTACTTTCTCAATAGCTTCTAACCCCAGATTGTGGGGTATCGAAGTGTACAAAGATTTCACATCAATAGTTGCTAGCGTTAATTGTTGATGCTCATTGATGCTGGTGTTGGATAGTTTGTTTAAAAAGTCTGTGGTGTCCTTGATGTAAGATTGCGCTGCCATGGCACTGGGATGCAGATATTTATCCAAAAATTTCCCAATGGGTTCTTGTAAACTGTTTCTAGTGGATACAATAGGTCGACATGGTGGTTTTTTTCAAATCTTTATGAATTTTTGGCACCATGTAAAAGGTGGGGCTTTTTGGAAAGTCTTTTATAAGATATTTTTTAGTGCGTTCTTGTACGATTCCTTTTTCAACTGCTTTCTGTATGATCTGTTGAAGGGTTTTTTGTATTTCTTGCATTGGATCATTTTCTAGTCGCATATATAGATTTTCATCCTCCAGATGTTCCATCACTTTTGTTTCGTAATATATTTTGTCCATTGTCACTAGGGCTCCCCCTTTATCAGCTTTTTGGCAAATGATGTTTTCATTGTTGCTGAAGGTTTTTATTATTCCCTGTTGTTTTGTTGTCAAGTTACGGTATTTCTTAACTTTCTTGGTGTTGAGATTTTGTATGTCTTGTTTACATAGTTGCTCAAATAGGTCAATGGTTTTATGGCTAACTGGGGCCATGTGGGTACTGGTAGTTTTCAGTCCCATAAGTTGGTCTTCTTCCTGTTTGTTCTCTGTCATTATGTTATCAAAAAAATTCCTCAATCTTAACTTTCTTGTTAGCTTGAATAAACTTGTGTCTAGTTCTAAGATATTGGTGTCTGCAGTTGGAACGAATGATGTACCTTTTTGGACAGTATCTAGTTGTATGGGGGTTAAAGGCCATAGAGAGATATTTATGACTAGGTTATCTGCTGTTTTTTCTTGTCCTTCTTGGCTGTCACATTCCTCGTTTGTGGAGGGTTTCTTTCTTTGTCCTTTTCCCCTACGGGGTCTCCCCTTTCTTCTTGGCCTCTTTCTAAAAAAGACTGGTCAGTTGATGTGGTTGCTGTGGTTTGTTTAGTGGGTTCTCTCCTCTGTTGGGTAGTTGATGATTCACTCCCTGTTGATGACGTATCAGTTTGTGACATATACGGTTTATTTTGTCTTCTCTTGGCGTATATATCCGCCCACGTGTATACCTCCTCCAGCTTGTAGGATATATACGCCAAGAGAAGACAAAATAAACCGTATATGTCACAAACTGATTCAAAGAAACCCTCCACAAACGAGGAATGTGACAGATACAGATAGAACATGATAAACTATTTAAATTATCCAGGCTACGTATACGCGCATTACGGTACATCTCCAACCAGCTAACAGCGCGAGTTCCCTAAATCTCCAACGTTTACTTTATACTTTAACGCACAGCTCACATTAGCATGAACATTAGGGGCGACCATCATGAACATTATTTGAGCTTTCAGGGATGAATATGTAATATTTTGAATGTAGATAGGAGGATATAAGTTGTAATTGATGTTAAGTGAAATACATGATTTGGTGGCATTAGTAAGCGAAATTAATTACTTAACAAAATTTATTATTGTTCTTTTAACAGATCAATCCCTTGATAAAGGCGCTCTGCGCCGAAATGCATTGGGAGTAAAGGGAAATCATGATTGTTAATAGAATTGTTTTGAAGAGGAAACAGTAACGAAAAAAATGAGATGTGAATATAACATCTAATCAAGAAGAAAGATTGTTGAATAAAAAGAAATATCAACAGGAATGGGACGTTGTTTATTTTGAATCATAAACTTTATTTGAACGTTCAGCTGGATTAACAGCACACACTGTGCCCAGGGAGACAGATCAAAGTTTCATGTTCTGCTTACCTTGATATCAATTAACACACTCGTGAGTAGTGAGTGATACCTTGGAGCACTTAAACAAAGTACAGATAATTATTAAAGTGGCAGTGCACATCCACCAACCACGATTATTTACAGTTTGACCACTCACATGTTTCCACGACAAAAAGCATTGCATGATGACAAACCCATTTTTCAGTTTGTCCAGCCCATAATTAATCATCAAACAAACCCAACATTCTTCTTTAAACAAGGCCGGACAAACCCATAATAAAAAGGCCTGGGGCCCACATCATAAATAGACCATAAAGAAGGAACAAAAACAGATAGAAGTATGATCAGGCATGTTTGTGTGTAGTAAAACTTTACGATGTCCTGTGCTCTGATCCTTAATCTTGATCAGCTAAAGGGCAAGAACTGGTTTGGTAAGGTCAGCTTCAGGCAACAGGGTCATTTCACTCAGGTCAAACAGAAGTCAGCACAAACTCAAGCTAAGGTGTACGTGTCCCAAAGACTCGTTTGGCCACAGTCATCAGCCTATGTGAGGGCAATCACAAAATGGCTGCCATGGACAAAATGGAACCCAAGGGTTTCAGAATGAAATTGTCAAATACACAGTGAATCCATCAGTGTAACATGACGAAAACACTCCTGCTTGCTGATCTTACTGTTTACGGTTTGTTGTTACCAAAATCGTAACGGAACCATAACCGTTATGACCCAGGTTCAGAATTCACGGAACCTCACTAATAGCCAGCAAGTCGCAAAAAATGTTGGACGGTAGTAAACCGGACCCTTCAAAAGGTATGTAAGCATTCAATTTAGTCAATCCCAGATGTTTCCTAATTTTTTGCCATACGCCAAATGCTGCTTTTAGGGTCTTGAATTTCGTTTTTTTATAATAACTGGATTCTATCTGCTTAAGAAAGCAAGCGTTCATCCCTTCTCCCATTATCATCTCATGAATAGATGGAGTCCTGCAAGCCGGGATTCGGGCTCTATCTCCAATTATCAGAGGACTAATATATTGCAAGGTGGCCGCAAAAAAATAGAACAAGAAATAAGGGACACTCCACACTCCTTGCTAAGAACCATTTTTTTGAAGGCTTTCCGTTGCCGTTTATAACCCCACAAAAATCTTGAAGTTGCCCTTTCTAAGAGGGCGGGAATTCGAGGGGTATTGAACGAAACATGTATAGTACCTTGGGTAGGATCAGCATTTTTAAAACATTAGCTCTGCCTGGCAAAGAGAGATGTAGATGGTCTAAAACGTGGTGTTAGTTTTTGTTATTACTGGATTGATATTTAATTCCGGAATACCAGATATAGGTAACAACATTTTTATTCCAAGATAGGTAACCTCCGAAACTGTCGGGAACATTTATCAAGAGGTTATCTCCTGACCAAAGGATCTGAGTTTTCTGCAAATTAACTTTGTACCCTGAGAATACTCCAAACTCCAAGGCCAAGTCATTAATTGCCGGCACTGCTGTCTGGACATCAGTTGTGACGACTACAATGTCGTCAGCGTATGCCAGTGCCCGATAACTTACATTAGCCAGCAACACTGGCTTGATCTTTTCTTCCCAATTAAAAGGATTTACTAAAGGATCAATATAAAGTGCGAAAAGGAAAGGAGAGCAGGGGCACCCTTGGCGTTTCCCCGTGTAATTGGGAACATAGAAGAGGCCTGCGCATTAATGCAAATACGGGCTTTAGGGGCAGAGTACATGGTCTTCAGTGCCGTTAAGAAACCCTGGCCAAATCCTTTTCTAGAAAGAATATCCCACATATAGGCCCAGGCAACCCGATCAAAAGCATTTTCAGCATCTAACAAAATTAATCCAATATTTGATCGGGATGCCTGGGGCCAGTCCAAGAAGGTAATGACTCGACGAATGTGATCGACCGTGTCGCGTGCAGGAATAAAGCCATGCTGGTATTTGGAAACCAGTGGGGTTATAACACAGGATAATTGTGAGGCCAGGATCTTAGAGAAAATTTTACTATCTGTATTTATTAATGAGATAGGGCGAAAAGAATATGGGGAAAGAGGAGGTTTATCCTTCTTTAGGAAAACCGTGATTGTTGATTCTTGCCAAGAGGGAGGAGCAGTGCCCTGCTGTGCAGCTATAAATAATGACATCAATTCGGACTTTAAGATAGTTCGGAAGTGCCTGAAAAACTTCAGAGGGATAGCATTGGGCCCTGCTGCTTTACCAGATGCTAGGGACAAAAGGGAGGATTCTATCTCTTCCCACGTAATAGGTGAATCCAGCTGCTCCCTTTCCTCTACTGATAGGGTACCATTAACCACAGGGTCAATAAATTTAGAAACCCTGGCTTCGAGATTCGGCCCGTCATCCTCTGTGTAGAGCCTAGAGTAAAATTCATGAAACACCGCAAGTATCTCTTTGGTGTTATTAGAGACTTGCCCTGCATCATTCTCTATTTTCTCTATACTAGAGAACACAGCCTCTCAGCCAAATGTTTTCCTGAGTTTTCCCCAACTTCATAAACCTCCGCACGGAATGCAGTAAGTTGTTGAGCGAGTTTCATGGAGAAACTCTGATGGATCCTCACCTTCTGCATCAATAAGTCTTTTAGAATGTTATCGGTATCTAGTCCCTCCTTACATGCCTGCATACGTTTTATCTCCAGATCTCTCAATTTTTTCAACTCCGCGTCTCCCTTCTTTTTATACTCCCTCTGTTTTCTCAATGAATAGTTCAGAGTTTCGCCCCGTACCCCACACTTAAATGTGTCCCATACTATCTCAATAGGGGCTGATCCCCTATTTTCAAAAAATTCAGGAATCCATTTATTCATATGTTCAAGATAGGATGGATCATACAGAAGTTTACGCTCAAAGGACCAGGGTTTAGAGTTTTGTGGTAGATTTAGATCAAGGGTAAGAACAATGGGGTTATGGTCAGAAATCACCTTAGGAAAAACCTTGTAACCTAGATTTGCACTAGTATTAATAAGACTTGTAGCGACAAAAAAATAATCAAGCCTGAAATATTTTCGATGTGAGGCAGAGAAGAAGGTACACCCAGATGTCGCCCCAGAAGTGAAATGTCCTACATCAATTAATCCAAATTCATGAACCATACTTTTAACAGCTCTATAAACATTCTTCTTCCTACCAGTGTAGGGATCATTGCTGCGTAAATCAAAAGTCTCTTTGACGTGTAGATTAAAGTTCCCACACAATATTAACAGAGGTGGCCATAAAGCTAATTCAATACTTAATTGATGTAAAACCGAGGGGTCGTCGGCATTGGACCCATAAACTGAGCAAATAGTCAATTACATCGCCAAGTTTCAGTTCAGTTATTACCCATCGACCCAGCGGGTCTTCCTTAGTTCTTTTGACCTGCCCCATCCCGAATCGTTTCAGAATAGCAACACCTCTTGTAGTGGAGGTCTGTCGTGAACAGCCCACAACCTCTAATCCAAGATCCTTAAGCCAGCCTCTATTCTTCCAGGGCAGGTGAGTTTCTTGAATGCATATTACATCAATATACATAGTTTTCAAGATCTGGCTCATTATGCCCCTTTTTTTGAACTGAGCCTCTCCCCCGCGGTTCTCATTTCCACCGGCGTTCTCAGTGGACTGAGATGGGACTGTGAGGGTTAACCTGCGGACGTCTTCGGTGTCTCAACTGAGAGGTTCGAGGCTCGAGGAGGGCTGCTATTACAACTACGGCACACCTGTGTTTTCTCCGCAGCGCCTGTGGAGACAGATTGATTGTTTCTCGACAAGGAGAAAGGCAAGTGGAACTGCAGCGGAGTAAGCGCGAGGGGGCCGATTTGACTCCGCGTCTCCAGCTTGAAAGGGTAGTGGACGCCGCTCGACTGCCGAACTCGAGTATTGCTTGGCTGGTAAGGACCACAGTTGTGAATTTCAGGGGTGCGAAGACATTCGTGAAAAGTGCTCAATATTTCTGCTGCAACATACTATAGCCTATAACTACAGCTGCATCCTGAACTTTGCATTCTTAAAAAAACCAAAAAAAACTTTCTGTTATTGCTATCATGGCTCCAAAGGGCAGGGGAGCCAAAGTGAAAGGTGTGAATAATCCAAATGCTAATGCCAATCATAATAATACTACATTAGTTACAGCATATACAGCCAGGGCAGCTGCCTGCTCCGCCTGTAATGAGGATTTTGTGTCTAATAATGCAAATCGGAATGTAACAGCCACCCCTGAGATCAGTTCTACTGCTCGCACTCGCAATGGGGGTACAAGAGAACGTATTGTACCCAACTTATTTAAAAAGAAAAACACTGCCGCCGTGACGAATGCACTTAAGAGCGTTGCCCAGACGCCTCCCATTCTTACCTCTAAGCAGCCTAACGGGCATGGCATTCCCGACCCTTCAGGAGCAATCAGAAAACAGCAGTTATTGTCGGGGCCACGCAGTTACCTGAAAAAGCAGAAGAAGACACTGGAACTCCTCATGAAAGAGATATTGAGGATGAGCTGGCTGACCTGTGCCAGGCGGTTGGACAAGTCAGAGTTTCACCCCGGGTAGACGACGGGGGATCCCAGATAGATAAGCTGCATACTAAGGCTAATTTATCTAGGCATCACTTGGATAAGGAAAAAGATATGTTAATGGCTGTAGCAAATGATGGAGAATCTGTTGGCTCAGGAGGGCAGTTTTACTCCATGTCAGAAGTTTCTATTGTATCAGAAGGAGAGGATGTGATGGCAATGACAACGAGCACTTTTCTCTCTCAGGTGACTGGGCAGATGATGGCAACTTATCTACAGAAGAGGGCATCTTAAACTCAAACTCTCTGACAAACCAGGAGATTCTCGGGACAGTTCGGAGGGTTCCGGATAGTCAGAATCCCCCCTTTATTAACCGCTCCTGTACGATG
This sequence comes from Lissotriton vulgaris, assembly GCF_964263255.1. NCBI lineage: Eukaryota > Metazoa > Chordata > Amphibia > Caudata > Salamandridae > Lissotriton > Lissotriton vulgaris. Next base: position 213,360 of record NW_028245109.1, read on the forward strand.
GTTCAGCCACAATGGGAGGGGGTACCAGAACTTCAAGAGAACCAGGAAGATGCACATGATAATCTTGAAGGAGAAGGTGAAATCACGCTGAAATCCATCTGCAAACATCAATGTATAAAATTATTATGGCTCATAAAGAGGAGACGAAAGCAGAGGGGTTGCGGACACAGGGAGCTGTTCGCAAGTTGCAAAATGTGGTCCGCCGACTAGCGAAGTCTTGTACCGAAACCACCACGAGAGTTCAGGAAGTAGAAACCCGGATCTCAACTGTCGAAGACGAGCTTTCTAATCAGAAAACCTCAATCAACGAGATGCAAAAGAATGACCAGGATATAGATTGGAAACTCACAGACTTGGAAAATCGAGCTCGCCGAAACAATCTGCGTATATTGGGGATACCTGAACAGTCAGAGGGAAAAGACGTTCGCCGGTTTGTTGTTGATCTCTGCACAACAGCTTTTCCAGATCTCAAGGACTGGGACTGGGACAAAGAGATCATAAGGGCTCATCGATTTCCCTTTACCCAGAGATGAGACAAGGGCGGGAAACCCAGGGCTATCCTCATTTGCCTGCATAATTATCTTCTCCGAGAACTCTTGTATGGCTTAGCTAGACCATCACAAACTAGGAAGGGGTTGGGGCACGAATTCTTTGTTCGCCCTGATTTTTGTCAGGTAACAGTGCAGCAAAGTTGGAGGCTTAGGCAGCTAATATCACCCATTCAAGCAAAGGGAGGGCAGTTTTTTTTTACTGAATCGTGCTAAATTAAAGGTGGTTTACAAGGGGAAAACAACCTTTTTTTTGTTTTAGAGATTAAAGCGCAGCAATTTCTAGACCCAATGTAAGTCCAATTAAGGAATGATTCATGTACAGGATCAAGTATCCAAGTTTTTTTTCTTCTCCTACTTCTGGGATGGGTGACTTAACTTTAGGGTGTTAAGCGGGTTGGCCAGCACAGGTAGGGAGACTTTCATCTCGACCACTCACCATCAATGAGGACCTTTGTCCTTACGCCTCTGTTGGGTGGGTTTTTTGAGGGTGGGGGGGGGGGAAGGGGGTTGTTCTGGGGGCAAGGAAATACAGCAAATGATCAATCTAAGCTAACTAAGATTAAAATTCTGTTTGCTTCATTGTTGTGGCGATACAATACATTTTATTTATCTAATGCTATCTTCATTGTCTGTGATAGGCCCTTAACATGACAGGATAATGGGTAAAATTTCGATTTGTTTGTGGAATGTATGTGGGCTAAACGATTAAAACAATCAGGGGCCGTCCATTTATTTATTTATTATAGAGTTTTATATAGCGCGAACAAGACCCTTAGGTATCAGAGCGCTTTACATTACATGAAGTAGGTTAGCGATAAAACTTATATAATATAACGATTCAAAATGATAGGAGGTAGGTAATTATACAGCCTTAAGGAGATAAGCATATATATATTTACAGTGACATGAGGTAGAAATTAGGATACAACTTAGTATCAATGTGTTCTTACAGTCCTGGATCATGAATAGTGTCGTACAGAAGTTATCTCCATTAACGCTGGTGACTTTCTCTTTACTTACAATGATGTTCTGTATTGGAACATCTATGTCACAGTGCTAGTGATGAGTTGTTTTACCTATGTAAGAAACTTACTCATCAGGAAGATCTTCGCTTCCCTCTTAAATGTTGCTGTGTTTGGAATTTTTCTAATGTTTGGAGGGAGTGAGTTCCAGATTCTGGGGGCTGCTCCTGAGAAAGCTCTATCATATGTTTTCTTCTTCCTGAAAATGGGTGGTCCCAAAAACAACTCCTTGGCACTCCTGGCTGGTCTGCTTCCTCCTGATAATTCAATTGTCTGGGCAAGGTATCTTGGTGTATTGTAGTGGAGTGCTTAATGGGTGATACATGCTATTTTTAGCTGAATTCTGGCTGCGTAGGGTAGCCAGTTTAAAGCTTTCAGGTGAGGGGCGATATGGTCGAATTTGCTCGATCCGGTTATGAGTCTTTCAGCTGCATTGAGGCATGCTTTTAGTGGTGCTGTGGAAAATTGTTTGAGATCCGCCTTAGAGATGAATGGTTTTTCACTTTTCTAATGTAGTTCAAATGAAAGCTGGCACTTTTTGACATTGCTTTAATGTGGGCTTTCATATCTAGGTTCTCATCCAATGTAATTCCTAGTGATTTCGCTGAGTTACCTAGAGTAGGGGTGCAATTTAGCGCTGTGACTAGTTTGGTCCATTCCTTCACTTCTGTATGGTTCTTTGGAGGAGAAATTAGTAGGAACTCTGTTTTGTGTGCATTTAGCTTCAGATGATTGCTTGTTAACCATTGCAATGACATTTTTAAGGTCTCATTCATTAACTTGATGTCTTCCAGAGATGCGAACTTGATATATATTTACATGTCATCTGCGTACATGTGATAGGATATCTTTGAGTTTTGGAGAATTTCTGTAAGCGGTTCGACATACAGGTTGAACAGTGATGGAGATAATGTAGATCCTTGAGGGACTCCAATTGAGTTAGGGCATGATCGTGAAAGTGATTGGTTGACCAGGAATCTTTGCGTTCTGAAGGAAGGATTCAAACCATTTCAGCACATTTCCAGACATTCCCATCCTGTCATGGAGTCTGGTCAGTAATGTTTCGTGATTTACTGTGTCAAATGCAGATGACGGGTCCAGAAGGAGTAGTAGGCAAGTTCAATTTTTTTTTCTTTTTCCGTAAGACCTTTATTGTACCATAATTGCATTACACAGCAAAGAGCCTACAACCTGGTGGCCGGCTGCGAGATATACAATGACACGGTTTCGTTAGTGATTTACTCAGCCCATCAGCCGACAACGTTAAGTCCGGCGGCGTGAAGTTAGATATATGCATCAATTAATAAACCATTGCGTACTCAGAAAAAATCATAGTCTTACTTTTGTTTTTAGATTGAAAACCGTCTAAGAAACATATAAGAGAATATTTCAAAATAAACATCATTATAGACACTTGAACAGAAATCTTGGCAGTGTTCACGGTGCTCTAAGCCAAGATTTTGACAACGTAATTATATGGTCATAGCAGGTGTTGCGTAATCCGACTATGTCCGGGGCATTTGAACAGGCTATCTCCCGATCGTCTGTCACCCAGTGTTATCGCCACCCTCTTCTATCTATGGGACCGTCTCAACCCTCCACCCCCTTTTCATCTGAACTGGGGATGTCCTCTTCAGGCAGTGGGTCACAAAAGTCACCCCGATATGCATTCCAAGTCAGCCATATTTTATTCCACTTACGGGGGTTCACCCTCGCCGTATAGACCGCTCTTTCTATCAGCATTAGAATGTCCGTGTTTTTACACCATTGTGTTAAGGTGGGTGAATCTGCTGCCCCCCATTTCTGCGCAATATCCCTTTTTGCAACCATAAGGCCTATGGTGGCCCAGAGCTGCCCCTGACGAGTTAGATCATTCGGGTCCCATACATTCAGTAGACATGTGCGGGGGTCTGGAGGTAGGGATGCGTCTAGTGTTTGCGAGATGGTGCGCGTTACCTGCCTCCAATAGTCTACTACCGTGGGACATTCCCAAATAGTGTGTAGGAAAGTTCCCTCCTCCTCCTCTGAGACAGTAGGGATGTGACGCCCTATGGATCTTGTGTAGGGTGGTCCTGGTATAGTAGATCCGATGCAATATCTTAAGCTGTACTAATCGGAACCTGGCCGAAATGCCCGCTTCTTTTGGGGACGCCAGGGCCGCATTCCAGTCAGTATCATCCATTTCTCCCAGTTCGCCCACCCATTTCTCTCGCAGTGTGCTCGTGGGGTCTGGCAGGTTGTTGATCAGTTTGCGATATGTGAGGGAGGTAGCGCTCTGCTGCATAAAGTCAGTAAGCAATCGGTCTTCCATCTGTGAGGATTCCGGAACATCTGTGTCCGCCGGTATTACTGTCAGTAGTGCTTGCCTAATTTGAACATATCTATACGTTTCGTTTGGGCCTAGGTTGTATTGTTGCTGAAGTTGAGAGAAGGGGACCACGGTCCCCTCTGCCCACAGGTCTCCCACCGTTGAAATGCCGATGTTGTCCCACTGTGTGAAGCCTTTGCTTCGCCGCAAACGACCCAGTGCCTTGGTGTCCCACAGCGGGATCAATTTAGTGATTCTACCACTCCATTTCAGTTTCACCTGTACCTTATGCCATAACGCCACGGTGTGCTTCGTGGGTCCTATAAGTTTCGCCGCCAGTCCTGTGTGGTGAAGTGCCGCCAGTAAACTGTGTGTGCCTAGCTGCGCTCGGTCGGCCCGATAAGCTGGATCGTCTTGGGGCGCATGCAGCCATTGGTTGATAATTTTTAGTTGTGTTGCCCAGTAATATATCTGCAGATTCGGCAGCGCAATCCCTCCCTCGTACCAGCTCCTGTTCAGCTTCGCGTGAACAATTCTTGCAGGGCGGTTCCCCCATAGCAAACCTGAAATCATGGTCGTCACCTGCTGAAAGAAGCGCGGTGACACCAAGTAAAGAGTATTCTCCAGTGCATAAAGGAAGCGTGGCAACACCATCATTTTAAATAGCGCTGCCCTCCCCGTCAGAGGCAGTGCCTTCCAATGTTATACATCGCGTCGCAGGCGGTCCAGTGGCGGCTTTAAATTCTTGTCGTAAAATTCAGACGAGTCTTGGGTGACATGGATTCCGAGGTATTTAAAGGAGGACCCCGTAATCACCAGCTGGCAGTCAGGGGGCAGGATTGGCGTTGGGCCGTGCAACACATAGATCACTGATTTCGTCAAAGTTATTGTATATCCGGACGCCATTCCAAGGCTGTCACATAACACAAGGAGTTCCGCTATAGCACGTTCTGGTTCCATCAAATAGACCAGCATATCGTCTGCGTAAAGGGAGACTCTGTCTTCCAAACCCTCTCCCCAGCTGATTCCTTTCAGCAGCGGAGTAGTCCTAATTAGAGTTCCCAATGGTTCCAGCATAAAGGACAGCCTTGGCGTGTCCCCCTGGCCAGTGCTCCATGGACCCTGCGAAGGTTTAACGCGGTACTCCTGTAAGCATAAAGCCTGACTGGTCCGGGTGGATCAATTGCGAGAGGTGGGGCATCAATCTATTAGCCAGGAGTTTCGCCAGGATCTTCGCCTCTGCGTTTAGGAGTGATATTGGGCGATAGGAGGTGCAGTCTGTTGTTGGTTTGCCGGGCTTCAGGATTACCACTATCGTTGCCGTTCACTGATCCAGTGGGAGTTCAGCAAGTTCCAGACTGTCCATATACATTGCCAGGAGCGGCGCACTCAATGTCTCCGACATCGCCTTATACATTCTATGGGAATCCCATTGGGGCCCAGTGCTTTGCCAGATTGCACCGCATTGATGGCCAATTGTATTTCCCCCGTTGTGAGTGCTGCTTCTAGGTCCTCCATCGCTTCCGGTGTATGTGTTTGTGTCGGTATGGTGTTGAGGGCGTTCAACGCCGCCTCCTTCGTCACTGCTACAGTCGGGGTGTATATCTTTTGAAAGTAGTCAGCCAGTTCGCTAACTATAGCTGCCGGGCGTGTGATTAGCGTCCCGTCTGCAGCACTTAGCTGCATGATGCTCTTATTGCCACCCTCTTTCTTATCTAACCAGGCCAGCATTTTCCCTGCCTTGTCCCCCACGTCGTAGATTCTGTGTGTAGCTGCTATGTTGGCTATGGTCTGTTGCTTCATGTGGTCATCGTGTTGCCGTTGACATAACTGCAGCGTATGCAGTGTGTCTGGCGTTGGGTCCGCCATGTGTGCTGTGTTCGCCGTGTGGAGAGCCAGTTCTAGCTCCGTCAGTTCCTGTCTTTGCGTTAGTTTGTGCCCCGCTATTGACGCTATGGCTTGCCCCCTCAAGACTGTTTTGTATGCTTCCCTCAAGATCGAGGGAGATGATACCGTCGCTGTATTTTCGGCTAAGTAATATCGGGTCACTTTCTTTAGGTCTTTCCTTATTGTAGGGACCTTGAGGTATCCGGGATAAATCGGGTATTTTCTTTTTTGGGTCTTCTCTTGGAAAGACAGAGACAGAGTCATTGGGGAGTGATCTGATATTCCCCTGGGTCGGATGTCAATGGTGAGGAGCCCGTCACTTAAAGTCAGAAAATAATCTATGCGTGATAAGCTACTGTGCGTTGAGGAATAATAGGTGTATTGTTGTGTGGTGGGGTGCATATGTCTCCATACATCCGTCAGACCCAGTGCTTCGAGGAAGCCACTGAACCTTGAGGGCCCAGACGTCTGTAACCGGACCGGGAATCTATCTAGCGTCTCGTTGGTAACTGCGTTAAAATCCCCGCCAAGAATAAGGTCTCCCTACGGTAAATCTAGGAGGAATTTCCGCAGTGCCGGCAAGGCGATTGAGTGGAGTGCTGGTGGGATGTAAACTGATACTATGGTTAGCGTTCTGCCTTCCCATTGTCCCTGGACTGCCGCAAAGCGGCCCTGGTCGTCTATTTTGGTGTGTCTGAGTATGATGGGGAATGTTTTCCGTATTAAAATGCCAGTCCCCCTTGAACCGGATGTGAATTCTGAGTGTACTGCCATGTGGTAACCCCTTCTATCTAATGCCTTACATGCGTTGCCCACCAGATGTGTCTCCTGTAGGAGGACCAGTGCTGGGCCTAATCGCTTAATATTTTGCATTACTAATCCCCTCTTAATTTTGTCTCCCAGGCCCCGTACATTCCACGTCAGTATCTGCAGTGGTGTGACTTGCGTCTCCAGATCTCCTCCTGTAGGAGTGTCATTCTGTGAGGTGGGTGCCATTTTGAAAGTGGTTATGTTTATGGGAGCGCTTTGGGCATAGTGGAGCGCGTAGCCTGCCCTTTAGTGACGTCGCCAATGTGTCCTGTCCATCGTGTCCTACCTTAAAAAATAGCGTCAACAATTGAAAAAACAGTTCCCCCCCCCCTACCAACCCACCTCCCTGCCTGCCTGTGTAACGGACCTTGAACTGCCCGCCCCCCAACTTAGCAGAGTGCTCTTCCCCATTGAAACCCATGTTACTTGTTTGCCAGGGTGAAGGTCCCGTAGAGTCCGTGACCCCTCTGCCCTCCTCGGCCTGCCCCCGGCCAGTGTCCAACAGCAGCACGATCTTCAGTGTCGTAGGTCATCGAAATGTTTGCAGTCACCGTGCATTTTCGGATCCCGTCAGTGTTCGCCGTCGTTTGCTGTCTCCCTCGGCGAATGGTCCGGCGTGCCTTGTCGTGAAGCCTGGGAACCGGTGTGGTCATCTTGGTGCTAGTTTCGGTGATTCCTGTTGGAGCGGCGAGGCTCCCCGGTCTGCCTCCATCCCTCCAGCCAATCAAATGCTGCCTCTGGTGTATGAAAGAACCAAGTCTTGTTGTCAGCCACCACTCTCAGTCTCGCCGGGAATAACATTGAGTATGGAAGTTCCCTTGCTCGTAGAGCTTTCTTGACCTCCATGAAGCATTTCCGCCTGCGTGATACTTCGGCTGTGTAGTCCGGGAAGAAGGAAAGTGTTGAGTTTTGCACCCAAATTGGTGGAGAGATTCTAGCCGCTTAAAGGATCGCGTCCCTGTCTTTAAAGTTAAACAACCTTGCCAAGACCGGCCTTGGGGTCGCTCCCGGCTTTGGCTTGCCACCAGGGACTCTGTGTGCTCTCTCCACAGAGAAAAAGTGGGACAGACCCTTGGGTTGAAGTCTGGTCTTTATCAGGTCTTCCACGTAGAGATCCATCGCCGGCGATCCCTCTGATTCCGGAATCCCTAAAATTCAAACGTTATTTCTTCTGGAGCGCCCTTCCTGGTCGTCCAGTTTCTCTTTGAGCAGCTTATTTTCGTGTTCAATGCGTACCATTGCCGTCTGTAATTCCGAGACATCCTCCACAAGTGATTTTGCGACTATTTCCACTTCCTTTATCCTTTCTGTCATCTTGTGGAAGTCCACTCGGAGCAGGGTGATGTCTGTAGATATCATCCCCACCGTGGTCTGCACCTGCGCCAGTGCCCTCATCACGTCTTCCAGGGTGATTTTCTTATTTCCGTCCCCCTCTGGCATCTTCCCAGTGGGTGTTTTTGTTCTCTGTCACTAGTGGGTTGTGCTTCTCGTATGCTATGCGTACTTGTCCAGCCTAGCCTGGGCAGACTTTGTTTTTGGTCCTCTGCCCGCCATCCCGTGCCTTCTGGTGGATTAGCTTTCTTGTCCGGTTGCGATTCCTCCAAAGGCCGCCTATGGGACTCTGTCGTAGTGTCTCTCCGCGGTTCCCCAGGGGAGGGGGGTTCGTCACTCACCGGCGCTGAGGCGCTTAACCACCGTGTTGCTTGTCTGGATTCAATGTTTGAGTGCCCGTTTGACGTTGCTGGTGCGCGATTCCTCCTGTTCCACCGGTTGCCGCCGGTCTATTGTCGATTCCCCCAGAGCCTGATGGCGTAGCAAGGCCTGTGTTGCACGTGGGAGCAAGCTGAGTCTGTACAATGTCTCCCTGTGCAGTGAGTCTTATGCGATCAGAGTGACCCCGCAGAATTCTTGTCAGCTGCCTGAGTTCTATGTCCGATGTAGTAACAACCCTGCCCAGGCGCGACTGTCGTCATGCGGCGTCGTCGAGAAGCACCTCTGCCCGCTCTCCTTTATGTTTTTATGTTCTCCCCCTATGTTGTGAGTGGGCTGGGGGGTGGGGGGGTAGCCATGGGATCGATCCCCACTTCAGTGCAACTTTATGGCTTTGTTGTTGTTGTCCTCCCAGTTTGGTTTGTGGGTGTGTAGAGAAAATAAATTGTGGTAGGTACAGAGATCCCTCTTCCCCTAGTCCTGCACTGTGACCCTCGCCGACTGTATCGCTGTCTTCCTTCCGTACGAGTTAGCGGCGTTTGCCAGTACTGTGGAAGCGCTTGTATACGAGCCGTGGTGTTCGTAAAGACTGCAGAGTTTCTCTGGAAATAAGCAGCGCCCTGCAGTGTTCTTCTGTCGGGTGTAGCGCTGCTTTAGGAAGGGCCGTATTATAAGCTGAACGCGGTATCTTCCTACCTGCGTCAGCGCTGCTGAGCGTTGATTTCCGAGATGTTGTGCGTGTGCACCCAGCCCTGATTCTGTTATTCGGCGGGTCCGGAGGACTGCCCAGGCGTTCCGCTACCGTTGCCGAGTCTTTCCGCCTCGGAGGGAGAGAAGGAGTTCACTTTGGGCACCGACCTTGCCGATGGTAGGGTCGACTTCCTGTCTGGTGCAGCCACGTCGCCTTCACTTCCGCCCAGCCGCTTGTGTCACTGTGGGCCGTAGCTGCTAGTCGGTGTTAGGCCGCTGGGCGGCCGATACGAACCCCTCCCGTGTCCTGTTAAGCACTTGGACCGGATGAACACCGATCGATGCCTCCTGGGCCTCAGGGGCAGTCCTCAGAGGCTGTTAAAATTAGCGGATGATATGTCGGATCTTTGAAGGGGTCACTTCACCCACGGAGCTCTTGCCTCACACAGCCATTCCGCTCGGCTGCTGGCCACGCCCCCGGCAAGTTCGATTTTGGTCTAGGGCCTGTAGTGCATCATCGACAATATGAAGGATCGCTGTTTCCGTGCTGTGTCCTGTTCTGAATCCCGACTGGCAGTCGTCCAGTAGTGATGTGTTGGCTCACTTGACCTTGCACGCATTTCTCAATTAGTTTGGCAAGTAATGGAATATTGGTCACTGGGCGAAAATTATTAGGATCTGCTGGGTCTGCTGTAGGTTTTTTGATGATGGGGACGACTTGACCTGTTTTTAGGCAATCTGGGAGGATCTTTTGGGATAGAGAAGCATTTATTATTTTCATCAAAATTGGAATCACAATATGGCTGATTTCTTTTAGGCATTTTGAAGGGAGTGGGTCGTTGTAGTGGTTGTTAGGTTTGATATCTGAGAGCGTTTTGGCGATGGAATTCTGGTCATATAATTTGAAGGTATCCCATTGTGCCTTATTTTTCTTGCTCTATTATAGACAATGTTTGAAGTAGTATCGATCGTTGACGGTGGTTGGTTGGGAAGGTTGTCAGCTGCACTCCTGAGCTCTCTTTCAAGCGTGTTGGCCTTATCGGTGAAGAATGTTGAGAATTCTTCACAACTTAGTTGCGTTTTTGTAGTCTCTTGGGTGGATTTAGCCAGCTTTTTGGATTGTTGCTTTAAGATTTCAAATAGTTTCCGTGGTCTGTTTTTGGCGTTATCCAATTCTGATCTAATAAATTCCTTTTTGGAGTTGAGGATCTTTTTGTTGTATTCGTTCCTTATTTGTCTGAGGGATTTCAGTTCGGGGGATGATGAGTGTTGTCTCCATTTTCTTTCAGCAAGTCTCAGTTTCCGCCGGTCTTCATTCAGTGTCCCATTAAACCATGGATTTTTAACCTGCTCTGTGACTCTTTTCAGTTTTAGTGGCATGGTGGTATTGACAATATTCACTACTGATGTAGTGTAGTAATATGTTAGATCATTCAAATTCTGCAGGTTGTTAGGTGGCTTTAGGTCCTTCTCACATCTTTCTACTAGTAGATCAATATTGAAATATTTAATGTCCTGCGTCCATTTTTTGAGTTTGATAGGTTGCGTGGTCTTATTCTTTTTCAATGTGGATATCAGGAAGGTTATGGCATGGTGATCTGACCAGTCGCACGGAGCAATTGAGAGGATTGAAGTATCATTGCTTCTCTTCCAGGGGATCCTCATCAATAGTCATAAGCATTAGAATATTCCCGCCCATGCGCGGGACCCCGGAAACAATATATTATATGTGCCCCACATATATATATATATATATATATATATATATATACATATATATATATATATATATATATATTACCTACTGGCAGTCGCCAGTAGGTATATATAGTTAGGATTTTTTCTCTATGGGATTTTTGGAAATTCTATGTCTAATAACTTTGGCGTTTGTGGACGGAATTGGCTGAAATTTTCAGGAAAATGGAACATTTTGTTTCTGAGCAGCCCCTGACAATTTGGGGGGGTTTCATCAAGGGGGGGCCGAGAAAAAAGGGGGGTCCCAAAACACGTTTTTCCCATGTTAATTTCCATAGGGCGGTTGGCCTCACTTTTAGCTCGAACGGCTGAATGGATTTGCACGAAACTTGGCAAAATTGTAGGGACTGTTAGCCCGATGTGCCTTTGCTAGGTCTCAATATATGTGCTCCAGTGGATTTTGAGTAATTTAGGTTCAAAAAAAGATATATATCTGGGCGGAGCCTAACCCCACATCTGATCTGATTGGCTGTCAGCACTTCATCCAAGAAGTGTTGGCAGCCATCTTGGGACCAATATACATGATAGCACCTCATTAAAAAGCATTGTAGTTAATAGAGGGTTTTAGGACTTTAGTTACATTATAAATCATTTGTTGATGGTACCATACTTGTTTTAGGAATTGTGGTGGGTTCTAAGGTGATTTTACCATGTGAAAAAACCTTCTGCTGTGATATCATGAATATTGTTTGAAAGAAAACTAATATCTCATGATTTTCCCACAGTGGTTTGGAAGGGGATCTATAAGCTAAACTGAAAGCATATTTTCTGTAAATTCACATTATCTTTCTCAGTCATGTGAAAATGAAGTCTGACATTCTCAGTAAAACATGTACATCCAACAAGGACAGAGACTGTCAGTTGATTCCTTTGTGTTCTACTGCAGCCTCCTAGAGTGTTCTAAAGAACTAGAGCGCTAACAGTCCTACTTATTACAAAGGTATGGCACACCTGAAGCCATCTTGATTGGAATAAAGTGGTAACTCTTAAAACATTTAATTTAAAAAGAAACAACATGAGGGGGTATATTTTGCCATAGAAAGTATGATTAGTGCTGCAGAATGAAAAATTAAGACACATTTTGAGTGACTTCTCAAATCCTTTTCTATTTCATTAAAACATTCTGACATGCAGTCTCCCAAAATGGCCACCAGAGACAAAAGAGCCCAAATGTAGCCCAAATATCACCCAGATGTAGCCCAAGTATAGCCCAGTAACAGAATGTCCCAGAGCGTTCTAAAGAACAACTAGAGCGCTAACAGTCCTACTTATTACAAAGGTATGGCACACCTGAAGCCATCTTGATTGGAATAAAGTGGTAACTCTTAAAACATTTAATTTAAAAAGAAACATGAGGGGGTATATTTTGCCATAGAAAGTATGATTAGTGCTGCAGAATGAAAAATTAGGGCACATTTTGAGTGACTTCTCAAATCCTTTTCTATTTCATTAAAACATTCTGACATGCAGTCTCCCAAAATAGCCACCAGAGACAAAAGAGCCCAAATGTAGCCCAAATATCACCCAGATGTAGCCCAAGTATAGCCCAATGACAGAATGTCCCAGAGTGTTCTAAAGAACAACTAGAGCGCTAAAAGTCCTACTTATTACAAAGGTATGGCACACCTGAAGTCATCTTGATTTGAATAAAGTGGTAACTCTTAAAACATTTAATTTAAAAAGAAACAACATGAGGGGGTATATTTTGCCATAGAAAGTATGATTAGTGCTGCAGAATGAAAAATTAGGGCACGTTTTGAGTGACTTCTCAAATCCTTTTCTATTTCATTAAAACATTCTGACATGCAGTCTCCCAAAATGGCCACCAGAGACAAAAGAGCCCAAATGTAGCCCAAATATCACCCAGATGTAGCCCAAGTATAGCCCAATGACAGAATGTCCCAGAGTGTTCTAAAGAACAACTAGAGCGCTAACAGTCCTACTTATTACAAAGGTATAGCACACCTGGAGCCATCGTGATGGGAATAAAGTGGTAACTCTTAAAACATTTAATTTAAAAAGGAACAAAATGAGGGGGTATATTATGCAATAGAAGGTATTATTAGTGCTGCAGAAAGAAAAATTAGGGCACATTTTGAGTGACTTTTCAAATCCTCTTCTATTTCATTAAAAAATTCTGACATGCAGTCTCCCAAAATGGCCACCAGAGACAAAAGAGCCCAAATGTAGCCCAAATATCACCCAGATGTAGCCCAATGACAGAATGTCCCAGAGTGTTCTAAAGAACAACTAGAGCGCTAACAGTCCTACTTAATACAAAGGTATGGCACACCTGAAGCCATCTTGATTGGAATAAAGTGGTAACTCTTAAAACATTAAATTTAAAAAGGAACAAAATTAGGGGGTATATTTTGCCATATGAATTATGATTAGTGCTGCAGAAAGAAAAATTAGGGCACATTTTGAGTGACTTCTCAAACCCTCTTCAATTTCATTAAAAAAATTCTGACATACAGTCTCCCAAGATGGCCACCAGAGACAAAAGAGCCTAAATGTAGCCCAAATATCACCCAGATGTACCCCAAGTATAGCCCAATGACAGAATGTCCCAGAGTGTTCTAAAGAACAACTAGAGTGCTAACAGTCTTACTTATGACAAAAGTATGGCACACCAGAAGCCATCTTGATTGGAATGAAGTGGTAAGTCTTAAAACACTCAATTTAAAAAGGAACAACATGAGGGGGTTAATTTTACCATAGAAAGTATGATTAGTGCTTCAGAAAGAAAAATTAGGGATCATTTTGAGTGACTTCTCAAATCCTCTTCTATTTCATTAAAAAAAATTCTGACATGCAGACTGAAACATGCACTTTGAATACCAGCAGCAGACGTCCCTGGTGAGCAGTAGCTTTACTACAGTGATCTAATGTGCCACTAGAGTGCTAACATTCAGAATTTATGGAAAATTTGTGACACATCTGAATGCGTTCTTGATGGAACCAAAGTAAACAAGCATTGAAAATGCAATAGATCTCGCCCTCGTTTAAGTTAAAGCCATTCTGTTTGTAATGAGGTGGCTTTTTAGCTTTGCTTTTATTAGTGTTTTTTCAACTTTCATGTAAATAACATGCATCTGTATGCATATAAGTATATGTATGCATGCATTTATGTTTGTATTTATATAGATATACAGATGATATATGTTTATATATGTATGTATATATATATATATTCACTGAAAAAACCATAGGCTATAGACCATATATAGTTAGGAATTAGCATTTACAGAACCTTGAAAATTCACTGAAAAAACCATAGGTTATAGACCATATATAGTTAGGAATTAGCATTTACAAAACCTTGAAAATTCACTGAAAAAAACATAGGTTATAGACCATATATAGTTAGGAATTCGCATTTACAAAACCTTATTTTACTCACACAAAACCATTGAAATTCCATATATAGTTAGTTGCACTAACTATATATCGCGCACCCGCAATCCACTGCTGATGATGTCACATATTACATCATTCATGACATGGTCAGTGACATCACTGATGACATCACTGATGACATCTCAAATGACATCACTGATGACATCACTGATGACAACATCCAGTGACTGTATGTTTCTGTAAAGTTAAAATATGTCTTACATATTGAAGAATGAGTGGATGTATAAGTGTCTGGATGAAGGATTTAGTAGGTGCATGACTGACTGTATGAGTGAGTGATTAAATGTGTCTCACTGAGTGCATGGGTTAGTGACTAAACTGTCTTAATTTGTGCATCATTATGTCTGTTGTTCTGTAAACTGTTGCATGTGTTGATAAGTAGCTATATGAGTAACTATATGGGTTATTGATTGGTTGCCCAAGTATTTGTATGGGAGACTGAGTGTGTGTGTGGGTGGCTGGGAGGTGTATGACTCTGTGCATAGATGTGTGAGCAGTTGATTCACTAGATGTATGGTTTCAAAAGTGCATGTGGAAACAGCTGTATGGGCGGTTGACTGTGTGCATGAGTGTATTGGTGAGTGAATGGATATCTCAGTGCTACATGTCAAAGTAAGTACATATGTAAAACACAGTACATGTGAGAGTTGACATATATAAATAACTGTGCATAAGAGCCAGTGAATGTGTGAGTGGCTGTATGGATCATTGTGAACTTGTATCAGGGATTGTATAAGAGAGTAAATATGTGTTAGTATATGTTTGAATAAGTAAAGTTTGTATAACTGTATAGTTGAGGAAATGGAGGTGTGATTGATTCTTTGCATGACTGACTAGGTGTGTGAGTAACTCCATGGATGAGTGACAGTCTGTGAGTGTCTGTTTACACTGATTGTATCTAAGGTTATATTAGAGTCTGAAGAGGTTCATCGTATTATCACATGAATGATATCATCAGTGATGTGATCAGTAATGTCAAATGAGATGTCATCAGTGATGTCATCAGTGATGTCATTTGAGATGTCATCAGTGATGTCATTTGAGATGTCATCAGTGATGTCATCAGTGATGTCACTGACCATGTCATGAATGATGTAATAAGTGACATCATCAGCAGTGGATTGCGGGTGCGCGATATATAGTTAGTGCAACTAACTATATATGGAATTTCAATGGTTTTGTGTGAGTAAAATAAGGTTTTGTAAATGCGAATTCCTAACTATATATGGTCTATAACCTATGTTTTTTTCAGTGAATATATATATATATATATATATATATATATATATATATTACCTACTGGCGATAGCCAGTAGGTATATATAGTTAGGATTTTTTCTCTATGGAACTTTTGAAAATTCTATGTCTAATAACTTTGGCGTTTGTGGACGGAATTGGCTGAAATTTTCAGGAAAATGGCACATTTTGTTTCTGAGCAGCCCCTGAAAATTTGGGGGGGGGGTCGTCAAGGGGGGGCCGAGAAAAAAGGGTGGTCCCAAAACGCATTTTTCCCATTCATTTTTCCATAGGGCGGTTGGCCTCACTTTTAGCTCGAACGGCTGAATGGATTTGCACGAAACTTGGCAAAATTGTAGGGACTGTTAGCCCGATGTGCCTTTGCTAGGTCTCAATATATGTGCTTCAGTGGATTTTGAGAAATTAACGTTTAAAATAAGATATATATCTGTAACAGCGCTCCGGGCAGCGCTCCGGTTCGCGTACTTTTCGCGTAACGGAACTTTGCGATGCGAAGCTGATTGGCTCTCCGGTGTCTGTCAACATTCTAAACAGTCCGGAGCGGCCGCCATCTTGTCTCTCGGTAGGATCGAGAGACAAGAGGAGGCCAAAACAAAGGGGGAAATGAAGGAAAGAGGGCAAGGTAGACCCCTTCTGACCCCCTAGGATTGATGAGGGGGATATTATAAAGCCACGCGGGGCCAAAAAAAATTCTGATTTTTTCGCCGTAGAGACGCGTCTTGGTACGCAAACCGGGCAGCTAACCGGGAAGCTAACCGGCAGTGTAATGGGAGTCTGAGGAGAAGCTGATTGGCTGTTATCATTGTAAACAGTCTGGAGCGGCCGCCATCTTGTCTCTCTGTGGGATCGAGAGACAAGAGGTGGAAAAAAAAAAGGTGTAAATGAATGAAAGGGGTAAGGCAGACCCCTCCTGAACCCCTAGGATTGATGAGGGGGCTATTAAAGTTCCCTGCGGGGCAAAAGAAAAAAAAATTGTGATTTTTCGCGGTAAAGGTGCTTCCTGGTACGTTAACCGGGCAGCTGACCGGCAGCGTAACGGGAGTCCGACATATTGTGTTTTTTGAACGTTTGTGATATGTGCACATGTGGATTTTGTCTAATTAAGGTTAAAAAAATATATATATATCTTTAAGCGTGTTCTGGCGCGCTTACGTTTTGGGTTTGGTTTGCGCTGCAGAGACGATACGTCACGGTTATGCGATGCATCATGAGGCGTCTCACGGGCTACGTGATACGTCACTTAATAAAGAATATATTTTACAGCTATAGATATTAGCTTTTAAAAAACCAATGAAATTCACAGAAAAAACCATAGGTTATAGACCATATATAGTTAGTAATTTGTATTTACAAAACCTTGAAAATTCAATGAAAAAAACATAGGTTATAGACCATATATAGTTAGGGATTAGCATTTAAAAAACCTTATTTTATTTGCACAAAACCATTGAAATTCCATATATAGTTAGTTGCACTAACTATATATCGCGGACCCGCAATCCACTGCTAATGATGTCACATATTACATCATTCATGACATGGTCAGTGACATCACTGATGACATCACTGATGACATCTCAAATGACATCACTGATGACATCACTGATGACATCTCAAATGACATCACTGATGACATCACTGACATCTCATTTCACATTACTGATTACATCACTGATGATATAATTTATGTGATAATACATCTTCAGACTCTAATATAACCATAGATACACTCAGTGTAAACAGGCACTCACAGACTGTCACACATCCATGGAGTTACTCACACACCTAGTCAGTCATGCAAAGAATCAATCACATCTCCATTTCCTCAACTATACAGTTATACACACCTTACTTATTCAAACATATACTAACACATATTTACTCTCTTATACAATCCTTGATACAAGTTCACAATGATTCATACAGCCACTCTCACATTCACTGGCTCTTATGTTCAGTTATTTATATATGTCAACTCTCACATGGAGTGTGTTTTACATATGTACTTACTTTGACATGTAGCACTGAGATATCCATTCACTCACCAATATACTCATGCACACAGTCAACTGTCCATACAGCTGTTTCTACATGCACTTTTGAACCCATACACCTAGGGAATCAACTGCTCACACATCTATGCACAGAGTTATACACCTCCCAACCACCCACACACATACTCAGTCTCCCATACAAATACTTGGGAAACCATTCAATAACCCATATAGTTTCTGATATAGCTACTGATTTAAACATGCAGCAGTTTACAGAACAACATAAATAATGATTGCCAAATTAAGACACTTTAATCACTAACCCATGCACTCAGTGAGACACATTTAATCATTCTCTCATACAGTCAGTCATGCACCTAGTAAATCCTTCATCCAGACACTTATACATCCACTCATTCTTCAATATGTAAGACATATTTTAACTTTACAGAAACATACAGTCACTGGGTGTTGTCATCAGTGATGTCATCAGTGATGTCATTTGAGATGTCATCAGTGATGTCATCAGTGATGTCACTGACCATGTCATGAATGATGTAATATGTGACCTCATTAGCAGTGGATTGCGGGTCCGCGATATATAGTTAGTGCAACTAACTATATATGGAATTTCAATGGTTTTGTGCAAATAAAATAAGGTTTTTTAAATGCTAATCCCTAACTATATATGGTCTATAACCTATGTTTTTTTCATTGAATTTTCAAGGTTTTGTAAATGCAAATTCCTAACTATATATGGTCTATAACCTATGGTTTTTTCTGTGAATATATATATATATATATAAGCAATTGCAGCCAAATAAACAGTAGAGCTGAATTATGCTGTAAAGAATTTCTACCATACATTAATGCTTAGAAAGCAGTAGACATTCTTATAACTCACTGAAAGCATAGAAAGCTCCCAGGCTGCATTGCAAACACACAGTCTAAAAAGACTGAAAAGCTAACCTGTAGCTGCATGTAATAAAAAACTGACACCGTGCCTTTAAGGCACTCATGACCCCCAGTATCCCATCATGCCTCAGGGGTGACAGTTGGGTCAGTTGTTCTTTCCGGCTCCTTCAGGAAGGACCCTGGTAACACAGCTCCACTCATTTCTGGCTTTTCTGACAGACATTTGCTTCAATTTTCTACCTTTTGGACTTACTTTGACTTTTAACACCTTGTCAAGTAAGGTTTCTGTCTTTTCAGACAGTTTTTGTTTGGCATTTTGTTTTAAAATGCCTTCTCTTTTTGACAACTGTCCTTCTTGTGGCAACAAGAAGGCAAAGTCAGACAGTCATGATGTCTGTATACTTTGCTTGCTTGATCATCATGATCCTAAGGACTGTCCTCACTGGGAACGCCTGTCTGAGAGAACTCTCAAGGACAGAGAAAGAAACCGCATTTATGGACTGGCTCAAAGGTCCACTAGAGGAAGATCTCTAGTGAAGAAGGGCAGCAAGAGGGTCAGAAGTCCTTCTAAAGGCAAGTCTTTGCGTCCTTCAACTTCAACGTCGGGCTCGGCGCTGAAGAAACATCTACCAGTGAGTTTTCCAGCTGAAAAACTACCATCGACAGCGGGCTCGCTGTCGAAAAGAAGATCAGGTTTGTCACCGACGTCGGATGCCAGCTCCGTCGGCGAAATCCCCTCCGCCGTCGTCAACCAGGCGACGATCGGCGTCGAGGGAGGTCACGCCTCCGCCGTTCTCAACAGGGCGGCAATCGGCGTCGAGGCCAGTGACTACTCCGCCGTCGTCAACCGGGCGGCGATCGGCGTCTAGGACCAAGACCCCTCTGCCGTCGTCAACTAGGCGACGTTCGGCGTCGAGGACAAGGATCCCTCCGTCGTCATCTCGACGTCGTTCGGAGTCGAGGACCAGGACCCCTCCGCCATCGTCAACTCGGCGAAGATCGGCGTCTAGGACCAAGACCCCTCCGCCGTCATCAACCCGGCGACGATCGGCGTCGAGGGGCGGCACACCTCCGCCGTTGCCAACTCGAGGACGATCGGTATCGAGAAGTGTGACTCCCCCGCCGACGTCAACAAGGCGACGTCCGGTGTCGAGGACCAAGACCCCTCTGCCATCGACAACCAGGCGTCGAGGAGGCGATCTCCGTCGATGTCTCGTCGACGTTCAGCGTCGAGGACGTCCAGGGTTCCTCCGCCGTCGTCACGTAAACACTCGACATCGAGGGAGAAAGCTCCGTCGGCAAGTCATCGTCGTTCGACGTCGAGAGACCATCATTCTTCGCATCACTCATCGTC
The DNA here is from genome assembly GCF_964263255.1 of Lissotriton vulgaris. Lineage (NCBI taxonomy): Eukaryota > Metazoa > Chordata > Amphibia > Caudata > Salamandridae > Lissotriton > Lissotriton vulgaris. The sequence continues at coordinate 233,033 of NW_028245109.1, forward strand.
AAGACATCCGACATCGGAAGTGATGGCTCCGTTGACGCCCCGGAGGCGGTCGGCGACGAGGGGAAGAGTTCCATCGTCGATGCATGGCGATTCGACGATGAGGCGTCATTCTTCACCGTCGAGAGCTGGATCGATGTCAAGGCACTCTGCGATTCTGGTTACGGAATCAACTTCGCGTCATTCATCTTCCCAGTCTTCTTATTCCTCCAGATCATCTGCAAATACCAGAAGTCCTGTCCGGAAATCTCCACCACGTCGGCCGGAGGTTTCTGCTCCTGGGGTGAGGCTGTCCCCTAGATGGAATGCGCCACTGCAAAATTGGCAGGACTCGGGGGGGCTACGGAACGCCTTCGGCAGTACGTCAGCCCGGAACATAGATCTCCGCTGCAAAGGCTGGTTGCTGAAGTAGACAGAGTCAGTCCTCCCAGACAACAGGCAGCACGTTCACCTGAAAGGAGGCCAGATAGATCTCGTTCTCCAAGAAGGAAGGAACGTCCAAGAAGATCTTGTTCTCCAAGGAGAGAGGAGCGTCCAAGAAGATCTCGTTCTCCAAGGAGAGAGGAACGTCCCAGATGGTCTCGTTCACCGAGAAGGGAAGAGCGTTCCAGAAGATCGGGCGAGAGGCGACACAGTTCCCATCGCAGGAGCAGAAGAACTCCTTCCACCTCTTCTACTTCCTCTACCCAATCTTCCACTAGGGATTACATCCCTACTCTCACAGACAGCCCTATTGTCCAGATCTACTCCACGGAATCCGATTGATGCTTATAAGGGTCAACCTCCAAACGTCACAAGCCCTCTTGTATAAACACACAGAGGCCTTGAGCCATTAGGCGAGGGATAACAGAACAGAACAGGGAAGGGAAGGGTCAGCTGGGAAAGGGATATACCTGTAACGACAAGAACATATACTTAGTACCACTCAAGTGACAACAGTCTACTCTCATTAATTCTCACTAAAAATGAACCCTAAGTACCTTATGGTATGAAAGAAACCAGCCTTGGCGAAAACACCTCAATCACCTCTTGACATTCAATGAAACCTATAGGAACACAAACATAGGTCAAAGAATAGTTACACCTTCTAGGACACATAGACCACCTGATTCGTCCCCTGCATCCAACATACCATGACAAAATGCAAGAGGGTTGAATAACTGGATTCTGGTAAATATACAGCTCCTGGCTGAGTTAGAACAAGAAAACAAAGATCCACAGGTATTCTGGAATAATGTCAAGTTCCTTATTTGCAGAAACGGTAGTGCATGGGACGCAAGAACCACATCACTCCGCTCTACTAGTCATAAGGGTAATAATCAATACACAGCGAAGTTCCCAGCAGTAGTCAACACAAATCAACGTATTCGCTGTTTCGAGTAGCGAGTAAACCTCCTCGCTTCTGGAAGTCAAGAAACAGTGTAAGGCATGACGCTTTCAGTGCACGGTAGCGTGTGGTTTCGACCACCACTGCGCAACGCGGACTGTAACCTCCTAGACCAATTTAGACAGTACTTAAAAGGGCGGATCTCTTTGGTGCTCTCCTAGAAGGGTACTGCACTCCAAACGAAAAGAGAAACAGCAACGCGTGGCAGTTAACCAACGCGCTCCGCTCTCTAAAGAACAAACAAACACGGCGAAGCGGAAAGCCCGCCCGTGTTTACCATGGCGCACACAGCAGTTCCGATCCTACCTGGATCGCGTGGGCACTTCAGGATCCAAACAGGCACAGACCCAGATAGCCAACGAGCGGCCGAACAGCGTCTCCAACCGGCTCCCGGAACCAACCAAGAATTACACGCAACAGGAAGCGTGTGGTGATTGTACAAATACTCCCCTTCACCGGGGAGTCTGGGAGTTGTAGTTCAAACTCCTGTTTCCGACTACTATGACCGTTAACCAAGCGCTGGCACCCACAAGTGTCCAGCAATGCAGGCGCAACCTGGAAATCCCTGACAGTATGTCCTCCCTCCTAGCGCCTTCTAGGGCCAGGCCGCCGAGGGAACCTACGGTGATATGAACGTACAGCCTCAGGAGCATGGATGTTCTGCACAGGATCCCAAGAATCATCCTCAGCCGAGTACCCTTTCTAGGAAACCAGATACCACAACACACCCCTCCGATATTTGGAGTTCTTGATACTCCTCACCATATACTCATAACCACCATCACATGATACAGGAGGAGGCGCACGCCTCCTGGCACCAAAAGCCGGTTTCAATAAGTTTCAATGAAACACTGGATGGATTCTGAGTGTACCAGGTAGTTTCAACTTGTATGCCACTGGATTGACCTGTTTTGTGATGACATAAGGACCAATGTTTCGGGGGTGAAAGATACTGCGCAGTTTGAATCGGATATTCCTGGTGGAAAGCCATACTTTATCCCCTACAGCATATGTAGGACCTGATCTCCGATGTTTGTCCTCTCCTTTTTTGTACTCAGCCTTAGCTTTCTGCTGATGAGCTCTGATCTTTTTGTGCACAAATGTATTTTACGTATGTGCCCCAAAACCGTAGGTTGATCAGCTACCCCTTGCGGAATGCTGATGGGAAGAATACGGGCATCGAAACCATAGGTGGCACAAAAGGGCGAGACCCCCAGTGAACTGTGCCAGGGGTTGTTGTACGCCACTTCGGCCATCCACAACAGGGAGACCCATGAGTCCTGAGCTTCAGCAGCATAGCATCTGAGGTATTTTTTCAGTATTAGCTTCAGTCTCTGTCTGCCCATCAGTCTGAGGGTGAAAGCTAGTGGAGAGAGAAGACTGAATCTGCATGGCCTTGCACCAAGCCTTCCAAAACCGGGCGATAAATTGTGGTCCCCTATCTGAGATTATCACCTCAGGTATCCCATGAAAACGAACAACATTGCTCAGCAGCAACTGTGCTGTTTGACTGGCGGTGGGGAGATTCACACATGGAATGAAATGTCCCATTTTAGTGAGACTATCAATTACCACCAGGATAGCTGTTTTGTCTTGATCTGGGGGTAATCCTGTAACAAAGTCAACACTGATGGTCTGCCAAGGCTTTTGTGGCGTGGGTAGAGGCATCAGCAGTCCCATCTTTTTTCCTGTCTCGTTCTTGGACCGGGCACACTCCTCACAAATTTTTACCCATGTAGTTACATCACCCATGATGGTTTCCCACCAGAAATGGCGTTGCAACAGCTGAACCGTCTTGTTCACTCCTGAGTGACCAGCCAATAAGGTATCATGACAACACTCGAAAGCCTTCTTCCTTAAGACTACGCTAGGTAGAAACAATTTGCCATCTTGAAAAGGTAACCCTTGCTTCAAGGTACGACCACTCCCATGAGTAGCCCACGTCACCCAAGCATCACGAGATCTTGCTTTGCGTATCACATCCAAGAAGGTGTTTGCCTGAACTATGCAAACCACTTTTCCTGGATCTACTATCGTCTCGTAGGATTTCTCACTAGAAACATCGCCAGTATGAGCCTGCCTGGACAGGGTATCGGCTTTCCTGTTCTCCACCCCAGGTCTATACGTGATAATGAAATCATATTCAGAAAAAAACAACATCCACCTCATCTGTCTTTGGGTGAGGTTCCTTGCTGTTTTCATGTACTGAAGATTTCTGTGATCTGAGAACACGGTGACAGGGAACGCCGCGCCCCACAGATGTTGGCGCCATTCCTGGAAAGCTTTCTTTATCGCTAACAGCTCTTTCTCGGCTATTGTATAGTTAGTCTCAGCTGGGCACAACTTTTTGGACATGTAAGCCACGGGATGTAATTGCCCCGTGGTCTGATTCCTTTGTGTCAGGATCGCCCCTATCGCTGTGTCTGAGGCATCCGCTTCCACTATGAACGGTAGTTCTGGTTTGGGATAGGCCAAGATCGGGGCGGTGGTAAAGGCTTATTTCAGAGTCATGAAAGCGGTATTCGCTTCTTGAGACCAGAGAAAAAAAACTCCCTTTCTGAGTAGCTTAGACAGAGGTGACGCTACCAAAGAAAATTGCAAAATGATCCTACAGTAATAGTTTGCAAAGCCCAAGAAGCTCTGGACCTCTTTTACACTAGAGGGGATCGGCCACTCTTGGACTGCTTTCACTTTTCTCTCGGACATTTGCAACCCAGTAGGACTCAAAATCACCCCCAGGAACTCCACCTCAGTCACACTGAATTCGCATTTACTCAGCTTACAATAGAGTTTGTTTTCCCCCAATCTCTGTAAGACCTGAGTAACATGGTGCCTGTGGTCCTCGGTTTTGTCTGAGTAAATGAGAATGTCGTCGATATAGACGACCACATATACGTCCACAAACTCCTTCAAGACATCGTTAAGAAAATACTGAAATGCCGCCGGGGCGTTGCACAACCCAAACGGCATAACAGTATATTCATTCAATCCGTAACGAGTCTTGAAGGCAGTTTTCCACTTGTTTCCTTCTTTAACACACACCAGATGGTACGCACCCCTTAAGTCCAAACGGGTGTATATCTGGGCATCCCTCACTTGATCTAATAGGACCGAAATGAGGGGCAAAGGATATCTGTTTCTTACTGTGTTTTTATTCAATACCCGATAGTCCACACAGGCCCTCAATTCTCCATTAGCTTTTTTGATAAAAAACAAAGGAGAGGCTGCTGGGGATCTAGAGGGCCTAATGAACACAATCTCAACATAGTGATCAAGGTATTTTTTTAGGTGCGCAGTCTCAGGCACCGACAGTGCGTAAACACGACATGACGGTAGTGTGGCTCCCTCCACCAGATCTATTCGACAATCATACACCCGGTGTGGGGGTAGTTGTTCTGCCTGGCTTTCGCTAAAGATGTCCTCGAAACACTGATATTCAGAGGGTAGGATAACCTTTTTTTCCGCTGCAGTAGCCACTACCACCGGAAGAAAAAAGGCAGCTGTTGGTTGTATCTGGGGATTGTTCAGATGTTTTTTGCATTCCTCCGACAAAAACCGGACTTCCTTTCTTTTTCCAATCGATCAAAGGGTTGTGATGGCTTAGCCAGGGCATTCCCAGAATGACCTCATATTGAGGGGCTTCTATAATGTTTAAGGTTAGTTCCTCTCTATGCCTTCCCTCTGGTCCCTCGAAAGATAACTCCACTATGTCGGTCTGCTCTGTAATGAGGCCAGATATCAGAGGTTTTCCATCCACTGCCAATACCTCCTTGGGGGTCTTACTAGTTACTTTGACTAGGGACAACGAGGTTACTAAACTGCTATCTATAAAGTTCCCTGTGGCCCCAGAGTCAATCATGACCTTGACCAGATGTATTCTCCGCTGACTCTCTAAACTCATCGGGAGAACAATATGTGTCTCAGTATCTTGCAAAGCCAGAACTATTAACGAAGGGATTTTCAAAGGTTGGGATTCCCTATGTGTTTCCTGGGGGTTCTCTATCACTGCCTCGGTTACCCCTACCAAGGAAACCGCTATCCTTTTGCTTTTGTTCCATCCCCCAGATGTCTTTGGTTTTGTGGGACACTCTTTAACGTAATGCCCTTTTTTCCCCAGCAATAAAGACATAACCCCAGGGCTCTACGACTTTCTTTTTCTTCCTTAGATAAGGGCGCTCTTACCGCTCCGATCTCCATGGGCTCTGAGCTAGAATCAGAGGAGGGCAAGGATCTCCGAGGGGCAGACTCGGATCCAACCGAAACCCTGTCCCACCTTCTTCTTTCCCCTCCTCTTTCGCTTTGTCGGCCATCTAATCGCAAAGTTAAGTTTATCATATCAGTGCAGGTAACAGGTTGAGGGTCTATCTGTGCTATGATGTCTTTTAGTCTATCTCTCAACCCTTGGTAGAAAAGCGACATTCTCTTTTCCTCTGGCCATGATGTCTCTGCCACCAATCTGTTAAAGTCCGTCAAGTATGACACTAAATCCCTCCTACCCTGCCTAAGGGTGAGCAGTTCTCTGTCAGCGCTGAAAGTGGTGGCGCGCCTATCGAAAGCCCTCTCAAATTCAGCACGGAAGGTGGTCCCATCTGATAGTATAGCATCATTATTCCTCACCAAGGGTACTGCCCAATTGGCGGCATCCCCGATCAGATATGAAATGGCAAAAGCCACCCTCGAGTGATGTTTTGGGAAAGAGTCCGGTTTGCAAGAGAAATGAAGCATGATCTGCGTTAAAAACTCCTGTGTCTTAGCTGGATCGCCAGAATAACGCTCTGGACTAGCCAAAGGAATGGGTGGGGGGATGGTGACCTGCACCTGCGAAGAGGATGCATCAAAAGAGTTATGGCTCAGTCTTTCTACCTTATCCCTTAATGTAGCTGCTTCAGTCTTGGATGCAGCTAACTCTTGCTGCACCAACACCAAGGCTTGGAGCACATCTTCCAAAGTAGCCATTATAAACACAACCAAATCGGGTAGAGCTAAATTTGTGGGCGTGTAATTCTGTCAAGATCTGCTCCACGGAATCCGATTGATGCTTATAAGGGTCCACCTCCAAACGTCACAAGCCCTCTTGTATAAACACACAGAGGCCTTGAGCCATTAGGCGAGGGATAACAGAACAGGGAAGGGAAGGGAGGGGTCAGCTGGGAAAGGGATATACCTGTAACGACAAGAACATATACTTAGTACCACTCAAGTGACAACAGTCTACTCTCATTAATTCTCACTAAAAATGAACCCTAAGTACCTTATGGGTTGAAAGAAACCAGCCTTGGCAAAAACACCTCAATCACCTCTTGACATTCAATGAAACCTATAGGAACACAAACATAGGTCAAAGAATAGTTACACCTTCTAGGACACATAGACCACCTGATTCGTCCCCTGCATCCAACATACCATGACAAAATACAAGAGGGTTGAATAACTGGATTCTGGTAAATATACAGCTCCTGGCTGAGTTAGAACAAGAAAACAAAGATCCTCAGGTATTCTGGAATAATGTCAAGTTCCTTATTTGCAGAAACGGTAGTGCGTGGGACGCAAGAACCACATCACTCCGCTCTACTAGTCATAAGGGTAATAATCAATACACAGCGAAGTTCCCAGCAGTAGTCAACACAAATCAACGTATTCACTGTTTCGAGTAGCGAGTAAACCTCCTCGCTTCTGGAAGTCAAGAAACAGTGTAAGGCATGACGCTTTCAGTGCACGGTAGCGTGTGGTTTCGACCACCACTGCGCTCTGCGGACTGTAACCTCCTAGACCGATTTAGGCAGTATTTAAAAGGGCGGATCCCTTTGTTGCTCTGCTCGAAGGGTACTGCACTCCAAACGAAGAGAGAAACGGCAACGCGTGGCAGTTAACCACCGCGCTCCGCTCTCTAAAGAACAAACAAACAAGGCGAAGCGGAAAGCCCGCCCGTGTTTACCATGGCGCACACAGCAGTTCCGATCCTACCTGGATCGCGTGGGTACTTCAGGATCCAAACAGGCACAGACCCAGATTTGCCGACGAGCGGCCGAACGGCGTCTCCAACCGGCTCCCGGAACCAACCAAGAATTACACGCAACAGGAAGCGTGTGGTGATTGTACAAATACTCCCCTTCACCGGGGAGTCTGGGAATTGTAGTTCAAACTCCCGTTTCCGACTACTATGACCGTTAACCAAGCGCTGGCACCCACGAGTGTCCAGCAATGCAGGCGCAACCTGGAAATCCCTGACACCTATCTCCAGAGTCTCTCCAGTGGACGACATCAATACCTATCTGGATGTCCTGCAGAGAGGAGCGAAGAAATTAACAAGTGACGACCACAGTAATTTTTGAGACATTGCACCAAAAATCTTCTTCCCGTCCGTTACTTCCTTTAGTCCCAGGAATCATGGAACCAGTCAAGAACATTTTCCTCACCCCTGCAACCATCAGAGCAGTGCCGGCTCGTATACAAAAGAAATACAAGCCTGCTGATTCGGACCCAGTCTTTGTCAAATCTGATCCACCAACGGATTCAGTGATTGTGGCAGCGGCTCGAAAGACCCATGCAGTCGCTCCTTCATCTTCTGTCCCACCAGATAAGGACAGTAAGACACAGGGCTCATGGGGGTCGCAAAGTTTGTAATGCTGCCGCTTCTGCCCTGAAGGTATCCAGTGCGTCCGCGCTGCTGGGAAGGTATGACAGAGCCTTATGGGACTCGATGGAGCGCTTCAAAGCCAAGCTCCCGAAGGAAGACCAAAAGGACTTTGAAGAAACACTGACGGAAGGCAGTCTGGTGGCAAACCAAATGATAAGCACCGCAACGGACGGTGCAGTGTTGGCGGAGCACTCTTATTCGCATGGAGTTTGCGCCAGAAGGTCTTCTTGGTTGCGCTTAACAGGCCTTAAACCGGATGCTCAAGAACGCATCTTGAATCTTCCTTTCTCTGGGTCCTCGCTCTTCGGGGAACACCCAGATGAGGAGATGAACCGGATGAAAACCGAACTGGACACGGTAAAAGCAGTCGGTTTGGAGAAGAAGAAAGAATTCAAACAACGCTTCAAATCCAACAAGGGCAGAGGGGCTCAACAGAGGGTTCAAACCCCTCAGTGGTCCCAGAACAAAAATCAGGGGAAAACCCACTTTCGAGGAGGCAAATCCAACAGGGGTAGAGGAGGTCATCAGCAGTCCTCGTCCACAACAAGAGGAGGGAAAGCTTGAGCAGTGGCTTCCTCTAGTGCCATTACCCACTCCAGTGGGAGGAAGTGCTTCGCAACATCTGGCAGAGTGGGTCAGCATCACAAAAGATCGTTGGGTGCTGAATATACTGCGCAATGGATATGCGCTACGTTTCCGTGCGATCCCAAAGTCCATACCTCCGAAAAAGTCTTGCCCTTACCAACTAAACCTTCTCCAAAGAGAGGTCAAGTCTCTTCTTCAAAAAAGAGCCATCAAGGAGGTGCCTCCCTCTCAAAGGGGAAAAGGAGTCTACTCCAGATACTTTCTTGTCCCCAAAAAAGATCAGGAGGACAAGTTCAGACCCATCTTGGACCTTCGCCTTCTGAACAAGGTGGTGGTCAAAGAAAAGTTCCGCATGTTGGCTCTTCACCATATATGTCCACATCTTCAAGTAGGGGATTGGATGTGTTCGGTGGATTTGCAAGATGCGTACTTTCATATTCCAATCGCCCTTCGCCATCGGAAGTACTTGAGATTCATGGTAGGAAGCAAGCACTACCAGTACAATGTGCTGGCCTTCGGACTCAAGTCAGCACCACGAGTCTTCACCAAATGGATGGCAGTGGTTGCAGCTTATCTACACAAGAAGGGACTCTTCGTCTATCCATACCTGGATGACTGGCTCCTAAAAGGCTCATCTCCCCGACAGGTACTCAGCGACTTTCAACTGTGCCTACAGCAGCTACACAAACTAGGCCTCCATGTGAACATGGAGAAGTCTGTCCAACAACCAACCCAGAGCATCCACTACCTGGGGGCAGATCTGGACACAAGTTTGGGAAAAGCGTTTCCTTTGGAGGAGAGACTATCATCTATGAAGCAGAAGTGCAGAACTCTCCTCCAGTCTTGGATTCCAACAGTCAAACAGGTAGCTTCCCTGCTGGACTCCATGGCATCCTGCATTTTTCTGATACCAAACGCCAGACTGAGAATGCGGCCTCTGCAGCAGGCTCTAGAGGACCAGTGGGACCAAGCGACAGGGAATTGGGAGGATCGGATCAGTCTGTCCCAGGCAGCGAGGACTTCCATCCTGTGGTGGACTCGCCCGCAGAATGTGTTGCTGGGTGTGCCTTTTCACCAACCTCTTCCGACACTGTACGTGGTCACAGACGCTTCTCTAGAGGGCTGGGGAGCACACATGGGGTGCCTTCAAATTCAAGGTCGGTGGTCAACTCCGCACCAAACCTACCACATCAACATGCTGGAGCTTCGGGCAGTTCATCTGGCTCTCAAGGCTTTTCTTCCAGCTATAAACACCGACTCAGTCCTAGTTCAGACAGACAATACCACCACCATGTTCTATCTGAACAAACAAGGAGGCACACGATCTCGCCCTCTCTACCTGGAGGCTCAGGCGATCTGGCACTGGCTTCTGCCTCGGGGCCTATCAGTAGTGGCAGTACACCTTCCAGGCAAATTAAACACCAAGGCAGACGCACTCAGCAGGCACTTCGAAAATCAGCCAGACTGGGTGCTAAACGATGAAGTGGTAGAAGAGCTTTTTCGTTGTTGGGGTCGTCCAACCATAGACTTGTTTGCAGATGACGAAAACGCAAAATGCCACGCCTTCGCCTCCAGATTCCACCGACCAGGGACGCAGGGGAATGCTCTCCTGATGGATTGGTCCGGAACATTTGCTTATGTGTTTCCGCCCCTGGCTCTGATTCTGAAGGTAGTGTCCAAGCTCCTCAGGTCGGACATGGAGATGATCTTGATAGCTCCGGATTGACCACGGCAGTGGTGGTACCCGGACCTTCTGCATCTGTCTGCGTGTCCACACAGACGACTTCCTTGCAGACCGGACCTGCTGAGCAAGATGAACTGGAGGATGCTGCATCCCAACCTCCCATCACTGAACCGGACAGCATGGCTCCTGAGGTCCTGCAATATGGGCACCTGAACCTGCCTCCTGAATGTATGCACATTTTAAGAGAGGCTAAGAGGCCTTCCACGAGAGCGTCTTATGCGTTCAAGTGGAAAAGGTTTTACATATGGTGTAGGGATCGTCACCTAGATCCTACTAAAGGGTAGGGGGAGGTAATCCTTCCATACCTCCTTTCCTTGGCAACTTCTGGGTTGAAATATGCTTCCATTAGAGTGCATCTGTCAGCCATAGTAGCGTACAGAAAATCACCTAACCAGATTTCTTTCTTTCAGGTTCCGGTGGTCAAGGATTTCCTACAGGGGTTGAAAAAAGTCTATCCCCCTGTGCAAAATCCTTCTCCTCCTTGGGAATTGAACCTGGTTCTATCCAGGTTAATGTCACCTCCTTTCGAACCCATCCACAAGGCCTCTTTGCAACATCTCTCTTGGAAAGCAGCCTTTTTAGTGGCGATTACGTCAGCGCGCAGAGTAAGTGAGATACAAGCGCTCTGTACAAAGGAACCATATACTGTTTTCCACCACAATAGAGTAGTACTGAGAGCTCATACATCCTTCTTACCTAAGGTGGTTTCTGATTTTCATATAAATCAGTCCATTTCCCTCCCTTAGTTTTTTCCAAATCCTACGACCCCAGCCGAGCGGTCACTGCACTCCTTGGATCTTGAGAGTGCTCAAGTTCTATTTGGAAAAGACCAAGGGGTTCAGGAAGACTGATCAACTGTTTGTGAACTATGGTTCAATGAGAACGGGCTTTCCAGCGGCCAAGAGATCCATCTCCAGATGGATTGTCTCCTGCATTAAATTGGCCTATCAGCTTGCAGGCAAACCTTTATTGAGGTCACCCAAAGCGCATTCTACTAGAGGGAAAGCGGCCACAGTAGCTTTCTTACATGACATTCCTCTGTCACAGATATGCAAAGCTGCAACCTGGAAATCAGTTCATACCTTTACGAGGCATTACTGTCTAGAATCTGATTCCAGGGCCGATACTCAAGTAGGGCAAGCCTCCTTGAGGAATCTGTTTGGGTAGCCTATGGCCTGCTCAGGCTTGTTGATGAGATTACTGTCTTGTTATTCCTTTGACCGCAGGGATGAGGTGAGGCTAACTATTCTATTCTAATGCTTATGACTATTGATGAGGATCCCCTGGAAGAGAAGGATCAGTTACTTACCTGTAATCCTAGTTCTCTTCCAGGGGTATCCTCATCAAAGTCATAAGCAACCCTCCCGCCTCCCCGGGCAAAGGACATTCGTTAATGAGGAGATATTGTTAACCTGTTTGTTACTTGGTTTTTTTCAGTCTCCGAAAAGAATAACTGACCCAACTGTCACCCCTGAGGCATGATGGGATACTGGGGGTCATGAGTGCCTTAAAGGCACGGTGTCAGTTTTTTATTACATGCAGCTACAGGTAAGATTTTCAGTCTTTTTAGACTGTGTGTTTGCAATGCAACCTGGGAGCTTTCTATGCTTTCAGTGAGTTATAAGAATTTCTACTGCTTTCTAAGCATTAAAACAGTTTCTAAACAATCTTTGGTGTTGTTTCGCATGTTTCTAATGCAGATATTCATGTATGGTGGAAATTCTTTACAGCAGAATTCAGCTATACTGTTAATTTGGCTGCAATTGCTAATATATATATATATATTTATATATATATATATATATATATATATATATATATATATATAGAGTATATATATGTGCGGCACATATAATATATTGTTCTCGGGGTCCCGTGCATGGGCGGGAATATTCTAATGCTTCTAACTTTGATGAGGATACCCCTGGAAGAGAACTAGGATTACAGGTAAGTAACTAATCCTTCTTGATATTATCCAGTCTAACGTAGCTCCTTTCAAGTGAGTTGGCTGTGTGCTTGCTTGGGTGAGGTTTAGCTCTGCTAAAAAGTCTGTGAGAGAGTTGACCTGTTTGTCATTGCAGCCGTCCCAGTGTAAATTAAAATCACCTAGGAATATTTTATTGGCGTCAGTGTTGGAGTTAGCCATTATGATCTCCATTAACTGGTCTATGAATGTAGCGTTATTGCCTGGTGGGTGGTAAAGCGTATGCAGGTAGCATCTTTGGTTGTCTGCTGATCTTATATTGAGACCTAGATATTCACGTGATTCCAGTGGGTCGGATTGTATTTGGTTGACCTCTAAATCCGATCGGTGAATGCAGGCAATACCACCTCCTGTCTTTTTTAGTCTATATAGTCTCACAATGTTATACTAAGGGGGTAATAGGAGATCCATGACTGGAGACGAGGATTCTGAAAGCCATGTTTCTGTAAGGATTGTTGTAGGAGAGGAGGGTCTGCTTTCCTATGGTCACCCCAGATTTTTGCTTTTTGCTTCACTGGTTTTCGACATAATGTGGCTGTGGGCCTGCTAATCAGACCCACAGCCTGCTGTTCTCTCTCTAAATTCACATCCATGTACTTTAGGTACATACCCAATTGGACATTGGGTCACCTTATCAGCCCCTGTACAGTGTACTATAGGTACCCAGGGCATAGGTGTATCCAAGGCCTACCAGGGGCTGCAGCATATCTTTTGCCACCCCTGGCTGGCTATCCAAACTGACACAACTGGCTGATCACTCAGCTGGGGCAAGGTCGTGTAATCACCCCTTGCTTAGATATAGTATACCTATATCTAACCCTTTATCTGGACACATATATACCTATAAGTCACTCCTATGGCAGGCCTTAACAATCCTGGAGGCAGAGTGCTTGGTTTTATGTGAGATGGTGTTCTAGCATGAGCTGAGCCTGTCTGCAGCTGTCGGGACCAACTCCCTTAGCTGTTCCGGGATATTGCCATACCATATACTCTTAAGTGCATTATAATCCTCGCAGCTATTTGTTAACTTTGGTTTGGCTTTATTAAAACATGTCGTGTAAGGTGTCATACGCTTTGGAATACTACACCCTCGCCAGTCCTGGCGAAGGGGGTAGCATTCAACCCTTCTAGACGGAGAAGACATGTTACTTTGCTTAAAAGCGGTTAAATCTAACCAAAGCCCCAGCATCACAAAATGGATGCTGCTGCCACAGACACAAGTCTGGCTTCCTGCTGCTGACCGAAACTCCGGCAGGGGAGGCCTTGACAAATGGTATCCTGTCACAGGGAGGTGTTACACCACCCCAGACAGGAGATAGTGGATTGTAGCAGGGAGGGTTGAATGAAACTAGACACTGCCTAGGGAGCACAAGGCTTCCCATGCATAGTCCAGTTCAAACCGGTGCTGGGACACTCCAGTCCCAGCTCTGGCGCGAAACTGGACAAAGGGAAAGGGGTGTAACCAGCCCCTTTCTGGGTACCACCCATAGGAGGGACCTAGCAGGTAATCCAGCCCCTTGATTTGGAATAAAGGTAGGAGCTTTACCCCAGAGCATTAAATTATCCTGAACTAAACTTTGATACAGAACTCTGTACCCTTTGACATCCCACTCGACATGGAAGACTGAAGAATCTCCCTTGTGGTCAAGGAGTGACCACCCTGTGCAAACAGGCACCATCCAGCGCCCAACGGTTTGCTTTGTTGAAGTTCCCGCCAGAACTCGAGCGACAGAGATCGACAAGACCCAGCTTTCCTGACTTCTAACAGCCCGATCCACAGTCCCAGCAAATCTGAGACCCGTGGACGTGACGTGAAGCGTGGAGCCGGCCATCTTGAAAAGACTGTGAAGTGCTGACCGTGCAGCTTCCGAGGCACCCTCGAAGCTGTGCATTGGGGTTTGAGAAGCCCCAGCCCAGAGCAGCTTGTGCATCGAAGATCTCCCCTCCACACTCATCGAGTGCTGCGTGGGGCCCTTTTGCATTTTCCTGCTCAACGCTTTGGTCCGGTCGCTTGCCTGTTGGCTACTGGCCCCAGAACTGACTAACCTAGAAATTTACACTGTTAGTCTGGTTGCTCCAGACTGGCCCTCGCTTCGCTGAAAAGGAGCCACCGCTCTGACCTTGCTGGTCCGAGTGAGAAGCGATCTTCAAATCCTGCGTGGGTTGCATTTGCCAAGGCCTGTTAACTCCGATCCGGAAGCCGACACCGCCGACAGCGAGAGCCTTTGTGGGACAGCTCGTGCTCCACTCCTGGTCATCGTCGATGCCCTAGAGTCCACGTGGCAGCGGAGACAAGCTTCACGACAACCACCTGATTGCGCCCGACATCACCTGGTTCCTTCCTGGTTCCATCCGGGTCACTGGCTAGTGACCCAGACTCTGTCCCCTCTGCTTTCAGGTACTCTACATCTTCGATCCACCCTTGGATCCAACCGGACTCTTCTCTCCTGGCCGCCTGCAGCATCTTCATCTCCAGGCTCCATAGATCTCCACGACGAAACCCGACACACTTTGGCACCTATGCACCCGCTTCCTGTGGGTGAGGTAACAATCAAACACCGGTGCTCCTGTAGTGGTTTACACCGCTAGAGTCTCAGTTTAAAGTGGGGTAATTCTATTCCAGTCGGAAGACTTCCAAAACAGTAACTCTTTAACTTTTACGCGCCATTGACTTTGCATTGGTGCATGCGTGTGCTTTAGGCACTCCACCCGTGTCCCGCGGGCCTCTCCCGACTTCATCACTGCTAGTCCCGAGTAGTCCCAGCGATTCACAATGCCCTAGGCCTTACCATTGTTCGAGAGGTGGTACTTATACCACTATTTTAGTATATGGTTTGAGTGGCCTCCGGGCCTATCCAAAATTGTGCAACTTTTGAATGTTTAACTGTGCTTTTTTTAAACGCTTGTGCCTCTGCACTTACAAAGAGTACAAAGGATTATTCTAGTAATCAATACATATATTTTTATAATATATAACTTGGTGTCCTTTTATTTGATATTACAGGATTGCATATGGTAAAACAGCTGGCTTCACATGCCCTCTTGAGTTTAGCCTAAGACTGCTTAGTCCATGCTACCCCTAGGATAGCTTGTCTCTAAGGTTGACTTTACAACCACCACCATAAGGGATTGTTTGGACTGATACAGGGTGCCCACAGAACTGTGGACATCATACATCAGGCCAACTTCTCACATTGGTGTGCAGCGGTTGGGATTTGAGCTTGCTCTTGTTCTACCATTGCAATCTTTATATCATTTGAAAGATCACATTAAGTACTATAGGTACATATAAATCAAAAGCTTAGCATACTTAAGTTCTACTGAACTTAGTAGTTGTAGACTAAAGGGAGTAGCACACCCTGACTACAACTCACTAGCAAGGTTCCAGTAGGAAAACACTTAGTGTAGGTAAGTGCACCACTTACAACTCACTAGTCATGCCTGGAACAGGTGAAGCATCAAGCTCTCTACCTGTGGGTGACCCTCCAAAGGCACCATCCAGTTATGAAAAACTCAGCCACAAGGACTTGAGTGCCCTATGCACTTCAAGGGGGCTGAAACGGGGTCACAACCCCACCATCCCTAGCCTCATAGCAATCTTAGAGAAAGCTGATCTTCAGAAGGAACCTGCTACAGGTTCTTCAAGTAAGGTAGGAGAGGGAAGCCCCCCTGATAACATTGATGTCCCAGACGTTGAACTGAAGAGGTAGACGTGGATGAGGATGGAGATGAGTCAGATGTCCAAGGGGGGGGATGACCAAGTTCAAGTCAGAGTACTGAAGCAGGCCAACTTAAGCCTACATGGGAAAGGAGAAGGTGCCCACCTTTCCAGGCCCAACAGTAGACTTAACCCTGGCAATAGAAGGGTTAGATCTCCCTCCAGGGACTCTAATCATTCTAATGCCTCAAGGGGATCTCAAAGGGGAATGACTTCCCCCCCAGAGAAGAGAACATGAGGCTAGGATGAGAGCTGTCCAACTCCAGATAGAGAAGGAAGAGGTAGCCCTGGCCCAAGCTAAACTTGCTTTAGCAAGGGAGCAACAATTAAGTGGATTAGATTCCACTGGTGGCAGCAACATTATCCCTAGAGATAAAGACAGGTCCTATGATCATAGAAACCTGAGCAAGATTGTGCCCCCCCTACAGAGATGGGGATGACATCCACAAGTGGATAACTGCTCTTGAGAGAGCCTGCATGGTACAGCAGGTTCCTCGAGACCAGTGGGCTGCAATCTTATGGCTCTCCGTTTCTGAGAAAGGGAGAGATAAGCTCCTCACTGTTAGACTTGAGGATGCTAAAAACTACACTTTCCTGAAGAGTGCTCTTATTGATGGGTTTTGCCTAACCACTGAGCAAAACAGGTTTTTGTTCAGAGATACCCAAAAAGCTCAGACTCAGGACTGGACTGACTTTGTTGATTGTGCCACTAAGGCATTGGAAGGTTGTTTGCTGGGAAGTAAAGTTTCAGACTATACAGGGTTGTACAATCTTATAATGAGAGAACAGATCCTTAATAATTGCCAGAACCAGTTGTTGCGTCAACACCTGATTGACTCAGATCTGACCTCGCCCCAAGAATTGGGAAACAAGGCAGACAAATGGGTCAGAACCAGGGTTAAGCAGAAACCCCAGAACCAAGGTGGTGATCAGAAGAAGGCAGACCAGAAGGGTGGAGATAAGAAAGAAAAAGACCAGAAATCTTCTTCAGGCCCCCAAAATAATTCTAATAAGGAGGGTGGTTCCTAGAATGGAAACAAGAAGAAGAAGAATGATGGCCCAAAGAAACCTTGGTGCAATACCTGTAAATCAGTTTCACACTGGAGTAGTGAATGCACTAAGAAAAATCCAGTCCCTACCACTGCAGCCCCTAAGGCACCTGCACCCCCTAGTACAGTCAGCAGTGGTGGTACACAACCAAAGGGTATAGTAGGGTTAACCCTGGGTACTGAGATGGAGTCTGGCCTAGTCAGAATCCCTACTCAGGCAGTACTGCTCTATGATGTGGACATAGCAATGACCACTACTATGAGTCCCAATACTTTGGGCAAGTATAGGCAGACACCTTTGATCAATGAGAAACTGTCTCAGGCCTACAGGGACACATGTGCCAGTGTCACTATGGTGACACCTAACTTTGTGGACCCTGGACAAATTGTACTAGGTGAGAATTACCTAGTGACCAACGCTAGCAATGCCACTACTACACATAGTGTGGCTGTTGTTAACCTCTCCTGGGGAGGGGTAAATGGCCTCAAGAAAGTTGTTGTGAGTGCAGACCTCCCAGTTGACTGTCTTTTGGGCAATGATCTAGAGAATTCTTTATGGTCAGAAGTGGAGTACAGGACCCATGCAGAGATGCTAGGTATTTCAGCACATGTCCTTGCTGTAACCAGGTCCCAGGCCAAGAAGTGCCTACCTGAACATGTGGTGGATCTTGAAACTATAGACCAACCACAACCCAAGAGGAAGAGCAAAAGGGTTAAGGCAGTGCCTTCCCACTTGCCCCAGATTGTGGATCAGTCCTCACAGGAGGCGGATTCTGTGATCCAAGAGGAGACTGTCCCAGAAGAGCTTGAACCTGTTCAGGTTGAGTTTCTGGGGGCAGGGTGACCCTCAAGGGCAGATCTGGGGCAGGCTCAGTTAACTTGCCCTTCTCTTAAACCCCTCAGACAGCAGACTGCTGCTGAGGCTGCTGGGAATGCTCAAGGTACCCATAGAGTGTATTGGGATGATGGGCTCCTTTATTCAGAGGCTAGAGACCCCAAGCCTGGTGCTACCAGGAGGTTGGTTATACCTCTGCAATTTAGGGGCTTCCTTCTCACCTTGGCCCATGAAATTCCCCTAGCAGGACACGTAGGCCAGAACAAGACTTAGGAAAGACTTGTCCCTCACTTTCATTGACCTCACATGTCAGAGAACACCAAGGAGTTTTGTCGCTCCTGTGACACCTGCCAAGCCAGTGGCAAATCAGGTGGCACCACAAAGGCCCCCCTGATATCACTACCTGTGGTGGGGGTTCCCTTTGAAAGAGTTGGGATTGACATTGTTGGACCAATGGATCCCCAAACAGCATCTGGGCACAGGTTTATCCTGGTGGTAGTGGATCATGTCACCAGGTACACAGAGGCAATTCCCCTGAGGACCACAACAGCACCTGTTGTGGCAAGGGCCCTACTTGGAGTATTCTCCAGAGTGGGCTTTCCAAAGGAGGTACTTTCAGACAGAGGTATCAACTTCATGTCTGGATATTTGAAAGCAATGTGGAAAGAGTGTGGAGTGAACTATACGTTTACCACACCCTACCATCCAGAGTGCAATGGGCTTGTTGAAAGGTTCAACAAGACCCTAAAGGGAATGATAAAAGGGTTACCTGAAAAGCTCAGGTGAAGATGGGACATCCTTTTACCCTGCCTATTCTTTGCTTACAGAGATGTCCCACAGAAGGGGGTTGGCTACAGCCCTTTTGAACTTTTGTTTGGCCACCCTGTAAGGGGTCCATTGTGTCTTGTGAAGGAAGGATGGGAGTTACCTCTCAAAAAGCCTAAACTTGATGTTGTGGACTGTGTACTTGGTCTCCGCTCCAGGATGGCTGAATACATGGAGAAGGCAACCAAAAACCTGGAGGCCAGCCAAGAATTACAGAAAGCTTGGCATGACCAAAAGGCTGTCCTGACTGAGTACCAGCCAGGGCAGAAGGTATGGGTGTTGGAGCCAGTGGCCCCAGCAGCTCTCCAAGACAAATGGTCTGGACCCCACACCATACTGGAGAAAAAGGGAGAGGTCACCTACTTGGTGGACCTTGACACCCCTAGGAGCCCCCACAGGGTGCTCCATGTAAACCGATTAAAACCATATGTGGACAGGGCAGACATGGGTTTACTCATGGTTACAGATGGGGACCAGGAGGAAGAGAGTGACCCTCTCCCAGACCTGTTATCCCCAAACCCTGATGATGGTTCAGTGGATGGAGTAGCCTTGGCAGGCAGCCTAACTGACCAACAGCAATGGGACTGCAGACAGGTGTTGCAGGCTCATAGACATGTGTTTTCTCTCACACCCAGTCAAACTAACTGGTGCACCCATGAGGTGGACACTGGTGACAGTCTGCCTGTGAAGAATAAAATCTACAGGCAACCTGGCCATGTCAGGGATTGTATAAAGGCTGAGGTGCAGAAATGTTTGAACTTGGAGTAATTGAGCCATCAGAGAGCCCCTGGGCCAGCCCAGTAGTCTTTGTGCCAAAACCTCATACCAAAGATGGAAAGAGAGAAATGAGGTTTTGTGTGGACTATAGAGATCTCAATGCTGTCACTAGGACAGATGCTCATCCTATTCCAAGGGCAGATGAGCTCATAGATAAGTTGGCTACTGCCAAATTTCTGAGCACATTTGACTTGACAGCTGGCTATTGGCAAATCAGGTTAGCTGAGGAGTCTAAAGCCAAAACAGCATTCTCAACCACCAGTGGACATGATCAATTTGTGGTAATGCCCTTTGGTTTGAAGAATGCACCTGCCACTTTCCAAAGGTTGGTGAATCAAGTCCTTGCTGGGTTGGATGACTTTTGTGCAGCATATCTAGATGATATTGCTGTCTTCAGCTCCACCTGGGAGGATCACCTGATCCACCTGAAGAAAGTTCTGGAGGCCCTGCAGAAGGCAGTCCTGACTATCAAGGCTACCAAGTGCCAGATAGGGCAGAGCAAGGTTGTGTACCTGGGCCACCTAGTAGGTGGGGGTCAGGTTCAACCATTGGAGAGCAAGATCCAGACCATACAGGACTGGGCTCCTCCAACTACCCAGACACAAGTCAGAGCCTTCTTGGGCCTGACTGGGTATTACAAGAAATTTGTGAAGAACTATGGGTCCATTGTGACACCATTGAATGATCTGACATCCAAGAAGATGCCAAAAAAGGTTCAGTGGACAGTTAGCTGTCAAAAGGCATTTGATGACCTGAAGAAGGCCATGTGCTCTACACCTATCCTGAAGAGTCCTGACTACTCCAAACAGTTCATTGTTCAAACAGATGCTTCTGAGTTGGGGGTGGGAGCTGTGCTTTCACAACTTAATGTAGATGGTCAAGACCAGTCCATTGCTTTCATTAGCAGAAGGCTGACCCCTAGAGAGAAACGTTGGTCAGCCATTGAGAGGGAGGTCTTTGCTGTGGTTTGGGCCCTGAAGAAGTTGAGACCATACTTGTTTGGCACTCACTTCCTAATTCAGACAGACCATAAGCCCCTCTTGTGGCTAAATCAGATGAAGGGTGAGAATCCCAAACTGCTCAGGTGGTCCATTTCCCTACAGGGGATGGACTTTACAGTGGAACACAGACCAGGGACAGACCATGGCAATGCAGATGGTCTCTCCAGGTATTTCCACTTAGAACATGAAGACTTATGTAGGAGAGTAGGGTCTGCTTTTTGCTTCACTGGTTTTCGACATAATGTGGCTGTGGGCCTGCTAATCAGACCCACAGCCTGCTGTTCTCTCTCTAAATTCACATCCATGTACTTTAGGTACTTACCCAATTGGACATTGGGTCACCTTATCAGCCCCTGTACAGTGTACTATAGGTACCCAGG
The DNA here is from genome assembly GCF_964263255.1 of Lissotriton vulgaris. Lineage (NCBI taxonomy): Eukaryota > Metazoa > Chordata > Amphibia > Caudata > Salamandridae > Lissotriton > Lissotriton vulgaris. The sequence continues at coordinate 253,952 of NW_028245109.1, forward strand.
GCATAGGTGTATCCAAGGTCTACCAGGGGCTGCAGCATATCTTTTGCCACCCCTGGCTGGCTATTCAAATGGACACAACTGGTCGATCACTCAGCTGGGGCAAGGTCGTGTAATCACCCCTTGCTTAGATATAGCATACCTATATCTAACCCTATATCTGGACACATATATACCTATAAGTCACTCCTATGGAAGGCCTTAACAATCCTGGAGGCAGAGTGCTTGGTTTTATGTGAGATGGTGCTCTAGCATGAGCTGAGCCGGTCTGCAGCTGTCGGGACCAACTCCCTTAGCTGTTCCGGGATATTGCCATACCATATACTCTTAAGTGCATTATAACTCCCGCGGTTATTTGCTAACTTTGGTTTGGCTTTATCAAAACATGTTGTGTAAGGTGTTATACGCTTTGGAATACTACCCCCTCGCCAGTCCTGGCGACGGGGGTAGCATTCCACCCTTCTAGAGGGAGAAGACATGTTACTTTGCTTAAACGCAGTTAAATCTAACCAAAGCCCCAGCATCACAAAATGGATGCTGCCACCACAGACACAAGTCTGGCCTCCTGCTGCTGACCGTAACTCCGGCAGGGGAGGCCTGGACAAATGGTATCCTGTCACAGGGAGGTGTTATACCACCCTAGACAGGAGAAAGTGGATTGTAGCAGGGAAGGTTGAATGAAACTAGACACTGCCTAGGGAGCACAAGGCTTCCCATGCATAGTCCAGTTCAAACCGGTGCTGGGACACTCCAGTCCCAGCTCTGGCGCGAAACTGGACAAAGGGAAAGGGGTGTAACCACCCCCTTCCTGGGTCCCACCCATAGGAGGGACCTAGCAGGTAATCCAGCCCCTTGATTTGGAATAAAGGTAGGAGCTGTGCCCAGGAGCATTAGATTATCCTAAACGAAACTTTGATACAGAACTCTGGACCCTTCGACATCTCACTCGACGTGGAAGACTGAAGAATCTCCCTTGTGGTCAAGGAGTGACCACCCTGTGCAAACAGGCACCATCCAGCGCCTAATGGTTTGCTTTGTTGCAGTTCCTGCCGGAACTCGAGCAACAGAGATCAACAAGACCCAGCGTCCCTGACTTCTAACAGTCCGATCCACAGTTCCAGCAAATCTGAGACCCGTGGACGTGATGTGAAGCGTGGAGCCGGACATCTTGAAAAGACTGTGAAGTGCTGACCATGCAGCTTCCGAGACACCCTCGAAGCTGTGCATTTGGGTTTGAGAAGCCCCAGCCCTGAGCAGCTTGTGCACCAAAGATCTCCCCTCCACACTCATCGAGTGCTGCGTGGGGCCCTTTTGCATTTTCCTGCTCGATGCGTTGGTCCGGTCGCTTGCCCGTTGGCTAGTGACCCCAGAACCGACGAACCTTGAAATTTACACTGCTAGTCTGGTTGCTCCAGACTGGCCCTCGCTCCCCTGAAAAGGAGCCACCGCTTTGACCTTGCTGGTCCGAGTAAGAAGCGATCTTCAAGTCCTGCGTGGGTTGCATTTGCCAAGGCCTGTTAACTCCGATCCGGAAGCCGACACCGCCGACTGCGAGAGCCTTCGTGGGACAGCTCTTGCTCCACTCCTGGTCATCGTCTATGCCCTAGAGTCCATGTGGCAGCGAAGACAAGCTTCACGACAACCACCTGATTGCGCCCGACATCGCCTGGTTCCTTCCTGGTTCCATCCTGGTCACTGGCTAGTGACCCAGACTCTGTCCCCTCTGCTTTCAGGTACTCTACATCTTCGATCCACCCTTGGATCCAACCGGACTCTTCTCTTCTGGCCGCCTGCAGCATCTTCATCTCCAGGCTCCATAGAACTTCACGACGAAACCCGACACACTTTGGCACCTATGCACCCGCTTCCTGTGGGTGAGGTAACAATATAACTCTGGTGCTCCTGTAGTGGTTTACACCTCTAGTGTCTCAGTTTAAAGTGGGGTCATTCTATTCCAGTCGGAAGACTTCCAAAACAGTAACTCTTTAACTTTTACGCGCCATTGACTTTGCATTGGTGCATGCGTGTGCTTTAGGCACTGCACCCGTGTCCCGCAGGCCTCTCCGGACTTCATCACTGCTAGTCCCGAGTAGTCCCAGCGATTCACAATGCCCTAGGCCTTACCATTGTTCGAGAGGTGGTACTTATACCACTATTTTAGTATATGGTTTGAGTGGCCACCGGGCCTATCCAAAATTGTGCAACTTTTGAATGTTTAACTGTGCTTTTGTTTAAACGCTTGTGCCTCTGCAGTCATAAAGAGTACAGAGGATTATTCTAGTAATCAATACATATATTTTTATAATATATAACTTGTGTGGTGTCCTTTCATTGGTAAACAACCTTTACAACGCAACTTTTACCACGCAGTGCCTTTACAACGCAAACCATTACAACGCATTGCGCTAGGGGGGCGCTCTAGGATAGGAATAGGTTTAATTTACTATCCAACACCTTCCCTACTATCCACGGGGACTGGAGTTGGAATAGTAAATTAAACTATTCACTATCCAGCGCCCCCAAGCACTATGCGTTGTAAATGCATGCGTTGTAAAAACCGCGTTTTAAAGGCATGCGTGGTAAAAGCATGCGTTGTAACGTCATACATCCCCTTTCATTTGATATTACAGGATTGCATATGGTAAAACAGCTGGCTTCACATGCCCTCTTGAGTTTAGCCTAAGACTGCTTAGTCCATGCTACCCCTAGGATAGCTTGTCTATAAGGTTGACTTTACAACCACCACCATAAGGGATTGTTTGGACCGATACAATGTGCCCACAGAACTGTGGACATCATACATCAGGCCAACTTCTCACAATTGTCATGTCAATTTCCTTGCTGATGATGAGGTCAGCTATGTCTGATGCATGTTTGCTCCGGACCGACAGTTGAGCAGTAGGCATATCAGAGGTTTCCATGAGCTACTTGGGTTTGGTTTTTGTGAGTCGGTGATTAGCTGGAAATGTTGTAAGTTGTTAAGGTTGGGTTTCCTTTCATTCCGTCTGGATGTTCTATTAGCGTAGATTAGGACTGTTCTAATTTCCTCCCTTCTACTGCGGTCTGTAGGCTCATACGTCCGGAGTAAGGCAAGGGTTTCCTCTTCCGACAAGTAATTGCGAGTCCTATCTGGTCGATTGTGCCTATTTGATAATGGCATGGCCGTCTTATTGCTCTTTCTCTGAGAGTTGTCTACTAGTTCTTGGATATGCACGACTTTGGAGTGAGTGCTTACCGTGATTTCAGGTAACTTTTCCATCGCTTGCATAGTGTCTTGTGCCATGTTGCTAATTTGTGTTTGAAGCTCTTTGATTTCTCTCTGAGTTTGGAATGATCTATGAGGAATGATTACTCGCTTTTTTCGGGGTTCGAGTTTTGCTTTTCTGTGTTTTAGATCTGTTCTCCTTGCCAAGAATGGATGATATGAATAAACTAGCTAAACAACATACCCTCCTTACTACCGCTAAGCAAAGGATTCCAGATATGAAAGATGAATGCATTAAACAAACAAATGCAGTAAGAACTAATTACTAAACTGAAAAATGAAGACCTGGAACCTCTGAGGCAAAGGAGCAATATTGGCATTATTAAAATCTACTATGATGAGCTGCACTGAACATTACATTGAAAAACTTATACTGACCCTTGTTGCCTCAGACAGCTTCCTGGAGATGTGTGTTAAGAGTCCAATGTTCCCTGACCTCCAGAATACCAGGTGCACCCTGTCAATTATAAATTCTTAAGTTATCGAGACCAGGATCGCTATTATGAATGGATAGGGTAGCAAAGGAGATTCAATATGAAAAAACACACATTTTGTTTTTTCTGGACTTCACACAACCCCTGAGAAAATTCCACCCAGTCCAAAACAAAACGCTCCAGAACTCTGCATACAATATTCTATGCTATACCCTCAATTTCACATTAAAAGGTATGACACGTGTATATGCAGATCCAAAGGATGCTATCACCTTCCTCTAGAAACCAATGGCAGCTCAAAATACCCCTGTGACATGAAACATTTGCGAAAGTAGATCATAATTCGAGGTGGTCGAATGAGGACATAACCGCTTGGAATAATAAGCCCTCAGTGCACTGACTGAGCTATATATTGCCTGCCTGAGCAACAATACCCTTTCTAGTTGAGTCGGGTCAGATTTTCTGCAATTTGGTTAGCTGCCCCATGGACAACGCGAGGCATAATCTTGTACTGAATGCAGAGAAGGATGGCACTGACTGTAAAGAAAAGATGGACCAGGGCCCAGGATACATTATTAGATATTATCCAATACCACGACCTCAGAAACTTATTGAGATACTTAAACAAGAGTGAGTATACATTCCATTCCTTGGTGTATGACTCCTCACAAATCTATTTCTGGCTGCGATGCAGAAATGTGATAGGCTGGAAGAAAGAGAACACTTTCCCAGAACATTTTTGGACCACTCCTGATGATATTAACCCTGCCGATACTGACAACTCAAGAACCTCCTAGACCAGGTGTTCAAGGAGAAAATAAGACTGGTCCTTTAAGGACTACTTGGAGGTAGATGTTGTTACTTTTAATGCAACATGGGAAGCCCTAAAGGTTGTGATCCAAGGGGAATACATTGCCAAAGGGAATGGTATCTTAAAATTGTTTAGAACAAGGCTTGCAAGACTGGAGCATCAACTACAGGACCTGGAGCGGCACTTTGTCACTACTCACAACAGAGCAGACCTGGGTCCTATGCATTCGAACTACCTGAATTTAGGGAAGAGGCAAATAGGGTATTTAAATATTTGAGTAAATACAGGCTGGCAAGAAGATACAGTGAAAGGGACCGATCAGGACACACCCTTTCTACATTGTTAAAACCTCAATGGGCTGTGCCACACACAACACACACAAACACTTAAGAAGAGCACAAGGAGCATGACCCCGCTAATATATATCTGGTGCATTTGCTGACTTCTATTTGGAACCTTATACTTCCAAATCGCACAGAAATTCCTGACATACACTAATATCTAAACAAGGCAATACTGGCTTGATTAGGGCTTGAAAAGCATATACCAATGTGCCAACTGAAGACGATGGAATAAATAAACTCTGTACTCAAAACAGCTAAAAAATAGGAGCGCTCCTGGTAGTGACGGCCTTCAGGTCTAATTTTATAAAGAGTATGGGAGGAACTGACTCCTCGGTTCTTGGAGGTCTATGTTGAGGCTTATAGGATTGGGAGACCCCCACAGTCCATGAGAAAATCAATAGTGGTAAAGGTTCTTTTTAGCCTGATAATTCTCCAGAAAACTGATTCCTCCTGTTCAGTATCCCTCATTCATGTGATCAGTAAGATTTTGAACAAAATACTAACAGACTTTTGCTCCTACTACTCCACGTGGTGTGAACGGACCTATCTAGCTTTATACCCGTTAGGTCTCGGCACATAATTTATGCTCGCTGTTCTCACTCACACATCAATTCGACCCAAACCTGCCGGTGGTTGCTGTGAGAAGGTGCCCTCTTTCTGCATGGTTGCCCCCACTTTCTGCTGAACTGCTGATGTTCTTTGACTGAGTGTGTCCTGGGCTCCTTCTAATCCGGTACCCAGGGCCTATGTTCTTTCCCTAAAACTGCATTGAAACCCAAACCCAATTGGCATCTCTGGCCACAGGTCAGCCCCTGGTAAATGGAGCCACAGGTACCCAGGGCACTGTGACCAGGGAAGGCCTGTAAGGCTGCAGCACTTCTTGTGCCACCCTTAGAGGTAATGTACCTTTACACTCGCGCACTGCCTTTGCAGGCTGTGTGTCTTGGTGCAGAACAAAGTGAAGATTCAACATGGCACACATCCCTGTGTGCCATGCCTACAACCCATTGCCCTGGCATAGATCAGTCACCCCTCTAGCTGGGTGCACTATACGAGTTGTGAGGTACAGGTGCATGAGCCCTGTGCCCCTACAGTGTCTAAGTCCATTCTTAGGCATTTTAAATGCAGTTCTGCCATTAAGACAATATGGTCCTGGGAGTGTGTCATTACGAACTCCACAGCACCATAATGGCTACACTGAAAACTGAGAAGTTTAGTATAAAACTTGTCAGCACATTAAACCCACACTGATTCCAGTGTGGGATTTAATGAAAAATGCACACAGAGGGCATCTTGGAGATGACCCCTGAAAAACGACCACCCACTTGTGTCCAAGCGGAATGGCTGCTTTCAGCTGCTACCACGAGACATATTTCTGGACTCCTGGGTCCGAGACCCTACTGCTCTTGGGGGGGCTGAAACAATTCACATCCTGGGACGAGGTGCCAAGCCTCCTCCCCCAGGATGGGCAGGGTCCACGAAGGGGAAACTTCAAATGCTTGCCACCTTTGTGAGGTTCCCCAGGCCACTTGCTGCTTTCAGCAACTGGTCCCCACTGGTTCTGTCCCCCATTTTGGGCGGGAGAACCAGCGGGGGAAAAAGTGAGGAAGAGGGGTGGGTCCACCTCTGCCAACTCCACCCCTCAGGTGGGGGAGAAGAGGTGAAGCACAACTCAGTCCCTGCCATCTTGCAGGTGGGGAGACCCAACCAACCAGGGTGAAGCATATGCCTCCCGCCCACTGGCTGGTGGCATAATGGAGGTGTACCCACCCCAGGGAAGGGACCCATTGGTCCCAACCTCTTACCTACCAGACCAGTAATGCTCCTACATCTAGTATTTAGGGGCACCCCTGAACTTTGCTTCCGCAGACAAGAAACCAGAATACAAAAAGAAGGACGAACAGCCATACCGAAGTTAACAAGAGGAGAACGTCCACTGACATGGCCCCAGCCCTACCGGCCTGTCCCCACCTCGAACCAGCAGAAGCAAAACTCTGGTGTTTCCTGCAGCCAGCAGCCTCAAGAACCCCGAGGACCTGCCCTGCCTTCAAAAGAAAAGCTTGTCTCCCGTGAACACCGGATTCGTTCACCAACAGACTCCAGCTCCGGCAGGATCAGTGAGTCTCCACCACTCTGCACACGACGCCCACGGCCCGAGTGGCCCAACACCAAGGGGAGTTCTCCCCGGCGACCCTGACCCGAGATCCAGTGATCCCAGACCTGCCTCAAGCCTCCAGCCAACGCATGCAGCCTCAAACCGGAAGTGCCCCCCAACGGTGACCAGGAAGCTGGTAAGAAGATCCGACCCTGCACCTGACACCCCATGGCCTTGTGTGGCCCAACCAGCGGTGCCTACCCAACCCCCAAGATCCCAACTTACCTCTACAAGTGGTGGTCGCACCCAGAAGACCTTCGTCCCCAAGCCTGCATTGTTTGTAAACCGTAGACTCCCCATTGAAAGCTACAGGGCCCGACACAAATCAGCACTCTGCACCCGGCTAACCCAGTGGCACTGAGGTCACACCTTCTGTACTGGTTTGAACCCCCATTTGCCCTGAGCTTAAGTCCAGAAGCTTTGCTTCCACAACCCTGTGGCCTGCTCGTCAGCAGCCACCAACCGGAGGCCCCCTATATCCCGTAGGATAACATTGGTCCTCAGCACTATGCACCCGACCGCCCTAGTGCCGCTGAGGGTGTAACAAGGGTGCATCCTTGATTCTGAGGGACACCTGAGTCTACCCCCAGAAAACCAACTCCCACAACTGAATACTTACCTTTGAACTGATATCCCTATTTTCCTCCATAGGATAACATTGACTGATTTTGAAAATGGTGAAGATCGATCAGATGAGGAAGAAGATGGAGGGGGTAAGAAGGTAGACCAACCCCTACTCACTTCATTGGGAGAAAAGGGCCACAGTGGCCCTGACTCCAAGAATCAACCTCTCATGCCTGACCCACCTGTGTGGGATCCAGGTCCTTACTGAGGACATGGAGGACATCCTCCATGAGGAGGACAACCTGCTAGCAAGGTTGACCAAAAGACTGGATCTAGAGATCAGACTCCTGGCTCTAGAGAGAGAACAGAGGTGGGCCTCGCACCCGTCAATGGTGGCAGCAATTCATTTAAGGATAAAGAGCAATCTTATGATCCTAAAATCCCCAAAGGGATTGTCCCTAAATATGAAAAGTGATATCACAAAATGGTTCACAGCCGTTGAGAGGGCTTGTGAAATGCGAAAACTGAAGAAGTCACACTGGGGGACACTCCTTTGGGAACTGTTCGCTGGTAACTGCAGAGATAGACTCCTGACCCTTTCTGGGGTAGATGCTGGGTCTTATGACTTCATGAAGAGAACTTTGAGGGATTTCGACTCACAACTGAGGAAAATAGAATTCGATTCAAAACCCCAAACCAATCCTGGATTCACTTTGTAGGCTACTCAGTTAAAACACTAGATGGGTGGTTAACTGGACACAATGTGCATGCTTTCAATGGACTTTACAATTTGTTTATGAAAGAACATTTTAATTAATTGCACTAATGAAAAGTAACATCAGCATTTGTTAGACCTTGGTGTAATCTCTCCCCAAGAATTGGGAAAGAAGACAGGCCATTGGGTCAAGACAAGGGTGACAAAAACAACCACTGGGGGTGACCAAAAGAAAGGGGGTACAAAACCTCCCCAGGGGAATGGTGGTGAGAATCCCCAAGATAAAAAGCCTGAGTCTTCAAAAGGGCCCCAAAAACCTTCACGGGGGGGGTCCCAAAACTCTTCCCAATCTAGAAATTAGTATAGGGGAAAGAACTTTGATCCTTTAAAGGACTGGTGTTACAACTGTAGAAAGTTGGGACACTTAACTGGAGATGCTACTGGTCCTAACAAGAAGCTCTTCCTTTTTTTTTTTTGTAAGACTTTATTAGCAGTTGTCAAATGTACAGTACAATCTTTGTATGCCCGGAGGCCATTGGTCATATATATAATAAATCAACTTCATTGTTACACAGCTCTTCAGCCGACAACCTTCCGGTCCGGCAGTAATTTATTAACAATGTACTTAAGGCATTTCGGTGATAGGTAAAAAAATTTAATCGTCTTACTTTTTATTTTTTATCTGAACACAACTGTAGACTCATTAGGATTAAAGAACAATCTGTAATGATATCAATGTATATTCAACATCTCACACCAGTGGGTTTCCCCGGACATCTATTCTGTCCCTTCTATTTCCAGGTTCTATAATCGACCAAGCACATTTGTACCTAAACCCCCTCCTGTCCCCCCTCGGTGTTTTAGGTGGATCATTCGTCTATCTCGTCCTCGTCTCCAGAACTATCAACGTCCTCTTCAGGAAGAGGTTCGCACAGGTCCCCCCGATAACTGTTCCAGGGCTGCCACATCCTGTTCCATTTGCGAGGGTTGGCTCTTCTTTTGTATACCGCTCGCTCGGTTACCATCAGTCTATCCATATTCTTGCACCATTGTGCTAAAGTCGGTATTTCTGCCGCTCCCCATTTCTGCGCTATATCACGCTTGGCTACCATTACTCCCACTATTACCCATTGTTGTCCCTGACGTGTCAAATCACTCTTCCCCCACACATTCAGCAAGCACACACGCGGGTCCGGTGTGAGCGATACTTCTAGAGTTTGGGAAATGGTACGCATAATTCGTCGCCGATATTCATTGATAATCGGGCAGTCCCAAAGTGTGTGTAGCAATGTACCTTCCCCTCCACAACCCCGTAGACAGTTTGGGTGATTAGGCCTATGTAGTCTGTGTAAGGTAGTTCTGGTGTAATATACCCTGTGTAGTATCTTAAATTGCACCAACCGGAAGCGGGCCGAAATGCCTGTTCCAGCGTGGATGTCAGTGCGGCGTTCCAATCTGTCTCATCCATTTTACCTAACTCCTCCTCCCACTTCTCTCTCAGCCTAGCCAGTGGATCTGGTAAGTTATTCAGTATTTTTCGGTATGTGAGGGACATGGCGCCTGTTTGCATAAAATCGGTGAGCGAACAGTCCTCCAACGGGGAGGATTCGGGGACCTTCGATCCCGGTTCAATGGCCGTCATCAATGCATGGCATATCTGCTGTTGTAATTGCGAGAAAGGGACCATTCCATTATTTGTCCACAAGTCCCCTACCGTGGCAATCCCTATATTGTCCCACTGAGTGAATCCCTTACTATGTCTCAGGCATCCTAGCTGTTTAGTGTCCCACAAAGGTGTAAGTTTCGTTATAACACCCCCCCATTTGAGTCTCGTCTGTGCTCTATGCCAGAGTGTCACCGTGTGTTTAGTCGGGTCCACTAACTTTCTTATCAGACTCTTATTATACAGCGGCGCCAATAGGCTGTGTGTGCCTAACTGCGCTCTGTCTGCTAGATAGGCTGGGTCATCTTGTGGTGCGTGGATCCATTGATTTATCACTTTGAGTTGCGACGCCTAATAATACAATTGTATATTCGGCAGGGCTATTCCACTGTCGTACCAACCTCGATTGAGTTTTATATGCGCCACCGAGCGGGGCGCTCTCCCCATAGCAGACCTGTTACTATTGCTGTCACTTTTTGAAAATATGAGGGTGGCACTAGAATTGGTGTATTCTCTAGGATATATAGGAGACGTGGTAATGCCATCATTTTAAACAACGCCACTCTTCCCAGCAGAGTCAGCGGGAGAGCTTTCCAGTGTCTCACGTCTGCTTTCAGACGAGTGAGTGGCGGTAGTAAGTTCTGTTCATAATATATCGCGGCGTCTCGGGCAACGTGGACTCCGAGATATTTAAACGAGGTGTCTGCAATCTTTAGTGTGTTATGACACAACAAGGGAAACCCAAAAGGAATCACGCTAGGGTCCTTGGGTAGTAAGCTATTTTACAGAACAGGGGGCCCTAGACATTTGAGGATTGAGGTAAATAATAGACATATACTAAATAGTGTATATGACCTCTGCCCAGCCGGACAGGTCTTTTAATAGTCAAAGTTTTTTAAAGTTAATCTGTATAGAAACAGTTGTACAAAAGTGGGCACAGCCTGTGACCCACAGGGAACAAGGACAAAACAAGTGACACAAACAATTATGTAGAGACGCTGAAAAGCGGTCTGTACTCATTCCATAGTAATACAGACTGGTTTACAATTACAGCAACCCATTGTTGTTAAGGAATTAAGAAATCAGGTCAACATATGGTGCATTTAAGTCGACGACGTTTCGATGCAATTTACAACATACTTGCATCATCATCAGGACAAGAAAATATATATGTCATGTTTGTCTTTGAAATTGGTTACAATCACCAAACCTCCTATCAGTTCAGAAGGGCTCCATATGCATTCCGCACAACTTTAACCACTAGTGCAGGCAAGGGTCAGATAGTTGCATTTTCGTCAGAATAAATGAGGGGTTAATTAGGCCATTCGAAGAGACTGGTCCTGGTTAATACGTCGTATGAGGGATAGTGGGTTGTAGCACGATGGCTGGACAACGGGGTTCTGGCGGCAATCTATTATTTACCTCAATCCTCAAATGTCTAGGGCCCCCTGTTATGCAATCTTTAGTGGGCAGTCGCTTGGAAGGTCCGGTAGGGGACCCTTCAGCTCATAAATGATCGATTTTGTCCAGTTGATAGTATAGCCAGAATTGATGCCATGTGTATTACATATTGCTAGCAGCATCGGGATGCCAGTGTCTGGGTCGGACAGGTAGATTAACATGTCATCTGCATAGAGGGAGACCCTGTCTTCCCATTTATCCCCCCAATGTACTCCTCTTAGTAACGGGGTGGTTCTAATGACAGTGGCTAGTGGTTCTAGGACCAAGGCAAAGAATAGGGGGGAGAGCGGGCAGCCCTGTCTCGTCCACCTAGCCAGCGGTATCTCTCGGGAGATGTGGCCATTGGCCGCCACATGCGCGACAGGGTTCATGTATAGAAGTCTTATCCATGAAATAAATTTAGGGCCGAAACCCATGTGTGCTAATACTGCAAAGAGGTATTGCCATTCCACCATGTCAAACTCCATTCTGGCGTCTAACGACAGTATGGCTGCTGGTCCCGTCAATAAGGGGGCTCATGCCAATGCTCCATGCACACGCCGAAGGTTCAACGCCGAGCTTGTATGGGGCATAAGGCCCAACTGATCCGGATGAATCAGGTGTGAGAGGTGGGGCATCAGCCTGGTGGCTAGTGTTTTCGCCAACATTTTTGCTTCAGCGTTAAGAAGCGAGATCAGGCGGTATGATGTACACTCAGCGGGTGATTTACCCGGCTTCGGGATGGCCACAATAGTTGCCGTCCATTGATCCAAGGGCAGGGTTCCCTGCACTAGACTATCCTCTAGCATGGCCAACAAGGGTCCACTCAGTGTGTCTGCCATTGTTTAAAACCATTCGACCGGGATCCCGTTGGGGCCCACCACCTTACCCGTGTGGAGTGCATTGATTGCTATCTTTATCTCCTCTATCGATAGGTCTTCCTCGAATTCGTCTACTGTTTCCTGCGGCAGAGTCGGAGTTCGCACATTCTGGAGCGCCAACTTTGCTGCCTCTGCCGTGACTCCCACCTCCGTAGTGTATACTCCTTGGAAGTAGTCCGCTAGGATTTCTATTATTTCCGATGGGCGCGAGTGTAGCACTCCCTCCCGGTCCTTCAATTGTAATATGTTCCTGCAACCTTCCTTCTTTTTATCTAGCCAAGCCAGGAGTTTACTTGCTTTGTCTCCTATATCGTACACTCTGTTTGCTGTCGCAGCTATGTTCTCGAATGTCTGTCGTCTTAAGTGGTCGTCGTGTAGTTGCTGGCAGAGATGAAGTGTGTGAAGTGTGTCCTCCATTGGGTTTGCCATGTGTGCCGCGTTTGCTGCTTCGAGTTTTAACTCTAATTCCAGCAATTCCCTTTGTTGCATGCGCTCGTGCCCCGCTATTGTTGTAATTGCCTGCCCTCTCAGGACTGTTTTATAGGCCTCCCATAGGGTCGTGGGGGATGGTACCGAAGCAGTATTTTCTGCAAAATAATAACGGGTCGACTTTTTCAACTCCTTCCGGACGTGCGGTATCTTAATATATCCTGGGTAGATTGGATAGACCCTCTTGCGGGCTCTTTCGGAGCTCGACAGGCTTAGTGTTAGGGGGGAGTGATCTGAAATACCCCTGGGCCTAACCTTCATGTCATTTATGGTAAGGTGGCCGTCGCCCAGTGTAAGAAAATAGTCAATGCGGGATAGGCTGTTATGAGTTGCAGAGTAATAAGTGTATTGTTGGCCCTCAGGGTTAAGATGCCTCCAGATGTCCAGCAGTCCTTGTGCCTCCATGAATTCACTGAAGCGGGACGGACCAGGGGTCTGTGTCCGGACCGGAAATCTATCCTGCGCGTTGTGTGCCATTGCGTTAAAGTCTCCCCCCACCACAAGGTCGCCCTCCGGGAGTTCTAACAGGAATTTTCCCAGGTCAGGAAGGGTAGTCGCATGCAGTGCTGGAGGAATATATACTGATACAATGTTAAGGGGTTTTCCTTCCCACTGTCCACTAGCTGCTGCGAAGCGGCCGTTTTCGTCAGTTCTGGTGGATTGTAAAATAAATCGGGATGCTTTTCTCATTAAAATGCCCGTCCCACGGGATCCTGAAGTGAAGTCTAAATGCACTATCATACGGTAGCCTCGTCTGTCTAATGCCTTACTGGCCGTGCCCACTAGGTGTGTTTCCTGAAGAAGGATCAGATCATGATTTATTCTTTTGATACTCTGCAGAACCAGCCCCCTCTTTATCTTGTCTCCCAGTCCCCGCACATTCCAGGACATCAGCTGCAGTGGAGTCACTGGCCCCGAGTGAACACTCTCATCTAGGGTAGCAGTTTGTACGTCTTGTGCCATTTCTTACCTATAAGGACTGACATGTTTTTCCTAATGTATTGATGCCGTTGTATCCGGCGTATACCCATCTGTGTGTTCATTTTGTCTCGATGTGTGTTATCCTTAAGAGCCAAACAAAACAAACAATGAAAAACAAAAAACACCCTCACTCTAAACTCCCCCCCTCCCTGCCCCCCTGCTACACGGACATAGAACCGCCCGCCCCCTCAACTTAGCAGAGTGCTTAACCCATTCCCCACACCAAATACTTGCTTGTGGGGGTGAAGATTCTCCGGAGCCGGTGGCCCCTCTTACTCTCCTCGGATACCCTCGGCCCAGTGTCCTGTAACAGACCTTCAGGCAAGTCACAAAGTTAAGTTCAAGTCATTCGTGGTCACCAGGAGGCTAATGTTCCTTGTTGGCATCGTCGACCACAGTATCTCTGTCCAGCGAGAGTTCCTCTTCCGTTCTCTGAGATGTCTGCGAGTCTGAAGGAGCTCCTGTGTTTTTGTTCTTATGCGTCCTGTTTGAGCGACGGGGCCGGTTAGACGGTCTCCATCCCTCCAGCCAGTCTCTTGCTATTTCAGGAGTGTCAAAGAACCAAGTCTTGTTTTCTGATATCACCCTCAGTCTGGCCGGAAAAATCATTGAGTACGGGATCTCTCTTGCTATCAGTTCTTTCTTTACCTCCAAGAACGTCCTCCGGTGGCGCGCAACCCCCGCTGTGTAGTCTGGAAAGAAGGCCAGTGTGAAGTTGTGGATCTTGACTGGAGGGGACACTCTTGCCGCCTGTAAAATAGCATCTCTGTCCCGAAAGTTGAACAGACGGGCTAGGATGGGTCGTGGTGTCGCACCCGGTTTGGGTCTGCCCCCCGGTACTCGATGTGCTCTTTCTACCGAGAAGAAGGCGGATAGTCCTTTAGGTTGGAGCTCTTGTTTAATCAGGTCCTCCACATATAGGTCTGTTGCTCTAGTGCCCTCAGATTCCGGTACGCCAAGAATTCTGATGTTGTTCCTTCTTGAGCGTCCTTCCTGATCATCCAGCTTCTCACGTAATGTCTTGTTCTCTACCGACATCCGTTCCATCGCCGTTTGGAGCTCAGACACATCTTCCACGAGCGATTTTGTGACCACCTCCATTGAGTTCCCCTTCTCGGACATTTTGTGAAAGTCTGCCCTAATCAGAGTGATTTCTGTAGATATTGAGCCCACTGTGGCCTGTACTTGTGTCAGTGCTCGCATGATGTCTTCCAGCGTCGTCTTCTGTGTGTTCGCCCCATCCGCCATTTTGCTGGCTAGGGTCTTGCCGTCCGATGGGGAGGTGGAAGCCCCTCCACTGGCATATCTATTGATACGAGTCTGTGTAGTGCCTCCTCTCGAGTGCTTGCCAGCCATCCTTGCCGATTTTGCACCACAGGTTTCTCGCAGGCTGTGTTCCTTAGTCTTTCAGAGCCCGGTGGACCTCCTGTGTCCGGTCTGCGCCGTTCCTTACGTATGATCAGATTGAGTACTAGGCAGATACCATCCGTATTGCGCTGGTCCCACAGGTTGTCAATCTACGCAGTTCCCGTACAAGGTGGGAGTAGTTATTCCTAGGCCATAGTTTCAATATTTTGACGTCTGTTCACCGTCGTATGATAACGGCAGTTAACGCTGCTCCTTGTTGGTCTGGCCGCGATGTGCTAAGATGGCGGACCAATACTTTGTTTCACTGTGCTTTCGGTTTCACCTGCCCGCAGTCCGGCTGTCGTCCGTCACGGCGGTGTTTATTTTCCTTCCTTATATTCGCCAAAGTCCATTTAGGCCATTTCGACCACTCCGTTCATGTGTCGGACGGGTGTCTGCCTGCTTGGACCGTGATGGTCGATCGTTTCCGGTGGTGTTCAACCGAGTTGCCTTCACTTCCGCTCGGACTATCAAATGGCATAGGTCCCGGCTCGTCGCTGCTCTGTAGGCCTCGGAACCCCCTCGGCATAAGTCTTGCCTCCGGGGTCGAACAAAGTTCTTAATTGCTGCCCTGGGTTCTGCTCGGTCCTAGGCTTCGGGTCCCTCCGTTAGAGCATCTTTTCTGCACGGATAAATAGACTGATATTAGTAGAGGCCGCCCGATCTACGGAGCTCTTCCTTTAGGCTGCCGCCATGCTCGGCTGCTAGCCACGCCCCCAAGAAGCCCTTCCTAGTCCAGCTACTTCTGGTGTAGTGAGTCTTCAGATGGGATCAACAGTGTGCCAAGAGAAAATCGGGTTGCACACTGAAGCAATTCTAGTTTCAGAAGGGGAAGTTGAGTTTGCCACTTCAGCTGTGTGGCCACCCAACTTGAAGAAATATTTGCAATACCCTTGGATTAATGGAACTGAGGTAGATGCCCTGAGGGATACAGGTGCCAGAGTCCCTATGGGGAGAGATACCCCGGTTTCGCCTGAGCAGTACCTGATTGGGAGAACCAACCTAGTCACCAATGATGACAGTGTTACCACTAACCATGCAATGGATATGGTGACATTAGAGTGGGGGGTGTTACTGGTCTGAAACAGGTAGTGGTCTTTCCATAAGACTGCTTGTCTGCATGGCAATGACCTGAAAGCCTCAGCATGGGCTGAGGTAGAATTGAAAACCCATGCAGCAATGCTGGATATTCCTGAGATGCTGTGTGTAAAAACAGGAGCACAGAGCCAAAAACAGGGTTAAAAAGAAGTGTTGGAGCCTGAAAGTATGCCCCAACCTTCCAAGAGAAAAGGTAAGAAGACTAGGAACGGAGCTTCTGTATAGCAAAAGGATCTGGACCCCTCTCCTCGGGTAGAGGACCTGGACACCCCAGAGAGAACTGAGCCAGTGGAGCTTGACCCTTACCAGGTTGAACTCTTAGGCCCAGGGGGACCCTCTAGGGAAGAGCTGTGCCTTGGACAGCAGGACTGTCCAACTCTTGAAAGCTCAAGGCAGCACGCTTCTACCTAGGAAAGGGAGATGTCAGTGGTACTCTGAGTTTATTGGGAGGAGGGACTACTGTACACTGAGGCCAAAGACCCCATCCCTGGAGCCTCTTGGAGAGTGAAAGTGCCTCAGAAGTACAGGGAGTTCTTGCTAACTTTAGCTCATGTAATCTTCCTAGCTGAACATCTGGGCCAAACCAAAACCTAGGAAAGGCTAGTTAGCCACTTTTACTGGCCCCAGATGTCTCATAGAGTAAAGGACTTTGTCAGCTCCTATGTCAATTGTCAAGCCAGTGGGAAAGGAGGTGTAGCTTACCGCAAAAAATGGTGGTTGCAGCCTAGCGGAGCTCCAAGCTTGGACTGCTCGATCCTGCATCATTACCAGTAGCTGGGGCTCATCGAGGCCCAAAAAAAAACGCCAGGCTGTGAAAACCGAAAAAGCTAGCTGGTCTCTTCAGCAGAGGAGAACGACCCAGGGAAGCCCGAACTCCATGTTGAGGCCTGTGCAGTGTGCGGACCATGGAGCGCGGCAGCGGCAACCTCCCACTGCAGCAAGGCAGACGCGGCCCTACCAGATGAGTACCACAGGCAAATTGAAGTCAACAGAGGGCTCTGAATGCTTCTCTCTCTCTCGCCTAAATGGTAGACGCCGTCTAAAGTGGACAATGGTAAACCAAGCAAATTTGTACACTAAAATAAATAAGTCATGTGAAGAGGAACTGTTAACCTGCACATCATCATACTCACCCCCTGAGAAAATATTGTCCGGGTTTGAGGCGATAGTATCAACAATTGGCTCTATGCTAACAGCACCGATTAAAGGTCAAAGCAGAAATAACTCTAAATGGTTTGATCATAACTGCTCCAAGGCAAGTAGAGACCTGAAAAATGCGTTAAAAATCAAACCCAGAGACCATGACCAAATTAAAAACTTACGCCTGATCTATAAGAAAACATTAGCCGTTAGAAAAAAAGAAATTAAGGCTAATACTATGGAGTCTCTCCTTGACCCTTCGGTGCTGGGGAATAGTAGTAAATTCTGGCAAATTATTAACAAACCTTTGTTTGATAATCCTAACGATACAGCCCTTGGCACTAACATCCCGGAGGAGGAGTGGGTGACCCACTTTAGTGCAATTTTTAAGAGTAATGAGCAACGGGCAGAAAATGCCTTTTTAACCTCATCTGTGAATTCTCTGTGCTTTTCAGTTAACGAGGTTGAAAGGGGTATTCAGGGACTAACTAGTAATAAGGCCCCAGGCCCGGATGGTTTACCACCGGACCTGCGGTAGTGAACGCAGCAGTGATTTTGGGGTGCCCAAATGCGTGGGGGATATCGACTATAGTCCCTGTATTTAAAAAGGGCGACCGTAGCAGCCCATTATGTTACGGGCCAATATCTTTAATTAATTCTGTAGCTAAAGTGGTAGGTGGAATAATTCTAAATAGGCTTTCCACATGGGCAAAAGAAAATAATATTTTATCCCCTATACAATATGGATTCAGACCCGGACATTCGACAATCACACAATGTCTGAACCTGTACCTGATCCTAAGTAAATATACCCTGGCCAAACAAGGAACTGTCTATATGGCATTTATGGACTTATCGTCTGCTTTTGACTGCGTGGACAGAGGCAAACTATGGGCTACCCTGATGAAAATGGGCGTAGAGAGGAATCTAGTTAATTTTTTGGCTGATCTGCACTCGGATACAAGAGCCAACGTTCGCTACACCCAAGATCTAAAAGTAACGGGTGAATTCAGAATAAACCGGGGTGTGCAACAGGGGTGCATCTTGGCTCCATTCCTCTTCAATTTGTATATCAATGAATTGGAGGAATATCTGCTAAAAATTGAAGCCGATTACCCCTTTGTGGAGCGCAAGGGGGTTCCTGTGCTGCTTTATGCAGATGATGCTGTCCTCATTTCTAGCACAGCAAATGGCCTCCAGAAACTACTAAATTCCTTCTTTAATTTTATGGAGACCCGTGACCTAAGCATTAATAATTCTAAGTCCTACGTCATGAAAACAGGACAGGGTTCTCGAAAAACTAATCTTTTTTGTATAAATGGGGAAAAAATCCCTACCACCAATACCTTTTCATACCTTGGAGTCCTTTTAGATCATAAATTATCCTGGGGCCCCGCTGTTATCAAAAAGAAGGGTGAGGTAACACGTGTCAATGCGGCCATTTTTGGCTTTGCGAAAAAAATTGGCAATTGCCCGACGGCCGCTTTGCTTAAATTATATCAGGCAAAAAGTGTTGCTGTCGCCTGCTATGGAAGTGAGCTCTGGGGCTATTGCAAGATAAGGGACCTAGAGGTTACAGAAAATAATGCTCTGAAGATGATATTGAGGCTGCCAAGGGGAACTGGGAATTTTTCGGTGCATGAGGAGTTGGGTGTTCCCTATCTAAGTGATAGAATAGCAGTGAACCCGGTACTGTGCTGGTTGAACTGCTGGCTCAACAAAGATATACCCCTCACTCATGCCATATTAAAAGAAGCCCTAACATTGGATGGTAGGTTTAAGGTTCCGTGGCTGAAGTATATAAAGGACTGTTTGTCGGCGATTGCCGGACTGACCTATTTTTAACTCCAAATTCGATCACGAAACCCGATGTTATTTTTGTAAAAAATGCCATGTTAACACTCAGGTGTACTGACAGGGAAGAGGTTGAGCTACAGAAGGACAGTGTTAGGAAACACCTACTACTTAAAACCTGTCTACAAATGGAACCTTACTTATCATGGCCCATGACTGGCTATGAACGCTTTCTGTTAACAAGGTTCCGCTTTGACTTATTCCATCTCTTATTGGCGGTACCAAGTGGGGCTCATCGGGGCGAGGTGTTGCCAGCTTGCGGCTGCGACAGGAAGTCTCCGCAAGATCTGGCACACTTTTTATTCATTTGCCCTTATTACACAATACCCCGGAAAATATATCTTAAACCTTGCCTCAAAAAACTGAACTTCGCACAGATTAAACCTGCACTTTATTACCTCCAACTACTGAAATGCGATTGCACTTTATTTGTTTGTAATTTTTTGAAATCAGCAATCACTTTCAGGAAAAGTATGGATGGATAATTATGCTGCTAATGGCTTGGGCACTTTTATCTTTTATAATGAAATTATTTATGTATTTATTGTATTTTTTTAAAATGCTCATGTTGCCCGCTGTTTTTTTCTCTTATATTGTTTATAGGACCCTGTACTTGGCAAATGATTTATCCGGATTGTTTTTAATTGTCTGTTGATGAAATGTACTTTTATGATTGTAATGCTTACAATCGAATAAAGATATTTGAATTGAATTGAATTGATCTGGAACAGGATTGGAGTCCCATTTGAGGTATTGGAGCAGTGCATAGATCCCCAGGAAAGGTATATACTGATACATGGTATGCTAGACAGCACGCACGTAGTGGTGGGCAGCCTGTACGTCCCTGAGTTTAAACACAGCATTAGCGGATTGGGAGGCGTACCCATAGATCCTGGGAGGAGACTGCAACCAATTATGGACACCCAAATGGATCGCTCGCACCCCCCACTCCACGGAGTGGGAACAACTAAACCAGCAGAGGCCATATGCAGATGGGTAGGTGGGTGGGCTTTGGCAGACGTGTGGTGGATGAAGAACCAGACTAGCAAAGAAAACTTGTTCTTCTACTCAACCCATCAGCCACACATACAAATTGTCAGAATACTGTGCTCACTCCCTATCGCCACACAGGTGACGCACAACACCTACTTATAGAAGACCTTTTCACATCACAACCCATTAGAAATCTCCCTTGCATGGAGCAGAATCACCACATGGAAACTTTGGCCCCAAATGTTGGAGGACGCAGCATTCTGCAACACTATCCACTACTATCCCTAACTACTTTGTAGACAACACGAATACAGCCTCCTGAATCCTAGTGGAATGAGATGCATTCAAAACGGTCATAAGAGGTATTGCAATTAGCACTACGGTGGGCGCTAGACAGAAGGTACACAAAAACCTTAAAGCAGTAGAAAACAACATGAATTCTTAAGAGCAAGAGATAGCGAACAACCCAACGAAAGCATGCTGAACTGCTAGCAAAACATCAGGGGGTAATAGACCATAGAGCGCACACCCAGATAAAGCACACAGAGGCGGACAAATCGGGTACACTCCATGCCAGGATACGGAGGGATACACCGCCAACCACTGTAATCTATGAAATTACTGCGCCGGGGGGAGAAACCACACACTCAACAGGACATTAATGAGGCCTTCTGCGCATATTATGACACACTATACAGTGCACCCATCCACACACAAAGTGCACTCAGACACCTTCCTAGATGATCTGCCCTATCCCCAACTATGCACAAGAAGAGTTGGCAGGCCCCATTACGAAAGCCGAAATCCCCGCGTATCAAGGCGCCAGGCCTGAATGGCCTACCTATAGAATTTTTCAGTGCATTCTGTGAAGCTGTAGTTCCCCAGCTGGAGCAGCTGTTCAAAACATCGTTAGAAATAGGCCACCTTCCCTTCACCAC
The DNA here is from genome assembly GCF_964263255.1 of Lissotriton vulgaris. Taxonomy (NCBI): domain Eukaryota; kingdom Metazoa; phylum Chordata; class Amphibia; order Caudata; family Salamandridae; genus Lissotriton; species Lissotriton vulgaris. Next base: position 275,121 of record NW_028245109.1, read on the forward strand.
TATGCAAGCGCTGGTGGTCTCACTCCCTAAGCCAGGAATGGATGCGGCGGACATAGCAGGATGCTGCCCACTCTCACTCCTTGCCACAGAATACAAAATACTTAGCAAAATACTGGCACGTAGGCTTCTCCCATACCTGAGTAAGCTTATCCACATGGTTCAGTGCGGCTTCGTGCAAGCACGCAGCACATCCTTAAACATTAGGAGGCTACACCATATAATGGAAGCCACCCCCGCGGACCATTAAAATGCAGGATGCATCACACTCTACTTGATACAAGCATTTGATACGTACATGGAGCTATATGTTTAAGGCTGTAGAGAAGTTTGGTATACCTCCCGCATATCTCCAATGGGTACGGCTGCTATATGAGGGCCCCACTGCTGAGGGGTGTGGCTTGAAGGCCGATGGAGCTGGCTGTGTGAGCGGCGAACTCCGCATCGGTCCTCACCGAATCCTGAATTAAAGTGCCCTGGCTGACTGCCGCCGAAGCCGAGACTCGTCGACTGTGGAGTTCCCGGCCCGGGGAGCTGCCCGGTGGATATTAGGAGGTGCATTGAGGGCTCGTGGACATCTGGCTGACCAGAGTCTGCAGAGGAGGAGGCGGCTCAAGATGGCGGAGAGCGGAGGGGGAGCGCCTGGATACCCGGAGACAGAGCAGTAAATCCCTGGTCTGCACAGTGCTGCAGCAGCTGGGCTTCGGAAGGAGTGGCGACCGGGGTCCTGCGATGACCGCGCGGGGCTGCAGAGCCGGATTGGTGTGTACCGGGGATGCGGCATTCCGCCAGTGGCTCGAGGGTGAGAGACCCGGCGAATGCGGAAGTGGCGGCTCCTGTGCGGGGGGTGCCCGTCGACCCGGAGGCTCGGGACGGGACCCCCCACTGTTAGTGGTGGCCGGCGCTCGCGGGGAGTAGCAACTGGGGACCCCCAGCGAGGGCCTCTGAACACCGGAGAGACTTGTGACGCCGCCGGGGTGGAGAGACAAAATGGCGGTGAATCAGGAAGTAGCGCCTGGGCCTGGAGGACTCGCGCAGCCTAGCTGCTAACTTGTCGGGACTCTGGGGGAGTGATGCCCAGGTCATCGGGCGGAGGTGGGGAGAGCCGGTCCCAACCCAGGAAGAGCACGTTAGACCGGAGTTGAGCAGCCCAGCGGGTGGAAGGGAAGGCGAGCTGAAGACACAGAGCACCTGGCGGCCAGGAGTCAGAGAGACAGAGGTGCCTCACGACCGGGGGCCTAACAAGGTGTGGACTCGAACTGTTGGTTAGTGCCCATGGGAACAAGGCTGGGGGTTGACTGACTGAGGAAAGCTGTAGGAGGAGTGCTGGCCATGTGGACAGAGATTGGGTGAAGAGCCCAGGGAGCTGGGATAAGCAGAACAGCGGCACACGATGAATGGGGACCATAGCTATCATTATGATTGGAAGATCTGGAGAGAGGGTCACTGTTAAAGCGGACACAAGCGGCATCTGAACTGAAGGGGTGAGGAGGTCCTGACCGGCAACCACTAGCTGCACTGAGGGGGCCACTAGGGACTGGACTGCATCAGAACCCGGGAGAGGTGAGAGCGCTGAGAAGGGCGGTTGACCGCAAGGTGGAGTATCCCTGGGATCCAGCGAGCGAGGAACTGTGACTGTGGCCCAGGTTGCTGCGGTGCTCTGGAGTGGAGGGGGCGGTCTGTTACTACCTTGTGCCCCTATGTGTCTGAAAGGAGCCCTTTCTAACGGGCCACACACTTGAGCTCTAGTGGACCGTGGGCGAAGAAGGTGGGAATCTGGGCGCCCGAGTACCGGAAACGTGACTGAATCAACTCTGCTAGCATTTCACGACAGGGACCATGGGGAAGCCAAAGGGAAAGCAAGGAGGTGCAGCCCAACATCCTGAGGGTGACCAGCATGCCCAGGGCGACTTGGAAGGAGCGGAGGAGGCCCAGGATCCGCAACTACAGCATCAGCTTGATCGTATCCTAACTGTGATAGCGGAATCCCGCACGGCCCTGCAGCAGGATATTTTGCAAGTGGCAGCGGGGTTTGGGCTCCTGAAGGCGGACCACTCCAAGCTGGTGGACAGGGTGAAACAAGTGGAGGGATCATTGAAGGAGGTAGAACCAGCCCAAAAGGTATTGGAGAACAAGATGGTGAACGTGCTGGATCGACTTCAAGCGCTGGAGAAGCTGGCAGGGGATGCCGAAAGCCGCAATCTGAGAAATAACATCCGCGTGGTGGGGCTGCCGGAGAAAGTGGAGGGGACAGATATGGTGCAGTATCTGGAGCAGTGGCTGCTGACAGCAGTGACACTCGAGGGCTTATCTTCCTTTTTCACGCTGGAACGGGCCATAGGGTGCCTGCCAAACCCCCACTGCCGGGACGGCCTCCCCAACCGGTGGTGACTAGGCTCTTACATTACAAAGACAGAGATCTGCTACTCTAGAGAGCTCGTACTGCAGGACCCTTCGAGGTTGATAATAGTAGAGTGAATATATTCCCGGATTATACCTTGGAGATCCAGCGTCGTCGCACGTCATTCCTATCAGTGAAGAGGGAGTTGCGGTCGGAAGGCATCCAGTATTCACTATTGTTCCCTGCGAAATTGAAAATCATGCTTGATGGGAACAGTCTTTTTCATGACTCACCAGAGGATGCATTGGCGTGGTTGGAGATGTATAGAGCTGGTACGGACCGAGCGGAGAGGCAAGAACAGGAACTCTTGGAGGGGCTGCCCCAGCGTAAATCCCAGCGCCTCCGCCGTAAATGGCGTATGGTACAGAAACCTTCTCGGGCTCAGACTGATCTGGGGAAGCAGGACGTGTTGGAGGCGGTGTCGGCGATATCTAGCAATCAAGTTACGCAGTCTCCGGAGGGCACGGACACAGAGGGTGAAAGATCACGATCGGACACAGAAACATCGGAGGCTGGGAGTGTTCAGATGCCAAAGGTCACCCCGGCTACTGCGGATGGACTTATGGATGAGTGATAGTAAATATGTGGGAAGACTTAGACTGAAATGTGATAGTGGGGGCCTGCAAATGAACGTACAAATGAAGGGGGGTTGACGGGCTGGTGGTGAGAGGCAGCCGAGATAGGGATGCTGGGTGGCGACCTAGGGCTGGGAGAATGCTCACAGATTGTGGTACTTTGTTATTTGGAAGTCTGGTGCGTCGGCGGCGTAGTGGAGGGGGAGTAATGAGGGGGCATCAGCGGAGTACACAGGCGGGAGCGGGCGGGCGGGCACCCGTCGGGACCAGACCCCCCTTTTAGCCCTTAAGGCACGCCTGCGGTGACTACTGCTGGCCTAGGAGTGTGGTGTGTGTGGGTATGGTTTGGATGGGGACTAACAGTTTTGTTTTAGGACCTGTTCTTGGTGGGGTGGGGAGGGGGTTGGGTTGGGGGATGGGGTTTGGTTCTGGGGGTCACCGATGTGGTTCAAGATGTCAATGGAATGAGGAAGGAATCGAAATTTGATAATGGGGCAATACCTGATTTAAAATGTATCACCTGGAATGTTCGGGGTTTACACACAATGTCACGAAGAAATAAGGTTCATGCATATTTGGTTAGACGGGGAGTACACATAGCATTGCTCCAGGAAACACACCTCACGAAGGCGGAGGGCCTAGCGCTGCAGCGTAGATGAAGGGGCCAGGTTTTTCACATGACTGGATCAGGGTGGGGGTCCCCTTTCAGGTGCTTAAACATACGGTGGATGGAGAGGGCAGGTTTGTAGCGGTTGAGGGGCGCCTATATGGCAGGGAGGTGACCTTGGGTAGTGTCTATGCTCCTAATGTGGACCAGGCGAAGATTCATGGATCGGATGTCGGGCACCCTTGCGCAGTTTCTAGTGGGCCCAATGATAATGGGGGGGGGGGTTCAACTCGATTGCAGACACACTTTTGGATAGGTCTCATCCCCCATTGGCAGATTCACCAGTTCATAGGCTGTCTAAGCACAGGGTTGAATGGCAGACTAGATGGCATTTGGTAGATGTGTGGAGGTTGCAACACCAGCAGGATAGAGACTATTCCTATTTCTCCTCATTGCACGAACATCATGTTTGGCTTGAAGCTATTCTGTGCTCCCCATCAGTAGTGACCTTGGTGTCTCATTCGGAATACCTCACGAGGACTGTCGGATTGCGTCCAGACACACTGGAGGATCTGATGTTTCGTAATGAGGTGGAGACGGGGATAGCAAACTATTTCTCAGAGAATGCAGGAACGGCTACTACTAGGGCAGTGGAGTGGGATGCCTTTAAAGTGGTGGTGCGAGGGTTGTGTATCAGTAAATAGGTTGGGGTAAGGAAAACCCTTCTACAGGAAGTGGAAACAGCGGAGGGTCGGTTGTGGATGGCGGAGCAAGCAAGACCAGAGCATCCGGAACTACAGTCTGAAGTTATAGAGGCAAAGGAGAAATTGGCTGAGGAGGTAGAAAGGCTCCGCTGCTTCGATTATAGGAAGTATGTGAAGAAGGCACATGCAGAACGTGATAAGGCATGGCTGGCTAATCCGATACCCGGGGCTCTCCGATCTTGGCCCTGGACACGAGTGAAGGGGTCTCGGTCTACACCCAAAGGGAAATCATGCAGGAGTTTAGGGGTATTATGAGCAATTGTACAAGAGTACATCAATGGCAGATGAAACCGAAATTGAGTCTTTCCTGGGGGAGGTGACACTTCCACACCTAGAAGAGGAACAGGCGAAGCACTTGGGACGGGGCATTACCCTGGGGAAAATAAGAGGCGCTATCAAGCAGATGGTGAGTAATAAGACTCCGGGGATAGATGGACTGCGGGTTGAATTCTACTTGCACTTTATGGATATATTGGCTCTGAGACTCTTGGAGGTCTATCGGGAGGCGTGGGAGGTGGGTCAACTGCCGAGGACGATGCGGGAGGCCCTCATGGTTCCCTTATTGAAACCAGGGAGGTATAGCTCAGACACGGCGGAGTACCGCCCCCTATCAATGATGTCAACGGATTATAAAATCCTTAGTAGAATCCTGGCATTGCGTTTGATGCAGCATATGACGAGCCTGGTGCATGCCAATCAGGCGGGGTTTATCCCTACCAGGAATACAGCAACTAATGTGCGAAGATTGCTAAGGGTCCTGGCGGAAGCAAGTGAGAGTACGCCGGAGCGGCAATCCTTTCAGTAGACATAGAGAAGGCCTTTGATAGCCCCGAATGGCCATATTTATATCAGACATTGGGCTGTTTTGTGCTGGGTGAGGAATTTGTGCGATGGATGGCGGTATTATATACTGCAGCGGTGGCGCGAGTTAAAGTGGGACAAATGATTTCCCCCAGGTATGCTGAGGCTTGCGGGACCCGTCAGAGTTGCCCTCTTTCTCCGTTATTATTTGCTTTAGCAATAGAGCCACTGGCGGCTCGGGCCTGACTCGGACAGTGGTACGGGGGCCTAGCCTCCAGGGGGGATTGGCAGTACATCTCCCTTTATGCAGATGACTTATTGCTGTTTTTGGCGGACACGGGCGAGGGGCTGGCTGGAGCTGGAATCTGTTATCGGGCTTTGGGGCGGTTTCAGGACTGAAAGTTAACTGGAATAAAACCTGTTTGTTCCCAGTGTAGCTGGGGAGGAGGGTTCCTGAGATGCCGCAGGCCGTGAGATGGGAACCCTCATGTTTAGCATTGGGAGGATGGCGTTACTGAAGATGGTGGCTCTCTCCCGACTGCTATACCTTTTTTCAGAACACTGCCTGTATGGGTCCCGTGCTCTGTGTTTACTAACTTGAAGTCTATGATGGTGGTGACTATCTGGGGGTCGGGGAGACGTAGAGTGGCAATCAAAACATTGATGAGGCCAAGAGCGGAAGGCGGTTTAGCAGTGCCTGATTTTGAATTGTATTATATAGCAGCGCAACTCCAGGTCTTTACGCCGGCGGTGTCTTGGAGTTTAGGGGCCCAGACTCGGCCGGAGGACGAACCATCCCGAGACATGTCCTGTCCTTTATAGCACTGCAGAAGAGGTTGGACCTCTGAGACCTCACATTGGAAGAAAAAACGCTGAGGCTATGTTGGAATAGATCATAGAGAAGGGCGGGGGTACAGCACCCTTACGCGCCGGTGATACCATTGGGAATGCTGATGGCATTGCCACATGGAGGGGATTGGTCCACATTGAGGGATTGGGAATAGGCAGGGATCCAGGTCCTGGGAGACTTATATTAAGATGGCGAGTTGTTGTCATATCAGGTGTTGCAGGAGAGGTTCGATCTTCCTAGGGGTGCTTTCTTGATACATACGGCCCTAGTGCGCGTGATAGAAAGACATTGGAAAGAGGGACTGGCCAAACCAAAAACTACAATGGCGTGTCACTGTGATGATGGCGGCCAGCACTTTTAAAGCAGTTACGTGCTTATATTCAAGGATGCTGCATGAGGGTTTGGTCCCATTAGATGGACTATGCCTTAAATTGGAGGGGAGCGTTGGAAAACTCATTCCAGAGGCCACGTGAGGGCACATACAGCGTAGGGCGTGGAAGGGAACGAGGAATGCCCAGTTTCAGCTAGTACATTTCTTTATTTTACATAGAGCTTTACAGCAGGTGATGGGGGTATACTGCCTTGCACCTCCACTCTTGTGCAAGCACCTGAACCTGCTTTTCCAGATACCAAACGTACGCTCCACTACATTTCTTGTGCTCTTGTGGGCTCGGTTATATCTCCTTTGGCTGGGTGTTGAGGGGTTGAGGTAGGGGGTGAGTATGAAGGAGCGGAGGGCATATGCACTGTCTCCTAAAAGGAAATGGGAATACATTACTCACATGCATACATGTACTTCTTACTGCAATAGGCGTTATGGGGGTCGCAAACTGTCTTACCTAGGAGGTATCCTTCACCAAATTCCCCTGCAGTCAGCCGTGCATAGATGCCGCTGTTTTGAAATATATAGGAGTCGTGGGTACTCCCAGGGAATTTTGCCACAAGGTCAGTGATGGCGCACTTTGCATTGCAAACCACCTGCACATTGATGGTGTGCGTTGACTTCCTATTCCTGTATATATATTCGGTGGCAGCAGGGGGACAAATGGGAATGTGCGTGCCATCAATGCAGCCAATTATATTGGGGAATCGTGCCATCTGGTAAAAGTCAGATTTTGTTTGGACCAGTTCAGCATGGGTTGCAGGAAAAGATATGCAATGGTCCATCCTCTGTAACATGGCGTCAAGGAATTTGTGGAAAAACCTTGACAGGCTGCTCTGGGTCACCCCACCTACTGCAGCAACCACACTCTGGTAGCTACCAGACGCAAGCAGGTGTAGGCTGCACAGCACCTGCACATGGGGTGGAATAGCTTGTGCCCTTGGGGCAGTATGCTCCAACAGTGGTTGGAGGTCCCTTATGAGGTCCAAGATGGTGTCTGAGTCCAACCTGTACCTCTGGAGAATCTCTGCCTCTGTGAGTATGAACAGGGTGATCCTCTGTCTGTAGACCTGCTCCTCTCTCTGCTATTCCCTCTCTCCTTCCTGGACCTCGCAGCTATGCTCTAGAACTGTGAGGCCCAAGGGAGGGGCACTTCTCTCCTGGGCCTCACAGGCATGTGTAAGGCTGTCAGGAATCGGGGAAGGTCCTTCTGAACAACAAGTAACTTTCACTCTTTCAACCCTTAATGAGCTATGAAAGAGATGATTTTTAATGCCTGGAAGAGGGTGTTGCCTCACAAGAGGGGACCTGCGCATGCAGGTTCAGGATCACCATCAGGTATTGGAATGCAAATAGGGCATTTTCCAAGAAAAAAATCCAGGCCATTTGTTGCTTTTTCAGGAGTCTGCTAATAGTGTAGGTGCAGCCAAATACCATTCAGGTTTAGTGTATGTTATACGGGCAACGGGATAAAACCAATGTTGGGCAAATTGAGCCTGTGCAACCAGGTAACAGAGATGGAAATCCGGGACTGCAAACCCTCCCCGCTCATAAGGAAGTGTTAGGGTGTCCCATGCTACTCATGGTCTACACCCCGCCCAGACCAAGCGGTTAAGCAGGCCCGCAGATGTGTGAAAAACGCTTTTGTAAGCGGGATAGGTATATTAAAAAAGAAATATAAGAACCAGGGAAGGACAATCATTTTGATGAGGGCAATGCGTCCAACCATAGATATCGGTAATTGGATCCACCTCTCAATGAGGCAAGTTGCTCTGCGGCTGGTCCGTAGTTGTGGCGGATAATTTGTTCCTTATTTCTATGCAGAGTAATGCCAAGATAGTTGGTGGTATCCACCGCCCATCTAAGAGGTAGCTCAGCCTCCTGGCTGAGTTGGTAATCAGGAACATCTCCGACTTGCCAGTTAATTCCCAACCCAGACATGTTCCTAAAATGACAGATTTCATCAATTAAAGGTTGTAAATTAACGCTGGGATGTCTAATAAAGAGCAGGATGTTGTTCACATACATAGACATCAACAGGGGTCCCGATTGAAACTGGATGCCCCTGAACATGTGTTTTTCATACAAGTGCCAGACTAGGGGACCCATGGCCACTATAAAAAGTAGGGGGAATAAATGACAGCCCTGGCGGTTGCCACGTCAAACAACTGAATCAGGAGAGACAGTGAGCCATTCACCTGGAGCCGAGCTGTGGGAGATGAGTATAAATGCGCAACCAAAGCAATAAAGTTGGCTGGAATGCCAAGTTTGTGAAGAGTGGCAATGAGGAATTGCAACTCCAAAGATTCAAAGGCCTTTTCTGCATCGAGAAGGGCTATCGCTGCTGGAACACTCGGGTCTATCCTGGTGATCACTGAAACAAAGGGTCCGGAGGTTTAGGGCTGTAGACCAATGAGGGATAAAGCCAGACTGCACTGGCGAGAGTATTTGGTCCAAGAGTAATGACAGTTTGGTGGATAGCATTTTGGTCAGGATTTTATTATTGAAATTTATTAGGGGAATGAGGTGATAGGAGGCGCAGTTAGAGTAGGCTCCTTACCCGGATTTAATAGGAGGGATGTAGCTGCCTCCCTCATGGAAGGGGGAGTACGCCATCCTCAAGTGCTTCAGCGTACACCTTGAGTAGCTGTGGCGCTAAAGCTTCTTTAAATGTCTTGTAGAATATCCCTGACAGTCTGTCAAGGCCCGGTGCCTTTGCTCCATCCAGAGCGTCTATTGCCTGAGGGATCTCCACTACAGTGAAGGGTTCACCGAGGAACTGAGGGGCATATTATCAAGGGGGTTTATCTCCGCTTTTTTGGCTTTAAAAGCCAAGAAAGCGGAGATAAAATTATCTCCCTATTACCTAGCTGCCGCTAACACCAGTTAGTGACAGCTAGTAGGAGATAGCGACCATCTTGGGCCGCACTTTGCATGTCAGTGATATTTATCACTAATGAGATGCAAAGTGGGCGTGCCAAGATGTTAGAGACTGAAAACAGTCGCTAACATCGCTATCTCCTCTTACCAACTTTTGGAGATATTCGCGCTAAGCGGGAATATCTCCAAAAGCTAACACCTGCCCTGAGCAGTTCTTAGCCATGTTATCCAATGGGAGGTGGATAACATGGCTAAGAGCATTAGCTCGCTAATGCATGAATATCGCTGACTTTTCAGCGATATTCATGCTTTGCGGCGATTTTTACCGCATTTGCGTTAAACCTTGGTAATACCAAGGTTTATTTGCGGTAAAAATCGCTGCAGCGCTGCGGTAAATTTTTGTCTCTAACCAAGCAATAGCGATAATTATCGCTATTGCTTGGTAATATGCCCCCGAGCCTCTCCAGTAGTAATCCACACCATTGCAACCTCCTATAGATAAGCTAAATGCTGTGTAGACTCCTTGGTTGCATATAAGGACTGGTATTAAGCGACCCTATTCTGACAGTAAATCAGCATCATCAGTGGCCACTGAGTCGTCAGTCCGCCTTATTGCTGCTATATGTCTGGCCCCTCAGGAGGTCGCACCAGTGTCCTAGCAGGGCGTCCCTCCTCCCCATATCGACGTGCTGCGTGGTGCTTGCCCAGCAGGTTTGCCTCCCTGTCTGCGTGCTTTTTGAACTCAAGTATAAGGGCGTTGCGTCGGTTTAAGGAGTTTGGCGTAGTTGGTGATGTGTCCAAACACAACATATCTGTCTCAACCCTAGCAAGGCTGCTCCGTATTCAGTGCAGATCCCCTGCCTGCTTAGATATGCAAATACCGCGGATATACGCCTTAAAGGTGTCCCATAGAGTTGAATACTAAACCACTGAGCTTGTGTTCAGGTTAAAATATTCAATGATCGCCTCTTGCAAGTCAGACTTAATCAAAGCATCTAGCAGGGCCATAGTTGGAAAGGACCATCTTCGTTCCCACCCGGAGGAGTGTGGAATGCTCAAGTGGAGGAGTACTGGTGCATGGTCTTACAGCGTGCAGGCAGCTTTTCTATACCCTTAGTCCAGTGTATCAGTGAGCCGATTGTCTATATGTGTCTGGGTGGAGTGTGGCCCAAATGGAAGATGTATCCCGGGGAATCCGGATGGTGCGATTGCCAGACATCGTGCAGAGTCAGGAATGTTATTAGACCCCACATTGTTCGGTGGGCGTGGGGTTTGGTAGCATGCATTGGGTTAGAGGAGTCACGTCTGAGGTCTAACCATAGGTTCAGATCCCCTCCAAGGGTGTGTCATATTTGTAGCGGGTAAGCATAGTGTGAAGTTCAGTGAAAAAGGTGGGGGCGTCCATGTTGGTTGCATAGATATTGAGAAACATAACTGTTTTGCCCATCAACGTTCTTATCACCAACAGATATTTCCCCTGCACATCGAATATAGTGTGCTTGTACTTGCAAAATATCTATGAGGAGGAAAACGGCGGGGGCCTTCTGTAATGGAAGATGGGTTTCTTGTAGAAGTGCTATTTTTAAGTTGTGCCTTCGAAGATACGCAAATACTAGTTTGCATTTACTGGGGTTGTTAAGCCCTCTCACTTTCCAGGTGATTAGTTTTGCCTCAACAGCGGGGCCGGGATCATGGTCGCAAGGGGGGGCGGAGCATGTGTCTGTACCACCAGCAAGCCATAGCATCCGTGCGACGTGTGGAAAGGGAAGGCTACAGAAGAAAAGACATATAAAGGACATCAAAACCCAAGGTAACAAAAATACCATCAATAAATCCCCGATGAAAAACAACAACCCCCACCTCCTCCCATACCTGGGCTCAAAGGTCCGGTGAATACCCTCCATCCCCACACAAAGAAGAAAAATAAAAAAAACAAAGGCAAACTAATCTGAGTAATCCGTAGGAGGCATCCAATGCCCGTTACTTTGAACTAAACATTCAGCAAAATAGAGATATAGAAACATGTATATCATATGGAAGAGTTGCAGTACTTTTCTCAGTCCCATTTACATATCGAACATCGTGATAGTTGGGGGTCTTCAAGAGTGGGATGCCATAATTCCGTGGTAAATAAGTCGGCGCTCGCAGCCAGCTGTCGGCCAGGAGATGAGTGTCCAGAGACCGGGCCGGGCTCCTACTGGTTGTCCTTTGATGCCGTTTGCAGAAAGCCAGCATATGCACAGAGCTGTCAAAGAAATATGGTTTATCGCCCACCATCACCCGCAACCTAGCTGGGTACAGCATGGCATATTTCAGGTCCATTGCACGGAGCTGGTGTTTCGCTTCCACACATTTAAGACAAGCTTCTTGGGCTGCAGCTGTGTAGTCTGGATATTTAGAGAGCACGGCACCCTGATATTGCACCGGCATGCATTCCTGGGCCACGCGGAGGATCGCATTACGGTTCCTGTAGTTGAGTAGGTGGGCAATTATGGGCTGTGGGAGGGCACCAGGGGAGCGGGGGCATGAGCAGAGGGATCGATGTGCTCTTTCCACAATGAAAGTTTTAGAGAAACCATCAGCTCCGAACAGTTCAGTTAGCACAGATTCAACAAATGGCTTTGGTCACCCGATGTTCGTGGATTCCACCAGGCAAGGATGCAAATGTTATTTTTCTGTGACTTAGCCTCTAGGGCTTCATTCTTTATGGCTACAGTCTTGAGTAAAATAGATGTGCAGTGTCGAACCAAACGGCACTGTGCCCTTGGTGGCACACCTTGGGAGACTAGGACCCTCTAAACTGTTAAATGATGGTGTATCGCGGGTAGTAGTTCATCAATTCATTTATTCGAATAGAATTCGATTAAAATTTGATTCAGCAGGATACAATTTAAATCAAAATATCCTTTGGTCAATAACATATTTCTGTACTTTCATCCGATAGTCAAGATTACTCCCAATGCATTTCGGGACGAAAGCCCTTCTTCAGGGGACTGGTGAACAATCTGTGGATTATAAAAATACAATCTAGTCAGGGGTGGACCCTAATCCTCTGCATAATGTGCACAATTTAAAGTCTATTAACTCGGAATTAATGCCCAAAGTGTCAAAAGTAAGTCTGTTATTAAATACACGTGTTTATAGCGAAAGTACAAGTACCTGTGTTACATGCATGGTCAAAGATACGTGCAGGGAAGAGTCTAATGCGCTCGATACATGCATTGCATGCAGGTTCGAAAAATGAACTGGGTGTAATACGTGCAAAGAAAAGCTGTCGCGCTAAAGAAATACGTGGCATGCAGGGTCGAAAAATGAACTGTGTAAGAAAAGAAAACTGTCTCGCTTGGGAGACATGTATCAAAGTAAAAGAACCCGGTGGCGTGTGTGTGAACTTGGGCGATGCATTCAAAATATATTACAGATACGACAAGAAAAGTCTTGGTGCTGGGCCGGGCGGGTTGTGTGGCTTACCGGATATATGCAGAGTCGTGCTTGCGTCGGGTGAAAGTATGGAAGCCCGCCGATGTTCAAAGATGTACGTGAAAATGTAAACATGGAAAGGGGACTGTTAGGAGTCCGCCATGATGGAGTGGTGTTCGGTCTCTATGGCAATTGTCGGGAAACTCGGGGAATGAGGTGATTCCGAATCTTGGGGAAAAAATACTACTATGGCGGTTGATCAATGCTGTCCATTTGGGATTCTTAACCAGAAGATTGTGGATGTGTGTCTAACGTGCATTAATACAGTTTAAAAAAATTGAAGAAGGTGTGAAAACAAATATCGTCACGTGTATAGCTATGTGAGTGTGGAAGGGGGTGTAATCTGTGCATTATGATCAAACTATGGCCATTAATCTCTATGGGGGAAAGGAATTATATATACAAAAATGACGGTCGGGGCACATGCATGTGGTATAAACAAGTCATAGATTCAGCATGCATTTCAATACTGTAGAAAAACAATAAGTACAATGAAGTTTATCTTATAAGGGCATGGTTGGTTAGAGGAAACAACTGTACTCCATCCTGTCATTCAGTCCTTTTGGATGACAAGCATCAAGTATTTTGATCCAAAAAAGTTCGTGCTGTAATAGTCTCTTCCTAATATCAAACCCCTGTCTGACAGGTACAATCTCCAAAACCAAGAATCTCAGTTGGCTCACGTTATGTTGGTGTGAAATGAAATGTGCAGCAAGTGGCGATTTAAATATTTTGTTTCGGATGGTACTCTTGTGTTGTGTTATACGAACCTTTATTTTTCTTTCGGTTTTGCCCACATACGGGAGGCCGCATGGGCATTTTAGTAGGTACACCAGGTTCATTGAGTCTCATGTAGCGTTCGTGTATAGTTTAATAGTTTTACCTGATGTTGGGTGATTCATTGTGTTGCCTTTAATCACATTGTGGCAGTGGCTGCAATTCAAACAGGGTTTTGTGCCTGCATAAGTCATGGTGGGTTGTCGTGGGGTAGCTTCCAGTAAATCCTTTATGTTTTTAGACCGTTGTTAAGCGAACAGTGGTGATTGGTTAAAGATACCTCCGAAGTCTGGTTCTTGTTGTACCATCTGCCAATTTTTTAGAATGATTGCTTTGATTGCAGTACTACTTGAAAATTTGGATACAAAAACTGGTCTTTGAGTGCTTTCTTGATTCTTATGGGTGGATAATAAATCTATCTGATTCTTAGTCTGAATCCGTTCTTTGGCAGTCCTTAGGACTGGCTCAGGATATTTTCTGTCTCTGTATTTCACTAGCATGTTATTTTCAGTGATATTGTATGTCTCTGTCTCTGAACAAATTCGCTTCACTCTGAGTAATTGAGAGAATGGAAGGTGCTTTTTCAAGGCTGTTGGATGACAACTGTCAAAGTGGAGAGCGTTGTTTCTGTCTGTTGGTTTGATGTATAGTTCTGTTACAATGTTGTTGTTTTTCACTGTTATCATGACATCCAAGAATGGTAAGCTTAGGGTGCTTGTTTGGTGTGTAAATTCAATGTGATCATCAATGTTATTGATGTAAGTAATGAACTCAGAGAATTTTTCAGGTGGACCTGCCCAAATTAGAAAAATGTCATCGATGTACCGCCAGAAGGTGCGGATCTTATCTTGCCATCTTCGGTTGTTGAGAATGTGGTCTAGGCAGTGCATAAACAAGTTCGCATAGCTGGGGGCTGCACAGTTTCCCATCAAAGTTCCTACAAGCTGCATATAATATTCTCCATCCCATGTGAAATAGCGGTGGTACAGTGAATATTGTAGTAGTTCCAATAGTAGTACTTTCAGATCATCTTTGATGGGGTGATGTATCAGGAATGACTCAATAGCTTCTAATCCTCTGTTGTGTGGTATGGACGTGTATAAAGCACATACATCTATGGTACAGAGAGTGTTGGTGATGTTAGGATCTAGTTTGACTTTTTGTAGTTTGTTCAAGAAATCTGTTGTATCACGTAAGAAAGTTGTCATTTCTTTTACGATGGGTTGTAGGTACATGTCAATATATTTACCCGTTGGTTCATGTATAGAGTTCTTCGTGGATACAATTGGACGAAATGTTTTTTTTTTTAGATTTTTGTGAATCTTTGGTAACATATGTAAGCTCGGACATTTAGGATTGGTCTGTATTAAGTACATCTTGTCTTTCTCCGTGATGGTGTTCATCTTCAATGCTTTATCAAGTATGGTTTCTAGGACTTTGGCATAAATTTTTGTAGGGTCATGTGTCAGTTTCATGTAAAGATTTGTGTCCTGGACGTGATTCATAACACTTGTCTGGTAATATTCATTGTCCATAATTACCAATGCTCCTCCCTTGTCGGCCTTGCAGCATTTGCTTTGTTTG
Source organism: Lissotriton vulgaris (assembly GCF_964263255.1). Lineage (NCBI taxonomy): Eukaryota > Metazoa > Chordata > Amphibia > Caudata > Salamandridae > Lissotriton > Lissotriton vulgaris. Next base: position 290,219 of record NW_028245109.1, read on the forward strand.
TTATTCACAATTTGGTTGATTGCCATATGTTCATTTCGGTTGAAGTTGTCTCTTCTGGAGGCTGTTTTTTTAAAAAGATCCTTCAAGGTGTTGGTGGTGATGGTTTCATAAGAATCTAGAATCTTATGACCGGCTGGAGGTACAAAAGTAGTTTGTTTTCCAAGTACCTGCATGTATGTTCCTCTGTGGCTGGGGTAGGTGGAGCGATGTTGGTGAAAAAATGTTGCAAACGTAGGTTGCGCATGAAATTATAAAAACTGACATAAATTTCAAGTTCGTTCGAATTGTATGTTGGAACAAAAGATGTTCCTCGTTGTAAGATTGACAATTGTGTTGGGCTTAAGTCCTCTTTGGAGATGTTGATGACTAGGTTCTTATGCTCCTTGTCGATTGAGCTATGGGTACTGTGGATTCTTTTACGACTCCTGCTCTTCCGGGTTCTATGATTACAGCAGGGCCTTTCTCTAAAAAAGGACCCCCTGCAGAGTTACTCAATGTAGTTGGTCCGGTTGTTTCGCTCAGCCTGCTCGTTGGAGTTGTTCTTGAGGGTCTCCCAGTGTGGGGTCCACCTCTCTGTGATCCGTCTGATGCTGAACTACCCTCATCTGAGGAGGGATTGTTGTATGGTCTTTGTTGTCTGCACTGGGCGTATACCTCAGCCCAACTGTAGACCTCTCCCAGCGTGTAGTCCATGGTGTCGCGTTTGTATTTCCGTATTTTCCTATCACTGATGTCTTTAGTAATTGTGCGTTGATATCATTTAAGGCTTTTTCTAAATCACCTTTTGACATGTTCTTCTCTAAGTTCTGGCTAATTTGAGTTATTTCTTTGTCCAAATCTTCAATCATTTTCCAACGTTCTTCTACTATCAATAGGATCAGATCCAAAGAACAACGGTTGAGAATGGCGTACCATCGTTCAGTGAATTTGGGATTGTTTCTGCAGAGAGAGGGTTTGAGTGTAATTCGCAAACCTCTGGGGATGCGTTGATCTTTGTGGTATCTTATTAGAGTTCCTGCGTGTAGGGGCTGATTGATGACTCGTTTGGATGTGTTCAGTAGTTGTCTTAACATGCTGGGGGTAGAAAATGTGCTAGTTGAGGATGGGTCCACTTCCTTAATCAAAGAGTAAATTCTGCTTGTCTCATCGCGTGTAAATCCAAATGTTTCAGTTTAGTTCGCTGTTAGGTTGGCTATTTCTTCGTATGACATCTTGTAGTGGGTGCTCACACGGGTGGTCAGTGAAATTTCAAAGATAATAATGTCTGGTGTGTGTCACTCCTTTTCTTTAGAATATGCGTAAACTGTTCTGTTGGATTTTATATCGTTTTTTTAATGATTCCTGGGTGCCACAGGGGCGCACCTCCTCTTCCAATTGTATCCACGAAGAATTCAATACATGAACCAACGGGTAAATATATTGACAAGTACCTACAACCCATCGTAAAAGCAATGACAACTTTCTTACGTGATACAACAGATTTCTTGAACAAACTACAAAAAGTCAAACTAGATCCTAACAACACCAACACTCTCTGTACCATAGACGTAAGTGCTTTATACACGTCCATACCACACAACATCGGATTAGAAGCTATTGAGTCATTCCCGATACATTACCCCATCAAAGATGATCTGAAAGTACTACTATTGGAACTACTACAATATTCACTGTACCACAGTTATTTCACATGGGATGGAGAATATTATATGCCGCTTGTAGGAACTTCGATGGGAAACTGTGCAGCCCCCAGCTATGTGAACTTGTTTATGCACCGCCTAGAGTTAGACCACATTCTCAACAACCGAAGATGGCAAGATAAGATCCGCACCTTCTGGCGGTACATCAATGACATTTTTCTAATTTGGGCAGGTCCACCTGAAGAAATCTCTGAGTTCATTACTTACATCAACAACATTGATGATCAAAGTGAATTTACACACCAAACAAGCACCCTAAGCTTACCATTCTTGGATGTCATGATAACAGAGAAAAACAACAACATGGTAACAGAACTATACATCAAACCAACCGACAGAAACAACGCTCTCCACTTTGACAGTTGTCATCCAAAAGCCTTGAAAAAGCACCTTCCATACTTTCAATTACTCAGAGTGAAGAGAATTTGTTCAGAGACAGAGCCTTTCAATATCACTAAAAATAACATGCTAGTGAAATACAGAGACAGAAAATATCCTGAGCCAGTCCTAAGGACTGCCAAAGAATGGATTCAGACTAAGAATCGGATAGATTTATTATCCACCCATAAGAATCAAGAAAGCACTCAAAGACCAGTTTTTGTATCCAAATTTTCAAGTAGAAGTACTGCAATCAAAGCAATCATTCTAAAAAATTGGCAGATAGTACAACAAGAACCAGACTTCAGAGGTATCTTTAACCATACACCTCTGTTCGCTTACCAACGGTCTAAAAACATAAAGGATTTACTGGAAGCTACCCCACGACAACCCACCATGACTTATGCAGGCACAAAACCCTGTTTGAATTGCAGCCACTGCCACAATGTGATTAAAGGCAACACAATGAATCACCCAACATCAGGTAAAACTATTAAACTATACACCAACGCTACATGCGACTCAATGAACCTGGTGTACCTACTAAAATGCCCATGCAGCCTCCCATATGTGGGCAAAACCGAAAGAAAAATAAAGGTTCGTATAACCGAACACAAGAGTACCATCCGAAACAAAATATTGAAATCGCCACTTGCTGCACATTTCATTTCACACCAACATAACGTGAGCCAACTGAGATTCTTGGTTTTGGAGATTGTACCTGTCAGAAAGGGGTTTGATAATAGGAAGAGACTATTACAGCGCAAACTTTTTCTGATCAAAAGACTTGATGCTTGTCATCCAAAAGGACTGAATGACAGGATGGAGAACAGTTGTTTCCTTTAACCAACCATGCCGCTATAAGATAAACTTTATTGTACTTATTGTTTTTCTACAGTATTGAAATGTATGCTGAATCTATGACTTATTTATACCACATGCATGTGCCCGACCGTCCTTTTTGTATATATAATTCCTTTCCCCATAGAGATTAATGGCCATAGTTTGATCATAATGCACAGCTTACACCCCATTCCACACTCACATAGCTATACACGTGACTATATTTGTTTTTGCACCTTCTTCAAATTTTTTTAAACTGTATTAATGCACGTTCGACGCACATCCACAATCTTCTGGTTAAGAATCCCATATGGACAGCATTGATCAACCGCCATAGTAGTATTTTTCCCCAAGATTCGGAATCACCTCATTCCCCGAGTTTCCCGACAATTGCCATAGAGACACCACTCCATTATGGCGGACTCCTAACAGTCCCCTTTCCATGTTTACATTTTCGCGTACATCTTTTAACATCGGCGGGCTTCCATACTTTCACCCGCATCTACCGAAGACGCAAGCATGACTTTGTATATATCCAGTAAGCCACACAACCCGCCCGGCCCAGCACCCGAGACTTTTCACTTCGTATCTGTAATATATTTTGAACGCATCGCCCAAGTTCACACACACGCCACCGGGTTCTTTTATTTCGATACACGTCTCCGAAGCGAGACAGTTTTCTTTTCATACACAGTTAATTTTTCGACCCTGCATGCCACGTATTTCTTTAGCGCGACAGCTTTTCTTTGCACGTATGACACCCAGTTCATTTTTCGAACCTGCATGCAATGCATGTATCGATCGCATTAGACTCTTCCCTGCACGTATCTTTGGCCGTGCATGTAACACAGGTACTTGTACTTTCGCTATTAACACGTGTATTTAATAACAGACTTACTTTTGACACTTTGGGCATTAATTCCGAGTTAATAGACTTTAAATTGTGCACATTATGCAGAGGATTAGGGTCCACCCCTGACTCGATTGTATTTTTATAATCCACAGATTGTTCACCAGTCCCCTGATGAAGGGCTTTCGTCCCGAAATGCATTGGGAGTAATCTTGACTATCGGATGAAACTATAGAAATATGTTATTGACCAAAGGATATTTTGATTTAAATTGTATCCTGCTGAATCAAATTTGAATTGAATTCTATTCGAATAAGTGAATTGATGAACTACTACCCGCGATACATCGTCATTTAACAGTTTAGAGGGACCTAGTCTCCCAAGGTGTGCCACCAAGGGCACAGTGCCGTTTGGTTCGACACTGCACATCCATTTTGCACAAATCCGACCTCCTCAAGGTCAGGAGGGGTCTACCCTGTGGCACCCAGGAATCATTAAAAAACGATATAAAATCTGACAGAACAGTTTACGCATATTTTAAAGAAAAGGAGTGACACACACCAGACATTATTATCTTTACTGTCTTGAGTAGGCATTCCACTAGCTCCAACCGGCGCGTTGTATCTTTGGCTTGGTCCCCGTGGGAGGAGATGCGTTTCTCCGCCTCATCGAGTCTGGTGCTGTGACCCTCCAGACGCTCCCCCATTTTATATAGCCTGGCAATTAGGTAATTGAATCTGGAGTCTATTGCGCGGAACCACGCATGGAGCTCTGCCATTATGGCCGCAGCGCCTTCCATGGCATGTGGCTGTTCATCTCTCTCCGATCCATTCATTCTATCAAGACTATGGTTTGTGCGTTCCGATGTGCCCTGCTTATCAAAAGTCAGCTTGTGCTGCTTGGGGTCCCCAAGACCCATTCTCACATTTTATGCAAGAGTGTTTTGTTGGGTTCATTACGGATACAATGCCAGAGTTTACGCAGTAGGCAGGGGGTTTGAAAATGGTGGTGTTTCTCCTGTGCTAGGCATCAGCTGCAGTTATTGTCTGAGGCCCCTACCCCTGATAGTTGTGTGAGTCTGTTGCCATTTAGAAAGGTGTAGGCGTGCTTGTACAGTTTGGTGGGTTCAGTCCGGGGGGGATCCGGCGGAGATGGTGCTGGGTCAGGCTCAAGGATGTAGTGCTTGAGTTAGCCTGATCAGGGCGATGTGGTAGGCCCTGGGGTTATTGTCGCATGCCTGGTCGCGTGTGGAGGCGCCTAGTTTTGAGTTCCCCGAGCCCATTGCTCTTGCCACACATCAGTGCGCTGGATTGGTGGAGCTCACCTCCCAGGTTCAAGGTGTCACTGCCCCTCCCTTAGTCACCCGGGTTACACCCCTGGCCTAGTGGAATCTCTTTGGGGTGCTATGCAATTATAGGAGGTCCTCCCCCAGCGTTACAGGGATGTGTTTGTGGTCCCACCTGCAGAAGCCTCTGTTGCCGGTCTAGAGTCTCGTCATCAAGGGCGGGGAGGTGCGCCCCTGCAGCCCCGATATGACGGGGGGTTAGGAGGGTGTTGATAGGGTCAGTGGTGGGGAAGATGGCAGCATCTCTAGGCCGCGCAAGTCCTTTCGCTAGGCCTTGGCAGCGGTTTCTTTTGCTGGGCCTCCTCTAGCTGTTTATGGTGCAGCGGGAGACCTACAGAGATATTTCTGGTCCTCAGGGGAGGGGGGGAAGTGGCAATGGCCCTAGGCTGTGTGAGTCTTCTCACTCGTGGCGGTCATGGTTATTGGGCCCTGCAGGCTGCAATGGGCCCCCTTTGCTCACCCAGTTCCCGGTATGGAAACGTTGCTCCCTCGGTCAGTCCGACCCCTACAACATGCATGTTCTGTACTGTAGTTCCTATATTCCCAATAGGCTCTGCGCATTGGAATAATATACACTATAGATTTAACATAGGACTGAGGTCGAATATACAAGAAGGGATTAGTTCCTGGCAACTGCATAAACATGACAACTTTGTTTTCCCCAAGAAAAAAACATAGCTTTAGAGTCGTGGAAACAATAGTTAACTATTTTACTCAGTCAATTGTTAATGCTCCATTTCTACAAAGTTGCAGAGAAAATAGAGACAGGCGTTTCAATAAAAGGGGTTTATTGAACAGTCTTCTTTCTCATGCAAGAGAGGTGAACTGCTACAATTGTTAGACAGAATGCAATGTATAATGCGTACAGCGTAAACAGTAATATAAACTAATACTGTAATAGCATTGTCTGGTGCTATGACATATAAAAATACATACATAAATTACACAGGCTAAAATACTCAACTGGTGCTTGTAAAATACGTCTACCCCGGTCTACCTAACCTAGGTCTAGTATGAGGGAAGAAGTAAGTGTGGTCTTTAGCATAGGTTTAGTTTTGCCAAGAGTTGCCAAACGTTTCTCTAGGTTCTAATCAGCTCCATACCTTAGAATGAGAGAGGTTGGTATCTCTTTCACAAACTCGATTTCCCAACACCCCACAAGGGGAGTCAGAAACACTGGAGCTGGATTTCTCGGCAGAGGAGGACAGCTTCTGATCAGTGCGTCAGCTGGAGAGTTGGCTTCCTTCAGCACTTGCTGTAGCGAGCTGCGTTGTGCAAGTAGGTAGTCGAACTGCACCAAACCACACCATGCTTTGCCATAGCAAGTGAAGGTATATTCATACTTTGAAGGTGTTTAGGAATGCCAGCTTTGACAGAAATTCTGGCATATGAACGTCATGAATAAACCCCTAAGGAATAGATGTTCATGTATAATAACTGAGTTCTTGGAGAAATCAATATTCAAGCAAGGGGAAGTCCCTAACGGCATAAGAGTCTGGTTTTCCAAGAAATCGTTGTGACGTAGATGAACGGATGGAAGTAGCCATGCCTGTATATGGGCAGCATGGGCTATGCCTAAATAAGAACTGGATTTCAAAGCCTATATAAGGGCAACGCAAATTGTACCTGTAAAAGGGTATGAATCGGGAAATTCAATTGAAATCTAAAATCGAACATAACACCCACTCCACTTTCTTATGTACGACTCCTACTAAATACTAAGTTCTAAACATGTATAAACATATCTAAAAAACTATCTATCCAACAAGTGTTTAAAACTCACCCAAAATACATAAAAATGCATTGGTACTGGTTTTACACAAACGAGCATTGGTGCTGTACGCATTTAAAGCAATGTTTCATTCAAGCATATAGTTGACATTTTGAAAATGCTATCTGAATGATTCATGAAAATATACATTTATGAAATGGCTCGTAAATACAGAAGAAAAAGTGCCAAAACCATTTCATGTCAGATTACATAAAACGGTTTGTATGTGGACAAGGTCATTTATTGTCTCTGGAAGTTTTTTCAAAGAATTCTTGTTCTCTAGGAATAGTCTACATTAAGCAGATTACTTAGTGCCAAAAAATGAAAAATAAAATTTTGGAGAAAAACAAATTTCATCATAGAAAAAAGAGTTCCAAAGTTAGAAGTTTGTTTTGAAAAATGAAGGTCGTATTTAAAGCCTCTCAGAACACTGTGTGCCAAAATCAAAAGTCAGTGTTAGATCTTGGAGAAAACATTAAATCTTCTAAGTCTGTTGACAAAAATGTGTCTACCATTGTAGGTGAAAGTTGGATTACCTTGTTTAGAAGATTAACCGCACATAGATGTGAAGCATCAGCATTGGTCGCATTAGCAATGTTCGTACTGGATGGTACAGCACGCCTCTTTACTCTCGTACCTCAGCAGTTGCAATTTGCGTCTGTGAGATCTCAATGAATGCCGTCATCAGAATTGGTAGCCGCTGGGAACAACACAGTGCATGGGCCGTTACTGGTTCAAGCAAAGTATCAACATCCGTTGGCATGACTGATGGGAGTGTGAGACATGTGTCTAACACGCATTCTTCTCCGCATAGCAGGCAGCGTAGAACAGGTAAGATGCAATCTTGCCAAATTGGTCTGAATGACAGAAACCATGTGGTATTTAATTCTGGTAGACCAGGTATTCCCAAAATGTGGACGATGCGCTCACGACACTTCATCGCCAGTAGAGTTGCCTCCCTGGAGAACTGGGTGTCGATGGTGTATTGGCTTGACATATCGAAGCTGTAGGAGCAAAAATAGTGTCCCTGCAATGATTCCCAAAATGAGGGGCAGTCTGCAAAACACAGAGGGCACGAAGTTTGGAAATATTCCTAGGACCGCTTCAAAAGGTGCTAATAGTACAGAAAATACGGTCTTAAATACATGTACAATACCGCTCATATCAGACATGTTTAAGATATGACTTAACATTTCCGGGAAATGTATAGGGCAGTTTGTAGTTAAGAGGGCATGTATCTCGGCAGAAGTCCTTGCGACTTGTAGATCATAGGTTTCTTTGGCCGAGGTCAGTGGCACAGTTTTTTGCAAAAGAATGGCTTTCATTCTGCTTAAAGTATCAATTCGTACAGAAGAGATGTCCAGTGAAGGCCATAAAGGCGACTCCCTGTCTGTCTTGGTTTTTGGACACAGTTTCTAGATATGGTATACCTGGCAACATGCCACAGCAGCTGTGATCGTTCAACATGAGGTAAATTCCATTTGAAAGTTGTCGAAAAATTGGATCAATCATTGCAGCTGGTGAAACTTGCAGGTGGCAGGATAAATTGTTAGAGGAACCATCGCAGGCCCCGTGTACGTTTATAGCCTGACAAAGGAGAGGACCGCATAGTGCGTTTTCACAGTTTTTCCCGCTAACACTTCATGTCCCCCACTCTAACATCTATGTGTGTATGGTAATTCCCAGGTTGTCTTGATGTATTCTTTACCCAACCTTTCATATGTGCCTGCTGGTATATGTTTTAGGCAATACTGAAAATGGAAAATTGTAACAGGCAAAGCTATTGTTCCATGTATAATCCATTCAATAACTGTTTTTTCTGCTACTGAAAATGGCAATCTTTCCAGTTTTTCAATGCTCAGCACCGTATAATCTGCTCCCTTTTGTGCCAATTTGATCTGTTTATCAGTGAGATTGAATTCTGAAAACAGTGACGTAGTATTGATTAAACGCCAAGGCACATAGCCTGAATGAAGGTTTTGCAACGTCCAGCCTAATAGCATTATAGAACGTAGTTGCGACTGACCATGTTGCAGCATGACCAAGTCCTGTTCCATGATGTCTATGGCAGAAGACACTATGCTGTCCAATTAATATATCCTGGACAACAGAGTCATTAACCCATTGTCAACCACAGAGAGAGTTTGCTCTAAATTAATACAATCAATTTCTCGTATTCTATCTGCAGTCTCTGCTTGCGTAATTTTCCATGCTTCATTATAAGCAGCATAGATTCTGGCATATATGCAACGTTTATGACGTGGTGTTCTTGTTCTTGGCAAGAATTCACAAAGATCAGCGCCATCTTTAAGTAAAGATAAGTGTTGCTTTACATCCTTTAGTGCAGATCTTTGTAGCCAATCAAGGCAAAGCTTCCCTACACTGTATGTTGTTACCATTCCAGGATGCTGCTTTGAACATATCTTGGGTCTGGCCTATTGAATGTGAAACCCTGTGTTTTGTTCAGGAATCTATCTTGACAGTTGTTTGTGTCTGTGGGCCAGATTAACCATGTATTCCAATCTGGATCTGTTCTGTTGTGAAGCAAAAAAGTATGTACATCGACCTCCCCCTCTGAAATGCTATCATCCTCAAGTTTAGGTGTGGGTATGGATGGATTGTTCATGTCTTTTATCTTGGCTAACCCAAGGCAAGACGTCTGTTGGACAGTGTCATTCAAAAACATAATTTGCTCAGGGATTATACAGGCTCTAAACATAGCTTCTACACCCTGGACCTGCCAATCTTTTGTACCCCAGACAGTTTTCATCTCAATGCTGTCTATCCAAAAGTCGAAATCTAGTTTAAAAAGTTGGGCATTAAAGGCTGCAGAATAAATCTGTTTGGTATTTGTCAACATACTTTTCCTTCCTGTTTTGTTTACATTTTTAAAGTAAAACGATTCTGGATTGGACACAATGAACCCTGAAAAGTACGGACATTTCTCGCAAATGTTTTTGAGCTACCCTTTGGAGGCGTAGGACAATGTTCCCATTGGTTATACATTAATACATTTCTAGGATTTGCAGATTTGTACAAGAAATTAAGACCATAATGATTATAACAATATATTTGTTCATAGTCTGATGAACCTTCTAAATATTCATGATTTGTGAATACTGCAGACAATTCTAGGTCTGACATCATATTATTAACAGTCTCGAAGTCTCAATCATCAGAAAGGTACTAGATAAAACAAAGTCACTTAATGGAATCTTGAATAAGTGTGGAATCTTCAACAGCTCCGACGGACCAAAAATGTCATAATCCGTTTTGTACCAAGCTATACCACCAGGTATAGGAACGGCTGTGATATTCACTGATGACAAGTCTCTCTGTTCACGATGGGATGATTTGTGTAGCTTGAGGAGTAAGTTGATGTTCTCATTTGCTGTGTCCATTTTGACATATCTTCCATTTATTAGCATTCCCAAAGTTATTACCAGAGTCAACCAAAGTAGAAGAAAAAATACACCCAACACAATCCAAAGTTCAATCCATGGTGAAACCAGATAAGTCTTTTCCAGGTGATAAAAAAGGTCTGTTACTTGTTCTTTCAAAGTTCATTTCGCTGGCGTTGTTTCAAGTTCGCTGGGATCCTCAGAAAACGTATCAAAGTTAATGAAATAGTCAGAGGCAATTTTGTCAATTGTTGGGATTGCATCAGGATTCGTTGAAATCGCTGGAACCACTTGATACATTTGTATAGTCAGATGCTACTTCATTGTAGACAGGCGTTTCTTGACAAACTGTTATTTGGGTCTCAAGAGGTACAAGTTCCATAGCTTTGTTGCTTAGTTCTTAATTTCGCACTGCAGATTCTTCAAAGGTGATGAGTCTCTCAGTTTGAACCTCTTGGATAGTAGCCAGAGCAGGGCGTCTGCTACATTGACGGAGTCCACTTGGTCTACTGCTTATTATCGGCCACATAATGTGGCTTGACCAGGTTGATAGACACAAACCTGTTCTCCTTTTTAACAGCAAGGGGCAGCAATAATACTGTTCTTGCTCCGTGGATTGCTAGGACAGGTACTGGTTGTCTGTAAGAAGGCCCAAATTCCTTCTTGTCCGCCATCTTCTCTCTGACTAGATCACCAATCTTTGGGATCCAGACAGGCCTTGTTGGGACGGTCGGTTTTTCTTCAGTGGTGGTTGGCTTCAGGATCACGTTACTTTGTTTCGTTCTTATTTCTTTTAAGTCCTGTAAAACAGCCAAACGATCTTTGATGTCAAAGTCTTTCTGGTTCACCACTGATGTCTGACAATCAAGGTCAGCAACCAGAATCCTAGTCTCAAAAAAGACCTCATATGGAGGGATATCCCCGGGAGAACTTCTTGGCAAGTTGTTTGGACTACATTGGACACTTATTAATGTTTGACCCCCCCCCCCCCCGTCACCCGAACCTAATGCCCTAGCTGTTATAGATTGCTTTATGTCCCGTTTTTTTCTCTCCACAACCAAATTTCCCTCAGGATGGAAGGGACTAGAGTATCGAATTGCAACGCCCATATTGGTCATGGCCTCCTTGTAAGCTCGAGAGCTAAATGCAGGACTCGGGTCAAAATGTAGCGTGCCGACTGCGTATGTGCCAATAAAGACTTGTAAAACTTTTATAACAGTTCGAGGGTCAGCCGAGCACTGAGGCCACATCCAAATGACTTAGTATTTGTGGGACCGCATTTGTTCACAGGGATGTCTGTGTGTAGAAAGTCTAATGCTGTCTAACAATGGTGTCTGTACTGGGCGGCACTGCTATAGTCAGGTATCTGGCGGTGTTCTGTGCTGCGATCTCTATTGCAGTCTGTGCAGAAATGACAAACATATGAATATGAGCATTTATCCCTGGCCACCAGTACGTCTCTTTTGCAGTTAATATTGTTTTAGAGATCCCTTGATGTATCAGACCCTCTCCCAAATGGGCTTCGTATATCAAAGCTACTCTATGTTTCCTGCTTGGAATTACTCTATCCCCCACCCCAGGGATTCGAGCAAAAGGAACAGAGTTTGCATCAATTATATATGAGTATTTGAGTGGAAGCGTATTCGGTAACCTTGCACCGCTGCCTTTGCTTGTGGCATTGACTGCTAGCATTATTTTGCTGTCTATTTTTTTTTTTGAACGAGTGATTGCAACTACGGAAGCCGTTTGCACAGCTGCCTTTGAGGCTTCATCAGCCAATGAATTCCTTTCAACGTGAACGCCATCACATTGATGACTCAGCGTATGTATCACGTGAGTCTTTTGTAGTCCTTGTCCAAACTGAACTACTTGTTCCCAAAGCATTTTATGCTTGATTTTGCCAACTTTTGCATCTTTGTAACCGTTTTGAAGCCACTTTTGCAAGTATTCATTGTAAGATTGAACACAATAATATGATTTGCATACTATGAGTGTGGGGAATTTGTGGTCCGTATTCTCAAGTGCCATCTTGAATGCTAGTAGTTTAGCTCCCTGAGCTGTGCAATCTCCTAGAGATTGCGTTTTAGTGAACATTGGTCGGAATTTGCCATCACGCCAACAAAAATTAACGATTTTTTCTGTAGAAGTGAATTTCATTTCTGCTTGTGTGTACAAATGTGATTTGTAAGCTATTGGTACTTTTTTACCTTCGTTAAAAGTACGTGAATCCTCATTGTCCTGGAATTATTCGGATCACTAAGTTGCGTAGGTTTACGCGGGTTTGTAAATGTTTAGTTGCTAACATGTCTGTTTGCAATGAACGTAAAATTTCAGTGTGTTTTTGTGTCCAATTTACTGTTTTAAAATCAGGTTTGATTAATTTGTAGAGAAGTTTAACCCTTTCTGTGTAGTTTAGAATGTGAGTTCTTCTGAAATTCTGGAAATCTAGAATCGACTGTAAGTTTTTCAGCATTTTTGGAGGTTGGAGAAGCACACACTTTTCTAAAAAGTTAGCTGCCAAGCTTTTGCCTTCACTTGATAACTCATATCCCAAGAAAAGGACGTTGAGGTGGGCAATTCTTGATTTCTTAAAATTGAATTCGTACCCTTCAGAGGCGAAGCCCAGTATAATGGTGTTCACCCTGTTCAAGTGCCTATCCAAGTCATTGTCTGTCACATAGATGTCATCTACATATGACAATGCTTCGTCATAATACATTTGTAGTAACTCTGTTACCCTTGCTGAAAATAACCCTGGACTATCCTTGAATCCTTGAGGGAGACGACAGAAGTGACGCTGTGTCCCCATTATTGAGAAAGCGGTCAAATACCTACTTTCAGGTGCAATGTTTTGACAGAAGAAACTGTTAGAAATATCTAATGTGGTTTTGTACTTTTTACACACAATGTTATTCATTAATGCTGCACTGTGTGCATTCTGCACAGCAAATGTTTTGCAACAAGAATTTAGATGTCTGTAATCCAATACTAGACGATATGTATTGTCTGGCTTGGAGACAGGAAATAAAGGATTGTTCATTGATGAGATGCATGTTTCAATCACCCCTTTGTTGTAAATAAAACAGCGATAATGTTAAGCATTCGCTGAAGACGTGCTAATTTGTGTCTTCATTATAGTTTTCCCGCTAATACTTGAAAGTACGGCCTGACTCCATTTTGTTTTCCGGCGTCCATCTTGTATGCTATACTCTGCCATGTGCTCGCCACGAGGCAAGTCCTACCTCACTGATTGTCACCCCAGGAGTTTGCCCAGCAACATGCTATAAATAGTTCCAGCTTGCCTAGCGCATGCCCAGTACGTGGAACATCTGATTCTGCTTAGAGGGGATTGGAATGTGCATTCGAGGGCCTTCATGAACCATTAACTCCACCCATGTATCGATCATGTTTAAGAAATGTCCTTATATGGTCGTAAATCATGCTTTTGAGCTGTAACCGCCCACTTATGAGCCCCTTCTTTGTGTATAAAAGGGGACCGCATGTACGAGTTCTTTGTGCTACCTTGTACAATGCTGTAGAGTGTTGTGTGGGCTGTAGTACCACCTTTAAAGGTTTATTAAACTATGTTTTTGTATTTCCAGTTTCCGTGCCAATTTCTATGTAGTCTGAGAACTTTGTGTACAGAAGGGCGAACCCTTTCGCACTCACGGGCCTTGCTGAGGCCTGTATTCATCAATTGGCGCCTGTCACGTGGGGCTCATCGGCTACTCGGATGCTGTAATGGCAGGGTTTTTGGCTTTATTTAGCAGTGATAATAGATCATTATTCTTGCTCGCATCTAGTATAGGCATTCTTAGCCTGTGTTGGCCCTTTTAAGCCCTTTTTCCAGACCTAGAAGAGGATAGCTGCTTAATATGCCTTTATTCTTGACTTTAACCTGTCTATTGCCTATTGGCTTTGACATATTAGACATATTGGTATGGTTTATGTAGGTATTCTGACAGAGCTAAGGAGCATTTCACCCCTTTCGGGCCTACAGGTCTAAAGCTAGAGAGACTCCATCTTGATGGAAGCAGAGAGGCTTTTTAGGGCAAAAGCAATGTTTATAGTTATAACTGTTGTTCGCCCTAAGCGGACCGGAGAGAACCGGCCAGAGCTGAATCTAATCAGGAATTGTTCCCGGGCTCAGTCTCTAGACGAAACAAGCAGACTGGTCACTGTGGGAGCGTCTAGCGCAAGGAGCCTGGTGCATGGGATTGGTGAGAAGAAGCTGCTGGCTGGAACTTTCCATGAGGAAACAGCATTCTATATTTGTGAAGTGCAGAGGCGGAGTCAGTCAGTCGAGGAGAGGGAGTCAAGCAGAGGAGAGTCCAGCAGAGAGGAGAGCAGTGGAGTGGAGTTGGCAGAGAGAGAGAGAGGGTTCAATCTGGAGAAGAGCTGAGTTGAATAGTGAGCTGGAACTGAAGGAAGCAGTCAGAAGCAGTTGTTTATCAGGAGGAAGTGTGATTAGCTGGAGTCTGAAGTAATGCCTTTTAGAAGAGATAGAGGAGAGCTCGTGGATTAACCTATGGGAGCAGATGGAATTGGACATTGGCGCAGAGATAGAACGACTAAGATAGTAGAATGAACGGTGATCAGAGCGGCAGGAACTATTAGGAGTGAAGACGCAAGGTGGAGAGACAGTTCGTGTGGGGAAGAGGAGTCCAGAGACAGAGCGATCAGCGCAGAGGTGTACCCAAGAGTGCAGGAGAGGAGAGAGAGCATGAGATGAGCCAAGGCACAGACGAGAGAGGAACCCAGATGACAGCTAGAACAAGACTTCACACTAATCAGGTGATATTGTTTTCATCACATTAGCTACACTTAATCTTTTCCCTTTCAGCGGAGTGTTCCTGTTATGTGTAATCTTTTCTCTTTCAAGCGGTGTGTTCTACCTATAGTCTTTGTTAGATTTGCATAAATGTTTATATTACTAAAATAAATAACCCCCAGTTTATAACTAACTGGTGTGTAGTCCCTATTCTTGTTCACTAAAGGTAAATGGCGCTTCTAGGTGTTTGCTAGATGCATGAATGGATGAGTAATCCCAATCAGGTAAGTGGTGATCACATAAATAGGGAGTGAGTGGACCTTTGATGCCAAGAGCAGGTAATACATAATAATCTGGACCCACAATCAAAGTTATTATTGTAGTTTCATCCCGAGTAGACAGCTGAGATAATATCCCAATATATATATATATGTATAGGTGTTCATAGGAATGTGGTCGTCGTTGATATGCGGCGTTAATGAGAGCGCTGGGTGGGAGACCAGCGTGTAAATCCACCAGATTGTGGCTTAACTAAATGAGAGCACTAGGTAGTGGAACTAGTGTGTAAGTTTCGCAGGATCGCGAACGGTTTGGAAAAGGGAGCATTGGGTTCTGCAGGCCCGTGTGTAGACGCACCAGATTGTGTGTCAGATCTGCCCTAGGGTAGAACGGTCTGGGTCAGGGTGGCCGCGAGACCAACTGATGTGAATAAGTGTGGTGTAGGGTATGGATATCCCTAGTAATCAGTGAGTATTCTTAGTATCCCTATAGATTTAGTGGTGTTCTTAATAATATGAGCTTGTATATTGCGAGTTCCCTATCCTCAGGTAGGTACCAGGTGCCTGGATATAGAGGAGTCCTGAGGACGGAAGGTGAGTACGTTTTGGCTGGGTCACAGGGGCCCCTGGGGGCTGATCCCATCTAAACAGAAAATCCAGCCATTACATTTTGGCGTAGTCGGACAGTTTACGAAGCCTGTGTGCCTGCCCATGTGTTCTGAGGGAGTGCCCTGAACGCTAGTTCCATCTGGCGTAATGTTGCAGTTTATGTAGCCTGTTAGACCTATTGGCTTGAACAGTTGCAGCGTGAGGAGATTGTATTACATCATGGTATTTGGTTTATTCAGGGTGGAAGGAATGGTTTTCATCTTGGTGTTTAAACTGTCAGAGTTGAAGGATGGCATTACATGAGGAAGCCAGTTACATCTATGTGATGGTCCAATTGTATAAATGTGTGTAAAAATGCTTTTAAATTGCCCATTCAATTGCTTGCTGCATCTGCTTATGCTGTGCAATGTGAAATGTGTTCATTGTTCTATGATCTGTGGAGTTCTGTGAATATAGCTCCTTGTAAATATGACTTGTGCATAGCGCCATATTTTTGTGACTTGTGAGGTGCATGTTCTCATGTTGATCTATTGTGTTCCTTGTGCATTGCGCCTTGGAAATGTTGTTTGTGAAAGGCTTGTCTTGTAAATATGGCTTGTGAATAGCGCCATGTGGTCATGGCTTGGACAGGGCATGTTATCATTACGTTTGGCAGGAGAGAGCTGGATCTTTCTCGGGTGCTTGGGGATAACGTTTTTGAAAATATGTACGTGTCATTTGTAAACGTGAAGAAATGTGCTAATGATTTTCCCATGTATAAATGGACGTTGGGAAATGTTTCTATTTGAGCTGCCAAAGGGTTAATATCTTGAGTTGAGATGGCAGCCTTTATTTTTTACATGCTGTCAACATGCATGGTTATCTGACCTGACTATAAAAGTCAGTGAATTATTTTAAGGATTATTTGATGGTTTGATTTTGACTTTTTTTTTTTTTTGGTTCCTTGGTCAGCCTACGTGCTTTGTCAGTTTCTTGACGGAAAGGTAACATCTTGTGTTTTGAGAAGGGTTCTGTTCATTTCACATTCCTTTTGAAATGCGTCTACGAATTTGTGTGGGTTCACCTTGGAACTGATGTGCTTATAAATCAACCAGTGAATTACGGAGAAAGCTGTGTTCTTTTAAAATGAGAGAAATGTTACAAAGATAGCCCGTTAGAGTGCACGCTACGAGCTGTTTTCATTAATAATTTCTGTGAGGGGTTTCCATCTAGACAGGAATGTGCTGGTTTGAAAATAATAAATCTTGCCCGACTGTGCATGGTAACATGTGCTTTTAATTAGTAACTGGCAACTATTTGCCTTTGAAATGAAAATGTTAAAATGAAAATGTATGTTTTTATAAATGTGAACTTAAATACAATGTTGAAATGTATCTGCATTTTATGCTGTTTTACAAATTATTTCTCTTTGACAAATGGACCATGTTAATTCGTTTCTCAAATGCAACATGTATAATATTGTATGCCAAAGGTAGTTTCCCCTTTCTAAATAAGTGACGTCTTTTTCAAAAAAAAAAAACTGGAGCTTTTTTAATTGGCAATGCACTGTAACAGAATTGTTTTTGTTAAATTCGAGCTTCTGTTAGTTACAAAATAAGGCAGGAGAAATTTGTTTTTTGACCTTGGCAGACAAGCTGGTCTGCGCCGACGAGTTTTTTTTCATTCTGCAAGTTTCGATCACGTCCCAGTGTGTTATGATGGGCTACAATCCAATTTTCTTCCGCGCACGGCTTGTTTATTTAAGGGCGGGGTGGCCTGCTCTTCCCTTGGAGTTAGTTAGTTTGATGGGCCTGGACTTCTCTGACCAGGGAAAATGGGAGGCTTGCAGTGCCCTGCTGATGCTGTCATCATTTGGCAGTATTTCAATTTTTTTTCACACTGTAGCATGGCTCTTGCCCAGAAGGGTGGGACTGGCTTAGTTAGGATTAGGGTATGTTAGTCCCCACTCAATGTTACTAAAAGTTAAATTTTGAATGTTTTAATTAATTAGGATATTTCCTTTTCAATAATGAAAGGCACCCGGGGTGCTTTTTAAATGGAAAATTTTATTTTACAAGAATAATGATACTTCTTCTCTTGTTTCTAGGATTGCTGCAGTTGGGGTGCGTGCGTGCGTCTGCCCACTCCCTTTATTTGTTTTAGCTTTTTATTTTCATGTTATTATTTTAGTTTATTGTTTTGGATGATGGAACCAGACCAGACCAGACCAGACCAGACCAGGTGATGGATGGCCACATTGGAGGAAGTACCGAGGATGCAGGGTGGTGGCCTACACTGAAGAATTTGGACATTAAATAATCCCTTGGACAATCAGGCCCCACTTTTAAAGCAAAAAAAAACGTGTCACCTATTATGACTAAGTTGTTTAATTCCCTGGCCTGCAATTTTGACATCACTACAAGCAGGCCCCACTTTAAAAAAAAAAATATGTGTCACCTATTATAGTTTTTCCAAATGAAGGACTTTTTTCAATGATGGTGCGCACATGTTTTTCACCGTGCGATTTAAAATGTTTTTTGTTACTGTTCTTACATTTTCACCTTGATTGATCAATGGGTGGTTACCTTAAAATTTGGATTGTTCTGGGTAGAGTGTCTTTTAGTATGATTATGTATTAATGTTTGCTCAGACCTTGCAACTGTATTTCTCAGATTTCACTTTAAATTGACAAATGTCAGCTGGTAGGCCTCAGTTAGGCCTATTGTTATTTTCATCTCACATATTAGCACCTACACCAATAGTTTCATGAGTCATCATTAGCTTAAGTTGCCTATAGTACGTAAGGCTCATTTAGGCCCTTTCTTGTTCTCTCATTAGGAGTTGAAACACATTTAGTTTTTAAGTTCACAACTGTAGGTAGGCCTTATTTAGCCTTAAGTTGTCCGAAGTAGGCCCATTTAGGCCCCTTGCTGTTTTCATTCAACACATAAGTCCCTACATCACTAGATTTCACCAGTTATCATTAGAAGTTGAGGCACATTTAGTTTGAGGATGCTTTGGTTAGTTTCTGTTGTTATCAGATCCAATCTTAATATGCCTTTATTCTTGACTTTAACCTGTCTATTGCCTATTGGCTTTGACATATTAGACATATTGGTATGGTTTATGTAGGTATTCTGACAGAGCTAAGGAGCATTTCACCCCTTTCGGGCCTACAGGTCTAAAGCTAGAGAGACTCCATCTTGATGGAAGCAGAGAGGCTTTTTAGGGCAAAAGCAATGTTTATAGTTATAACTGTTGTTCGCCCTAAGCGGACCGGAGAGAACCGGCCAGAGCTGAATCTAATCAGGAATTGTTCCCGGGCTCAGTCTCTAGACGAAACAAGCAGACTGGTCACTGTGGGAGCGTCTAGCGCAAGGAGCCTGGTGCATGGGATTGGTGAGAAGAAGCTGCTGGCTGGAACTTTCCATGAGGAAACAGCATTCTATATTTGTGAAGTGCAGAGGCGGAGTCAGTCAGTCGAGGAGAGGGAGTCAAGCAGAGGAGAGTCCAGCAGAGAGGAGAGCAGTGGAGTGGAGTTGGCAGAGAGAGAGAGAGGGTTCAATCTGGAGAAGAGCTGAGTTGAATAGTGAGCTGGAACTGAAGGAAGCAGTCAGAAGCAGTTGTTTATCAGGAGGAAGTGTGAATAGCTGGAGTCTGAAGTAATGCCTTTTAGAAGAGATAGAGGAGAGCTCGTGGATTAACCTATGGGAGCAGATGGAATTGGACATTGGCGCAGAGATAGAACGACTAAGATAGTAGAATGAACGGTGATCAGAGCGGCAGGAACTATTAGGAGTGAAGACGCAAGGTGGAGAGACAGTTCGTGTGGGGAAGAGGAGTCCAGAGACAGAGCGATCAGCGCAGAGGTGTACCCAAGAGTGCAGGAGAGGAGAGAGAGCATGAGATGAGCCAAGGCACAGACGAGAGAGGAACCCAGATGACAGCTAGAACAAGACTTCACACTAATCAGGTGATATTGTTTTCATCACATTAGCTACACTTAATCTTTTCCCTTTCAGCGGAGTGTTCCTGTTATGTGTAATCTTTTCTCTTTCAAGCGGTGTGTTCTACCTATAGTCTTTGTTAGATTTGCATAAATGTTTATATTACTAAAATAAATAACCCCCAGTTTATAACTAACTGGTGTGTAGTCCCTATTCTTGTTCACTAAAGGTAAATGGCGCTTCTAGGTGTTTGCTAGATGCATGAATGGATGAGTAATCCCAATCAGGTAAGTGGTGATCACATAAATAGGGAGTGAGTGGACCTTTGATGCCAAGAGCAGGTAATACATAATAATCTGGACCCACAATCAAAGTTATTATTGTAGTTTCATCCCGAGTAGACAGCTGAGATAATATCCCAATATATATATATATGTATAGGTGTTCATAGGAATGTGGTCGTCGTTGATATGCGGCGTTAATGAGAGCGCTGGGTGGGAGACCAGCGTGTAAATCCACCAGATTGTGGCTTAACTAAATGAGAGCACTAGGTAGTGGAACTAGTGTGTAAGTTTCGCAGGATCGCGAACGGTTTGGAAAAGGGAGCATTGGGTTCTGCAGGCCCGTGTGTAGACGCACCAGATTGTGTGTCAGATCTGCCCTAGGGTAGAACGGTCTGGGTCAGGGTGGCCGCGAGACCAACTGATGTGAATAAGTGTGGTGTAGGGTATGGATATCCCTAGTAATCAGTGAGTATTCTTAGTATCCCTATAGATTTAGTGGTGTTCTTAATAATATGAGCTTGTATATTGCGAGTTCCCTATCCTCAGGTAGGTACCAGGTGCCTGGATATAGAGGAGTCCTGAGGACGGAAGGTGAGTACGTTTTGGCTGGGTCACAGGGGCCCCTGGGGGCTGATCCCATCTAAACAGAAAATCCAGCCATTACAGATGCTCGAAGGATTGGTCGTGACGAAGGATTGGAACCTTGCCGGGGACGTGATCACTGCCAGCGGCGCCTTTTAGTCTTGGCATCCCGAGGTATTCTTCCTTCCTTTCCGATCTGACCATCTGGGTGGCGCCGGTCATCGACTGGGACCTCTTCTGTCGGTTTGCCGCGTAGTGGCCATTTGGGGGAATTCGGAACTTGGCAGTTGGAATCTGGAAGCTCTTGATTGGTAAGAATCGTTGTACGATCCTTGCTCCGAGCCTTTGATAGTCTTGTTTGGCAAGGCAGTTTTAATACTCTTGCCCCGACTGAATTGTTTGATTGTTTGGAAGTGACTAGTCATATTATTGATTCAGTGAATGTATATATGAGTTGCAACCCATATAGGCGGGCAATGTGGGGATATTTCTCCTGATCTGTGAATTTGAGCGGCGCAACGTTTTAAGTGCCATTTAATTATAATATTGCATATTCTGCATTATTACTAGACATGCCTATTTTTAGCGCACTCCGTAAGTGGTGCTGCTGCTTTGGTAATGACCGGTTGGTACTTGAAGAATCACAGCCGGCTCCCCCAGAGGGGACGCTGAATAGGAATATGTACGTGAAATTTGGTCTTTCCCCTATAATGTACAGCATGTTGTGGAGGAAATATACAAAGAAGGATCCTGAGTTGCGATGGCCTATGTATGGATCGTTTGATTTGAAGAAAATTGATTATGTGGAGCAGTGTATGTGTAAGCGGAGAGTGCGACAAGATATGTTTGAATGTATACGAATGTGGGTGAAAGAGGTGCGAGAGCGTGAGAAGCGTGAGCAAGCACTGATTGAGAAAGAGCAGCGAAAGAGTGCGCGTGAGAAGGTGCATGAGGTGAAAAAGCACGAAGCAAAGGAATTAGAAGAGAAACAGGAGAAAGAACGTCGGTTGCAAATATCTGGCCAGTACCCTGTTAGTCAGCCTCTTTATCCTGTCCTTAATAAATCGGATGATGATTTTTCGTTATTAGATCGCTCACTGCCCCGTACGCTGGTCCGTCTGCCCCAAGTGGAGGAGATCAAGATTCCAAACCGTCCGGACAGAAAGTGGATAAGCGGTCTATGTTATCGCTCGACCGTATGACTGAGCTTCGTAAGATTGCTCATCGGGTTAACAAAGATTCTATTACTCTCACTGACTTGTTGACAGAACTAGAGTCATGGAAAGATAGGGAGAAATTATATTTTACTGATTATGTTTCTAATGAAGTAGTGTCAGCTTTTTGAAAATACTCCGATGTTCTTGAACCAGATGATGTGATAGCTGATGCAAAAGGATTGCGTAAAGGTCTCTTTTCTCCTTCTCAGGTACCCGCTGCGATTCGACGGCTACTTGTGTTGCGGGATGACACGTTTCGGCTACGGGATGAAGCACAGAAACGGAAAGCTGGTGAGGAGCAATTGAATCCGACTAGCGGCAGGAAGCAGTCATCCATCTTTTATTCAGATAAGATCGATGCAGTGCATGCTAAACCAATGCGGGAGGCGGCACCTTTGTATGTTCCTCCTAAAGGATCGGGTACTAGTTCAGATAGAGGGTCAGCGGATGCTCAAGGGTATTTTATCCATATTTGGGTTTATACTCCTTGGAATAGGGCAGACGTTATGGCATTGAAGGCAGCATTACCTGATCCCCGAAAGAATCCCGCAGCCTTTTATGAGGAAGTTGAGGGGGCTTTGAATTCTTGTACTATGACTTTGGCCGATATTGACTTATTTTTCGGGCTTATATTACCCCCAGATATGTGGAGATCAATACAAAAGATTGATGATCTTCCAGCATTTAAAGCTCGATGGGCGGATCTTGAGGATGAGGACAGGGAGAGAAAACCAGCACAGAAGCCGCCCCAGTCGATCTTAGACCTTACTGCTGCTATTGTGACTACATTAAAACGCTTATTCCCCCTAAAAAGATTGATTGGACTATGTTAGCGTCATGTAAGCAGAAGGTAGATGAATCAATTTCAGATTTCTTTACTCGATTTGAGGAAACTTTTCATGATTTTAGTGGGCAGTCGCTTACGGACGACACGGGTCGACATCTCTTTGTTGATAAATATGTTACAAATTTATTACCAAGTATAGCAGCTCGATTAAAAACGAGTGAAAGTTCTTGGACGACCTCGACACCAGCATCCCTCCTGAAGATGGCTCAGTATTACGAGTGTCAGGAATTAGAAGGGTAGTGAGGAAAAGAAATCTAAAGATCTGAAAACAAAGGTTATGTTAGCGCAAGTATATGGGCCGCCTCGTAGAGGTAATGATCTGGGCGGCAGGAATTTTTCTAACTTTCCTTCGGGTCATACTGATTTGGTCCGGGATCAATGTGCGTATTGTAGGCAGAAAGGCCATTGGGCGAACGAGTGCCCTGTGTTGCGTGCACAGCGCCAGGAGCGTGGGCAGGGGTCTGTGAGGGGTAGAGGAAATTTTTCAGGCCCTAGAAACAACACGAATGACCGAGCTAGGTTTGATTCTAATGTGCGACCCCGAGATGGGTCCAATGTTTTTGATCGTCGAAATCAGTACCAAATGTCTGATTATGCACCTCCGAGCAGCATGATTCGCAGTATGCATAGGATTGCGTAGGATGGGGTAAGGAACCAGTTGAAGTGCCAGTAGATCTGAGGGGTCCTTATGTTACAGCACATGTTTTGGGCTCTACTGATTGACACAGGAGCCACTCATAGCGCTTTGTCCAAACAATTGGTTCCGAGGGCTCCCCTGTCTTGCTCAACAATTACGTCGATAGGGTTCGATGGACGCCTTCTGTTAGCCCACTGTCACAACCTCTTGCACTTTATGTAGATCAGTTTGCTGCACCATGCCCATTCCTACTCTCCCCCAAAAACTCCTGATAATATCGTGGGCCTGGATATGCTCAAATATTTTAGAGCCACGATACGGTGCTCCCCTGAGGGAGTACGTGTTATTCTGAATGATAATTATCCACCAATGGAGAGGGTGTACATGATTACCGTAGAGGCTGCACTGGCCTCTTTGCCTGAATCTTTGTGGGCCACGTCCGATACCGACGTGGGACAGATGATTATCCCTCCGGTGCACATCAGTGTAAAGGAGGGAGCTGTGCTGCCACGCCTGCCTCAGTATCGGATTTCGCAGGAGGGGGAGGAGGCACTTATACAGATAGTGCAGGACTTGATTAAAGTAGGAGTGGTTGAAGAAGTTCCATATAATGTGTGCAACAGTCCTATATTACCGATTTTGAAGAAAGACACTGACACCAGGATTTATCGATTTATTATCGATTTGAGGGAGGTTAATAAGATAGTGATACCTCAATACCAAGTGGTTTCCGATATAACGACACTCCTTATTTTGGTCCCGCCAACTGCAATAACGTTCTCTGTTATAGACTTGAAAAATGCTTTCTTTTCGATCCCTATTCATCCTGACAGCCGATATCTTTTCGGCTTCACATTGAATAATAGATTGTACAGATTCTGTAGAGTTCCTCAAGGCTATACTGAGAGCCCCAGTATTTACAGTCAGGCATTGAAACGACAATTGGATTCTTTTGTTTTACCCGACGGTGTGGTGCTTATAAAATATGTTGATGACATCTTGTTGGCTGCCGACACCCCTGAGCAATGTGAAGAGTGCACTTTGTCCTTACTTACCTTTTTGGCATCCCACAATCACAAAGTATCGAAAAAGAAACTGCAATATTGTAGACCAAAGGTAACCTACTTAGGTCAACTTTTGTCTAAGGAGGGGCGTGCACTTATACCAGATCGTATTCAGGCCATTTTAGATACACCAGTACCCTTCACGCAGAAAGAAATTAGAGCCTTTTTGGGTCTCACCTTCTTTTGTAGACAGTGGATATTAGGGTTTTCATACATAGTTAAACCACTGTTAGGCCTGTTGACAAAGGATACTCCAGTTCCCCTGCTATGGACAGATGAATGTGAGAATGCTTTTCACCAATTACATCAGGCCCTTTGTTCAGCACCAGTGTTAGGCACCCCTGATTACACAAAGCCCTTTACATTGTATGTGCATGAGAGAGATGAATGCGCGTTATCAGTGTTAGTGCAGATGCACGGCGATAAGCAGCGCCCTTGTGCATATTTCTCGGCAGTACTTGATCCTGTTGCTCGAGCGTTGCCTGGGTGTTTTCGCTCAGTTGCGGCGACAGCTGTGTCAATACGCCAGAGTGAATGGATAGTCTTATCTCATAAGCTGTTGATGTTGGTCCCCCATGCTGTTGATGCCCTTTTGAATCAGACAAAGACGCAGCATTTAACTAGTGCTCGCATGACCGGATACGAGCTGACGTTGTTGGCTCCTCATATCACTTTGAAGAGATGTGCAACACTGAATCCAGCCACGTTGTTGCCCTTCCCAACGACTCAGCCTGAGGCGCAAGAGACGCATGATTGTGTCTTTGTGACCGAGGAACAGACAAAGGGTCGTATTGATTTACAAGATATGCCCTTTACAGATGTGGATGGAGAACTGTGGGTGGATGGGTCCTGTTTAAAGTTACCAGACGGAACCACTTCCGCAGCATATGCAATTACCACATTACACACGATAGTGGAGACAGCACGCATACCACAGAAATCAGCTCAGGCAGCAGAACTGATAGTGTTGATACGAGCTTGTGAGCTTAGTGCAGGATTATGTGTGAATGTCTACACAGACAGCCGCTATGCTTTCGGAGTAGCACACGATTTTGGCCTGCTCTGGAAGGAAAGGGGCTTTTTGACATCACATGGAACTCAGATAATGTATGGAGAATTAGTACAACAACTTTTGACTGCACTGACGCTCCCTAAGAGGATAGCTACAGTGAAATGTAGTGCACACAAGAAAGTGACAGACAAAGAGGGACAAGGAAATGCTTTTGTAGATCGAGTGGCAAGTGAAACTGCGATGCAGCCTGGCTCTACTTCAATGTATGTCGTGAAGTCACAAGCTGAGCGGTGGCACGATGCTAGGGAAAAGGTACTAGAAATTCAAAAGACTGCTACTGAGAAAGAACGAGAGCAATGGTCCAAAGATGGAGAATTGGACGATGAGGGTTGTTGGAGGAATAAGCAGATGGATAGGTGGAAGTTACCTACAGCCTTCGTACAACCTATGGTTCAGATGGCACATGGGCTAGCACATGTTGGAGATTCGGCAATTGTGAAATTGCTTACGCAAGTTTGGGAGCATCCAGAAATTGCTAGCACAGCTAAGAGAGTGGTACAGACCTGCATGATTTGCCTTAAATATAATCCAGGAAAAGGGACACGAACTCCAGCAGGAGGATTTGCAACACCCACTGCACCTTTTGAAGTACTGCAAATGGATTATATTCAGCTGGAACGCTGCAATAATCTGAAGTATGTCCTGGTTGTGGTTTGTGCATTAAGTAAATGATTTGAAGCATACCCTACTAAGGACAATACTGCCATGACTACTGCTAAGGTGCTTTTGAAGGAATTCTTTCCTCGTTTCGGTGTTTGTAGATTGTTGTGGAGTGATAACGGGCCCCATTTTGTGGCGGACGTTATTAAGTATGTCCTGAAGGGGTTAGGCATCGTGCAGAAGTTCCACGCAGTATTCCACCCGCAATCGGCAGGATTGGTGGAAAAGTACAATGGCACCTTGAAATTGAAAATTGCGAAAATACAGGCTTCCACTTCTCTGACTTGGCCAGATGCTCTGCCTTTGGCGTTGTTGTCTATCAGATCAGTACCACATTCTCGGACGGGCTTAACGCCCTATGAAATAGTTTTTGGGCGCCCCATGAATGTATGGGGTGGGTGGCCAAACCAAGTTCAGTGTATGATGTACCTTGTGTTTTAATGAATGACTATTTGGCACAATTAACTGATAGCTTGGCTTCCATTCATCAACAGGTTCGAGAAGCACTCCCTGATCGGTCCACAGGAGAAGGTCACAATATCCGGCTTGGTGATTTCGTCCTCGTGAAGTCTCTTGAGAGGTCGAGTAGTCTGGAGCCGAGAGGGTGTGGCCCTGAACAAGTCCTCCTAGCCACGAGAACAGCAGTACGAGTGACGAATCGCAGGAATTGGATACATCCTATCCACTGCCGGAAAGTGCAACCTGATCTGGTGGAACCTGCTGTACTGACTGACCATCGAGATACCCTAACCACGGAGAGAGGCCGTGCTGTGGTACCTGACGATTCTGAGGAGTTCTTCCTGGACCAGACAACGCCTGCATCAAGAAGAGATAATCTGCGACCAAGGAAAGAATCTGCAAGTGTATGAGAAGTTGTCAGAACGGTCCCGAGTAGTGAAACGGAGAGCCAATGAGGCAAGGGGGGGGGTTCAGCCATGCATTAGAGTAGTGACACCCGTCTTGGCCCGATGGTGAAGAAAACAACGGCTTCCTGCGGGGTAAGAGTTCTGACAACACTTTAGTTTCAGGAAGATACTGTGTACATTTGCTCAAGATGGATAAAAGGAAGATTTTTGGTTCTGTAGGGTTCATTTTCGTTATAGCAGTCATGTGGTTTGTTGAGGAGAAGGCTCCTGCACGTGAACTGTATGTTGTTTCTACTCCAGTCCCTGATTAGCACTTTTTCTATACACTCCCTTATCAAGAGTTGAAACATCGACAGTCATATTTGAACAACACTTTCATTCAGATGTTGCATCACACCCACGTTGCTACAAACGCCACAGATTGCTGGATATGTGGGATGATGCCAGCGCATCAAAAGAAGATGGGGACACCGTTCATACCGCTTCCCTTTTCTCACAATCGTTCGTGAAGAGCGTGGTATACTTTGTTTTTTTGCTACAAGAAAGCCTACAGATGGACGACTGATTTTCAAACTGAACAAGGAATGTCATCAAGATAAAGACCGCTATCCACAAGCCAACTGAACTATATGGGAGTGGGAAGAGTATCGACCGGACAATGAATCGACACCTTATATTTTTATGAACACTAGAGACACTGTTGGACAAGAGAAGTTTGTGATTTCAGTGGCCCAAGCACAAGCTGATTTATGTGTACAGAGTGTAGGCCATATTCCTGTAGGTGTTAGTGATTGTATTGTTGTATTGAACATTGATGGCCTGAATAACAGTACTTTCCTTGCTTCACATAACACCTATTTTGTTTGTGGGAATAAGGGCTATTATCGATTACCAGCCGGATGGTCTGGAGTATGTTATGTATTGTTTTTATTGCCACCTGTATTTTTGGCACCTACATCGTACCATAAAGACTTGAAATTATTGATTAATGTAACGGTGAACAGATTTAAACGGACTTTATCTATAGATGATGTTGCTCAGACGGACACTAGTCTACAACAATATATAGATTTCAATTTAGGACTGTTTTTCTTTGTGGGAGCTGCTCTGAATAGCAGAAAGATATGGCGATTAACAAGAGTAGTGGAAGCTGTTACTAATCAAACTGCTGCGGCTCTTGGGAACCTTACTGAAGAGCTACAAATTACTAGGATTGTTGCGTTACAGAACCGGATGGTTCTTGACGTCATGTTAGCAGACAGAGTTGGGGCTTGTAGAATTATTGGAAGTAGCTGCTGTGTGTTTATACCCGATCATACTCCTTCTGTGTATAAAGCCATTAACAAATTACACAAAATTGCAGCTGATATACATCAAGAAAATGAGTCTTGGACTTTCTCTGGGTGGTTCTGGACCTTGATTTCTACATGGGGTTGGAATGTTCTTACTGGGCTATGCATATATGTTGCCATATTATTCACCTGCTGTGTATGTATTCAATGTAGCCCTATGATATGTTCGTTGTATGTCTCACTTTGTGTACCCAATAAACAAGCTGTTGCGGATGCTGCCCATAAGAAAACTATAACTAGAGAGATAGTGGATATGATGAGCATCGATATAAACGATGAGTATTTAGATTATCCAAGAAAACCGAATGTCTTCAGCAAATGCTGAAAGGGTCGTCTGTTGTAAATAAAACAGCGATAATGTTAAGCATTCGCTGAAGACGTGCTAATTTGTGTCTTCATTATAGTTTTCCCGCTAATACTTGAAAGTACGACCGGACTCCATTTTGTTTTCCGGCATCCATCTTGTGTGCTACACTCTGCCATGTGCTCGCCACGAGGCAAGTCCTACCTCACTGATTGTCACCCCTGGAGTTTGCCCAGCAACAGGCTATAAATAGTTCCAGCTTGCCTAGCGCATGCCCAGTACGTGTAACATCTGTTTGTGCTTAGAGGGGATTGGAATGTGCATTCAAGGGGCTTCATGAACCGTTAACTCCACCCGTGTATCGATCATGTTTAAGAAATGTCCTTATATGGTCGTAAATCATGCTTTTGAGCTGTAACCGCCCACTTATGAGCCCCTTCTTTGTGTATAAAAGGGGACCGCATGTACGAGTTCTTTGTGCTACCTTGTACAATGCTGTAGAGTGTTGTGTGGGCTGTAGTACCACCTTTAACGGTTTATTAAACTATGTTTTTGTATTTCCAGTTTCCGTGCCAATTTCTTATGTAGTCTGAGGACTTTGTGTACAGAAGGGCAAACCCTTTCGCACTCACGGGCCTTGCCGAGGCCTGTATTCATCACCTTGGTATTCAAGGTGATCTAAGATCTCCCTGACCTGTTTTTTAGCTTCTTGCTTAACTGGATACTGCTTCTGTGCAGTTGGTTGATTTTGTAATTGGATTTTATGGTGAGGCGAATCCTCATCCCATCCTACATGATTTTTGTATAATGCAGGAGCTTGGGCAACTGCCCATTTCCTGGCATAGGTATATTTTAAATTAATTGGAATGTGGTTGGAGAAGGCTCGCATAATGATGTCTTCGCCATGTGGGCACTCCCTGACAAATTCTGGTGGCCAGCTTGTTCAGCGAGAAGAATGTCATAACCCTTAGAAAGCCGCTTCCAGTGCTCTCACTTTTCTTGGTATGTCTCCCCTCATCCGGAGTGTTGTTTCATATAACTTATGTGAAGAACTAACCCTGGTATCTGCAGTTTCATTTTGAATGTATTCATTCAAGTCCGCTGTGTTGATCGTCTTTGGACTTCATGCGTTCTTCCTTGTTTTCTGACCGTCCTCTTCTTTCGGATTTCTGTGACGAAGTCTGAAAAGTACGAGAGGGACATGTATCAGTATCTTGATATCTATCAGGTTTTCTCAAATTATCCCTATTCCTGAGGTTATACCTCCTTTCAGAGGACTCCTTTTGAGGAGACCTGCCTCTGGAATGAGAACGCTTCTCTTTAGAAGTTTGTTTGCTATTTTCCCACTGCTTTGTAGAAGGGGTAGTGTTTTAGTATAAACCTTTTCAGGACTTTCAGACAGTTGGGGTTTCACTGGTTTCCCACCCAGACTGTCTCTGCCTATATCTTCATAGGATTTTTCAATTATTCTGGCTAGTTCTTGCGGTTGCTAAGTTGCATCAAATGCCCTTAATTTCTGCCACCTTTAATATTAGCTAATATTTTTGCTGAGACCTATTTTAAATCTTTCAGTAGTTTCATACTCAGATTTAAAGCAGGCTATGCCCCGTATTCATTTTGAATCTGTTTCAGGAATTCTGGTATTACCGCCATAGGCGGAACCCATGTGTTTTTAGTGTAGATGGCAGCAAAGACTGTACCCCAAGTGGTACAGTCCTCCAAATGTGGTGTGATCCCCATTGGTAAACAGATTGTTAAAATCCTGTGTTTCTCATGAGGGCTAGTTCTTGGAAATACTGCTTCGACTTGAGTCATTTTTGGAGCTATCCAGAATGGAATTTGTTCCCGTTTTGTAGGTAATTTACCAATTACTGAGTGTAAAGTCTGTGGTGTAATTTTTAGTGTATTCCCCTGGTGAGGGGTATGTTGTGGAATTACTTTTGCAGGCCGGACTCTGAGAGTCCGCATGACATATTGAGCCAACTGTCTATACATTTTGATTAACTCTTTGAGTTGAGCTAGTAAGTTTACATCTGACATTTCTTTAATGCCAGGATGTGGTGTATAGCTGGCCAAAACCAGCCATGTTGCTCCTGGTCTACCTAGTGGACCGAGCCTGGTAATGTGATTTAAATGTTTTAGGGCGCCTTTAAACTAGAGCTCATGCTTCTGGTATATGAGTGGAATTTCATTCCTCTGGTGAATAATCTTCTTTGTAGAAGTGATACACATGTGTTATTGGATTTGCTTCTGGGAAGACTTATCCATGAATAGAATACCTCTGGCTGGTGATATTCATGTGCCTCTATTACAAAAACTATCCTACCACCTCTTGATGTTCTGCCATGTTTTATACATTTTATAGTGATGGCTTTCCTTAAGTTTAGAGGAATGGATATAGCATCCTCGTTGGTTTCTTGGAAACCTGTTATGTTAAAAGCTGCTGGATCAGACCCAGCTCCGCCATTCTCGGTGTTGTTGCAGTTATTTGACATTGTTTAATAAAGGTTGCAGAGCAAGTTTCAAGGAAACAAAGATAAGGTGCACAATATTTTGGAACACTGTATCCTTCAACGTTGAACAAACCAGAAAGCTAATACATAGGATATTTCGTCCTACTCATCTATGGTGAATATTATCTCTTTACCCATACCAGAGGTCTATTGGAGTATTTACGGAAAAGGGGGTCTCTGAGAAAAGCATGACTGAGTTACTCCAGTATCTAGCGTTAAATTAGTGCCTTACCAAACCGTTGGGTGCCATGTAGTGTAGTTCCTATATTCCCAATAGGCTCTGCGCATTGGAATAATATACACTATAGATTTGACATAGGACTGAGGTCAGTATGTTTCTATCGATTGAGTATACTAAACCTAATTGTGAGTGCCAGCTAGCTCAGAGGTCACTAGAAACTTTCTCGAATATACAAGAAGAGATTAGTTTCTGACAACCACATAAACATCACAACTTTGTTTCCCCAAGAATAAAAACATATCTTCAGAGTCGTGGAAACAATAGATAACTATTTTACTCAGTCCATTGTGCATGCTTGGTTTCTACAGAGTTGCAGAGAAAATAGAGAGACGGGTGTTTCAATAAAAGGGGTTTATTGAACAGTCTTCTTTCTCATGCAAGAGAGGTGAACTGCTACAATCATTAGACAGAATGCAAAGTATAATCCGTACAGCGTAAACAGTAATATAAAATAATACTGTGATAGCATTGTCTGGTGCTATGACATATAAAAATACATACATAAATTACACAGACTAAAATACTCAACTGGTGCTTCTAAAATACGCCTACCCCGGTGTACCTAACCTAGGTCTAGTACGAGGGAAGAAGTAAGTGTGGTTTTTAGCATAGGTTTAGTTTTGCCAAGAGTTGCCAAACGTTTCTCTAGGTTCTAATCAGCTCCATACCTTAGAATGAGAGAGGTTGGTATCTCTTTCATGAACTCGATTTCCCAACACCCCGCAAGGGGAGTCAGAAACACTGGAGCTGGATTTCTTAGCAGAGGAGGACAGCTTCTGATCAGTGCGTCAGCTGGAGAGTTGGCTTCCTTCTGCACTTGCTGTAGCAAGCTGCATTGTGCAAGTAAGTAGTCGAACTGCACCGAACATTACCGTGCTTTGCCATAGCAAGTCAAGGTATATTTATACCTTGAAGGTGTTTCGGAATGCCAGCTTTGACGTAAAGTTGGGCATATGTACGTCATGAATGAACCCCTAAGAAATAGATGTTCATGTATAACTGAGTTTCTTGGAGAAATCAATATTCAAGCAAGGGGAAGTCCCTAACGGCTTAAGAGTCTTGTTTTCCAAGAAATCGTTATGGCGTAGATGAACAGATGGTGTTGTGATCGTATCTAGGACCCTAATTAAATATTCCCAATTTATGCCCTTATGTGGTTATAACAAATCATACCCTAATAAAGGCATAATAATCAAATCAATATTTAGTAATAGCCAATGCAAACCAAATACAGCAAGGCTACTTCCTTAGACTCCTAGAAAGTACAACGAGTTTTTTCAACAAACCAAACCTCCAGCAACCTGGGAATTCCCCATGCTTTTGTTTTAATTTGTCCTAGAACTCACTGAAAGAACGGCCAGTTCTTAGTGACATCTTTTATTGACGTCTTATGTCCAACCTTGGAGCAGTGCGGCTATCTACTTATCCAAAGCCCAGCTGATGTGAGTCCCTCCCATTTGACGCACTGAGAAAGACGCTGTCTTTTTCTCCTGCCGAGAAAATCCAGCTCCAGTGTTTCCAGTCACCCTTGCGGGTTACTGGGAGATCGAGTCCTGAGAGAGAGATACAAGACCTCCTTCATTCTAAAACCAAGGTACGGAGCTGATTAGATCCTTAGGGAATTCTTGAGTCAGATTCTTGGCAAAAACGAACGTAACTTAAACTGCAGCTCATTTACTCCTTCCCACGTACTATGCTTAGGTTAGGTACATCGGGGTAGGCGTATCTTAGAAGCACCAGTTGAGTATGTTTAGTCAAACTTTTATCATTGTATGTAACTGTATATATTTTATACCTTTTAAGTATCATATGGCTCAGAAACCATATCAATGCTTTTACAGTATTATTTCATAATACTCCTTTTACTGTACGCACTTTACTTTATAACAAGTATTGCAATTGTGGCAATTCATTTCTCTTGCATGAGAAAGTAGACTGCTCAATAAATAACACCTTTTATTGAAAACGCCCGTCTCTCTATTTCTCTGCACTCTGGTGAAACTAAGTATGCACGATTGACTGAGTGAAATAGCTATCTATTGTTTTCACACGACTCTGGAGATATACTCCTTATTCTGGGGGAGCAAAGTTGTCATGTTTATGCGGTTGTCAGAAGCTGAATCCCTTCTTGTCTAATCAGGGAAGTTCAATCCTCCCTGTTCATTCGAGAACGTTTCTAGTGACCTCTGAGCTAGCTGGCAAACCTAAATTAAGTCTAACATATTCAATAGAGACCTAGTCGACCTCAGTCCTACGTCTAAACTATTGTTTATGTTATTCCAATGCGCAGAGCCTATTGGGAAAATAGGAACTACACTACATGGCGCCCAACGTTTGGTAAGGCGATAATCTAACGCAAGATACTAGAGTAACTCAGCCGTGCTTTTTCACACAGACCCCCTTTTCCAGTAAAAACTCCAATAGACGTCTGGAGTGGGTGAAAGGTTAATATCCGCCGGAACTTAGTAGGATGAGAATCCTATGCATTAGTTTTTGGTTTAGTCAACGTTGAAGGATACAGTGTTCAAAAATATTGTGCACCTAATCTTTGTTTCCTCAAAACTTGCTCTGCAAAACTTTCAGTCAGTAAAATGACAGAGAGTGAGGACGAAAGAGATAACGACCATGATGCAATATTCATCCCGGTCAATATAAGAAAAACCATAACTATAAAACTTATAGAAAATGGAGTATCATCAAGAGGTGGTACAGTCATATTTGTAGTACAGGCACATGAATTTCGGCAGACAGAGGTATTCTATTCCTGGATACATTTTCCAGCAGCACACGCTGTAACACATGAGTTCCACTACTACAAAATAGCGGAATCTCCAGCGGAATACTCTCCTTTCAAGGAAGTTGAAATTCCACTAACATACCAAGAGCACCTGCTCTTGTTTAATGGCACCCTAAAACATCAAAATCACATTACCAGGCTCGGTCCACTATGTAGACCAGGAGCCACATGGCCGGTTCTAGCCAGCTATACACCACATCCGGGCATTGAAGCAATGTCAGACGGAGAACTTTTAGTTCAGCTAAAACAACTAATTAAAATTCATAGACAATTGGTTCAATATGTCATGCGGACTTCAACAGTCCAACCTGCAATTAAAATTCCACAAAACACCCCTCAACAGGGGAACACAAACAAGATTATACCACAGAATATACAATCATGTCTTGGTAAAACACCCGCAAAACGGTAACAAATTCCATTCTGGTTAGCTCAAAAAATCACTCAGATAGAGGCAGCATTTCCTGATACTACTCCTCACGAAAAACACAGAATTCTGACTATCTGTCTCCCAATGGGGATCGCACCACATATGGAGGACTGTGACACTTGGGGCACAGTCTTTGCCTCTATCTACACAAAAACACATGGTGTTCCGTCTATGGCGGTTATACCAGATGTACTAAGACAGATTCAAAATGAATACGGTCCAGAACCTGCTTTAACTCTGGGTATGAAATTACTGAAAGACTTTAAGCAGGTCTCGGCTATATTATTAGCCAACATAAAAGGAGAGGCAGCATGTGTGGCAATCCGCCAAAAATTGATGGAGACAGATATAACAGACCAACCTTTTGAGCTTGCTAAAATAATTGAAAAATCCTATGAAAAATTAGGCAGAGATAGTTTGGGTGGTAAACCAGTAAAACCCCAACTAATTGAAAATCCTGAAAAAACTTTTATTAAAAATAATCTCAATTCTCAAAAGAAGAAGTGGGAGGGTACAAACCACTCCCAGAGGAAAAATATTTCAGTCCAGAGGAAGGTCTCCCCAACGGAGAAATAGATCTCCAGAAGGGGGGCAAGTCTCCCCAAAGGGAGCCCTCGGAAAAAGGATACAACCTTAGAAATAGGGACAATTTGAGAAAACCTGACAGATATCAAGATATTAATACACGTCCCTCTCGATCTTTTCAGACTTCATCAAAGAAATCGGAAAGAAGAGGCCAGTCAGAACATAAAGAAGAGCACGTCAAGTTCAAAGACAAGGAACCTGCTCATCAAAGTAGAAAATTACAATTTCCCAGAAAGAAGGTAGCCAGTATTAAAATAAAACATGCCGAGAATCTTGAGGACACAACTGAAAAACGGAGAGTGGGCCCAGACAATGCTAGACAGCGCAGCAGAAGTGAGCATAGCTCGCAAGATCCTGATGAATCTTCTGGAGACAGTGGACACGAATGAATACATTCAAGTGGAAACTGCAGACACCCGAGTGAGCGTGCCCCATAAACTATATGAAATAACATTGCGCATAGAGGGAGATAAAACTAGGAAAATAAAAGGTCTCTTTTGGGCGAATCTATCTAAAGGCTATGATATCCTTCTAGCAGAGAAAGACTGGCCATCAGAGTTTGTCAGGGAGTGCCCACATGGCGAAGAAATGATTATGCCTGCCTTCTCAAATCACATTCCAATTCATAAAAAATACACACTTGCTAGAAAATGGGCAGTGGCCCAAGCCCCTGCATTATATAAAAATCATGTAGGATGGGATAAGGATTTTCCTCACCATAAAATCCAGTTAAAAAATCAACCTACTGCACAGAGGCATTATCCTGTTAAGCAAGAAGCTAAAAAACAAGTAAAATAAATTTTAGATCAACTTGAATATCAGAGGTGATTGAAACATGCACCTCACAAATGAACAATCCTTTGTTTCCTGTCTCCAAGCCAGACAATTCATATCGTCTAGTTTTGGACTACAGACATCTAAACTCCTGCTGTAAAACTTTTGCAGTGCAAAACTCACACAGTGCAGCCCTAATGAATAACATCGTGCGAAAAAAATATAAAATGACATTAGATATATCAAATGGTTTCTTCTGTCAAAACATCTATCTTACAGACGATGGCCTGGAGACTCACTTGAAAAGAGTGAACACCATAATACTTGGGTTCGCAGCTGAAGGGTACAAATTTAACTTTAACAAATCACGAATTGCCCATCAAACTTCCCTATTTTTAGGATATGAATTATCAAGTGAAGGCAAAAGCCTAGCAGACAACTTGTTAGAGAAGTGTGCAGTACTCCAAGCTCCAAAAACGTTGAAGAACTTACAATCAATACTAGGTTTCCTGAATTTCGGAAGAACATACATCCTAAATTATGCAGAGAGGGTTAAACCTCTCTACGAACTAATAAAACCTGATTTTAAACCAATTAATTGGACTCAAAAACACACAGAAATTGTAAGATCATTACAGACAGACATGTTAACTAAAACAAAATTGCAAACACGCGCAAATGAACACAACCTTGTAATCCGAGTCATCGCAGGAAGATGCGGATTCACATGCCTGACCTCTAATGAGGGCGAAACAGTACCAATAGCTTACAAATCACATTTGTACACACAAGCTGAAATGAAATTCAGTTCAACTGAAAAAATTCTAACTGCGGTTCAAACTGCTGTAGCAAAAAAAAGAGCCCTCGCACAAGGTAAACAAATAATTATCGTTACACCAATACCTGCCCTAGAAGCAGTAACAAGAGCAAGCATCCCCCATGCTAAAGCTTTACATCCGAGATGGATACAATGGGTTAATTCTCTTGTTGCACCAGACGTAGTATACGAATTTGATCCTAACTTAAAAACACAAGAATTTCTACAATATGAATATGAATGTCCTCTGCCGATCGAGATTCTGCCTCTAGAACATTACGGTTGTATAATATATACAGACATCTCAGCACAACCCGCGGTTGGGGGTAAACAAGCCTACAGTGCTGCGTGCGCGATTGTTAAAGGTCATTGGCACGAAGGAAAATGTAAACCTTTGGTAACTAAAACTCAATCACTCTAAGACTGTACAGCTCAGCGAGCTGAACTACAGGCTTTTAAGATGGCACTTGAAAATTGTGAACGGGAATTCCCCCACACTACTAGTGTGCGATTCCTATTACTGTGTCCAGTCTTACAATGAATATTCACAGAACTGGGTTCAAAACAACTACAAAGATGCAAAAGGTTGCACAATCAAGCATAAAATGCTTTGGGAACAGGTAGTTCTTTTACAAAAAGAACTACAAAAGACTCACATGATTCATACACTGAGTCATCAACCTGATAGCGTTCACGTTGCAGGGAATTCAATGGCTGACGAGGCCGCGAAAGCAGCTGTACAAACTGCTTCCATAGCTGCCATTACTCGGTCAAAAACAAAAATAGACAGCGAGCTAATGCAAGCGGTCAGTGCTTCAGTAAACGACAGCGGTAAGACACTCCCGAAAGGCTTTCCAGTAAAGTACTCATACAAAACTGATGCGAACAACGTTCCGTTTGCTCAAATCCCTGGAGTGGGGGATAGAGCAATTCCAAACATGGAGCAGAGGTTAGGACTAATTTTAGCGGCACACGAAGGTTTCGCCTCTGCACACGCTGGTGTTTCCGCCACAGTATCATTATTAAAACAGAGATATTGGTGGCCACGAATGAGAAAACAGACTAGGAACTATGTTCTAAAATGTGAAATATGTCAGGAAATGAAAGTATCAACAGTGAAAAGACCAGCGCAGACGCCCCTTCTAATCTCAGACAAACCATTAGCATGTGTTTATCTGGACCACTGTGGTCCCTTAAAAAGGGACGGCAACTATAAATATATCATGGTCGCAGTGGATTCCTGTACGAGATTCATTTGGATGTGGCCCCAGCGCTCGGCTGACGCCAGAACTGTTATAAAAGATTTG
The DNA here is from genome assembly GCF_964263255.1 of Lissotriton vulgaris. Lineage (NCBI taxonomy): Eukaryota > Metazoa > Chordata > Amphibia > Caudata > Salamandridae > Lissotriton > Lissotriton vulgaris. The sequence continues at coordinate 328,440 of NW_028245109.1, forward strand.
CGAGTCTTTATCGGCACATACGCAATTGGCATGCTACATTCTGACCAGGGTCCTGCGTTTAGCTCTCGGGCTTACAAGGAGGCCATGGCCAGCTTGGGCATTGCATTGCGGTATTCTAGTCCATTCCATCCAGAGGGAAATGCGGTAGTGGAGAGAAAAAGAGGGACATGAAGCAATCTATAACAGCAAGGGTATTAGGTTCGGGTGATGGGTGGGTCAAACATCTAATAAGTGTCAAACGTAGTCTTAATAATATGCCAAGAAATTCTCTAGGAGGTATCAGTCTGTGTGAACTTTTATTTGGTACCAGAATGATCATTCAGGACTGGGATTGTCATACTTCAGTGGTGCCACAAAAAGCCTTTGATATCAAAGATCGTTTAGCTGTTTTACAGGACTTAAATGGAACAAGAAAAGGTCTGAGTAACGAAAAGCTAAAGCCAACAACCACTGAAAAAAATCCACCTGTCCCAGCAAGACCTGTCTGGATTCCAAAAATTGGGGATCTGGTCAGAGAAAAGATCATGGTGATAAAGGAATTTGGGCCTTCTTACAGAAAAGCAGTACCTGTCTTAGCTGTCAGCAGAACAAGATCAGTTTTACTACCGCCCCTTGCTGGAAAAAAGGAGAACCGAGTTGTATCAATCGACCTGGTGAAACCACAATCATGTGGCCAATAATAAGTAGTAGGCCCAGTGGACTCCCAAGAAATAGCAAAAGACCACATCTTGCTACAATCCAAGAGGTTCAAACTGAGAGACTAATCACATTTGATAAACCTACGGTGATAAAGAAAGGACTGTGCAACAAAGCCATGGAACTTGTGCCTCTTGATACCCAAATTGCAACAATTCATCAAGAAACACCAGTCTACAACGATGTAGCCTCGGACTATACAAATGTAACAAAAGAAAATGCAAAGATCAATGGAAATCCGGAAGCAATCCCACCAACTGACAGAACTGCATCTCGCTACTTTATCAACTTTTATGACTTTTCCGATGATCCAAGTGAACATGGAGACAAGCCAGCAACAAAAACATTCAAAGAAAAAATCACAGAACTCTTTCAACAACTCAGAGAAACATATCTAACTTCACAATGGATTAAAATATGGATTGTGTTAGACATACTTTTCCTCCTTCTATGGCTCATCTTGGTTTTAAGTTTGGGTAGATTTATTGATGGAAAATATAGTACAATGGACACAGCAAGTCAGAACATCAACTTGGTCCTGAAACCACACAGATCATCACACATCGAAAAAAGAGAACTGTCATCAGTGAACATCAGAGCCATCCCTATACCTGGTGGTATAGCATTGGACAAAACTGACTATGAAATTTATGGCCCGGTTGAGCTCTTGAAATATCCACACCAATTTAAGATTTCTTTAAGTGACTTTGTATCACCTAGTACTTTCCCTGATGATTGGGACTTTGAAAATATTAATAATATGATGTCAGATTTAGAAATGTCAGCAAAATGTACAGCACATGATAATTTACAGGGTTCGTCGAATTATGAGGAAATGTATTGTTTCAACCACTTTGGGCATCATTATCTGCATAAATCTGCAAATCCTAGAAATATTTTCAGTTGTAATCAATGGGAACATTGTCCAACCCCACCAAAAGGCAGCTCAAAAAATTTTTTTGAGAAATTCCCATACTTCTCGGGGTTTAATATCACTGATCCTGAAACATTCTATTTCAAAATGTTAAATAAGACAGGAGTGAAAAGCATGTTGACAAACACTAAACTGATTTATTCTGAAAAGTGTTATGAAAAAATGTCTACATTTGGTTTTGAATTTTTGTAAAACAACATGGAGACAAAAACCATCTGGGGTACAAAAGAATGGCAGGTACAAGGTTTAGAAGCATTGTTCAGAGCCTGCATGATCCCAGAACACATAATGTTCCTGAATGACACAATTCAGCAAACAACCTGTCTCTGTTTAGCCAAGATAAAAGATTTAAACAACCCATCTATACCGAAGCCAATGCCTGATAGAAACACCACTACAGATGAAGGGTTAGACGTGGCCTATATTTTAAAACAAAACAGAACACTTCCTGATTGGAACAAATGGTTGATCTGGCCCACAGACACTAATAACTGTCATGATAGATTCCTGAACAAAATACAGGGGTTCAAACAGAACAGGCCAGACCCAAGATATTCCCAGAGACAACATCCAGGGATAGTTACAACATACAGTGTAGGAAAATTATGCCTCAACTGGCTACAGAGATCCACACTTCCCAAAATTAAGCAACACTTTACTTAAAGACGGTGCTGACTTGCGAGATTTCATACTTGGACCTCGCAAACAGCGTCAAAAACGTTTCATATACGCCGGTATATACGCAGCTTACAATGAAGCTTGGAAATTAAATCAAATTGAAACTGCTGAAAAAATACGAGAAATTGATCGTATTAATTTGGAAAAAAACACTTTCTGTAGTGGACAATGGGTTAACGACTCTGTCCTCCAAAATCTATTCACTGGACAGCATTGTATCATCTGCTATTGATATAATAGAACAGGATATGATAATGTTACAACATGGTCAGTCCCAATTGCGTTCTATTGTACAGCTAGGCTGGACGCTACAAAACCTCCGTTCAGGTCACGTGCCATGACGTCTAATCAACATAACGTCATTATTTTCTATCTTTAACCTTACTGATAGACAAATCTCGTTGGCACAAAAAGGAGCAGACTATACGGTGCTGAGCATTTAAAAACTTGAGAGATTACTGTTGACAATGTCAGAAAGACCTGTCATTGAATGGATAATACATGGCTCCATTACAATCCCGATAACAACTTTTCAGTTTCAATACTGCCAAGAGTATATACCAGCAGGCCTGTATGAAAGGTTGGGTAAAGGATACATCAAATCAACCTGAAATTTACTCTATACACATAGATGTTGGAGTGGGGGAAAGAAAGAGGTATTTCTTAGTGGTAATAATTGTAAAACATCACTGAGCGGTACACTCCTATGCGAAGGTATAAACTTACATGGATCTTGCAAAGGTTCATCAAACAACCTTTAATGCCATCTGCACGGCACCCCAGCTACACAGATAGAGCCCTTTTTCAGACATCTTTCCAACGGTAGCTACGTTATATTAAGTGACCACAGCTGTTGTGGCATGATGCCAGGAAAACCCTATCTTGTGAGCGTTACTTCCAGGGTCATTTGTTGTATGCAAGTATTGTATTCAAATAGCAATTCAGACATGGAGGCGGCATTATGGCCTTCTGTGAATATCTCTTCTATTCGAATTGATACTTTAAGCAGAATGAAGTCTATTCTTTTACAGACAACTGTGACTTTAACCTCGTCCAAAGAGACGTATGACCTGCAAGCTGCAAGAACAGCGGCAGAGATAAATACCCTTTTATCGACATACTGCCCGAGCATTTTGTAGAAATGTTAAGCCCAATTTTAAACATGTCGGATACCAGTGGCATCACACATGTATTTAAGACAATATTTTCAGGACTGTTAATACCTTTTGAAACGGTTCTGGGCATCTTCCCGAATTTTGTGCACACTCTTTTCGGTGGCCTGCCTCTTATTTTGGGACTCGTAGCAGGAATTTTATTTTTGTTCCTTCTGCTCCGATATGGCAAGCCAAGTCACAGACAAAACTCAGGCTACGATGGAAGAAACGATCCTAGCAATACGATACCGAGACCGTATTACTAAGGTCCTCGGATTGGCCCGGCTAAGAGATCTGAATACTACCTGGTTTATTTCATTCAGACCGATCTGGCAAAATTGCATCATACCTGTGCTTCGATGTCTGCTATGCGGAGAAGAATGCGTGTTGGACGTCTGTCTTACACTACCATCAACAGTACCAATGGATATTGACGCTTTGCTTTGTCCGGTAACGACTCATGCAACGTATTGTCCCCAGCGGCTACCGATTCTGATGACGGAATTTGTTGAGACTTCACCATTATGATTAGGTGGCAGTGAAGTACGAGATGAAAGCGGCAGCACACAGGTACAACCTTCTGTGAACATTGCTGATCTAAACACCGATGATGGCAATGCATCGCATATATGCACTATTTCTGATTTTTCAGCGTTGGCCCAACTTTCATCTACTGTTGTAGACAAATTTTTTGCTGGTCTAGCTGAGGTAATATTCTCTCCTAACAACGAGAATAACAATTGAAATAGCGAGCACACAGCGTTCCCAGAACTCTGAATTCGGCCTTCAGTTTTTATAAACAACACTGCTGAAAACACTTGGAACTATTTTTTCCCCTGAAAGAAAAATTAATTTTCGCAACTTCCAAAATATTTACTTTTTTTGGCACAAGGTACTCTGCTTAAAGTAGAACTATTCTTAGAGAACAGAGCTTCTATTCCTAGTGACTCTAGAGACAATATTTTGAATCAGCCTGTAGCACATGTACAATCTTGTATAAATATGTGATGAAATGGTCTCAACCTTCTCTTCTGTATTAAGAGCTAGTTCATAAATGTAATTTTCGCAATTCATTCAGCTGATATTTATGGTTGCATTATCTGAATGATACCACTGCTTGAAAGCGTACAGTATAGTACTCATTTTCGTGTATCTATACCATTTCAAATGCATTTGATGTATTTTGGGGTGGGCTGGAAAACACATGCATACCTATATGTTTATATAATGCTTAGTATTTTGTAATGATGGACATTATATGTGGAGTGGGTGTTGTGATCGTATCTAGGACCCTAATTAAATATTCCCGATTTATGCCCTTATGTGGTTATAACAAATCATACCCTTATTAAGGCATAAGAATCAAATCCATATTTAGTAATAGCCAATGCAAACCAAATACGGCAAGGCTACTTCCTTAGACTCCTAGAAAGTACAACGAGTTCTTTCAACAAATTCCCCATGCTTTCGTTTTGATTTGTCCTAGAACTCCTGCGAGCACTGAAAGAACGGCCAGTTCTTAGTGACATCTTTCATTGACATCTTATGTCCAACCTTACGTCAAACACGGCACCTAACAGGTATAAGTATACCAGCGTTTGCCTTAAGAAACACACAGTGGTTTGGAGCAGAGCGGCTATCTACTTATCCGAAGAACAGCTGATGCGAGTGCCGAAGGAAGCCGTCCCTCCCATTTGACGCACTGAGAAAGACGCTGTCTTTTTCTCCTACTGAGAAAATCCAGCTCCAGTGTTTCCAGTCACCCTTGTGGGTTACTGGGAGATCGAGTCCTGAGAGCGAGATACAAGACCTCCTTCATTCTAAAACCAAGGTACGGATCTGATTAGATCCTTAGAGAATTCTTGAGTCAGATTCTTGGCAAAAACTAACTTAACTCAAACTGCAGCTCATTTACTCCTTCCCACGTACTAGGCTTAGGTTAGGTACATCGGGGTAGGCGTTTCTTAGAAGCACCAGTTGAGTACGTTTAGTCAAACTTTTATCATTGTATGTAACTGTATATATTTTATACCTTTTAAATATCATATGGCTCAGGAACCATATCAATGCTTTTACAGTATTATTTCATAATACTCCTTTTACTGTACGCACTTTACTTTATAACAAGTATTGCAATTGCGGCAATTTATTTCTCTTGCATGAGAAAGAAGACTGCTCAATAAATAACACCTTTTATTGAAAACGCCTGTCTCTCTATTTCTCTGCACTCTGGTGAAACTAAGTATGCACGATTGACTGAGTGAAATAGCTATCTATTGTTTTCACACGACTCTGGAGATATACTCCTTATTCTGGGGGAGCAAAGTTGTCATGTTTATGCGGTTGTCAGAAGCTGAATCCCTTCTTGTCTAATCAGGGAAGTTCACTCCTCCCTGTTCATTCGAGAAAGTTTCTAGTGACCTCTGAGCTAGCTGGCAAACCTAAATTAAGTCTAACATATTCAATAGAGACCTAGTCGACTTCAGTCCTACGTCTAAACTATTGTTTATGTTATTCCAAAGCGCAGAGCCTATTGGGAAAATAGGAACTACACTACAATGGAAGTAGCCATGCCTGTATTTGGGCAGCATGGGCTATGCCTAAATAAGGACTGGATTTCTATGCCTATATAAGGGCAATGCAAATTGTACCCATTAAAGGGCATGAATCAGGAAATTCAATGGGAATCTAAAATCGAACACAACAGTTCTGCACTCCTTCCCTGGAAGGTCCGAGCAGGCGGGTGGCCCAGCGGAGCACTGCCACTCCGGCCTCGGATGTCTGCTCAGGATTTCTTCAGCCCTGGCTCCACTACCGTGATGTTGTGTGTGGTCCCTGCGGCAGTTCCAATGGTAAAAGCTACCAGATCATGTTGTTTCCTTTACATTGAGGGCATCGGGCACCGGAGCTTCAATGCCGTGCGGCCATTTTGGTTGACAGCTTGGCCACGCCCCTCATATTTATTTATTTGTAACAAGGCGTTATTACTCAGGGATCAAACACAGGTCTAGAACACGTTTAAATGTGTTTTCAGGTTATATTTGCTCTTTTAATTATGTATAAATAGGGGCTAAATAGACCAGCTTTAGGTGATTTGCTTATTTTATGCTATTTTTGAGCTGGCTGGAACATGAAACAGAACAGAACGAGACAGGAAACCAGTTAGGTGACAACCCTAAATGCAAACAGCCTTGAATGAGGAATTAAACCCATTTTTTGCAGTTTTGTATGGAGTAAACGCGACCCACAGGTATTGGTGCACTTTACATGAGAACCGATTACGTAACACAAGGGCACATTCTTTTTTTAGGCAGAGGAAGATTAAGTGATTTTCCTAGAATCACAGGATCTTGAGCTGATGCCAAAACTGGAACCTGGTTACCCAGTTACAAAGTTAGGAACTCTAGCCATAATGCCCAATCCTGGTTAGACGGAGGATGGCAGGCAGAAGCCACATGAAAGCTTGACTTTTCATGGACTTGTCATTCAAACTGTACCTCAAGCTGAGCCACAGCCAGGGAGTTTGCCCTTGCTGTCTTTTTCTCACATTAAGCCTGATTCAAAGTGATGCTGTATTGTTAGATCAGTAGACAAGGCACAGGGAGAGTGTTACATGCCCAGGATCAAACAGTTTGTTAAATTAGTAGACCCAGAACCCAAGTACACTGTTCCTTGGTACAAAGGCTATATATTTACCCCTATACTGCATTTAGGTGACTATGACCAGCCTGGACACCTCCCTTCACTCAGGAAATATTCAGTCAATTTTCAAAAATCTTGGTGACTAGCAGTTTTTTTTTGTCAAAGGTGTATTTTATTGAAAGGTAAAAGAAAAAAAAGAAAATAAATAAAGAATCTTGCGACAATCTCGCACAACTTCCCACGCAGGGGGTTAGTCAAGGCAGAAGGGGGGACATTGAAATATGGGCAAATCTATCCATCGGGCACCCGGGGGTACTTAAACTAAATAGTCACTGGAGGTGCACTCCAAGCCCGATGAGCCATCAGTTATTAGCAGCATAGATCTATTGGGACATTTGAATCATGAAGCAATGTCTTGAAAGAGGTACCCTAGGGTGGGTTGCCAAGTGCCTCCCGCTGTAATTGCGCTAACAATGTCACAAACAACCCAACACAAAAAGAGAGAAAAAACTACCCCCCCCCCTCCCAAACCCTCCCTCCCGGTGGTGGCAGCACTCCGCATTTATACTAGTCCATACACACAACACTCACACCTGGAAGAGATTTAGGCTCTTCAACGTGGGTGGGTAGACTGCTGACGGCAATCCCCTAGAGAGGAAGTGGACCAGAGGTCCCCAGCGAAAGGTAAAAATTTTAAAATTGCCCAGAAAGATCTCGGCCATACGTTCCATGATCAACAATCTCCACAGTCTAGCATGCCACAAAGATATCGCTGGGGCCTCCCTCCGTTTCCAAACCGCCGCCAGAGTGATCTTGGCTGCCCCAATACACAACCAGAGGATATTCTTATCAACCCGGATCTGGTGTTCCAGCAATGGATCACGAAGGCCCAATAGCACGTGTGCCATTGAATCCGCTACGGGGTAACCCAGGAGATCCTTAATGTGGGAGAGGATTTCCTCCCAGTAGGGGCGGATAGCGGGGCAGTCCCACCAGATGTGGCGAAAGTCTCCTAATAGGCCACAGCCGCGCCAACTCCTGTCGGAAGTGTCAGGGTATATGCGATGTAACTTAGCGGCAGAGAGGTACCAATCCATCATTGTTTTGAGATGTGCCTCGCGAAGTTCAATGGAAAGATTGTGTTTCGCTAAATCTCTCCACAGTTGTGACCATTCTACATCCGATATATCGCGGTCCAACATTTCTTCCCAGGGGCCCATGTAATGCGGTCTGGGGGAAATAGCCGTGGACAGGAGGTGTCGGTAGAGAAAGGAGATAACAACCCGCATGTCAGTGGCCCGGGTGATGAAGGCCTCAAAGGGGGTCAGGGCTCGAGTGGCCGCGTCCCAAACAGCAGGGGAGAGTGCCCAGTGAAGCAGCTGGGCATGATGGTATCGCTTCTCTGGACACCTCATAGTCCAGTCTACAGTTGTCGAATGTGAGCGGGGCATCCCCATGGAACAGGTGGGTAAGGGCAAAACAGCCCCCACTCCTCCAGGCATCAAAGGGCCCCTCACATAAAGCGGGCGGGAAGGCAGGGTTGAAATGAATGGGCGTAAAGGGGGAGGGGAACGTTGTCCACCTCTCATCTCCGGAGACTGAATCCCATACCTTCAGGGTGGTGCCAGGAGGAGTGCTAATATATGCATTCTTAGGTCTATCTCTCTTGGGCTTCCAGACCAGATCCCAAATCGATCTCCCCACCACACTCCTGTCCATATGTAGCCAATGTTTTTCTGACATTGGTTGAGACCACTCCACCAACACCCTGAGCTGCGCTGCTTTGTAGTAGAGAAGCATGTCAGGAAGGCCAACACCTCCCCCCTCTTGTGGACGCCTAAGAGAGGTAAAGGAAAATCGAGCTCGCCCTCCCGGCCAGATAAAGCGGAGCATAAGGGTTTTAACACGGCGAAAGAAGTCAGTGTCTACAACTATGGGTAGCGCTTGGAATAAATTCAGAAGTTTGGGGAGGAATGTCATTTTAATCGCGTGTATCCTCCCTAGCCACGAGATATACAAAGGCAGCCACCGTCTCAGATACGTTTGGATACTCGCCAACAGGGGGGGGAAATTGGTGGCGTACAGTTTTCCCACTGTGGGGGTAAGGTGGACCCCCAGTTACAGCAGAGAGGAAAGGTTCCACTGCAAAGGTTACAGCGGGCGAAGGCGGTCCACCTCTGCTAGGGAGAACGTGAGATTTAGAATAGTGGACTTGTCGTAGTTGACTTTAAAGCCCGCGACCGCCTCGAAGCGTGCCAATTCCGTCTGAACGTGGGGGAGGGAGTGCGCGGGGTCGGAGAGGGATAGTAGGACGTCATCCGCAAACAGGGAGATTTTATGTTGCTCGCCAGTGAAAGGTAGTCCCCGGATGTCCGGGTGCTCCCGTATCGCAGTCGCCAGCGGCTCTATGCTGAAGGCAAAAAGCAGGGGCGAAAGTGGGCACCCCTGCCTCGTGAGTGTGGAAAAAAGGTCAAAAGGTGGCCGTTGACTGAGACTCTGGAACGGGGGCAGCTATAATTCGCCCCCACCATGGACAGGAATCTGGGCGAGAAGCCAAAAGCCGTAAGGGTCTGGGATAAAAAACTCCAGTCCACCCGGTCGAAGGCCTTCTCCGCATCCAGGCCCACCAGGACCGCCGGGATACGGAAGCGATTAGCCTTTTCTATAAGGTGGACCACTCGTCGGTGTTATTGTGGGTCTGGCGTCCCTTGATGAAACCCGATTGGTCTGGGTGGATGAGAGCGGGCATGAGATCTTGTAATCTGGACGCTATTATAGATGAATATAGCTTAGCGTCAATGTTCAGCAGAGCTATAGGCCTATATGAGGTACACTTGGATATACAACGTTTAGCATGCATTTTTTACCACGCACTACCATTACAACGCAGGCATTACCACGCATACCATTACAACGCATTGCGCTGGGGGGCGCTCTAGGATAGGGAATAAGTTTAATTTTATATCCAACACCTTTCCTAGTGTCCACGGGGACTAGAGTTGGAATATAAAATTATACTTACCACTATCCAGCACCTCAAAGCGCTATGCGTTGTAACGGTATTCGTTGTAAATACTGCGTTGTAAAGGTATGCGTAGTAATAGTATGCGTGCTAACGTCATACATCCGTACACTTGGTGGGATCTTTCCCCGATATTACAGCCTCCGCCATGGAGCCCGAGGTCGTGCCCGACTCAGCCATGGCATTAAAGAGGAGCACCAGATAGTCACTTACTTCTGCTGCAAAGGTCCGGTAAAAAAGCTCTGTGTATCTGTCCGCTCCAGGTGCCTTATGGTGCCTTATCGAGTTTCAGAGCCTTAATAGCCGTCAGAACCTCCTCCTTAGTGAAGGGGGCAGCGAGTAACTCATTCCACTGGGCAGAGACGCGAGGGAGCGGCAGGGCATTCAGGTAGTCTTGCTGAGCCTCCGGGTCCAGTGTGTCCCCGAGTACAATTCTGCATAGAACTCCCCAAAGAGTTCAGCCTTGACCTCGTCGCGGTGCTTCAGCTCCCCTCCTTGGTCTTGAATACCGCCGATATACTCCTTCTCCCTCTTATCTCTCAGCTGACGCGCGAGGTGCCTCCCTATCTTATTTCCCTGCGAGTAAGAGAGATGGCGTAACTTCAAGAGAGTAAACTCTGCCCGGTTATTATAATGGGCCCTAAGCTTACCCCGGGTCGCCGTCAGTGAGCGGAGTGTCTGCCTGGTGGAGTTCTGTTTGAGGGTCTGTTCCAACCTGGATAGTTCCTCCTCCAACCCTTCTCGTTCCTCCCGCCGCAGTTTATTGAGAGCCGTGTTAAGGGCTAAGCAACTACCCCTGATCGACGCCTTAAAGGCATCCCAAGTAACAAAGATCGAGGCATCTTGGACCGGGTTGAGGTCAAAGAAGTCGCGGATTGCTGTCCACAGTGCCTTACAGGAGGAATCATCCCTAACCAGGGAGGCCGGGAAATACCACTTGCGGGTTCCAGCACTGTCCGGGGCCCAGCGAAAATTGAGGGCCAAAAGGCTATGATCGGAGACTGAAAGGGGGAAGATCGTCGCCCCACACAGGGAACCCCGGAGGGACTGGCTCAAGAAACCATAGTCCAGACGAGAATAAGAATGATGGACATGGGAAAGTAGGTGCAATCCCACGCAAGGGGATGAAGGGATCGCCACCCGTCGATTAACCCCAGGTCTGTAAAGCGACAACGTGTCTCAGCCGAACAGACCCCAGCGTCAGCCCTCTGAGGGCGGGAGCAGTCCAGGTCTCTGTTCCACGTCAGGTTAAAGTCGCCCAGCACAAAAAGGGCCCCCTCAGCAAAGTCCTCCACAGTATTCAATAGGTCCTGGAGGAACTTTTTCTGTCCCGAATTGGGGACGTACAAAACTACAAAGGTACATAATTTCCCGCGGAGCATACCCTTGACCGAGATCCATCTGCCCTCTTTATAGCTCCGAACCCCCAACGGTTGGAATCGCACTGCTGAGTGGAACATAAGGGCCACTCCCCTGTGTTTAGTAAGAGCAGAGGACCTATATATAAGCGGGTATTGTCGATGCTTAAGGCAGGTCTCGTCTTTCCGAGCTAAATGTGTATCCAAGAGACCAACCACATCCAGTCTATGGTCCAGAATGTATTTCCATACCTTTTGGCGCTTTTGAGGAGAGTTCAGCCCCTTCACATTCCATGTTCCCACAGTGACCGGCATCACAAATACATTCTCACACTCAGCTTAGCGTCCCACCTCCACATGCTCGATGCATAGCTCTGCAACCCGCCCTCCCGGCCTCCCAACACGTCCACCCCACCCATAGCCCCCATCATCAGTCCCCCCACTCCCTGAGGTTGTCACTCATCCTCCACAGTACGCCACCCCCCGCCCGTCCCAACGGCTCCAACACTCCAGCAAGGCCCAGGATCAGCACGTCCACTCTCCCGGAGGACAGATAACTCTCTCAGTACAGACTGCAAGGATAGTATCTCACATCCACACACACTCATGCTACCACCACCCCCTCCCTTCCCCCCCAACCCCCCACCCCAACTTCCCCCCCTCCCTCACCCCGGGACTGGGGAGCCTCAACGGGAGTGCCTCCCCGGCCTGAAACTGAAAGGGCCCAGAAGGGGCAAAGGAAAGAAAAAAACATAAAAAACAGAGAGCCATCATACTGGTGGTCGTCGAAGCCCCTAAAGAGCAGTGGTTGAGGTACCAGTCAATGCCCCACTCATTCTCCAGACCGGGGCGTCTTCTCCAAAAGTACATAGTTACCCATGGTACCTGAGCGGAGGGGGGGGTCCCTCCGGCGCCTATCAGCCTTCCCTCCTAATCATGCTGTCCCCAAGGTGTCCTGCGATTGCGCCTCCGTTACGCTCACCACAGAGGCCACCGCTCCATCTCTCTCCTGTTGACTGGCCGAAGGATCCGGCCTGTTCTATGACATGGGGCGCCCCACTCTTTGCCAGGAGGGAGAGCGCCTTCGTCGCCGATTCAGTGATTGCCCAAACCTCGGGGAGGGGGCGGCGTCGTCCAGACCTAGAAGTTCTCTGGCCGCCTGCAGCGATCGAATCTGGACCAGCCTATTCTGCTACCGGAAGATGAGGCGGAAAGGACGGCCCCAGGAGTACGCCACATTATGTTCCTTCAGGAAGGTTGGCACTGGCTTAAAGTTACGTCTCTTTTGTAGCGTTGACGCCGCCAAGTCCTGGAATAGCTGGGGCGTTGATCTCTAAACTGCAAGTCAGCGATTCCCCTCGCCTTCCTAAGGATACGCTCCTTAAGTTGAAAGTCGTGTACACAGACCAGAATGTTAGGAGGTGGGGCCCCCAAGCCTCTCGGTAGCCCTACTCTATGTACTCTGTCCATTCTGACCTCCTGAAGGTCCTCCTCATCCAGAATCTGTAGGAAGAGTGCCTCCACATAGCCACGCAGGTCTCCTGCCTCTCCGTCCCAGGGCACCGCGCGTATGCGAATGTTATTCCGGCGCGAACGGTTCTCTAGGTCTTCTGCATGGGCCTGGAGATCCAGGTTGTGCTCCGTCAACCTGAGCACATCATGTTGGAGCTGGTGCACATCGCCCGCCAGCCCCAGGTCGTGTTTTTCAAGTGTCGCCACCCTCTCGCCGATGCCATCGACGTCTCTCCTCACCTCTCTGAGATCGGAAGCGAGTTGGGAGCGGAGCTCCGATATGTCTTCCTTGATGGCCGAAAAGAGTTCCAGCATAAAGGCCTTGGTGGCAGGTGCCTCATCGTCCCGCGTCCGGGGAGAAGTGCTGGCGCATGGGGACATCGACGGCTGCGCACCCTTTAGAGGCTCCTCTTTGCCCGGTTTGTCCTTGCGGTTTCTTTGAGCCATCGTGTCTCGCTCGAGGTGCCGTTCGACCAGGGCGGCAGACGCCGAGCACCCCGGCCGTCGCCCCCAATCCCAGCAATCACTCTTCTGTTGCACCAAAAGTGCCGCCACGAGTCAGGACTCCGGCCCAGCGGCCCAGATCGCACTGCGCTCACTCTCCTTCACCACCGAACGGTCTGTGCAAGTACCCGTCTGCACCAACACTGCGCCTCCGCCGCCTCAACTGGCTCTCAGGTCGCCTCCAGCAGGCCGCACCGTTCCGACTCGGGTGTGGACGTGGTCGGCAGGTCCTACCTCCAGACACGGTCCCCAGGCGTCCCCAGCTGGCGATCTTTATGTCGATCCCCTTCCTCTGGAGATCTCTGGAGCGCGACCCCTGTCTCTCCAGGCTAATGCGGCCGCTCTGGCCCACACGTGTGCGCAATGGCAGGTAGGGAGCCCAGGGCCCAATCGCTGGTAGGCCGTCAAAGAGGACCGGAACCGTTGTAGGTCATCGGCGGCCCTATGCTCCTGGCCTGGGGGGTCACCAACTGGGTCCGCCGTCCCCTCTGCTGGGACCGAGGCAGCTCTTCTCCGGACTCCCGTCGTGGTACGGGCAGACAGCGCCCCAGGAAACCGGACTTAGGCCTCCAATCCTCGGCCTCATGTGCGCCTGGAATTTCGCTAGTCCATCAGGCACGCCTTGCTCCTGCTCCACAACTCAGCGAGCTTCTCAGGGCTCTCTCCTCCGGCGGGCCGCCGGAACGCGCTCCGAGGGGGTCTCACCCGGCTCCTCAGTCGGCAGGCTCCGCCTCAACCGCGCGGCCGGATGTCTACGCCCCGGCTGTGCTTTACGCAAGTCCCAAGGCTCACGCTGCCCGGCCACGCCACAGGCCTCGGGGCTGTCGGAAGGGCACCAGATCTTCACAGGTGACCCCTGAGGCGCCGCGCCAAAGTGGGGACAGTCGGCAAAGTCCAGGGAAGGTGCTGGACAAGGCTATTACAAACGCGGCGGCGGAGGGACTGAAAGCACGCCCTACTCCGTCGCCATCTTGGACACGCCCCTGACTAGCAGTTTTTACATTGAATCAAAATACTCCCAATCTTGCCAAAAAGGAAGCAGCAGAGCAATAAACAGGGACACTGGGATTATGTGACAGGGTTAAGTTATGATTTTTTTTTTTTAAATTTTTTTTTAAGTTATGAGGCAGGGCTGAGTAAAATATGCACAAAGAAAAGGCTCGTTATGCGGCTTAATTTGGCACATTTTATGGTGATATTACGTCACTACATCATCATTTTTCAATGAATGAATAAATGAATTTTTCTTATATAGCGCTTGGCTACTCAGAGAGTGTCCCGGGGCATGGAATTCAGAGATGGAAAATAGTGGCAAAGTTTCTCATGTGTCCACTGATCCCTATAATTTGAATAGATAGGTTTTTAGCTCTCTCTTCAATGGAGATTCCTCTGTGATAGATCGTAGATAAACAGGCATCTGCTTCCACATGCTTGCTGACCTGACCATGAAAAAAGATTCCCCTCTCTGTTGTTTTAAAATGGGGGACTGTGAATAAGTCAGCGTTACTAGAGTGCAGCAACCTCCCTGGTCTATACTCCTTGATCCTCTCACTCAAATAAGTGGGACCATCGTTGTGGAGAGCTTAGTGGGTCAGTATCAAAGTTTTGAACATGTTACGCTTGAAGACCGGTATCGAGTGTAGCTTTTCTCAAAACAGAGATACTGCGGACTGCTTTGATAGTTTATTGAGTAAGCAGACTGCCATGTTCTGACCACCTGTAGATGCTGAACTAAATATTCTGGGAGACCTAGTTACAAAATATTCCAGCCAAGAGAGAATCAGCACCCTGACCACAGTGATTTGTGTGTCATGAGGCAGGAAGTTGAGTTTTGCACTTATTAACACTGCCTGGGCAGGTAACCAATCTAGATTTGAAAAAGATCTACAGCTGTGCTGCAACACATGTGGTTGTGTTATTAGGAACTGTTGTACCATTTCAGCTACAAACAAAAATAGTTATTGTTAAAACCTGCAGATTATGGAGCAGATAGTGGATTATGTAGCAAATGTAGCAAATCTACAATCATGCGAAAAATGCAGCAGCCGCACAAATGCATAATTTCAGTGGCCCTGGCAATAAATTCAGAAACGTGATTGCCCAAGAGAACTCAATTTGGCCAAATGGGAGGCCAGGATTAAAAAACGTGTCTCCTGGTTTCATAGCTTCAACTAGTCCACTAGACCACAACTGGGGTGTCAGTGAGACTGATCGCAAGGCAAAGAGGCTGCACCACCTAGGGAATCGCCACTCTGTTATTGTCCCTGCTCAGCTTTAGAGCATGGTGATTATTTCCATCATAAAACTGTGATTACATGTCAATTATCCTAGTTCCATGGTTAAAACATACCAGCTGAACCAGATTCTGGGACAGTGGGTACTTAATGGACAGTATGAGTGTTAGAAATTGATATTTACCACTGGTGTTTCAAAGCTTAAACCTATTTCATTCTTTTTTAACACCAGAGTTCATTTTTTTAACTTGTTGCTCATGATTTGCAATTGCGAGCATTCAAGGCTTACTCCAGGAGGTGGTAAAAGGATTAGAACTCAATTATAGCAGGAATAGTATTCATGCTAGATAAACTCAATATCCAGCTGAGTTATCTTATAACATGACATGTTTTAGAGGGGGTATTTAGAATAAACCCCCAAAAGTCTGCTATCTAACTTTTAGTTCTGTACCATGGCTAGGTAAATATCAATGTGCATTCCTGTGATGTAATTTCCTGTGATTTCATGTTGCATGTAAAATAGAGGAGCTTAACACATTCCCTTTCTGCCAAGGCATAGCCATCAGTCAGGGGTATAGCCATCAGTAGTGCAGCAGGTGCAGTGGCCTCAGAGGTATTAAGCGCCTAAAAATTTCCAAATGATGCCTTATTTTACTGTGCAGCCAGTGTACAATACTGTATGTATTTTACTGTCCAAAAAAAAGCATACAAAAACTGATGGATACAATGCTTGAGTTAATCACAGCAACTGGTAAGCACGCAAGCTGCATCCCACTCTTTAGTCATTTTGCACACCATGGCACCTCAGTTTGGACCCAGCCATATGCAAATCAGGCTTGACTCTGCTCCAGTTGGAACAGTCCAGACCAAACTACCAGTCCAGGTCCTTCCTGACCCAGAACACAAGCAACCAAGGACAGGTGTCACCCTAGTTAGGGATCCTCAGCCAGGTATAGCTGGTTCCTTTGACACAGTATGCACAGGACCGACATATGGGCATACCTGTCTCACTTAGGGCGAACCACTAAAGTATCAAAAACGGTGATGGATGGAATTTTTGAATTAATCTCAGCCACTGTTGAGGCTGATGCCCCCCTGTGATAAATTGTGCTCCACCAGAGGAGCCTTGTCCCAATTTGAAGACCTCTACGTAAACCACTTGGCTTTATATTTTGTGCACTTCCAATATGAGACTTTTTACTTAGCTGATGAGGCATGGATGTTTTGCTTTATATTGTTATATCCCTAGAAGTTCTATTGAGATTTTTTGATTTTTTGCTCTGTTTTAGACATGAAAATACTATTTGTGATGGTAAAATGCATACAACACTAGAGGCCTGGCCTCTCTCCCATGGGCCTTAAAGCCATAGACAGCACTGTGAGTGAGGCTCAAGGAAATGGACCGGTTAGCGGGTCTGGTTCGCAGCATTATTTAATTGCATTTAAATGTGTGCTTTCCAGGTTTTGTTCAAAATTAGGTGAAATCAAATGAAAGGAGATATATCTCAAATCAATTAATTAAATCTGCACCATGCTAATTTACAAAATGAAATTCACTCTAGAACAATTTAAGTGTATATTAAGTATTAGTATCCGAACATTTTAAAGGTTTCAGGGGACACTGATTGGGGTTTTGTAGCCATGGCACATGGTACATGACATTAAACCCTTTTGGCCTACATATGATTGCTTTCTGGTAGTTTCTGGTGTTTTTCAGTGACTAGACATCAAGCTATTTTAAACTGTTTTATGTGATTTCATATCGTTTTTGCAGATTTCCTATCTTATACTAAGTAACTGAGAAACCATCTTGGAATTTTAATCCACACTGGTCCCCTTAAGGGCATTTTGCATGCTGCAGCACACCTCATCAGGGCATGAAGATATATAACCCCATCATAACACTGTGATGGAACTCCATAGGTCCTCCTTGCCTGCCTACACCATCTTTAAACTCAGCTGCATTATCTGCAAAGGTTTCACAATGCGGTAACAAGCCACAAACCAGCTACCTTACCCATCCCACCTTGACGTTATGCTCGTCATTAACCCTGTAAGTGCTCCGCTGCTGTTGGCTAGGTATGCACTGTATGACTGGCTCCCCTACCTTCTTTGATGAAAAGATTGCCATCTCCAGTGGCTCTCCACACCCGCAGCAAGGACACCTTCAGAAGGAAGGTGTGCTAAAAAGAGAAAAAACAAGAAAACACTGCAGAAGCTTTTCGTAGAGGGGGCCGATATTGCAGCACTGCTGCAAAACCGCCCCCATACCAAAACAGGCACCACCGATCCAAAAATTGCCACCACCCTTCCTGCCCACTGAGAAAACGCCTAGTTTCCACTACGGACAGTCCGGCCCTGACCCTGAATAATGACATAATAGCAATAGGTTAACTTATATCTAAAACTCTCCGCCAGCCCTCAATAACATGCTGAGTTACTTCAAGTATCTGGGAATGCACATTGCATTCAGATAACTCACTCCGAGCCAGACAGGGATCAGGGGCCACGACCCCTGGTTCAATTAGGAGGAATATCATACGTTTTACTTTTAAGCAGCTTCTGTAGCACTGTAGCTTGCCCCTCCCTGAAAGCACTCTATTTACGCTTGAGGAAGGTGGTACTAGTTGTGCATGCTGCAATTTTACATTTAAAGCAGGGACAATTATAGAACATACTACCCTAACTACTACCACCTTCACTAACTCACAGGTAACCTCTCTTTTAAAATGCAGCCCTTCTTTCAATAAGGAATATACCTTTTTCAGTATTAATTGCAGCTTGCTCCCCAAACATAAGGCAGACATCTTTGATCTACTGATCAGTGAACAACCAGATGCTATCTTCTTACCGAAAAACATGGCTGTACATGAGCTCTGGCCCTGATGTAGCTTTAGCTTTACCATCTAATTTTGCCATAGTTAGGAAAGATAGGGAATTCAAGACGGGTGGAGGCATTGCTATAATCTACAATAAGTCCTACACGTGTAAATTTGGAGATTTGCCTTTCACGTGCTGTGAGACTGCTTTGTCTAAACCTGCCTTTACCCCCAGTTTACTTTCTCGGGCATATTAGTCTATCGCCCCCCTGGGCCGCCGGGCCCATGGGCATCATCATTTCCGGATCTAGTTACTTCACACCTTCTTAATGCTGCCAACTTTACCATCTTGGGTGATCTCAACCTTCATATTGATGACCCCGTGTGAGCAGATAGTACTACTTTTATTTCTGAACTGGCAGCTATGAATATTCTACTATGCAACTTGGGGTCTACTCATGTGGCGGGCCTCCTATTGGACCCTATTTTCTCTAATTTACCCAATATCCAATGTCCCCCAGCTCTCCCTCTGTGCTGGTCAGACCACTTTTTGGTTTGCTTTCGGCTCAAAACATTTGTGAGCTTGTCAACAGCAGCACCAAGCCTAAATCTAGAAATTGGGGAAAATTGGACAATGAAGCTCTTAATAAGCTTCTATTTATTAATGCTCCTACCATCAAACAAATGTCCATTACTGATTTGGGTGCTACACAAAATAGGATTCTTAAAGCCTTGGATGTTTGTCTCCCGACCTCTATCAAAGGGTGAACAAACACCGTCCCCCTGCCCCTTGGTTTACTGAGAGGCTTAAAACTGAAAAAATCTAAATGCAAAGCTTTGGAAAGACGCTGGAGGAAGAACTATGCGCCTAACACCAAACACATATAAACTGGCTAAAAGAGACTACCACGCCCTCTGCAAAACTGCTCGAGCAGATTATGTTTCTTCTACTATCTCCAGCGCGCAGAATAGCTCAAAGACCTTGTTTAAGATGGTCAAAGAACTTTCTGGTTCAGAAACTCAATCCACACCCTTCATTCTTAGTGGATTGCAATGCGAGGACCATGCCAACTTTTTTCTTAACAAAGTTGAAAAAATATATTCTACGCTGAATGGGGACATGCAAGGGAGTGCAAAAGTCACAGTTGATGGACAGGGAGTGCCATACATCAACCCTACACCCCTCCCTTGCTAGCCGGAACTATTGGAGAAGGAAACAGTGAGATTTATGAAACCACCAACATACTGGAAACTTGGTTGCCCTTAGACATGAAATCCTTCAAGCAGCTCTTATTTTTTTATTTTTATAAAAATACCTTTATTACTTGTCACACAAGTTACACAGCTTTTAGCCTACAACCCTGAGACCGGCAGCATTCAATATCCACTCTTTTTATCGTGTTAACACAGCCTTGTAGCCGACAACCCATAGGGTCCGGCGACGATTAAGGAATTTCCACATTACTATCAACGGCTTGTGTGAGTCATAGTCAAGTACAGGATAACAGTTTCTCTATATGGCCTTTAAACAATACTAACAAAACTGTTCCTCAATACAACCTGCCATTACGCCGAAACTGTGTTACAATATGTCTTTGTGAATTGCCCAATAGAACTGGAACACATCCGATGTACACTGCATTGCCATGAAATGTCACTTTGCATATCATTCAACTGCAGGAATTTCCACCCCGGTCATCCACCGCCCAGTGTGCAGCCACAGCAAGCAGACGACCACCGTGCCCTACGCATCTATTCAGTTTGCACACAGCACAGAGCCAACCTGTCCCAGCCATACTACAAAAGGGTCCCAAATATCTGCAGGCCTAGACCTACTGGGCAAAAGGTCCTAGTAATTTGTCAATTGATCCTTACAATAGACAGCCGACTGTATCCAACCTTCCACAGTGGGCGGGGCTAACCTCTTCCAGTGCATCGCTATCTGACGCTTAGCCAGCAACAACAATAGGGCAGTTAGCTTACGCGAGCCTCTAGGCACCTCCATGACAAAGCCCAAGAGTGCCATGAGCGGGTCAAACTGCAAATTCACATCTATGAAGTTTCCGATATGTTTTAGCACTTCTCCCCAATACTCCGCTATTTGCCCGCATTCCCAAGTTAAATGGAAAAATGTTGCCTCCAACGCCCCACATCTCCAACATTTTGCATCAAGCTGAAGACCCATGCGACATAACTGCTTAGGTGTGCGATATGTTCTGTGCAAATAATTGAAATGTATGAGCCTTAGTCTGTAATTAGGTGATAGGTTTTCAAGCTGTGAGCAGCAGAATGTCCATTGCTTATCAGTGATTATTATGCCTGCTTCCTTTTCTCACTCAGTTTTGGACGTACTCGTAATTACCGGTGAAGTGTCCTGTGTTATACTATAGATACGTGTAATCAATTTACGGGGAGAGTTGTTGGACAATATATTTTCCAGCGCCGGCAGTGCGGCCGGGGCTTCTGGAAACTGTGGATATCTTGCTTTGCATGCTGCTCTCAATTGGTAATATAATAGCATGTGAGAAGCCGAAGGCGCATTTGGCTCACACATCTTTTGCAGTGTCAGGAATTCATCATCTGGATAGAGATCACTAGCAACTTTCAACCCACGTTTGCTCGCCCGTTCTGTCACTGCTCTATCCGTTAGTGGTCCCAACAATGGGTTCCCCCACAGCGGCATCGACGGTGCATATAGTTCTGTGATACCCACTCTTCTGGCTATTTTCGACCATGCCCACCGTGTAGCTTCGACTGTGTTAATGTCCGATGGAGATCGTCTGTACGGGTGGTAAACAGTGGCATTGAGCGGAGTGGGCGCAGCGATATCTGTTTCAATGGCCACATGTGGTTGAAATGGAATTGGATGGTGCCAATAATATAAATATTGTGCTTGTGCGCTACATGCATAAAGTTAAAGGTCGGGAGCTGCTAGTCCACCTCGACTAAAAGGAAGTGTCAATAATTTCCACGATACCCTCGGTTGTCGTCCCGCCCAAACTAATTCCAGAATCCCAGTCTGAAGACGTTTGAAAAAGTAACTATTTAAGGGCATAGGAATATTCACAAATAAATTAAGTAATTTAGGTAAGATCACCATTTTGGTGATAGCTATACGCCCCGTCAAGGAAAGTGGCAATGTTTTCCCTCTCTGTATCTTAACTTCCATCCATTCCACTACTTTACCATAGTTGGCTAGCCATATTGACTGTATGGACCTACAGAACCAAATACCTAGATATTTAACATCGCTGTCCGTCCACACAATGGAAAACTCTGTATCACAATTTTTAGTATCATCAGTCAGTGGCAGCATTACTGATGTTGCCCAGTTAATCTGTATGCCCGTTAGGCCTCCATACCTGATAAACTAACTCATAGCCGGGTCAAAATTGTCTTCAGGTTTGATCAAATAAATAGTCATATCATCCGCGTACATGGAGATGAGCAAACCTCTAGAGGTGAATCCAATGCTGCAGGGAGTGTGGTGTTGTCTGAGGCGAGCTGCCAGAGGCTCAGTAGCAATAGCAAATAGCAAGGGGCGATAGAGGCAGCCCTGCCTTGTGCCTCTCGTGATATTAATTGGTCCCAATATCTGACCATTTACCTTCACCCTTGCTGTGGGGGCAGTATAAATAAGCTGAATCTGCTTTATAAATAGAGGACTAAAGCCCATGCGGGAAAATAGGGCAAATAAAAACTTCCACTCGAGAGAGTCGAATGCCTTGGTGGCATCCAATAGAGCAGCTCCCGCTGTACTTGTGGATCCAGATAATGGAGTAGTCCAAATAGTACTCTGAGATTATGAGACGTGGCTCGTCCCAGAACAAATCCAGATTGATCCGACAGCGCAATTTGAGGTAGCATGGGTTTCAGTCTGTCTGCCAATAATTTCGCATATATTTTCGCATCTAAATTAATTAACAAAAGGGGACGGTAGCTAGTTGGATCTTTATCGGGCTTCAGGAAGGTTATAATCGTTGCCTCTCTAAGTGTGGGCGGGAGGATACCTGTTTCCATGGCCTCTAAATATACCTGATGCAGTCGGGGAGCAACTATATCTACATATTCTTTATAAAAGACAGCCGTTAACCCATCGGACCCCGGGGCTTTATCAGCCGGTATGCCGGTGATTACACATTTCACATCATCCACTGTAATGGGAAGGTCCATATATTGTCTCGCACCATTATTAAACCATGCTAATGCGATGGTGTCCAAATATTCTGTGATGTCTGTCTCCTCTTGATTTGTGTGTGATGTATAGAGTGACCTATAAAAATCAGTCATAGTTTGAAGTATGTCCTGTGGCGACCGCACCACCACACCATCTATCCCCTGTAGTTCAGTAATATGATCTACCCCCCTTGGTGCATGCAATAAAGATGTTAGTGTTTTCCCCGCCTGGTCACCCTCCCTGTATCCTCTAGCTTGTGCATATTTGTCTAGGTACGCTGTTTCCCTCTCCGCTTCCTCTTGGAATGATGTTAGCTTCGCTCTAAGCGCTGCCTGGGTGGAATAGGAAGGGTGCTCTGTATTAGCTTCTCCAGCTCAGCAATGTACCTCTCAAGTGTTTCAAGTGTGTCTCTTATTGATTTAAGCACTCCCGTTTTAAGCGCCATACAGTTACCCCTTGTTACGACATTAAACGCCTCCCAGACTGTCCTTTTGTGAATCCACTGACCCCTCATTCAACTCAAAGTATTCAGTTAATTTTACCTGCAGTTCCTCTCTGAAAACCTGATCTAATAACGCTCGTGATGGAAACCTCCAACTAAAGGGCTGCACATATTGCGGTGGAATTAGCAACTGGATCTGAACAGGTGCATGGTCTGAAAATGTAGGCGGAAGATGAGAGGCCTCTACCACCTGCGAATGCAAATCTTTGGACAATAGCCAGTAGTCTATTCTCAACCAGGAGTTTTAATGTGCCGTTACGCATGTGCCCTCCCTGCCCTCCGGATGTAAGGCCCTCCATGTGTCCATCAATTGATCATCTACAACAATTTCTCTCAATACCGCTGCCGCTCTAGGGTGGTGGTCACAAGTCGCGCCTTGTCTGTCAGCAGAAGGAGACGGGACCACATTAAAGTCCCCACCCCATAATATCGCCACCGGTCCACATGACTGTATCCTATGCCACACGTTTTGAAAAAAGGACGGGCTATCTAACTTCGGACCATAGATGTTAACAATCAGCACTGGAGTATTACATAGCATTCACAGTAACAGAATGTATCTACCCTCTGTGTCTAAGAACGAGGTATGTGTTTTCCACTGCAGACCTCTACGTATTAAGATGGCCACCCCTCTAGCATAATTCGAGTACGGGGCTTCCACAGTCACACCCCACCTGTTATTCTTAAGCATATTGGTATTAGCAGATGCCAAATGGGTTTCCTGCAGTAAGAAGATATCCACCCCTCGTCGCACCAGATAGGAGTGGCCCAACCTCGCCTTCCTGCGGTCGTTTAGGCCTCTCATATTCCAAGACAGGCAAGTGATGACCTTCACAGGCACCCCATCACAACAGTATGTACAACAGCAATCAACCTCCCTTCTACAGTCAGGCACATCGGGAATCGTGCAGGTACGATATTAAGTTCTCCTACATGAAAAACAGTTATCCAACCAACCTGACCAGTGCGTGGTACAACATATAGGCAATTCAATTTCACCAATCTAGGCTGAAGACATAGCAGGTAAAAAAACAATAGAAACTCCCTGTACCTCCCCCCTCCCACTCCAACCCCCCAATCAGGTTGTGCATTTCTCACCCTACCTACCAGCACCCCCCTATCTCTCATACCCACAACATACCGCTCCCCACCCACACCAACCCCCAATCAGATTGTGTAATCCCCCCGCTACCCTTGTCAACACACATATCAAATAAATTGTGGGAATCATCCCATGGGGCGCGCAGGTTGGCCGCCACATTACCCTGTACTTGTGACAGGGTGGCCGAGCTACATATGCCACGTACGCACATCTAGGGCCCACCTGCATATAGTTTGACTTAATGGATCTCGGGGAGCTCAGCAAGATCTGGGGCAGATTGGGCACTCCAACATAATAACAGGAAATGTATCTCACCAGCCATGAGTGTGCTTGCTGTCACGGAGCTCCCACTGTAAACAGCTAGGGATCTTACCATACTGTACAGATTACTGCATGTCAATCATTGTCACTGAGTCTGTCCTCTGACCGTCCCTCCTCCGATGGCTTCTGCTGCCGCTGGTCTTTTGCTAACTGCTTAGCATAGTTGAGCGCCGCTTTAGCATCAACAAAAAAAGTGGGTCTGCCAGGGCATTGAACCTGCAATTTGGCCAGGTATATCAGAGCATATTTTGTTCCTATCTGCTGGAAGATTTTCTTCGCAGGAATAAAATTCCCTACGGGCAGCCTGTACCTGCAGAGTAAAGTCTGGATAGAGTGCTATATCATTTCCACTGTATTGTATTGCTTATTTCTCCCTTGCTAGGCGTGATATTGTATCTCGATCTCTATACTTAAGCACACGGGCCAATATTGGTCGCGCCAGGTCTGGGCCTGGGCCCCAGGGACTGGTGAGCTCTTTCTATAAGAAACTTGGGAGACTGGGCCCGAACAATTCTTTTAGCATATTTTCAACATATTGTTCCATATTTTGAATGTCTGATGATTCCGCAATACCCGTTATACATATGGTATTACGCCTCGATCTCGCCTCCAAATCCTCATTCTTCTGCTGGATTAGAGACAACACCTTGTCCATTCCTCTTACTTTCTTCTCCATGTCAGTTTGGCCCTCCTCCGTCTCCGTAACTCTTGTTTCCAGCACACTTAACCTGCCCTCCTGCTTATCAATCCTTTGTGTAATTCTGTCCAAACGGTCAACCAAAGTGTCCATATTGGAGTCAATGCCCTGTAGACTTGTTTTTAGTTTCTGGAACATGGACCTGACATCGCCTCCGGCAGTTGGCCCTGTGTGCCATAGGCCGTCAGCTCACTGCAGTTGGCCCTGTGTGCCGTAGGCCGTCAGCAGCCTTTATATGCGCGCCTTTGAATTGCGGCCCTGTGCCATTGTTAGGACAGGGAGACCGGCATGCCCGGTCAGGCTCCCCGCACTGCCGCCTGTCCAGAATGGCCCCCTAGTGCATCCTCGAACCCCAGCAGTCCACTTCTGGTGTGAGGCAGATGCGGTGCTTTGCCCACCGAGGAGGAACAGATAAATCCGATCCAGCACAACACTTAAGCGGTCGTCGCACTTACAACAGACTCTCACAACAATAATGCAAGTCCCAGCTCACGTTGCTCCGCAATTGAAGTGCAATTTACAGGAAGATCCTGCAGGCGCGGCGGGCACTGAGAGCGACTATACTTTATCACTACTACTGTCCAGTCGACTAACCATTCACAGGCTTACCGTGGTGTAATGAGCTCCTGGCCCGCCGCTAAACTCCATTGTAGGCAGCCCAGCACTTACTCCGCGCCGTCCAACATAGCGCAACGCTGATGTCCCTTTAGCTGTCCATGTGCCTCGGACCGTTACAGGAGAACCTCAGCGAACCGCCCCAGATCTGGTCCAGGCTCCCGGCACAGACCTCTACCGCCCACCCAAGATGGCGGCAGCCAATGCCCGGCAAGTCCACAAAATATGGCACTCAATATGCTTCCCCTTCAATCCGCAATATGTGCCACTGCATGATAATTATTGGGCGCCGTGAGGTCATCTGCAACTTCTCCCGCAAGCTCCGCTAAGCAGGCAGCCAATTCACACGTCACTCCGGCAGCAATCTCCAAAGTGGCCGTCCACCTCTGATCCTCACGGCCGCCTCTTGTACGCCGTCGCTGCAACAGGCGCCAAACAGGCAGGACCTCCTCAAACTCCACACCCGGGGCTCTACCTAATAGCCCAAGGGCTGCGCGGCACACACCTCGCGGTCCGCTGCAGCCTCAGCGGGCTCTACGCGGTCTGTCTCCGAGCTCCAGTACCGCCAACTTCCAGGCAGCCCGCTACCCAAGTCCCCGGTCATCACCAGTCCCGCAGACCTCATGGTAAGGTCGGGTCAGCCGCAGCCACTGCACTTTACTCCTTCACGCCACAGCTCCGAAAATTACTTCCAACAGCATCGGAGTGCCCCCGCACACATTTTCAACAGGCTAGCCCGACATACGGGGTGTGAAAGTCGGATATTTTATGGATTTCTTAGCTCGGCCAGCGGAGCTGCAATATCAAGCAGCCATTCCGCTGCACGGCCAAGCCCCCCCCCCCCTTCAAGCAGCTCTTAGGCAGTATTAAATCTGGCTCTCCTTGCGATCACTTCCCTATCTCTGTGCTAGAGTGGAAACAGGCAATGGTTCCTCCACTTTTGAAGAAGGCTTATGCTGATCCTGCCCAGCTTTCTAACTTTTGTCCCATTTCATTACTTTCTGCTTTTGTCAAAATTCTGGAAAAACGCATCAATTTACAGTTGTCCCATTTTGTGGAAACCCAAAACTTTTTACACCCCTCTCAATCTGGCTTCAGAGCCGGGTTTTCGACTGAAACTATTCTTCTTGGAGTTACAGAAATGTTGCAGCACCGTTTGGAGGTGGCCCTCATATTACTTGATTTGAGTGCCACTTTCGACACGGTGTCGCACACTGTGTTATTGAAAACCTTGCAATCTTTGGGCCTGGCACTCAAGTGGCTTGCCTCTTTTCTTACCGACCGTCCGTTCCAGGTTTTTTCTTCTACGCTAGTTCCAAAACTCATTTGTCTCCTTATGGGTTACCCTAGGGCTCGATCTTTAGCCCGCTACTGTTTAATGTTTACGGTAGACCTATGGTGGAGATTGCAGAAGAGGCCAGTTTGTCCCTGTTCTCTTACGCAGACGACACCCAGATTATCTTTACTCTCTCTGCCGAAAGGGTGTCTACATCCTCTGCTCTCCAGTCTGGGCTGGATGCAAGCCAATTTTCTCAAACTTAATGGAGAAAAAAATTGAGGTTCTGATTCTGTGAAAAATAAAGATCTTTGGGGTCCCCGACATTGGCCTGTGGAAATGGGTGCTCTACCCTCCAAGTCTGCAATCTAGGCTTTATCATTGATTATTTATTTTTTTAAACAGACTTTTTTTTTTTATTTGTTTTTATTGTTGCATCTTAGCTCTTGGGTACAAAGTGGATCAAAGGCTGGCATGGCGTCAACATTCAGCCATGGTCAGCCGTGCGCGCAACTTTTCTGAATACATACTCATGGTAATTGACATTTCTTCTATTGAACAGTACAGACCGGTCAGGTATGTCATCAGGCCGGAGGCTCCGTGATCGTGCTCCGTGAGGGAGGAGGGAGAACACTAGTGGGTGTGTGAAGTTCCCCCTTGGAGGCGTAGGATCGGGGTCTGTACAGTTCTTATAACGGTGTTACTAGTAACTGGGGGACAAAACTGTGGGAGGGAGCATATAGGCTTCGGCAAGAGCACAGTAGTGGAGGGCAAGTGTATGGTGTCGGGAGGTAAAGGGTTCCCTCAGTGTGCACTTACACTAAGGTAGAGCATTCAGGAGTGGGGGTATTCCGTGTCCATGAGTGTTGGGATGGTCGGTGTGGGGGCGGGGCCTTGGTCGGGGTTTACCTGTGCATTCAGGTGGGGGGGAATAGGGAGCGTAGGTGGGTCCTCTGTATGCATGGTCTGCCGGAAGCTGTGCAGGAGCATGGCCCATTCCATAGAGATGGGATGCTTACGCGCTCCTCTGGCTTCCTCCTTCCTAAGAACGTACTCTTCTGCCATCGCCCATTTACAAACCACCCCCGTCCATGCTGCTATAGGGGGGGCCTTCCGGGGACCGCCAGTGCATGGCTATGCATCTGTTTGCCAGTAACAGCGCCAAGGATACAAAGCGCCTGTGTACCGGGTCACGTTTCGGGACATGGAAGAGGCCTAGTGCACTGGATTCCCAGGAGGCTAGAGATGTGAGACCTGTAATACCCGCCAGCGTGTCATGCACCGTTTTCCATAGGGAGTGGAGGTCGGGGCAGCTCCAAAACGTATGACGGAAATCTGCATCAGGGGATCGGCATCTGGGGCACAGTAATTGTGTAGAAGGGTAAAATCGCTGTAAGCGCGCTGGGGTGAGGTACGCCCTGTGTAGTACATAGTATTGAATGTTTTTGAATCGAGCGTTCCTAGAGACGCGTTTCGGGGCCTCGAGCGCCTTGGACCACTCTGTGTCGTGAAGTGCACGGCCAATGTCTTCCTCCCACGTGGCCCGTAGGGCCGTCAGGGGGGCGTGCGAGAGTTCCCGTATTGATTTATACAGCTAGGTGACCAAGTGGCGTCCCACTCCCATGTGTAGGATAGTGTGTATTACTGGATGCGTGTCTGGTTCACCTGCACTCAGATTACAGTAGGGACGAAATCCCTCGAGTAGTTGTCGATGTCTGAGGAATCGACCTGGGGGGAGTTCATACTCCGCAACTAGCCGATCGATTGGTTTCAGCTGTCCCTCCTCAAAGAGCGACTCCATATCCGTGATGGCGCATTGTGTCCATTCAGTGAGCATCGGCGCCGTGAAATAGGATTCCCATCTGGGGCAGCCTACCAACGGTAGGAGAGGGGAGTATGGGGCTCTACTGGGGGCCGACCGGTGGATTCGCATCATACATTGACGCGCAATCGCGACTTGGAGGGGGTATGTGCGCCAGGGTTTGGTGCCCGGGAGGAGAAGACGGGTGAGCTCTGGGGTCGGGACTCTACCGGTCGGGGTGAAGGTCTCCTGACTGTACCGGTCCGCCGTCCAGTACGACAGCCACTGGAGTTGCGCCGCCAGGAAGTAGGACTCGAAGGAGGGCGCCCCGAGCCCGCCTTGCGTTGTGGGGAGTTGGAGGGTTTTCAAGACCACCCTGTGTCGGTTAGTGCCCCATATAAGGGTGCCCAGGAGAGAGTTGAGGTCCCGGAAGAAAGATTTGGGCGGTATCACTGGCAGGTTCGTGAAGTGGTAGAGTAGTCGGGGGAGCATCACCATCTTGGCCAGGGCTATCCGCCCTATCGGGGCCAGTGGGAGCTTGTTCCAAAAGGCAACCGTCAGCCGCAGGTTGGCTAGCACTTTGCGGTGATTGCCGTCAAAGATGTCAGCCGGAGAGTGGTATAGGCGGACGCCGATGTACCGGGGAGCTTCCGCGGACCAAGAGAGTCTGTGGGCTCCCAGCTCGACGTCACGGGGGGTACGTGTGGGTGGAAAGGATAGATCGTGGAGTCCCGAGGCGTCTGCGAACTCAGTCAGCAACACTCCTCTGGGAGTAAGATCCGCCTCGATGTCCCGAACATATATGAGGAGGTCGTCCGCGTACAAAGAGACGCAGTGTGTGTCGTTCGCGAGCGGGATTCCCCAATGTACTCCTTCCTGGTGCAGACGAACCGCCAGCGGCCCGACGGCCAGAGCGAATAGGAGTGGTGACAGGGGGCACCCCTGTCTCGTGCCCCGGTGAACCCCAAATGCAGAGGAGATGTGTTTTCCGATCCGCACTCGCGTTAAGTCTGTGTACAGGAGACCAGTGTATGCCATGACCGTCGGGCCGACGTTGAGACAATGTAGGGTTGAGAAAAGGTATGGCCAGGTGAGGGTGTCAAACGCCTTCTCCAAATCCATGTTCGGGGAAGCGGCGCGGGGGAATCTGTCCCGTACCTGGTCCTGTACGTGGAAAATGCGGCGGATGTTCTGTGAGGTGTTTCTACCCGGCACAAATCCACATTGGTCGGGGTGGACCAGCGGGCATATGACCTGGGTGTAACTGTCAGCCAGTATTTTCCCGAGGATCTTACAGTCAGCTGACAGGAGCGTGATGGGACGATACGAGCCCAGCTGGAGTGGGTCCCTGTGGGGCTTGGGGAAGGTCACAATTACGGACTCCCGTAATGAACGAGGAAGCACTCCAGAGTGGAGGGCTGCCGCGAACATCCGAGCCATGCGCGGGGCAAGCAGGGCGGAGACCGTTGAGGAGTATTCTAGTGGGAAGCCGTCGAGCCCCGGGGCTTTATTCCGGGACAGGGCTCGTAGTGCTTGGGTGACATCCGAGGGAGCTATTTTGGTGTCAAGTGTGCGCTTGTCAGCGTCCGATATCGTGGGCAGTGTTAATGGGCCGAGGAAGTGGTCCACTGATGACGGAGTGTACCGGGTTGGGGCCCCGTATACCTTTGCGTAATAGTGTTGGAATGTCAGGAGGATCTCAGCCTGAGATCGCACTAGCACACCCTCCGGATTGATAATATCCGTGATTGGTTTGGTCTCAGTGTCCTGCCTCGCCATCCAGGCTAGCATCGCCCCCGTTTTGTCCCGGTCTTTGTGGACTCTGGAGGCATAGGCCCGAAAGTTGTATTTCTGGAGGTCAGTACAGGCAGCTTGGTACACCGATTTCGCTTCGGCCGTGAGCGTGACGTGTTCCGTCGAGTCATCGGTCTGTTTAGTGAGTGTAGCAAGGCGCTGTTCTGTTGTTATAAGTGTCCTTTCTAATGTGCGGTGCACCCCTGCAATTTGTTGAATACATTCCCCCCGCGCTATCGCTTTGAATGCGTCCCATTCCACTAACGTCGACGATGCCGAGTCCGCATTGTGTAGGAAGTAGTCTTGTATGCTGGTTTTGTGTGTGTCCCTAAAAACCTGGTCTGACAGGCAGTCCTTTGGGAGGCGCCATGTGGGGATTGGTGGATGTGGGGGGCGCCAGACCAAGCGTAGAATGTGGGCGTCGTGATCAGAGAGGATTCGACCTAGGTAGTCTGAAGATGTCACCTTTGGAAGTATAGGCGCAGAGCATAAGAACCTGTCTAGACGGACTCAGAGGTTGTGCGGTATCGAGTGGAATGAGTAAACACGGGCCAGTGGGTGTAAATGCCGCCACGCGTCAGTGAGCCCCAAGTGTGTGGTCCAAGCCCTAAAGTGTTCCGTTTGCCGGGGGGTTGGGGAGCCCGTAGGGGGTGGGTGTGATCGGTCAAGGGCGGGGTCTAGCGAGCAGTTGTAATCTCCTCCCAAGATCCATGGAATTGCAGTAAACTGGGCCAGGACTCCCGTGAGGTGATCCCAGAATTTATCTTGTTCAGTGTTAGGGGCGTAAATGCTGCCCAGGAGGACCCCTTGCCCGTCTAAGATTCCCTCCAATAGTGCGTATCTTCCCTCCCTGTCGACCAACCGTCTGAGAGTTCGTAAAGGGGTGCCTGGCCTAACCCAAATTAAGGCGCCACGTGCGAATGCTGAGTATGTCGTAGCGCAGAAGGTCCCTCGCCATTTGGCCTGTAATCGGCCCAGTTCAGCAGCGTTGGTATGTGTCTCTTGTAACAGTGCTACGCAAGCTGACATGCGCTTTAAGTAGGAGTAAACGGAGTAGCGTTAACGTCCGACCGTGGAGTCGCCATTGCTATGATTTCGTGGCTGTGAGTGGGCCACCCTTGTACCTCCCAAGGACCGTGAGGTCCTGTGTTTCGTGTGTGCCCTTGCGTGCCATACTTCCATATGTGTGGGGGAGGGTCTAACGGGGGCTACAACAGGTAGAACCAAAGGTGGGAAACAGTCCCAATGCCAGGGATATATCACCGGGGGTGGCATATCCAAACTAGTGTCCCACTAGGGGAGAAATATAACAAAATTCTGTGGGGGTGGCAGCGTGTGTTACTGCCAGGCTTATTCGCGGATCGGGCTGTTGTAGGAGAGATGACATTTGCGTGTGTGCATATACAGCCAACTAACTAAGCATCTTAGGCGCGCAAGCTTTGCACAGCGCGGTCAACAACCAAAAAAGAGGATACAGTAATCGTCCAATTGTTCATCCTGAAGAGGTGCCAGGTTGGCCTGCTTGGGTAGCGTCCGTTGTATGCACCGCAAGGAGGGGAGATGAGATCGGACCAAATCTTGACATTGTGCCGTCGCTGTCCCGGTCCTTCTCAGGGGTGAACAGGTGTGGTTGGCTTTCCAATTCCGAGGCTTGGGGAGAAGTGTGCAGTTCAGTCACCGTCCGTAGGGCGTCCCGTCGCTCCTGCATAATTTGCATGAGATCGGGCGAGCCCGAGGTTGAGGATGCTTGACTCTTGGAGGTGTCTGTCCGGGTGCGATTCATGCCTCGTCTTCTGGATCGTCGTGAGTCGTTGTTTTGTCTCCACTGGGGACCGGGCTTAGGGATCAACGGACAGTGGAACTCCGCCCAGTCCTGTGCTTCCTCCGCCGTGGTGAATATGGATTTCCCATTATGAAGTACCTTAAGGCGGGCCGGGAACAGTGGGGAGTACTGGAGATTATTTTCGCGGAGGCGCCTTTTAACCTCCAGATAGGTCGAGCGTTGCTGTTGTACCTCGCGGGCATAATCCGGGAACACCATGACCTGTTGGTCTTCCACTTGCAGGGGACAGTATACAGCTAGGAGATTTTTTTAAGGGTGTTCCAGAATGACTAGGCGCACAACCCGGGTAACCGCAAAGTGTAAGGTAACATAAGGTAATCAGTATAGGCAATGGGGCGAGCGGTAATCCTCACAACCGCTCAAGGTTGGACCAAGGAGATCCACACAATTAGCAAAAAACAACACCGCCCCTGCACTATACAAAGTCAATCAATTCTTGGTAATGTTGGTCTCAGTTGAAATGGTTGATAGAGCACATCAAAACTTTCGGCGTAAGATTTCAAGGATAAGAAAACATCAGTGGAAATGTAAAAGTTCAAGAGACGTTATGTTCTTGGTATGGTACACCATTTTAATGTTCCTCTGTACAGGCCAACACGTGTTTCATCACAGGGAACAGACTGCGAATCTTCAGGGCCTCATCGATTGTGGGCGAAATTATGTTGGTCAGAAACACCCGGTTCGGGTGATGTATGGAATCCTATGTTTTTTTGGGTTTCCATAAAATGCGTGCTAGCTGCCTGCGTAGTTTGTTGAGTCTCTTATATTCGCGAATGAAGCTTTAACCGGGAGGAGAAGAGAAGAGAATGGTGGTCGAGATTTGTTTTGGGCAATAATGTTCAGTAACAAAAAGGCGGGTACACCTCATTGATTTCGTTCCCCCTCCTCTAGTTCCCGGCGACGTTTGACGAAGACGGTCCACTTGCAGGGGGCCTGCCACCCGGGCCGCGCGTAGCACCGCATCACGGTCTCGGAAATGTAGGAACTTAGCCAGCATAGGGCGTGGGGGTAGGCCTGGCTTGGGTTTCCGGGCGGGGACCCTGTGGGCCCTTTCGATTGAGAAGAATGCTGACCGCTCCGACTCGGGGGTAAACGATCTGGTCCATGATTCCATATAGGTTAGCGGGTCCGAGTTTTCAATATCCTCCGGCAGTCCCAGGACGCAGATGTTGCATCGTCTCGAGCGTCCTTCCAAATTGATTGTGCACTCCTCTAGGGCCGCCACTCGGCGCAAGACTTCCTTCATGTCTGCTTCTTGCGTTTTCACCGTGGGCTGAAGCGCTGCCACGTTTCGCTCTCCCTCTTTCACTCTATCCACCAGTTTGCGATGATCGCCGCGGATTAGGCTGATGTCCGTCGTCAAGGCGCCCAGACGTTCCTCCATAGAGAGCCGGGACATTTTGATAGCCGCCAGTACCTGATCCAGTTTCGCCGATAGCGTGGGATCCGCATTTGGCGTGTTTGCCTGAGTCCATGTCCTCGTGTGCGGCATTTTCTCGATGGCCGTTTCAGGGTTGGCAGTCACCTGCGTGCTCCTTGGTTTCCCCATCGGGCTGTGGGAGAGGGCGCTGCGTCGGCGTGGAGTCCTGAAGCCACGGGCAGTTGGGGCGAAAGCCAATCCTCTGGGGGGGTCAAGTAAGCAGTCTTTGTGGTTGTCGAGGTGCCTCTGGGCTCGCCACGGGGCCCCTCCGGTCCGGTGACTTCGGTGGTGAGGCAGTGGTGGGGCCTGCGTTGGTGTCTGCAGGCTCACGCAAGCAGGCTATTTGCGTGGTATGGGGCCAGCTGCACCCCTCTCCCCTCCAGGCTGTGAACAGTCTATGGCAGGGGTCGAGGTAGGGTGGGCTGAGTGGAGGGTTCCTGTGGGACCGTGGCGGTGAGGAGCTGGTCTTATTGCGGCGTGCCACCGCTGTGTCCTGGGGGGGGGTCACTGCCATCGTTATGGGGAGGCCCGGACCAGGCCCGGTATCTGAGACCTTCTGGGCGCCATGTTGGGGTGAGGCAGCCCGATCTGCGGGGCCGTCCACTGCGCCAGGAGTGCCTATGCTGCTCCGTTCCCCCATCCAGGGAGTGGGGTGTTGGGTGACCGCTGGGGTCTCAGGGGGGTCGGAGGCCGCTGGGGGGGTAGCGATGAGGGCCCCCAGGGAGGGGGGGGGCTGGCACTCACCACCCGTCGGAAGCTTCACTGCCGTAGGGGGGGTCCGGGCGCCGCGTTGGTGGTGCGTCCGCCGGCGTCCCTCAGTTCACGGTGGTCGGGCCGGCATCCAGCCGGGTAGGAGCGCTGGTGGGGTGAGGCTCCGGTACGGTGACCGCCATCTTGCACGCCGATGCGCGCTCGCCGCGGCGAGCCCAGTGCCGAACGCACCTCCGGGAGTCAGTTGCGCCGACCTGCCAGGAGCTCCGCAGCCCTGGTCCGTGCGCGTGTTCCCCGGGGTCTCCGGTCCGGCAACGAGGGTGCAGCCGCCTTGGGTCTAGAGGGCTGGAGACGCGGCCGCCATCTTGCGGTTCGGCTTCCCGCCCCGGCAGATGAGATTTCCCCCTCTAATGCCGCACTTCAGCAGCGGCCACGGCTCTCTTGAATGAAGCCTCTGGTGCTGCCGCATCCGCCGGTCACTCTTTCGTTGGCTGAGGCTCACGGCGATCCCTGGAAACGGGCAGGATGCAAGCCCGATCGCGGAGCCTCAGCAAAACACCGCCGCCATCGTGGCTTGCTAAGCCACGCCCCCTTTTTAAACAGACTTTTATTGGTTTTCTGAGAAAGCAATACAAACAGCCTCATGGGCATTATAGCGAAGTAGTTGGAGAGACAATATGCATTACAATTATAATCATTAGCATTCCTGCGATCTTCCCAGATAGCTACAAGCAAAAAGTCTTACCCGGGTCCCCCAGGAGCACACTACTGGATCTCGCCATCCCCCCTAGTTACCCTACCATATAGTTCTGTTTACCTCCACTAGGCTTTATCATTGATGATCAATTATCAATGAGGCAACAAGCTGTGAGCGTGGGCGCCACCTATTTCACAATCCTGAAATGGCTTAAGAAAATCATCTGGTGTTGCCCTGTCCTACCTAGAGAACAGTAGTCCAGGCTCTTGTTACCTCTAGACTGGATTACGGCAACATTATATATCTGGGAGTTAATAAGGATGTGATACATAAACTACAGGTAGTGCAGAATGCTGCTGCCAGATTGCTCTGCCAGGTTCCTGGAGCTGCCTCTATCTCTAGCTCTCTGCGTGTTCTCCATTGGCTCAGGGTAGAGAATCGGATTTTATTCAAAGTCTTGAGTTATATTTTTAAGAATAAATCTGGCTCGGTTCCTCAGTACCTGTAAGCTTTGGTCGTCCTTTACTTGCCCTCACGCCCTCTGGGGTCGACTACCCAGGCAAAATTTTCGATTCCCATGATCAGACTGTCACGGATGGGTGGCAGATCTTTTGCTTGTCTAGGTCGTTCTATGTGGAATTCTCTTCCCTTGCCACTTCGCAACAAAACGGTTTACTGGAACTTCCACAAATGTTTGAAAACTTGGCTTTTCAATCAATAATTTTCTGTTTTTCTTTTGCTCTTCTCAGGCTGGTGCCGGGAAACCCTGTTGGGTAGCTGTGCGCCTTACAAAATGAATTAACATAACAGAACTCCTCATTCTCGCCCTTCACTTTCACACTCACCCTGCACTCGCAGATCACATTGCACTCACACTGATCACCATGCACTCACATGATTCACCCTGAACTCTCAGCAATCACAATGCACTCACACTGATCACCATGCACTCACACCGATCACCCTGCACTCACACCGATCACCCTGCACTCACACCGATCACCCTGCACTCACACCGATCACCCTGCACTCACACCGATCACCCTGCACTCACACCGATCACCCTGCACTCACACCGATCACCCTGCACTCACACCATTCACCCTGCACTCACACCATTCACCCTGCACTCACACCATTCACCCTGCACTCACACCATTCACCCTGCACTCACACCATTCACCCTGCACTCAGTGACCACAAAACTTATGCCACTTGCCATGAACTTGCACAGTTCTCCCTCCACTTATCCTGCGGTCACATGAGCACACTGCTCACTTGGCACTCACAGTAATCACTCTGCACTCACAGTGCACTTGCACTGTTCACCCTGCACTCACACAAGCACACTACTCACCCTGCAGTCATGTGACACTTTACTCACCTGTCCCCCTCATTGCTCACTCTGCAATCTCACTCAAACAAGCCCATCACTAACCGTACATTCATTGTTCCCACTCTGCACTTTCATCCGCACCCAAATTAATATGGTCACCTCAATCGCCCTGCAGTTAGTCCTCTCACCCTACTCTCAAACTGTTGCATCGCTCACTGTGCACTCACATGGGCACTCCTGTCACCCACACAGTGCAGAGGGTTAATGTGCCTGCTACAAAGAATGTGTACCATGCAGATCACAGAACTGAGTGTGAGTAAACAACGAGTAGCCCTATAAAACAATGAAATGTTTGTCTGAAAGAGGCTATAGAAAGATGAGGAGCATTGTTGGCGAGTGGTAGTGAGGGAATTCATGGAAGGGGAAATGGGAGAAGTGCCAAAATTGACTGTTGCCCTATGCACTTGGGACTGCAGGACGCCCGGAGCCGCCGGAGTGAGTCAAAATGGCGCAGCGGAGGGAACCAAGCGGCAACTAAGAAGAGTATCGTTGGGCCCGCAATTGTAGGAGGCTTCATAGCGGAATACCCCCCGCATCCCGGGAGAGGTGACACCTCTGCGGTTGACTGGAGGGATCAGTGCGGCCACAGAGGGTACACTATGGTTGCAGCTGGTGCGCACGGTCCTGATGTCGAGAGACCTACGCCCGAGGCTCCAGAGTCCCAGATTATGCACGGTGAGGATGAGGGCAGAGCAGTCGCGGCAAGATGCGGCAGGTGGGGATCGGATATAATGGGGGCACCCTGGCTGCCACTTGTCTGAGAGGCTCTCTAAGCCCAAATAAAACAGCACAACAGCACGCCTGAGTTTAAAATGGCGGCAGGAGGGGGGATTCAAACCTACGGGAGTGGCAACAGTAATTGGAGGTGTTGTAAAATTTAAGGAGGGAGTGCGGTACCGGAGCAGAGGTGGGGGTCACAAATCATTCAGACAGTGGGTGTACCCCAGAAAACATACCATGCTTGACCCTAAAATTGCCGCCGGAGGCCCAGAGACTGATAACTAATAAACGGACACAGCCGCAACATTGAGAACCACAAGGAGACACATATACCCACGTTGGATTTCACACTCTGAGGGCGCAAACTCCGGTGGCAGGGTATGCCCAGATGTGGGTCCCTTGCTCACTTTACCACTAGATTCTATCTAGCCTAATATCCCACCTTGATGCTGCAGTAAATGTTTGGTTGGACCAGAGATTTTTGCCCTGCTAACCTGGACGCCTCTTGACCTCACATTAATCGGATCATTTAATTTGAATATCAGAATATGTGCCCTCTTCTTCTTATACTCCTTTTTGCTGTCGCTACCCTGGTGGCACCTTCCTCTTCCCCTCACCACCCTCCTCCTCCTCATTTTCCTAACATGGCCACCATTCGAGTGAAGTCTGGAGTAAACTGCTTCAAAATCATTTATCCCCCTAATATGTCTAAAGCTTCAGCAAAATATATTGTTCAAACATAACACCATTGAACAATTTCCTGATTCCTCCTTTGTTGACCAATTCCATAATGGTCGTTATGGGAGGCTAAAAAAGGACTTCATTTCTTTCACTCACGACAGTCCTTCCTGGTTCAACAGCTTCTATAACTCCTCATACGTCACCTTCTCCTCATCTATCCCACATGGGCAGCAGCTAAAAATGTCCCCCTCTAATTGTTTTAATGGCTCTCTCACTTTTTCACTATATAACAAGGGTACTGTATTGATTCAAGCTAAAGACACTTGTCTCTCTATTTGACCACCTCTTCCCTACTCCCCACCCCTGCCACTGTGATCTCCCTTGATTCTTCATCTAGCTCCACCCTTTACTCCCTTTCTCCTCCCCTGACCCCCATATACCCCAATAGGCCACTCTCTCTGGAGGCACAGGCTGACCCTCTGCCCCTCCTATTATTCCCTCTCCCAATGTGAACTTCCTCTAAACACGTTAGTCATACCTCTGGCTAACACTCTTCTTTTCCACTCTGCACCTTCACGATATTCCAATGTTACCTCTTCCCCCTAACCCTGCCCACCACCCCCTTATTTAATCCACCTTTTCTACAACCCGGTCTCCCGGTTAACTTTCCCCTCTCTTCTTACCTACCCGCTCTCCCCGTCTCCTTGTACCCCCGGAATTCTTCACAAACCCCTTTCACCTCTCTTCATCCTCGCATTCCTCCAGTAATGGTGCATAACTCTTTATCCCCCCTAGGTAATCCCTTCCTTTTCCCTCCCGCGAACCTAGCAGAGCCATATTCTTTCCTCAACTCCCCTCTAGCGCAATCCCCCCTCTCTGTCTGGTGCCTGTCCCCTTACATTCACCTCTCCTAGCGTACGGGACCTTTCCAGCCCCTTCTCCTCTCTTCTCTCCAAACCTCCTGCCATTCTACGACTCCTCTCTTTCCTCTCCCCGTATTCCGCCCTCCCTCCTCATTCCTCACCCGTTTCCTCCTAAATATTATCTCAATTCTACCCCTCTGTTCAACATCAGGAAAGATAACTTTCCACCTTAGTTGCTCCGACAACCTCTCTCAACCACCATCTATCTGCATCGTTTTTCTCTTGTACCCCATACCCCCCGCACCTCCACCTTTCCCTCCTGTACCCATCGAGACACCTAACATTCCATGCTCAGCCCTACTCTCTATGGAAAATAAATTAGGATTTCTCATCTCTTCCATTTCCCAGCTTGAAGCTACCATCTCACTCTTAAGCACCAAGATATCCTCCTTTCCAAACTACCCAATTCCCTTGGCAAATACTCACTTCCCCAAACTCCTGAGGAGTACCTTGCTCCCGTGCCCCAAAAAAGCCAAGCACAATCTGTCTTCTGCAAACATCGCTAACTTACTGGCTAGTTACAAGACTCCCCTTCCACTTTCCTCTCCAAGTAAGTGTACTCTGTACACTATTCCAACCATGTTTTCTGTCAGAACTAATCATCAGTCTTATTCTAGCCGGGCACCCTCTTACAGTAACATTATCCCCATCACCTCTAAAAGCCCAAACGCCCCCATCACCAAAACAGTCTCGTCAGAGTTGCACTTTTTCCTCCACAACTGCAGATCTGCAATTAAACACAAACTGGAAATTTCTGACACCATCATTTTCCACAATCTTGACATTCTCTTCCTCACGAAGACCTGGTTCAACGACACCTCTCATACTTTGTTCGATCTTCTGTTACCCACCAACTATTCTATCTTTAGAAATGACTGAACAGACAAAGTTGGGGGAGTTGTTGCAATCATCTTCAGAAACCCCTTCAACTTAAGGCGTTTCCTAACAGCTCCTTCCATACATTCGAATGCCTGTCTCTGGAGCTCCAAGTGCAACACTGCTCACCCTTCGGATTTAATGCCATTTATCACCCGCCTGGTGACTGCTCTTCCTTTTTGGAGAAACTTGCTGACTTCATCAGTGACCAATACTCTCAAAGTGACAGACAGATCTTCCTGGGAAACTTCAATCTTCACTGGGGCTCTTTGAAAGACTCTGCTGCCAACAGGTGTGCCACTTTTCTCTCAGCAAACGATCTTATCCAACACTGCACTGAAACAACACTCTCTAAGGGCTCAATTCTGGACCTTGTTATATCTAAAGCAGACATGCTTACTATTGCTATCCCTATTCATGTAGACTGGTCTGACCACTTCTTGGCCAACCTAAAAGGACTACTACCTGGTTCCGTAACACTAAAAACATTGACCTTTACACTCTTTGTAATTCTGCTATGCTTTCACTTCCAAGGATAGACCCTAACTTAGATGTCAATGATCTTACCTCCCAATGCTTCTCAGTCCATGCAGTCGAACTTGATAATGTCGCTCCACTTCAAAGCATAAGGAAAAGGCCTATTCCTTCAGCACCATGGTTCAATAAATCCCTTTATGAAGAAAGGAAGAACCTGAGAATCCTGGAGAAACAATGGAGACAATCTCCATCCACCTCTAATCTTTCTATTCTACGTTTAGCAAGAATTTGACCTCATCAAAAATCCAACCATCAAGCCTGACTATTCTCCAAAGACAGCAGCAGAATTTGCTATATTCTTTAATGAAAAAGTGAAATCACTGGTGGATCAGGTCATTCATCCTCCCCCCCTAGAGGAGTGCAAACCCTTAGTCATTTTGCAGAACTTTGACGTCATCTCTGAAGATGCCCTCCTCAAATGTATCCCGAAACAAAACTCTCTAACCATTCTTTTGACAGCATCCCTAGTGACATTGCCATTGATTTCTACACCCATACTCTTTCCTACTGGACCTGTCTGGTTAACCTCTTCCTCAGCCAAGACTCCCTTCCTGTTGCCCTTAAAACAGGACATGTCTGCTGATGCAAAAGACCACAACAACTTCCGCCCCATCACTAACCTCCCTTTTCTTGCGAAAATTACGGAAAGATGTGTAGCGAAACAACTTTCCCTACATATTAAGAATAATAATCTTCTGGACAATTTTCAGTCTGGTTTCATTCAAAACTGCAGTACTGAAACGCCCTGCGGCAAGTGATCCACGATGCGCTGCGTATACTCGATTCAGGGGAGTCTTGTCTTCTGATCCTTTACCATCTCTATGTAGATGACACTCAAATCTACCTTAAGGTGTCTTCCGCTCACGATATCTCAATCCTCAACTCTACTCTCAACTCTAATCAAAACTTGATGTTAGCTCATCAACTCATTCTGAATCCTTCCAAAACTGAATCCCTCCTCCTCTCTACCTCGCTCTCTCCTCCTCCTGTTCAGTCTTGAATGGATCAGCTGAATTTACTCAACAATATACCTATCGTTGTCAACAGCGCAAAATACCTTGGTGTCATACTTGACAAAAGGCTCAATCTTATCCCCCACATCAATTCCATTGCAAAGAATGCACAATACCAACTGCGCCTTCTCTGGGGGATTCGAAGTTTCTTTATGGAGCAGGACCTAAAAACCTTGGTCCAATATCTGGTTCTCTCTAGATTGGACTATTGCAATTCTATTCTTGCTGGCCTTCCCAATCCCACCTTTCCCCTCTTAAATCCGTTCTCTATTCAGCGGCTTGTTTTATATTTGGGGCCAAAAGAAGTGATCACATCACACCCATTTTGTCTTCTCTTCGATGGCTTCCCATCGAGGCAAAATCAATTTACAAGACTGCCTGTATCACCCGCAAAACCTTCCACACTTCCTCCCCTCGATACGTGGCGAATAAACTGAACATTTCTGGAGGCTCTAGACCATCTCATAATACGGAAAGTGTACTGCTTGAGCCTTCCACCTTCAAAAGGTGGCTCAATCCTGCTCAGGCAATGCGGTGAGAATCTGGAACTCGCTTCCTCCACTACTCCGTACCACCACCTCTACCCAGACCTTCAAAACCGACCTCAAACCTCTTCTCTTCCAAAGACACTTCCAGAACTAATACACCTCTTTTCATGTCCCTCAAGGAATTTCTTTCATTATTGTAAATGTGTAATCTATGCCTGTACAATCTTCATCCTATTGTGTTTTTTTGTGTGACTGCCATCTACTGTTTTATCTGTAACGTGTAAATATGGATTATTCTCCTCATGTAACGTACTTGGTTCTATTGTGAAGCGCTCCGACACCTTTGGGTAAAGTCTGCACTATATAAAAAGTGCTAGGGCCAGCCCTGGCTGGGAATCTTGGCCCCGCACCGACCCCCACCCCAAAGTTCTGTTCTTTGCACCCCTGCATACATGCCAATTGAACTAATAGATGCAGGCCGCAATAGAAGTCAATGAGAAAAATACATTCTCACTTTTATTTATTTTTTATCTCCTCTTCCAAAATGTTGGCATGTATGATAATATACAGGGAAGTGTCAGGGTGTGGTTAATAAATAGTATGATGTAATGTGCAATAAGTGAGTTTATGCTGAGGAATAAAGTGTTTAACTACAGCGCCCGAATAGAGTACTTCATCTGCATGCTCCGGGGAAGGGAAGACGATAGAGTATGCTAAAACACTGGAGAAGTGCGTTCTCCAACAACTCAACAAACAGATTGATGAGTTCAACCTCCATGACACCTTCCAATCGGGCTTCAGGAAAGGGTGTAGCACCGAAACAGCCATGCTCAACATTTCTGACGATATCCACAGAGCCTTAGATGAAGGTGAAGTGTGTCTCCTCATTTTCATTGACCTATCAGTGGCATTCGACACAATAAAACACCCACCTTTACTTGAGACCTTGAAGAGGCGCTCTTGCATGAACAGCATAGTACTAAAATGGTTCAGTTCCTTCCTTCAGCACCGTTCGCAACAAATTAAAATCAGCTTGTTTCTCAAGACCTACACAAGTCACACTTGGGGTCCTACAAGGCTCGATCCTCTGACCATCACTCTTCAATCTCTTCATGGAACCCCTTACTATCATTCTGAAACAAGCAGGAGTTAACTACCACCAATATGCAGATGACACACAAATCTATTACAAAATGAAATCTCCCAGAGACATTCTACAACTAAATGTCACACTAACCAAGATCCAAACTTGTTCAACGCAAACCACCTAAATCTGAACCCGGACAAAAAAGAATTAATAATCTTCTTCCCGAAAAGTAACCACTGACCAATCCAAGACTGGCTCAAGAATGTTGATGCCCTAAACTGCACCCTCTTCCTATCTGAC
Source organism: Lissotriton vulgaris (assembly GCF_964263255.1). Taxonomy (NCBI): domain Eukaryota; kingdom Metazoa; phylum Chordata; class Amphibia; order Caudata; family Salamandridae; genus Lissotriton; species Lissotriton vulgaris. The sequence continues at coordinate 371,970 of NW_028245109.1, forward strand.
TCAGTTAAGTCACTTGGCACTACCCTGGACAAGAACTTATCAATGAAGATCCACATCAAAAACTCTGCAAAAGGTGCGCTTTACTCACTAAAACACCTTTCATTCCTCAGGATGATCTCAAGACAATAGTATAATCCCTAGTCTTCTCTAAACTGGACTATGGGAACATCAAAAACTCACCTAGCCCCACTAAGGTCAATCCTTAACATGGCTGCTCGCCTCATAACTGGTGTAAAAAAATTCGAACACATCTCACCAACCGTCAACTGGCTTCCCAGGGAAGAGAGATATATTTACAAACTGGCTTCTTGCATCCCACACAAAACCCTTCACTCACCTTCCCCCAACTACCTAAACAGCAAACCAGTTAAAGCAGGAAAATCCAGAACTCTGAGAAGCTTCAAGTCACTTCTTCTCATCCCTCCGAAAATGAAAAAGAAAACCACTCAGTGCCGATCCTTCTATAGTAAAGTACCCAGGATTTGGAATGCACTCCCTAGAGACCTCAGATGCAACCCCTCCTTCGCCTAGACTTCAATATCCTAGCAGACTCCCCTCTCACATGACCATTAAGGATAGGTGGTTTCGTGAATGGTTTTTTGCACCTCCCCATTACTGGTGGCCTAATTATTATGTTTTACAGATATCTTCTCTGCTTCCTTAGGTCCTGCATTGTAATGCATTTCTTTTTTTTCTCCTCTGTGTATTTAAAGCTCTCTTATACCCACCGGTTTGCTAGGCCGCTCATTACCTGGATTGTGCCTGCCACTGAGGATTTGCTCCAGAACGCTTGCTACCGGTATACTCCCTGAGGCAGCGTCGGCTGGTGGGAGCCCTACCGCGGTCGGGGGTTAGCTCACTCGCTCCCAGCGCGACCCCGCCCAGGTTGAGGAGTTGGACAAGGGATTCCGCCTGAGGAGCCTACCGGGGGACTGCGAGGCCCAGCAACCACCACACCTTGCAGCTGGTGCCTCTTCCCCCGGCGGCCACGCCCTCTAATCTCCACCGCATTTTACCTTTCGCGACACCCGCTCCGCGGGTGCCGCTCATTACCTGGATTGTGCCTGCCACTGAGGATTTTCTCCAGAACGCTTGCTACCGGTATACTCCCTGAGGCAGCGTCGACTGGTGGGAGCGCTACCGCGGTCGGCGGTTAGCTCACTCGCTCCCAGCGCGACCCCGCCCAGGTTGAGGAGTTAGACAAGGGATTCCGCCTGAGGAGCCTACCGGGGGACTGCGAGGCCCAGCAACCACCACACCTTGCAGCTGGTGCCTCTTCCCCCGGGGGCCACGCCCCCAGACCCCACCTATTTGAGCAACACAAACTCACGCGGGACGCGCGCGGGTCGGAGAACGGGGCGAAGACCGGGCAAAGAGCGGGCCGTTCGAGGACGTAAGAGACTGGACTGGGCCACTTTTCTTTCTTCCTCACCTGGTTTTTCCCCCTCCTTTCTGTTATTAATAGTATCATTGTTTAGACACAATGGTCGTCACTAGGGTAAACAAAACCAAAGCTCCGGGTACCGTGGGCAAATTGCTTGGTCCCATGGACGACTTCATCAAGAAGGCGAATACGTTCATAGACCAAAGCATATCATTAATAGAAGAAAGGGTCTCCTTGGACCTGGCATTCGCCAAAAGATCCTCTTTGGGGAATTTGGCGGGGGCTAAATCACTCGCCGTAGGAGTCCCAAACGCTGAGGTAAACCCGAGTCGCGAGACACGTAGTTTGCCTAACACAGTTGATTTATCAGTGTCCCAGCTTGCAGACTCACAGCTTAGCTTTGACCTAGAAAAAACACCGGACCTAGCCCCGCAAACCTCACCACAAAACTCCTCCATAGAAAAAATCTTAGCAAGGGGACGGAGGGAGGGGCCGATAAGTAAGAAAAGGGTTCCCCCTAGTCATCCAACACCAAACAACCCGATCCATATACCTAGTGCCCCACAAGATTGATCGGATAGAGCAGAACAAATAGTAGTCCCAGTGTTAGTCCATCACTCAGAGAACGAAACACCTATCCCGGTAATTTTGGATTCTCCAATCATCACACAAACCCATAAGGGTTCATGCGATATGGAGGACTCCCAGCTATTACTAACTAAGATAGCTAACATATTTAAACAATCCTTGCAACCTCTAGAACAACGATTAGCTCAGTTGGAGTCACAGATCGTAAAACTCGCAAAAATTCAACAACCCAACCTTCTCTCAGGGCCACAAAAAAATAGGGGGTAACAACACTAAAAAACCACCCTCCATAAAGACAACAAATGTAAACCCGAATTTGTCAAATCCCCAAAAGAAGACTCTCCAGATAACAATCCCCAGTGTACCCACCACCAACAATACACCGAATCTAGCCAATACATCAAATCCAACTACTACACCGACTATACTCAACATTCCAACAAATACTACCTTACAGACAACACCAGGATCACTAATTACACCAGCCCCAAATGTTGAGGCACCTAACAAAACTGCCAACAAAACCATAAATAAATCATCTACCAAAACCCCGGTTCCTCAGATTTCAGCTTCAAACCCCTCGTCCGTCAGGGCCAGGAGAAATACCGCTAAAAATTTAGGGCAGTCAAGAGCTCCAGCAGATTTCCCACCTGAGGCCTGCCCGTATGTAGTGGTCATGGCCGGTGTTCCTGAGCTAACAGATCATAACTCGGAACCTGGCTGGTCTTTAAAAAACAAGGCACAGCATTGGCTACAGACCAATCGACCGATCCCTTCAACCTGGCATGGAAGGATTAGATCTGTTTCCAGGGTTCCATGGGTGGGTAACACCAGAAAAACGATCCCAGGGGACTGCATAGTGATCACTTTTGAGGACCCACGTATAGCTGACTATATCTGCTCCTGGGAAGACATTGCCTCAAACGGAGGTATTAGAATTAAGTCACTTTCTTTTTTTTACCCTTTTAGGCAAATAAACGGACTTCCCCAGGAACAAGACCCTCCTTGGGCCGTTCCAGTCTCCCGACAGGATGATTTACCGAACCCTAGATATTATGGTCCCCCCAGACTCTATGATCCAGATTAATCCTGGCACACAGTGGGACCACGTTACCAGGGGGGAGGCCATACACACAAAGGCCGGTGACTAGAGACCAGTCCCGGTGGGATCCATGGCATAATATCCCGTTGTTCAACAGATATAGCGGACTTGAAATGGTCGATTGACCATCAAATTAAAGTGTACCCACCAATCTGCATGTACTCCCTAGCCCTGTGAAACTAAATATCTCTTCGGCATCCACGGACGTCGAAGCTGTGCCCATAGCAGAACAATTAAAAGAAGTGAGACCCCCGATTCCCATACTCTATTGGAACATAGCAGGTCTGCGCTCCAAAATTGAGGACGGGACCGCACAAAACTTTTTAAAACCTTATCAAATAATCTGTCTCCAGGAGACATGGTCAACAGAAGAGCTGCATCTACAAGGTTATAAAACCTACTTTGTTCCAGCAATAAGTAGTATAATGGGAAGACCCAAAGGTGGTTTAGTAACTTACATAGCGAACACCCTACCCCACCTAAAAGTGGCTATAGTTTTTCAGGATTCTAATTATCAAATCCTTTCTCTCTCCTTTGCCAACAAGGAGACCATCATCTTAACCAATTTATATAATAACCTTGATGAAGACCAATTCATAAATCTCCTTAGTAATGCACACGAGAGATTAAAACAATCTTATCAATGGAGACTTAGTCAGGTGGTAACCCACTTAATATGGGGAGGAGATTTCAATCTCCATCCATGTCTAACGACCAATCCACTCTGTTGTGGGATGGTAGATGAATTCGAGGCCCCATTAGTACACTTCACACACAACAAAGCGGGGAATGTTCTAAATGCCGTGCTCTCGGACTTGGACCTGCAAATTGCTAACCCCCGAAATGCAGACTCTAACTCACCTAACCCGACCTATGTAGGTAGAGGCTACCACACAACAGTTGATTTTATCTTTTTATCTCCTGGCCTGATAGGGATAGCTAAGGATTTTCGGGTCATTGGTAATTCACTTAGTGACCACTCAGCCCTAAGGATTAGTTTATATTTACCTGAGCTCAAACCCCAAAACTCGCCAATAGCAAATACGCTTGCACAGAATAAACTAGAGATTGGTAAACAGAACGGTTATACAATCAAATGGGGAAAAATCAACCCCACCGAAATTACAAAAAAACTGGTAATCCAGGCATACCCAAACATCTTAAAATGTCTGGATCTCTCCTCAAGCTATGAGGAAGTTCTAATGAACTTCAAACAAATTTTAGAGCTCATCAAGGACTTACTTTTGTCAAAACCTAGAACAAATCACTCAGTAAAGAAAGGGTGGTTTAGCCACAATTGCACAACCGCTCTAACCAAACTAAAATCGGCGCTCCACACCAAACCGAGGGACGCAGTCCAAATTCAACTTCTAAGGCGCCAATACATAGGGGAACGAAAATCGAGAATTGCAGAATTAAAGCAGAAACTCTGGGACGATCTTCATAAGAGTGCTTTATCAAAAAATAGTGAGCTCTTCTGGCGAACAGTCAGAACCCCATATCTCTCTGACACTGGCACCCCCAGAATAGAAGTTGCCATAGATGAGCACACATGGGTCGCAATTTCTCCAAGATCTTTAAAAGTAGTTCACCCACAGACCTATTGCCCCCAAAAGTACATTACCCCATACCGCTTCTGTTTCATATTCCTGATCTTTTGGAAGCATTGCAGAAAAGCAAACTGGGTAAAGCTCCAGGCCCTGACGGGGTCCCAGTGGACTTTTTTAAAAATAACCTAGATCTCTGGGCCCCCATTATAACAAGAGTGTGCATAGCTGCGGCGAATGAGGGAGTTTTAAGTTCCTGGACTAAGTCAATAATGGTCCCCATTTTTAAAAAAGGGGACCGCCAAGATGTGAAGTGTTATCGGCCCATCTCACTGCTGGACTCGCTCGGGAAAGTAGTGGGGAGAGTTATCCTAGAGCGCCTCCAGCAGTGGAGTCAGGATCGAGGCATCATTTCCGATATCCAATTTGGCTTCCGTGAGGGTTTCGGAACAGTAGAACAGGCCCTTAATCTCACCTTAATAATGGGAAAATACACACAGGCCAAGGCAACCAAGATCTATATGGTCTTTATCGACCTGTCCGCAGCGTTTGACTGCGTATCGCACGCAAAACTGTGGACGGTCCTACGCCAAATGGGAGTAGAGCCATCTCTTTTGGATTTTCTGAGGGAACTCTATTCCGGCGCAACAGCCAGAGTGCGATTTGGCCTGAATGGCGAGTTGACAGCCCCGTTTAGTGTAGAGCGTGGAGTCAGGCAGGGATGTGTCCTGGCCCCCTTCCTCTTCTCACTCTATACTAATGGCCTGGAGGGGGAGATGTTGAGGGGGGCTCAGGATCTCCCACGCATAAATCAGCGCCTGATTCCCGCCCTGCTCTACGCGGACGACGCAGTCATTCTTGCACGCACACCACGCGAGCTTCAGCTCTCACTGAATAGGTATACGACCTTCATGGGCAATCTGGATTTATGGGTGAATGTAAAGAAAACTTTTGTTATGACAGCAGGTAGGGGGAAAAAAAGAACAAAGGCCATTTACCTCGATAATCAAAAGCTTGAGGTCACCCCCCCAATACCCTTATCTGGGCATCATGATAGATGAACAACTGACATGGAAGCCAGCAGTAGACACAAGGGGTCATCTCTTTAAGAGATCAATAGCCGCTCTAACGAGTTTCTCGCAGATATTAGGAAAAAGGCCCCCAGTGGAGCTATTGAAAATCTATAACGCTAAATGCCAGGCTATTGCCCTATATGGTGCGGGAGTCTGGGGACACACCGATACTAGCTCCATCCAGAAGGCGGAAAACGTTTTCCTTAGATTCCTCTTATCCACCCCGAAAGGCACCTCAACCTATGCCATGCACCTGGAATTAGGAATACCCTATATAGAGGATCTCATTAAAACTGAACCAGTGATGCTGTGGCGGCGCATTTGGACATCTGATAAGAATGCGCTGACCCAGTCCATCATTGCTGATTCGATGGCCCTCGATAAATCCCTTAAAGTAAAATGGCTCTCCTATGTAAGACATTTTTTCAAAGATCTAGGGTTAGAGAACTACTTCCTTGAACCAGAATCTATAATGGATATCTCGAAGAGAGACCTTAAACAATTAGCTCTAAGGCACTTGGAATCTCGAAGATTAGCATCTGAATCACTAAAAACTGCGGTAGTCCATGCAAATATGGTACAAATAGCCCATGGCATTCATCCGTATCTGACACTCCAAATATCAACATACGAGAGAATGCTAATGACTAGATTCAGGCTGAACACTTTTTTTAGATTGGTTACGTTTCCATTGAAAAACTGTTGGGAAGCTACTCTCCCACCTTGTCCGTGTGATGGACTATCAATACAATCCAATCTACATGTGATTATGCTTTGCAAATTCCATCAATCGCATAGAAAAATCTGGTTACTACCAATATTGAGGAGCTGGGGACTGAGACAATGCAGGCCTGCTCTTCTTAGACTCCAAATGCTGGAAACTGAAAATGTCTGTTATTTTGTGAGCAACTTTTTAAAATGTATCTTGAAGCACAGGAAAAACCTATAAATACCCATATTAACGATATCCTGAGCTGACTCCCGATGAAATTTTTATAATTAATTCTCTCATGTTTAATTAGCTCTCCGTATGAATTTTATTGAAATTGTGTGTTTTTCCTTATTCATGTAAAAATGTAATGTGTACTATTAATTGTCTCTTATGGTTTTTCCTTTGTGAATAAGCCGAATAAAGAAGTTATTATTATTATTATATAAAACTTAAAATAAATAAAATAAGTATGCTCAGAGTTGTATTTAAGGATAAGTTTCACATTCACTGTAGTTAAGAATCAATGTAATATTAGGAGACTCTGGAGCAATGCAGCGCACCACAGCATGGGGAGAAAAGGATAGTCTCTGTGTTGGCTTGGCCATATGATTAAAAGGAGCACGATGGCGGTGTAGTGAGCCATCTAGCCACTGCAATACTTTGTTGCTGCAGCAACTCCCTGGCCGGGCCGGGGAGTATAAATAAACTGCAACATTAGCGCACGTGGCTGACGCCGCGGATCTACTCTATGTGTGCTGGTGTCCCCTTATTGCAGCTCTGCTTAGTTAGGCCTTGCCTGATCCCCACTCATTAGTAAGTTGGCTTCTACCCCCCAGCTGCACGACCCTAGGCGTGCCCATAGTCTCCCCACCATCACACTGGCAACAAGGGTTGTGTGGCTACCACGCGTGTGGCGCCGCGCATGCCGAGTGCAATGTGCTGTGGAGTCAGTGGCGGCGTGGAGCGGCCCAGTGATTTCCACCTGCTGCGGTGAGAAGTGGACAGTGCGGTAAGGCGAGCAAGGAAGAGGAGCTGTTTGAGCAGAGAGGCTGGCGTGCGAGACGGCTGTTCGGCCTAACGGAGGTGAGTGTGCTGCCTGAGAAGAGGTGCGCATGCGCACAGTGCTGAAGACGTGGCTGGAGAGCTCGGGATCACATGAAGCGCCAGCCTACCCTGGGGGCCTAACAGCGGGGCAGAGAAGAAGCGTGTGCACAGAGTGCCTCTGCTAGGAAGTGAGGCAGTGCAGGAGAGTGTAGTGGAAGTGCTCCAGATTGGTGTGGCAGAAGGTCAGCTGAGGAAGGGGACGCCTTGAGGTTGAGAAGAGGTTCCCTGCAAAAGACGATTGCACAGAGCTCTCTACCAGTGGGGGTGAAACCACTGTGCCGGAGGACTCCGAACTGGCAGCCTGCAGCAGCTTGTGACGTCAGGGAGAGAAGAGGCATGCAGGAGTGACCACTGGTTGTGAGGCAGCTGAGGCGCCTGGACCAAGATGACCACACCCCAAGCAGCGGCTCCCCAGGATGCGGGTGCTGTGGGGAGCAGGCTAGGGAGGATGGCAGTGAAGGCTCTTCCGGAGTTTATCCAACTGGCAGACCCGGCTACGGCGGCGCATCGGTGGGAAAGTGGTTAGGTCAGCTTGAGAACTACTTTGTGGTTACGAGAGAAACAGACAATGTCTTTAAACAGTCTACTATGCTCCTGATGGGGGGAGATAAACTCTATGACCTGTTCCAAGACCTGCAGGATACAGGGGAAGGAAATGACTATGAAAAGGCCACGAGGGCTTTAAATCGGCATTTTGACCTGCAGGTCAATCCAGATTTCGAACACTTCAAGCTGCCCCAAGCCAAAAAGAAGGAGGATGAGTCCATTGATATGTTATTCGTACATCTGCGAAAGTTGGCGAGCACATGCATTGGGATTGACCAACAGTTTGAGATGAGAGCACAACTGATCGTAGGGTGCAAGTCACTGGAGTTGCGAAAGCTGATAGTAAGACAGCCTGGGATCTTGTTAGACGACGTCTTAGTCCTGGGAAGGTCGCACGAGCTGGCGGACGTCCGCACTGGTGAGATGGAGGTGGCATTGGCATAGAAATCTGGGGCCACTCAACCTTTGTACCCGGCTCCTATCAAGGACGAGAGAGTGGATGCCATCTGGAAAACGTACACCAGATTGGAAGGTAAAAGCCCTGGAACGGAAGAACAAGCAGGGGTGCAGGAACTGTGGGTTGATGCAGCACTCCCAAAGAGGATGCCCGGCGCAGGGGCGTCAGTGCCTCAAGTGTAATAAATATGAACACTTTGCAAAGGTTTGCCAAGGGGCAGCGACAGCCAGCCAAAAGGGGCGCGACCCCAGAGAAGTGTAAGGACTGCCTATCGCCTACGCCAGCAGAGCACTCACAGCTGTGGAGACGAGGTATGCGCAAATCGAGCGAGGCACGCTGGCCATACGGTGGGCATGCCAGCATTTTGATATCTATCTCTGTGAGCACACTTTCATGGTGGAGACGGATCACAAACCTCTGGTTCCCCTGTTCATAGGCACTGCCCGGAATGGACCTCCCAGAATAGAACCCTGGGCTGTACAGATTCAACATTACCGGTTTGACGTGGAGTATCACCCTGGTGTCAACAATCCAGCGGACTACCTGTTGAGACATCCTCTAGCACCAAGCTCCGGGAACAAGGGGGAAGTGCATGAAGGTACCGAATTGTTCATACAACAGATCGTGGAGGAAGCATACCCACAGTTATTGACAATCGAGGAGATCTTGGAGGCCGCCGGGCAAGATGAGCGTCTACAGGCGGTGAAGCGAACCCTCCAAGACCACAGACGGTGGTGGTTCCTGCAAGGGGCTGGTCAGTTGACAGAGGAAGTTTGAGAGTACTGGGAGAGTATATGGAGGTGCCGAGAAGAACTCAGCAAGTCTGGCGAGGGGCTTGTTCTGAGAGGCACCCGATTGTAGATTCCATAAAGGCTCCAGAGAAGAAAAGACCAAGGCCCGGCTGCAATCTAAAGTGTGGTTTCCTGGGGTCCACCGAATGGTGGAGGAGAAGGTGCGAGGGTGCCATGCCTGTTTGATAACAGGAGCCGATCTGCCTGTAGCGCCCGTCGGCGGCAGACCCAGAAGCTGAGATCGGCCCGGGGCCAGGGTTCAATTCCCCGCCTCGGCGGGTCTTGGGCTAAAAATTCCACGGACTCGAAAATTCTCGCTCTGGTGCCTTCTCGACTCACGGGTTCACACTCTGCGACTCTGGGCAATAGCTTGCTTAATCTCCACAACGGCCCCTCGTGGCGGGATGCCTGGCTTTCACCTTGTGGATACCCTGCCGGGGTTATCTCACAGGGGAATACCAGGACGGGTTCCCTAAGCAAGCGCCGGGAAACTCACTGCGGGTAGCTGTGCGCTATATAAGCTCAAATACAAATACATCACGGAAGGGCCCAGCAAAGTGCTGTGGGGCCAGATGAGCATGGATTTTGGAAGCTTTACGGATGGCCGACACACATTGGTGATAGTCGACAGTCATTCCAAGTTCCCAGTAGTGGAGGTAATCACCTATACAGCACTTGATTGCATCCAGCCAGTTTTGGAAAAAGTGTTCGCTCTGTTGGGAATGCCGGAGGAGATACGGACATACAATCGGACATTGTTCCAAGGGCAAGACTTCAAGGAGTACCTGAGCAGATATGAAGTTTGGCATCGCCGAGTGACCCTACAATGGCCTCAGGCTAATGGGGATGTGGAGAGGTTCATGCAGACTTTGAACAAGACAATAAGGCATGGATCAGGAGGAAAATCTGGAGAACTGCTTACACTGATTCCTAAGAGCGTATTGCAACACCTCGCACTGCACCACTAAGTGCGCACACAGTGACCTACTCATGAAGCGAGTGTTGAGAGACAGTATTCCCAACCAGTGCTCTATGGGTCCTGGCAGCGCTCGACTCGGAGGGCACCCAGGCCTGGCGGCAATGCAACAATGACAAGGCCAGTAAGAAAAGGGGAACCCGACCGTCAGCCATACAGGAGGGGGACTACGTGGTAGTACGTGGGTTGGATCCGGCACCCCGGATCCAAGTTCAGGACACCATTCGAAAGGGACCTGTGGAAAGTGGTGCAAGTCAAAGGGTCAATGGCGACGGCAAAACGAGGAACACAACAGATAGCATGCAACATGTCATGGTTCAAAAAAGTGCATGAACCTGTGGAGGGAGTTGTAGATTCCGAGCTGGAGGAACGGCTGGATGAGGAAAACCCCCAATCAGAGGGGGGGGGGGGGGGGAGGGGGACGTCGAAATGTTTCAGGAGAAATGCACGAGGGAGGCCATGGTGGAAGACACCAGTGTCCCTACAACCCCGGGGGGTAAATCGTCGGCCGAATGCCGTGGCAGTCAGCATTACGGATTGAGGGGGAACCTCAAACCCTGCACGCAACCAAGAGGTTTCCTATGCTGAAGAAGAAGGTGCGCCGGGAGATGCTGTGACTGTACTGGTTATCATGTTAAGTGTGGGGTTTAAGTTTGTTTGTATCCTCACATGTTCCTGGGATGTAATGAGCCATTTGGCCACTGCAATACTTTATTGCAGCAGCAACTCCCTGGGCCGGGGAGTATAAATAAACGGCAAGGTCAAAGAAAGGATAACATCTTATTAGTCATGAATAGGACATCAGTAAACGGATTATGTAGTAACATATCTTTCACTCTGCGCAATTCCAAGCGCAATACGCTAATCCAAACCAGTTTATTTAAAAAAAAATTCGGGTACTGGTAGACATGGATGTAAAAACAAAGCAGCGGACACAAAAATTTCAATGTATAAAGATAATAATTCGGTCCAGGTGCATAAACTAATCTACTATTTAACTGCATATTCTTTTTTTTATAATGAAGCAGATTTTATTTAATCTGCAACTTCTCTTCTTGTCTTTAACACTTAGGTCATGGCCTGTGCACGAATGGTATGCTCCGGGTGTAATGAGTGCAGTTATTTAGTGGCCCGCCACCAGGCAAGGGCATAGAGAGCGTCAGCAGCAGCTTCGGCACGTGCTCTATACTCCAGCTGCTCGTAGTTGCTCCTGGGAACACCAGTAAGTCCATGCAGCAATCCAAAGCAGGCACCAGCAATCACCCCAGTGGAATCACTGTCCCCTCCGTGAAACATGGAACGGCTGCAGAGCTCCTCCCATGAATCCCCAGCTCCAAGAAGAGCGTCATAAGCAATCATGGGTGCATCGTGGCCGCTGCGGCCGGCCCACCCATCCAAGCTGAAGGTCTTGTAAACACTATCTCGCTCCAATGGGCCATATGCAGCTGGAAACTTGGCAGGACCTACACCATCGGAAAGACAACGCTCTGAGAGGTACCAGGCCCATTTTTCTGGGAAATATGTCCACAAAGATAGGTTGGCATCTACGTCGACTCCAACAGCCTGAATGTAGTCCTGTGCCAGTGGAAGGGCTGCCATGAGCCCAGCACCCCACTGCACCATGGGCTTCTTCTGGACAGCAAAGGCAGTGAAGAGGGCAGATGCCAGAGCACCAAGGTAACCAGTGGGGTGATGATGGGTCATGCGCCCACTCTCCACGCTGACTTGAATTAGGTCGGGTAGCTCAGAGGGTCGGGGGTACCTGAGGCCAATACACATTGCTCTCATTGCAGCTCCACAGCCTGTGGCTGTTGAATTGAAAGGGATACGATGGCCTTCGACTTCTCCGGGCCTCAACTGGGATGTACCCAGAATGCTGGTGGGCCCGGGTTTCCGCCCCTCCATGTCCTTCATTGCCTCCACATATCTGTTAGCCATGTTCTGCCATATGGCATCCAGTTGCCCACCTTCTGCCAGGGCCTCGGCCGTAGCCAGGTGAAGTACTGTATCATCACTAACGGGCCAGTCAGGCAGCTGGACCTGTATGCTCTTCAGGCCCCCAAGCTCTGCCAGTTCCTGGTGTATTTGTGGGCCAGAGGTGCAATACTCCCATCGCTGGTTCCGGTAACCCAAGGCATCTCCTGCTGCGCTCAGAAGCATGGCAGCCCGGTATGCATCGCGTGTGATCTCCATGCTGTAATACTGCAGCTCTTCGATATTCTGTCGTGCTGGATCCGGGCGTTTTACATGGCGGGTCAGGATTGATTATTCCTGTCTGCGCATGCGCAGTCACGACCGAAAAACAGACTGACCGGGGAGGGGTTGCTTAGCCAGCAGAAAGTGAAACGTTCGTGGCAAAGGAATCAAAGGTCAAAAAAAGTATACGAACTCAACGGAAACAAAATTGGGCAGCAGGAGAGGAGCAGCGTAAAACGGGGGTTGTTGTGGGGAGGGACATAACGATGCATACACGGGTGCGATGCAGATTAACTGCATATTCAAAACGAGCGGTTTCAACGATCGCCACTACCCCAAACCTATGCTGACAGTTGTGGATTGGATGGCATGAGATTAACAAACAGGCGGTCCAGACATCCCCCACTTCTAATAGGTTGACTCGGTGATGGGTGGGTCTTGCTATCAACGAATCCTATCACTTTGTATGTCTACGGTATACAAGCTTGGGTGAGCGAGAAGCTGTGATCTGAGTACAAAAGGTGCAGACATTTGATTGGATGGAGCAAAGTTGTTGAGACGGAAATGAAAGAAAGACAACGTATCTGTAATGTATCATTCTTCGAAGCGTTGGTATTGAAGACCACTGTAAAAAACTAAAATTCCGGAAAAAGAAACGAATTACAATATCAAATATCAAAGTAATGCTATATTTCTTAATAAATCTGTCACTTCATTGTGTTCTTACATTATATATAATTCACTAGAAGAGTTAGTTTTAGAATTCAACAATTAATATTTTGAGCCATTTGTTTTGCAAAAATAGAATAACTATGTTAGGACTCATAAAAACAATAATTGCAAGCTGTATTTTATAGTATACCGATTACGTTTTTATTTGCGTCTTCACTAAAATTCACATTTTAAAATGGCCACTCAGAATACGTTAATCGTAGTTGTCCCTTTTCTCTGTCTAAGCTTGGTGTGCTGCTCGCTGCCGGCGGTGGCATCTCCTAGGGTACCTTTACCTCTGTCCTGCACAGTTTGCAGTCTCCTTATCCGATCCCCTCTTGCCCTGCCTCTCCCGCCATGAGGAACAAATGAACGCCCGGGGAATGAAATATAAATTTCAGACAGGGGAGAAAGTGCTCTGCTTCGAACCGGATCCCACGAAGGCCAAAGTGCTGTACGATGCTAAGGTGCGGTGTGTAGATGCCCGAGTCAAGAGTGTGTGCGGGAAATGCCCCTTGACCATACCCGTTTGTGCCCGACCTACACCTTCCTTTTTAAATGTGGGATTTTTCAATCATTCTTTGTTTACTCAGCCACCCCACATTTGTCTGTACCCAACTTATCTTTAATTGCACTCACGTCCCAAATTCTGGTTCTCTACTGCTCCCCCACCCCTAAACATAAACACATGGAGAATGCATCTTTCTGCCTAGTATTTATTTTTATCTGTGTGCCCAGCTCGCCCCTTCACTGTCTTCAAATCATACCTTTGTCTCTTGTTTAGAAAAAAATATTGTGTGTGTGTGTGGGGGTCAGTGTTTAGACATTGAAACATTTGTAAAACCTTCGTGAATTATTCTGTGCCCTATGTCTTTTTGACACATTTACAAGCCCCTTACGTCTCGTTTGCGCTTCGGTTGCGTCACTTTTTGTGACGCAGCGGCGGTGTACAAATGCGGCCCATTTACAAGGTGACGCATCTAGGGAAATGTGTCACCTTGTAAAGCCCTGCGTCACATATCTGCGTCTGGTATAATGTATGCAGGGTGGGCGTTCCCACTCAGGAATGCAACTTCGTCTAAACCGTAGTCCTGCTTGAAGCAGGCCTAAGGAGTGACGCAGCACAATGAGGATAGGCCTCAACATGGATTGCTGGAGTTGCGCGACCCCAGTAATATGTGACTTTTGCGCCAACAGATGCGTCCGCGATGCATCTGTCAATCCTTGCGCCAAGGTGCGCCGTATTGTAAATACTGCGTATCCATATTGGCGCAAGGGTTTCTCAGGGTGGTTCAGGGAAAGTGACGCATTTCTGCATATGCGTCACTTTCTTGTAAATCTGTCCCATAGAGTTCCATTTCTCCGGTATAATGGAATCAGGGATACCCACGTAACAAGAGACAATTAATTGCCTTATGGAATATTACCTTTTGTGTGCAGCACAGTACTATGTGTGTTCATTCATGAGAACAGTGTAGTTGTTTGGTTGAGTTTAAGGTCTGAGGCCCAGTTACACTAACATTCACTCAGTGCAGCACTGTTTGAACATCCACGGTGCTTGGTTGCGCTGTTAAAAATCTTGCACAGTTCTAGATTCACCCAGTCACACAATATAGTCTGTTTATCATTACGCTAAGTGTTCTGCTACAGTACAGGCATGTCAGTTGTGTTTAGTTTGAGGTTTGTGTTGATGTACAGCATTCAGTAAAAACTTAAACGCAATGACGATCGGCAAAGGATAGAAGTGTAAAATGTCTACATGTTTTTTGCTGGAATAACACACCCATTTCTGCTCCCCCTTTGCGCTGTCGTCAGGTCATGCATCCTTAGTAGCATTAATGCCCCTTGCAGTATGTGATGCTCTTTTTGAACGCAGGGGCCATCACTGTGGTGTTATAAGCACACTCTTTAAAGTCTCACCAAGTTCTAAGCCTACAAGAAGAAAGGCAGAAAGCCAGGAATTAATTTTTATTTTGCATTTCATAACTCTGCACTTTGGTACTAGACATAGTATACCACCATCTATGTTTTCATTCTTAAACCAACAGAACATTGCATTGTGCAGATTCAAGTTTAATTTTTAACAATTTCACTATGGACTCAAAACCCTAACTTGCAGAGGGCTTTGGGCAAAATGGCAGATTTGAGTTGATGTATTGTAAATGGCTTGGAGCCACTTTTCAGCTATGTTCTTAAGTTTTGCAAAGTAGCCTATTCCATTTAAAAAACTGCTTGTTTCATGCGGAAAACCAAAAGTAATCTCTGCTTGCTTATTTTGTGACAATTCATTCTTTCACTCACATCATGCATTTAAAGAAGCATTGGCAACGTGAATCGTGTATTCGTATGTGTAGTGAAAAGTTTTATACCAGACTTCCCAACACAATGAAGGTACAACTTGGGCTGCAGCAGCCCAACTTTCCCTAACACAAATAGTAGGTTAAGGACAGGCGGCAGAAGAAACATATCCCAGTTCACTCACACATATAGGACAGGTACAACACAGGTAGCTAAAGAGTGAGTGAATGGCACTAAATAACTGTTGGATGTTTATTAGTTTATGGAAATCATACAAGAGGTACAAAACTCCTGGAAGAAACAGCTAAACAACATATGCAGTTACCATATGTTCATGCTCCTATAAAGTATGAGGAACGCTTAGCCTCACCTACCTAGTATGTTACGCTTTATCGGAGGGTTCAAGATCCTGCACTAGGAAGCATTCAAGAGTATTACTGTACACTGGTTGGGCGCATCGTCCTACTTATGAGTTCCCTAGTTTGGTGACGTTATGTTACTTATGTCAACATTTAAGTTCTTCCTTCGTTAAACTGTCAAGCCTATATTAAAATTGTGTGGGTGAGCTAAATGTTTTTTTTGTTTTTTAACTATTTTCTCTCTACCACAAGATTATTTTTTTTAAATTGGGAGAGCAGAGTAGCAAATCCTACTTCTCTCTTCTATCAACAAGTTTTGATGCTTGAATATAGCACCTATGGGATCAGGTGTTATCCACCGGAATATAGGTCTGGTATGAACATGTCCTGCTCATAGAGCATATTCACACACTGGGGGGGTGGATTGGGCTGGGCTGGGCGATGGGACGCACTTTCTTAGGGCCAACTCCTTGAAGAGGCCTTATGACAAGTTGTTGGCAAACTGCCAGTATGTGCAGTTTGTTTCACTTTTCAAGTCACTGGAATTGTAGTGTGCTCAATGAAACAGGCAGTGCCAACGCTGCCAAGCCAGATTCACAGCTGCCTGGGTGTGGGAGTGCGTAGGTTTTGAGACTGTAAATTACAAGCCCAAACCAAAACATCTCCTGCATTATTACCAGCACAATAGGGCAGTTTTAGTGACTTAGGTGGTCATTACGATGGCGGTCGGACTTTCGTACGATCGCCATCGTTGTGGTAGAGGGATCGGCCACCTACGAGGATGCCTACCCACCTATCGCATTACGATGCGACTGCCACCGCAGCGGTCGCAGGCCCTATCCCAAACATTGCGGCAGGGATGCAGTCAGCAGCCCCTACCGCAATTCCCAGATAAGGGCACTTGCATATATATCCCTGCACTACGTGGCAGGCACCATGCCGTGCCTGCCACATGGTGCAGGGATATGTAGGGGTGCACCATAGGTGACCTCCACTGCCCTTGCCCCAGGCCCCGAGATTAAGTGGGGCCGGCTAAGGGCCTCTAAATCCGCTGCCGCCATTCGTTTTGCTGCTGTTTGACCGCCGCAAGACGAATGGCGGAAAGGGATATCATAATCGCAGGCACCGCAGCAATGTAGGGCAATGTTTGGTTCTGACAGGCGGTCGGAAAAGGACCGCCTGTCGGACCCATAGCAGGTGTGTAGGAGGGGTCGCTGCGCTGTAATAAATCCAGGAGCCACTGGTGAATGTTAAATTAGGCTTTATTCATCGGAGCTCCGGAGCCGAGCTCTAACTCTACCTTCAGATCGGCGCCTTCTAAAATGGCCGCCTTCCGGTTCCGGATAAGCCCCTTCCGGTTCCGCCTTCGCGGAGAATGGCTAGACCGTCACTACATATCTCCCCCTTTAAACATTTAACCAAATAAAATGACTGGCACCAAAACAGTCTTACTATATGTTCATATCAAAGTTCTTGAACTTCTTGGGTATTTTCACCATGCGTCCTGCTTGTGTCCTCACGCCTTCTGCTTCCCTCCTGCCCCTCGGGGTCCTCGGGGATGCCTGCTGCTCTCGCCGGTCACTCACTTCGCATCCTGTTCCGTCCTTTCTCTCCCTGTTTCTTTCCTCCTCATGCCCCTTCACTGTAGACTCACTTCCAATTGCACCTTCCTCAACCTCTCCAACATACTCGTTCCCAGTCTCCTCTACTTGCTCTTCCCGTCTTCCAACTTGCTCTAATGTCCTTCCACTGACATCGCTACGCTGTGCTCCTTTTTCACATCCTGTCTCTCCTTCTGTTTCCCATCTAAGGATTTTGTTGCACTTCGCCATTCTGTCTTACGACCATACCTTCCCATCACTCAACAATGCCGACCTGGCATATGGTTCTAGGACCTGAAGGGGTGGTGTGAATTTGCTTTCTCCTTTTCTTTTTAATGTGGCTACTTTCACTCTCACCCAATCTCCCTTCTCCAGAGACACCGTTTGTACATTTAGTCGCTTGTTGTAATGTTCGGTATATGTCTCTTGCGCTCTCTCCAGATTTCTCTTCACAATAGCCGGAGACCATTTACTCTGCACTACCATCTGTCTCCACGCCATGTTGTCCTTTGTGAATGGTTGACGACCCCTCAAAATTGTGAACGGACTGTTCCCTGTGCTTCCAGGTGTGATGCGGTATGCCCAGAGCATCTTGGGTATTTCCTTTTCCCAGTCCTGCCCATCACTTATGGCCGCTTGTATTGTCCCCATTATGATATGGTTGAACCGTTCGACCTGTCCATTGCCTGCCGGATGGTATATTGGAGTGTGTTTTACTTAAATCCCATTTCTGGACATGAATGCACGAAGATCGCATTTAGGAACGCTAGTACCATTTCCGTGTCCAATGTCTCTCTCACCTCAACCTCGGGCCACTTGGAGTACCTATCCACCAATACCATGGCATACTTTTGTACCCCCCTCAATGTTCAAAATGGGCCCTATTATGTCTATGGTCACCATCTCCCAAGGACTGCTGGGCACCGGGAACTTGCCTAGTTGAGGTCTCACGAGGATCTGTGTCTTGTCTGCCTTCGCGCATGAGTCATATTCCCTCACGTACCTCTCCACCTGGGCATCAATGGCAGGCCACAAGTATGCTTGTCTTTCTAAGGCCTTTGTCCCCGTTATCCCTTGATGTCCCTCGTGTAAGGTTGCTAATAAAGGTCCTACCAGTCCTTGGGGAGGTATGATCTTGTCTCCTCTCAATAAGAAAATGGGGTTCTCTCCTAGGGACAGTTCTTCTCTTACCTCCCAGTATTTCTTCAATTTCTCATCTAGGTGCCTTTTCTCTGGCCACCCATGTGTCACGTATCCCTTTACGGCTTCCAAGGCCTCATCTTGTTGATACGCCTCAGTCCACTCTTGTTCACTTATCACTTGCTCAACGTCTTGCATGGTGGCTACCATGTACCCTTCCCATCCAGGGGTGTCCTGCTCCTCTGCCTTCTCTTTAGCTGCCACTCTACTCAAAAAGTCAGCGACTTTATTCCTGGGACCTGGTAGGTATTCCACCTCATATACGTAGTCTAGGAGTCTCAATGTCATCTTAGCTATCCTTGGGGTGGCATCCGCATGCCCGCTTGATGTGAGTACTTTTATCAACTGTTTGTGGTCAGTGCGAACCAAGAACATGGCTCCCCATAGGAACTGCTGGAAGCATTCCATCGCCCACACCACCGCCAGCATTTCTTTCTCGATGACACTGAATTTTTCTTCGTTCGGTGCCAATGTTCTTGATGCGAAGCAGATAGTGGATACCTCCCCGCTGTCCGACTTTTGCCTCAACACCGCTCCTAGACCACGGTCGCTGGCGTCTGTAGTAAGTATGGACTTAGCTTCTTGGTCGAAGCCCTTTCCCTATCGCCTCCATGTTTTCTCTCTTGGGCTCTATTCCCTTCTCACTGATTTCATGCCCCAGGTATGTCACTGACGGCATCCCAAATTTGCATTTCGCCCACTCCGCGGTGAGACCGTTGTTCTGTAGTACCTTCAGTACGGTGTGTAGTTTCTCATTGTGCTCTGGCTTCGATTTCCCCATTATAAGAATATCATCTTGGAAATATTGGACTCCTTCCACTTGTTTAAAAAGTTGGTGCATTAGTTTTTGGAATACTGCCGCTGCCGATGCCAGTCCGAACGGCATTCTCACGAATTTATAGCACCCGAAAGGTGTTATGAAGGACGTGAGGTGATTGCATTTAGGATGGAGTGTCACCTGATGGTATGCCGAGGACAGGTCCACTGTCGAAAACCACTTTATGCCTTTCGTCCTCGCCAGCATCTCATTGATTCGTGGAAGTGGGAATTTGTCAACTAGAATGTTCTTGTTTAGTTCCCTGAGGTCCACACCTATCCTCACCTTGCCATTGGGCTTCTGCGCTACCACCAAAGGCGACAACCATTCTGCACTTTCGATTGCTACGATTACACCTCCGTTCTCCAATATGTCCAATTCCTCTTGCACTGCCTCTCTGCAGCGGACAAGAATGTTTCGAACCTTGTGGCTCACGGGTGTGGCTCCTTCCTTCAACCAGATCATATGCTTGAATTTGGCCAATTCTATCTTCCCGCGGAACACCTGGGGGTATTCTCTTTTTCACGCTTCTCCATCTTGTTCACGTTCCATGTCCATCAACAACACTTTCTCTATTCCTCCAGGATTTAGCTGGATCCCTAGCGCTCCTTGGTCTTTCCATCCTAGCACTGAGGGTCCTTTTTCTGCCACATATAGTTTACAGTTCGCTCGTCTTCCTCTAAATTCAAACGGCAACGGGCAATACCCCAGCATTGGTATTCTTTGTCCCGTGTAGGTGACTGGTCTCAGGTCCATTGGCCTTAGTTCCTCCTTTATTTCTCTCAAGAACTTCTCTTCCCACACCTTTCTCTGTACTATCGTGATGGGAGCTCCGGAGTCAGCTACGATGTCGACCTTCACGCCTCCTATACTCATGTTGAGTATTGGTTTGTTTGACCCCTTGCAATCCTCGTCCAGGACTTGGTTGTCTATGTATAAGACCTCTTCCAGGTACTCTTCCTCCGCCTGTGCCTCTTCCTCCTCCTGGCTGCCCTGGTCTATATACTTGACTGTTGCTCCTTTGGGCTTCCGCCTGCACACCCTTTCATAATGTCCAAACACGTTGCAGAACGTACATTTTGCTTTAAACGCAGGGCACCCTCTGTCGTTGCCTAAGTGTGACGTGCTTCCACACCGGTAACAACTTGTTCGTTTCTCTCCACTCATCTTCGGTACCGCCCCTGTATTCTGTTGGCCTCGCTTGGTGTACTGGTACCTAGGTGATCCCTGTTGCTTGGTTTTGTCACTCTTGTTATGCACCATCACTCTACACACGGTTTGAGTGCCCCCGGTCTCCTTCCTGGCCGCTTGCGCACATCTTTTAGACAGCTCTGCTTTCTTGACCAAGGCCCAAACTTCTTTGAGGGGGGCGTCGCCGTTCACCCACAACTTCTCTTGTATCGTCGTGTTGGACGTGTGCATGATAATTTGATCCCTTACCAACTCGTCGTGTAGGGTGCCAAATTTGCAGGGTAAGGCTAGTTTTTGTAACGCTGCAACGTACTCGTCTATGGTCTCTCCGCTTTCCTGCTTTCTTTGGAAGAAATTGGTTCGATCAATGGCCACACACACCACCGGCCTGTAGTGCGTGTCCAAGTCCTCTATCGCATGCCTGTCCTCCCACGGCATCGTGGGTTCACCTCTCTTCGGGAGGAATGGCATCATGTTTGCTAGGGAAGTGGACGTAGTGGCCATCTTTTCGTTTCCCCTCTGGGCCTCCTGGGCGGGAACGTTGCGGTTGGGCGGGCTTCCAGGTGCTTGCCTTGCGTCCGTGTCGTCCCCTTGGTCCTGTCCGCTATTTACTCCTCCCGCTGCACCCCTGACATCCAGGGTTGCTTGCTGACCTGCTTTGTCCCTGCTGCTGGGCTCCTCACCTTGTGCTAGCCGATCCATCAGCTTTTTGCAGCAGTGGTTCTATGGCAGATGTTCCTGTGCGTCTGCACCCCTTCCTTCTTTCACTTAGTCTTAGTGTGGGGCTTCTATTCCTTCCCCTGGGGTGATTTTGCATCAGTGGTGTGCTTGTGCCCCTTGTTCTGCCTCCTTCCACGGTGTGGCCACTTTTGTTTCGCTTGATGGCCCCTTACTTTGCCTGCACAGTTGTTCACCGGCTTGTTTTTGCCGCTTTCTGCTCTCTGCCGCGCTCCGAATTTGCCTTTGTGTGTTCTGTGGTGGCTCTCTCTCCTCCTTATAGAATATGGCTCTATTTTGCCATGTGTGGGGCTCAAAACGGCGTGTGCTCGTTTTCCTCGTTTTTTTTTCTTGTCTTACTCCTTTCCCCGCAGTGTCCCGCCTCGTCGCCATTGTAGGAGGGGTCGCTGCGCTGTAATAACTCCAGGAGCCACTGGTGAATGTTAAATTAGGCTTTATTCATCGGAGCGCCTGAGCCAAGCTCTAACTCTACCTTCGGATCGACGCCTTAAAAAATGACCGACTTCCGGTTCCGGATAAGCCTCTTCCGGTTCCGCCTTCGCGGTGAATGACTAGACCGTCACTACAAGGTGGTCTTTGCGACCGCCTCGCTGAACCAACAATTCCCCCCGCTATCATAATTTGGCAGGGGGGAAAACAGCAGCACAATGGCGGAAGGCCCGCCACTTACAGGCTGTCCGTGGCGGGCCTTCCGCCATCGTAATCAGGCACTTATTGACTGCCCGGTCCCATGATTTTGCGTTGCATTCTGTCTAAAAGAGCAGTTTTATGATGCTGCAGAGAGCAGCTCTTAGCTCAGCCTTCTAGCTCACCTGGTGGGTGTTCAATGGATTACGCATTAATACCTATTCATTTGCACATAGGAATAGAGCTGTGGATTGTCTTTTGGAAAGGTTTTTATGGCTGTTTCTATTGTTATGTGTTTCACAAGTGCATTTTTCCATATGGCTGTTTCTATTGTTATGTGTTTCACAAGTGCATTTTTCCAGTAGTTGATCAGGCACACTATTTGCTCACTCTACTCTTGAGCACAGTTAGGTTTTTGCAATCAATATTAATCCAGTAATGTTTTAATAAAATGCATCATCTATATTCTTTTCATTTTAATGTTTTAATTTAACTGCAGTTGATTTGGCAACTACTGGTGCTCTCTCTGACCTGCTATGTTACCATCTTCCTCCATCATTTAAGATTGCTTACGAGTCTAACTCTTCTTCCAGGAATACCAGAATCATTGACAACCTCATCCTCTCATCGCCAAGCGCAACAGACAGTAAATACCACATGCATACTTCATAATACCTTAACTTATATAGCACGGTGCTTAATGTATAATACGTATTAGTCTCTCCATTTTTTTGCCATCTACTTTCAATTAACTTGTATTCTCTCAGTTGTGTTGTATGCAACCAAACTGTTGTCCATACGTTCGTACTGTTTCTCTCTGAAGCATTCTTGTAGAAATGTTACTGCTGCTAAATATATTCCAATTGCTTGTTAAATACAGAGCTTAGGTGAATACGTACATTAAAAGCCTTATCCGTGGCTACTAAAAGTGATTAATATTAATAAGAGCAAACAAAGGCACAATATCTAACTTGAAAAAATAAATAAGGATTATTTGACTATTCCCAGCCTTTATAGAATGTCGAAATATGAACAAATGGACATTATTTTCTCTGACAAAGGTGGCAACCCTATTAGCATCACTACCTGACCTACTATCTTCTATTGACACTATACCTGGCCTTGCTCTTCCATTCCCTCTCCACCACTGAATTTAGGCTAATTTGGTCTCGTGTCTCCTACAATTACTTTTTTTTTTTTTTTTTTTTTGTAAGACATTTATTATAAACAAATGAAAAAGAAGATGCACACTGCGTCACGCCAACAACCCGGAGGCAGGCCGCTATCAGGTAGGTCATACAAAGATTTCAGAGAAACAGATCAGAGGCCGTCATCCGGCCGGGTTAATCATTCAGAGGTAAACATGAAACACAATAAAATCTTTAGCGTGTGCAGTGCAACTTCAGCGAGTAAACGGTCTTACTTTTCTCACAGTGCTGCTGACAATTGAAAGATAGCGAAAATCAATGAAGCCGCCCCTAGGTAAGCAGCGGTCAACCACCCGCTACAGCGGCCTATGAAAAGGATGTGTCTGTCAGCACCATTTTTCTCCCAACAGGACCCCCCAACAAGCTAAACCAAAAACGTCAAACATAGGTGCAAGTACGTGGAAACAGCATCCATACAACACTTCAGTCCACAAAAGGGTCTCGTGGGCCTGCCACAGGTCGTTCAGATAGAGGGCCAGCCATATTCAGGGCGGGCATGTAAAGGCATCTTGTCTGTGCACTTATAGGCAAAGGGCGTGTGGGGGGGGGGGAGGGGCGGAGGGGTAATGAATAGGCCACAGGAGGGCCAGTGGGATGGGGGGGGGCAGGGACACAATCCGGGTCAGTGGGGGCAGCAAACGCATAGTGTGCGTCTGGGCAGGGCCTGTCAGTGTCAGCGCGGGACTGCGGGACCACAATCATTAACCTACGCAGAGCGCACCTTCAGCCCATGTCGTCTGAAACACTCGTAGCACGTGAGGTACCTGGGGTGTCTGAGCTCGTGCGTTCTTTAGTCCACTGTATAAACGGGCCCCATATGTCAGTGGGTCTGGAAGCGGTGGGCATGGTCTCCCAGTAGTGCGTCAGTTGTGTGTGGCCGTAAGTCACATCTCTAATCCAGCTCTCAAGAGGGGGGAGGGCCGGTCTGCCCCAGTGCAGTGCGATCTGTCGTTTGGCGTATAAAAGGAGTAATGCATGCAGTCTCCTGTCGCAGGGCTCAGTGTCCTTAACATACCCCAGCAGACCTAGCAGTGGGGATGGTGAGTCATTCCTTTGTGTGATTTGATTAATGGCAGTGAAGACCTCATCGTCACCCCCACACTTCCAGCAAGAGGCATCCTCACGGATACCCATTCGGTGTAGTAGTGTCGGAGTGCGGTAATATCTGTGTAGGAATTTGAAGTGGATAAGCCGCAGTCGATAATTTGGGGATAGGGCTGTGAGTTGCGTACAGCAATACTCCCATGCGTCGTCCGGTAACTGGTCCCCCAGGTCCGCAGCCCAAGCGGTTTTGGCCGTGGCCACTGTCACCGGGGCCTGTTCCTGCATGCAGTTATATAATCTGGACACCAGCTTTTTGGGGGAAGGTCGTGAAAGCAAGTTTTGGAGGGCGGCTAGTGTGCAAGGTTCCTCCGGGAAGCACGGCCCTATCTTCTTGCAAGATTCCCTAAGGGAATGATATAGTAATTTGTCAGCAAACGTGCAGGGCTGGTCGTCCCCGTCAGCAGGCATCTCGAAAAAAGTGCCATCTGGATATAGGTCAGCGAAGGTGAGAAGCCGATTTCCACGGATAGTGAGGACGTCACCTCTTGCCGTCAAACAAGGCAGCATCGGGTTGCCCCTCAGGGGGACAGCTGGCGCATAAAGCAGGGAGAGACCGGCTCGTTTCTGAAGTTCGCGCCAGGACCAGCGGACCATTTCCACTGTGTCTACCTCACGCGACGGGCATGTAACTTTTCCATATAGTGCCACTCGTAATGGCAAGGGGGCGACCACTGCTAGTTCCACCGCCGCATGTGGCTGGTAGGGGGTGGGGTAGGCCCAGAAATGCAGGAACTGAGCTTACGCACAGAGTGAATAGAGCTTCAAGTCCGGGGCACCCAGGCCCCCCTGTCGGAGCGGAAGCGTGAGTAGGTCCCAGGAGACTCTGGCTTGACCGCCAGCCCACACCAGTTTCAGCAGCAGTGAGCGGACACGGGCGTGGAAGTGCGCTGTCATAGGCAGTGGTACGTTGACGAACAAGTACAAGAATTTGGGGAGGACCACCATTTTAGCCAGTGCAATTCTCGCGACCAGGGACAGCGGTAGTCTGTTCCAGACCTCGACCTTCCCTTCCAACCAGTCCACTGCCCTACCGAAATTCAGCGACCACAACTCCTGCACATCTCGGCTGACCCAGATGCCCAAATACTTGACAGCTTCCGTCTCCCATCTGAGGGGGTAGTCAGGGGCAGGGCGATCAGTGCTCTCCGTCAGGGGGAAGGCCACTGACTTCGACCAGTTAATGGATATCCCCGCCAAGCCCTCAAATCGTACAAATTCCCGGAGTAGCGGGCACAGGTTATCTTTAGGATTCAGGACGTACAAGGTGACATCGTCCGCGTATAGCGAGATCAGTAAGCTTCTAGCACTAAATCCGATGCCCCTGGCGGTGTGGTGCTGCCTAATTCGAGCCGCTAGCGGCTCCATCGCAATCGCAAAGAGGAGCGGGGACAGAGGGCAACCCTGCCTAGTACCCCTTGAGACACTGAATGGCTTGGAGACGAGACCATTAACGCTCACCCGGGCTCTGGGTTCCGTGTAAAGGAGCTTGATCAGGGTCATGAAGTTCTGGCTGAAGCCCATCCGCCTTAGTACACTGAAGAGGTAGGGCCATTCTAAGGAGTCGAAGGCTTTGGTGGCGTCCAGAAACACCACCGCCGCCTGTACAGATGGGTGTAAATAGTGAAGGACCGAAAAGATCGTTCTGAGATTATGTGATGTCGCGCGGCCAGGGATGAATCCCGATTGATCTGGGAGCGCTATCATAGGCAACATCGGTTGTAATCTATCTGCAATGACTTTCGCGTATATCTTAGCATCCACGTTTATAAGGGACAGGGGCCTATAGGAGTCTAGCTGCTGTTCATCTTTATCCGGCTTGAGGAGCGTGATAATTAGAGCCTCACGCATGGAGTCTGGAAGGGAATTTGATTCGAGAGCCTCGACAAATACAGAGTGTAGTCTCGGCGCTAGTTCAGCTACGTAGGTTTTATAGAAGGAGGTGGTCAGGCCATCTGGGCCAGGAGCTTTATTGGCCGGCATGCTTCTAATCACCTGGGCGATATCTTGTATTGTGACGGTGAGGTCCATGTATTGTCTGTGGTTGTTGTTGAACCATACGAGTGCTATGGAGTCAAGAAAGTCTCGCAGTGATGCCGGTGCCGTGGGTTGTCTTGAGGTGTACAGGGTAGCATAGAAATCTGCGAAGGCGCCTAACACTGCCTCTTGGCCTACCACTAGGTGTCCGGTGTTATCATAAATAGTGTGGATATAGTTTGATTGTGTGCGAGGAGCAATCAGTCTGGCAAGGGTCCTGCTCGGCCTATCTCCCTCCCCATACCTGCGCGCCTCTGCTTGTTTCCCTAGAAACCGCACCTCCCGCTCCGCTTCCTCATTAAAGGCCAGCAATTTGGTTTTTAGAGCGCCAGCAATCTCCAACGACGGGTCAGAGCTAAAAGCAACATCAAGGTCTTTCAGTTCCCCCTCAAGTTTAGTTAACGCGTCCCTTATGGTGCGTAGGACCCCTGCTTTTTGTGCTATACATTGACCTCTGATTACAGCTTTAAAGGCATCCCACACAATAGCCTCAGATGTGGCAGACCCAGCATTCTCAACAAAGTAGTTAGTAATGTCCTCTCTTATCTCCTCTACGAACACAGGGTCTGTGAGCACGTGTGGGGGAAGGCGCCATTGGAACGCCCTATGTGTAGTGTCGGGGGGGTGCAATTCCAACATACACGGAGCATGGTCTGACAGTGATCTAGCCAAGATATCAACATTCGACACCCATGTCGCAACTTCAGGAGACACCAACCAGAAGTCTAGCCGCGACCAAGCAGCTTTATGGTAGGTGTAACAGGTCCCCACTTTTGCTCCCGGATTTCTAGCTCGCCACACATCTGAAAGCAGTCCCTCATTCATGATATCAGAGATCGCTTGACGCGCTCTATTGTGCTGCGGTCTGCTCACACCTCTACGATCCATGTCGTCATTTAACACAATGTTGAAGTCCCCCCCCCCCCCCAACACAACCGTCTGGCAATTCAGCAACACAATTTTCGCCCAAACATTTCTGAAAAAGTCAGGATCGTCCACATTGGGGCCATAGATTGCAGCTAGGACAATGGGTCGCCCCTGTAAAGACCCATGGAGCAGGACATACCTTCCCTCCACATCCCGCACCTGGGAGTACTCCCGCCCATCCAACCCTCTACGAATGAGTAAGGCAACGCCCCTCGCATAATTTGAGTAGATGGAAGAATAAACGTGCGCCCATCTGGAATTTTTCAATCGAGCTGAGGGGGTGACATTCAGATGGGTTTCTTGTAGGAAGCAAATATCTACATTGTGTCTGGACAACATGCCATGCAGCAAACGGGCCTTCTTGAAGTCCCCAAGGCCTCTAATGTTCCAAGTCCAGAGTTTGATACCTCCCATTAAAGTACTTGACAGCATCTAGCCCCCACCACATATCCCCGCCCCCGGAGGCCATTCGGGCACCCAGACACCATAGTTGCAGACACAGCGCGCAAATATATAGGCATGTGTAGTAGTACATTGCACCAGATACGAACCAAAACTCGCAACTTTTGAAAACCCCCCATCCACTCCCCTCCCTCAGCAACCCCCCAATTAGGTTGTGACATATCCCAGAAACATGCACGCAGTGCGTGGAAATACCCCAACATCAACAACAAAGGGAGGCACCCCATGAGGCGTGGTGCGCTCGGCAAACACCCCCGTATACGCGGGGTGGCTACAGTCAAACTTTAGGGTTCCTGGGTTCTGGCAGTGCCCCCCATCCCGTAGTCCTCAAGGTCCGCAGACAACCAATGTCCCAGAGGAGGCGCGGAGACAGCAGCAAAATTTGGCGCACCAAAGCGTCTCAATGACTTACCCCCAATGAGTCAGTTCGGGAGGAGCAGACCTGTGCGAGAGACCGATCCAGGCTCCCAACCTCAATGCAAAGAGTAAGTATGCAGCCGTGCAGGGTGAGCGTTGTAGAGTTCTCAGTCATTGTCACTGAGTTGCTCCGAAGCTTCCTCAAGTCTTGGCGATTTTCTCCTGGCTCCAGCACAAATGTGTTTGGCGAACTTGAGGGCAGATTTGGCGTCAGTGAAGAAGTGAGAGGTGTTTTCGTGGTGAACCTTCAGCTTTGCCGGGTACAGGAGAGAGTAGGGCACGCCAGCTTGCAGTAGAATTTTCTTTACTGGTAAGAATTCCTTACGGGCCGCTTGCACCAGGGGGGTGAAATCCGGGTAGAAGGAGATGTGATTGCCCTGATGTGTGATCTTACCCTTCTCTCTCGCCAAGCGTAGAATTACGTCCCTATCTTGGTAGTTGAGCAGTTTAGCCAGAATTGGACGCGGTGGGGCGCCCACCGGGGTTTTTTCCCAAGGGACCTGTGTGCTCTCTCCACCGTGAAAACCGGGGACAGGTCCGGATCGAACAGTTCATGCAGGAGGCTCGATACAAACGATTCCATCTTTCCTGTGTTTGTAGTCTCTGGAATGCCTGTAATGCGGATGTTGGATCTTCTGGAGCGTGCTTCCAAATCGTCCGACTTGGCGCGCAAATTGTCGATTTCCCGCTCCAGCGTCGTGATGTGTCGCTTGGCCTGTTGCTGGAATTCGCAACATTCAGTTTGCCTATTTTCGAGACAGTACAGTCTCTTCTCGTGGGTGTCCACCTTTGCCTTCACGGTTTCGAGTTGCGCCGCCATGTTATCAAGCTTGGCATCTATGCTCTTCAAGCTGGTTCTCACCTCCATGATGAGGGCCCCAAAATCTATGTCCGGGGCAGCACCTTGCGATGACGATGCGCCAATATCCGACTCCATCGTCGTGTTCTTCGGTGGTTTTCTATTGTCAAAGCTCAGTTTAGATTGTTTGGCGTCATTTTTCCCCATCTCAGCAGTCCAGAGAAATCCACCGGCCACTTAATGGGGCAGCACCTTTCTGCGCCACAGCCAGCAAGTGCCCCGTTTGCTCGTGACTGTCCAGGCGGTGCCAGTGCGCGTCAGGCGTGACTATGCAAACGCGGTATGTCGGGCCAGCCGCGTTAAGGATCGCTGTAGGTGTCCAGTGAGGTCATCAAACTGCCGCGCGCGGCTAGGGCCTCCTCAGGGCCCAAAATGGCGGGCTCCCGCAGTGCAATGGGGGATCCACTCGCACCGCTGGAAAAGCGCAGCTCAGGGGCTCCAGGGGATCAGGGCTGCAAGGCGCCTCTTCGTGCGTGCGGCGGTGTGCCCCGCCGAGTTTAAGATCAGCGGGAGGTCCAGGCGCAACTGCGGAACGGTAGGATCATCAGGGGAACCCCGTCCCTCCGTAGCACCTTCTCACCTCCTCTCCGGCCACCGCAGTGATGTAGATGGTGCAGGCGCGACCTCTCCGTCCTTCACCGGGCTCCACACAGGTCAGCGCCGCCTCCAGCGGACGCAGGATCACTTCTCCACGGCGCGGCTGTTCCCGCCAAGCCGCGCCGGTCTCCGCTAGCTCCCCGCAGCCTCTCGCCAGGTTAGATCGCTGTCGGCAGCAGTGGGGGTTCAACAGTGAGACGCCTTCGGCAGTGTCGTAGCAAGCGTCGGTCCTTCGCAAGGTCCGCTCAATCTGCAGGGGCCTCCGCAGCCGCGGCCCACAGTGTCTCGCGGCTCCCAGCAAGAGGCACTTCCGGTGAGGGTCAGGACCAGCCCGCCGGCCGGCGAAAATGCAGTCCGTCTCCGCTTCTAAGGAGAGCCGTCTCCGCGCTCCAAACTCGGGCCGGAGGATCACCTGGGTGTAATGAGCAGAACCCGGGAGGAATGGGGGTCTGCAGTCGCCAGGAACAGGATAATTAAAGGATTAATCGGAGTAGCCGGCGGCGCTCACTCAGAGAGCGGCCATCTCGCTGCTCGGCTAGCCACGCCCCCGTGTCTCCTACAATTACTTAACATTGAACCTTATCACTTCTGCAGGGAGCCTAAGTAAATTGAACGTAAGAAATGCTTCTATAGTTTTTCTGTATACCTACTGGCTCCATGTTCTGCCTTCTGACCAATATATAGCAAGAAATGTATTTATTGTAACTTTGTGAATGAAGCCCTGTACTTTTCTTTCATAGGTTTATATCATACTATCTATTATTGTTTTGGGGACCTTGTAACCTGTTTTGTTTTTTCAACTAGGACCACAGAACGGAACACTCCAGTTGAAAATACCACCATGAATTGTATAGCGGTTTAACCACTGTGCCTTTTTGTTTGATTGCTTTTTAGCAACAGTTGTATTTAAAAGTCGACTTTTAATGTTTTACAGAATTGACGTATCCAAATTGATTTTCAGATACCGCAAGGCTTTGTCTCATTTGATCAGAATTTCTTTGTGATACACCATTTTGAAATATATTTAAAAGTTATGTTATGCATTTTGGAAATTCAAAAATATATATTTTGCAAAACTTTTAGGCAGGCATTTTAAAGATTTGCTGTGTTGGTTAATAGCACACTTTTCTTTCAGGTGGTTGATGTTATTGTTGGAAAAGATGAAAAAGGCAGAAAGAATCCAGAGTATCTGATTCATTTTAATGGTTGGAACAGAAGGTGAGCTTTCTTGGTATTCAGTTTGAAAGCCTTCCAAATCTGTGCTCTTTTTATCTTTTAGTGTTCTTTTCTGAGCTATAAATGCACATTTTTTTGCTATTATTACTCTTGAATCTTTTGACGGGTATGTCATCCTTTTAATAGTCTAGTGCCTCTGATAAAGAAACCATTTTTATATATTTATTTTGAGAGCAGTGTTATATCTTCTGTAAAATTCGAAAGAAATGTTAAAAAAACGTATATTCTGACAAAGGCTTCTTCCTGCAGATTCATCTCCTCGTGAATGTTCTCCAGGCTCCAGTCTTGATGTGGGAAAGGTTTACCCTGCAATAGCTGCCCGGTGTCTCGGGGTGGGGCACTGTGTTTACAATGGCAGTTGTGCACCAAGGTGTTATGACATCTGGCTGTATATTGTGTGGACTGGCTCACTAGTGTCAGTTCCTTTTTTTCTACACCTCACCAATGCAGGTTTGGAGCTTTTCCCTGTTCTTATTACGAGTTCTACAGCAACTAGACTAAGTGTCTCCAGCTGTGGTCTCTTATTGACGAGCCCATAAGAATGCCCTGAAATGGTACCTCCTCTATAAAGGGCATAGGATGGAGAAGACATCTTCGACCTTAAGGAAATGGTCTTACTCCCAGGACCGATCAGAGACTTGCTAGCACCTTTCCCCAATGCTAGCCTCCTTCTCCGTCGCCTGATCTGATTCTGGTTCTCAAAAAGAGGCAGCCATTGTTTCCTGATTTCTCAGCAGTCACTTTCTAGTTTGAGGCCATTTTGGACACCTTAGAACAGCACAGGACCCTCTAGGCCACTCCTCTGTTGTGGCACCATTCCAGTTGTTTTGGCAGTTCTGAAGCTTCAAGTCTGATGCCTCCTGAATGAGCCGCCACAGACTCTGGCGTTGCTTCCAAGGAAACTATTGTCTATTACGACTGCCTGCATGGTCCATGGCATCATCACCTGCACCACCGTCAACGCCGTTCTCAGTGCCACGTCAACCATCAAAGTCAGTAGACATTATTTTAGTGGCAAGAGACAGAGCATCTCCTCAAAGCCAAGTGATTCACTTGGAGAAGATCTGTGGCTCAGACTTTGCCTTATACATGTCCATCAAAAACTGGGGGATCACGGCACAAGATTATTAGGAGATTGTTAACCTCCTCCCTCATTGCCACACTGTTGCTGGTCTCTAGACACATCTACAAAACACTAGTGGTCTTGACACATCTCCAGAGGGAGGTTTTCAGTACCTCTCTGGTCCTACTTCAGAAGAAGTTTGTTCCTTTTTGTCTTTTTTGACTGTGATACGAAAAACAGTATATGCGCTGAATTTTCTTTTCCCGACTGCTGAGGTAAAGACCAATATTGCAACTTTGGCAGCTCTGCATCCCCTGCTGCTGTTAAGTGAAATGTTCTTGGAGTTCGTTGTAGCGGGTGATAAGAAACCCTCCTCATGCCTGCAAGATCATAAACTTAGCCAAATGCCTTCTTGGGTGGAAGTACATGCCCTCTGAAATTGCCTGAGATAGCTGTCATTAACACCCAAAACCACCCAGAGAAGCCCTTCCCTGACCTAGGAAAGCTTGGAGATCAGCCGAGCTAGAGCACGCTTAGTCCATCTAGAGTTCCCAGTGAAATTGTTCTACCAACACACTAGTGTCGTTTTTGAGGCTTCTCGTATGGACAACTCTCTCAACAACAGCCTTTCTAGTTGGTGGAGACCCCATAACAACTCTACTATTCTTTTTGGAACAGTGGTGGATCTAAGGGAGGCAAGCAGCAGCACATGCTCTAGCTTTTTTTCTTATGTTCTGCTGGGTTTGCCGCTTTAAAAGCAGTGTGACTCCTTCCCCCTTGATTACCAGCTTCAATAGAGCAGAGTGTGTCCATGTTGTCACCTTTTGGGAGTTGATTGTAGCAGCTCGCCTCATCCCATCTGCACGCTACAAGTGCTGTTCACTTGTATTTTCCTTCTTAACTCTCTTAACCCCCCACACTCCTACTTCCCCCTTCCAGACTGTCTACAGAGGGTAAGGAAGGCCTCTCCACCATGACACACCTCGATCTTGAATGCAGAGGTCTAGCCCTGTCGTAAAAAGGTGCCATGCTAGTGGTAAACATGGTGAAGAGGGGTACAGTGTTTTACTCCATTTACTTCTTTGCCCCGAAGATGGCGTAGACCTCAGACACATTATGGACATACGGCTCCTCAACCTCTTCTTTATGCAAGACGGGTTTAAAATCCTTGGCCTCCACCACATGTTGCTAACCCTTCATGCAGGAAATGGGACGCCGTCCCTGAATCTTCAAGATACCTGTTTTCCTTCAGACAGTCCTCACTGCTTTAAAAAAAAAATGTTTATAGAGTTTTATATAGCGCGAACTAGACCCGAGGATATCGGGTATCAGAGCGCTTTACATGAGCATCGGTTTTGTTACAGATGGACACATTCATTTTTGTTAGGCACGGGGAGAGGAAGTGATTTCCCCAGAATTACAGGATGTTGAGCGTCGTATCCGAGGTTCAACCCAGATTCCCCATTTTCGAGGCTACATCCTCTCCCCAATGCTTACAAGCTCTACCTCCAGGTCAGTGAGGTTTCAGCACAGACATTTGTGTTACTTCCATTTATTCTGACATCGGCTGCTGGAGATTTTACTAATGTGCTAATTCTTGCAGCAGCTTCATTCAGGAGGTTGGGAGTCCATGTATTCTCATACATGAATGACTTACATGTGCTGGTGCGGTCCCTGGAGTTGGTTACGGACTATCTCCAGTGCATTATCATCCTCCTGCATGACATGGGCATCACCATCAGAATCCAGAAGTGCCACCACCACGACGCAGCTAACAGTTATAGGTGCAGTGCTGACACAATCTGCACAAATGCCTTTCCACGCAACCAGAGGATTGTTGGCACTCAGGATAAGATTCTGATGTTTTCAACCCTGGCTCTGAACCTATTTCTGCAAGTCCCTCGCCTACTCGACTTAATGTCCTCATACATCTTGTTGATGTAGTACCCCAGGTTGTGTGTATATGATGGCACTTCATTGATGCCCGAGATGGCAGTGGCTGAAGGATCAGAAGAACTAACTTCTCAGCTCTGGTGTGTACTTTCTAATCTGTCCTCCCAGGCCTTCATTGGACTGAGACACTCATCTAGGGGAAATGACAACACAAAGCCTGTTGTCTGCGTCCGAGCAACACCTACACATCAGTGAGCTAGAATTGCCAGTGGTTTACCTTGCCATGAAAACGTTTCTCTTTTCCATTTCAAGGCACAAGACTCAGTTCCTGTCAGGCAGCACAACTCCATCCTTTGCATCAACTGCAAAGAAAATGTGATTAATGTAGGTGTGCTGTACCCTCAACACCTGCTTATCCTACTCAGGGATTTTAATCACAAATTGTTTTCTGAGAGAGTGGATAAAAGGTATAAGGATTTTTTAGCTGGTTTTAATATACAGCGTGCTTGCTCGGCAGCAAACGAGGCTACAGGAAGGGATAGATTCTTGTTAGATTTTCTCACATCAAATGGACTTGTGAGCCTAAATGGTCGTATTTTAGTAGACATTCCAGCAAGGAAAATATTCCAGAATGGCAGTCATAATTGCCCAATAGATTGTGTTTTTGCAAGCATGGGCCTTCGATTTAATTAGGAAATTTGAGGTTCAACAAATGGAGGGAAGCAGCCATTACTTTTTAAGTGCAACCCTTCGGTCCTTATTACGAGTCTGGCGGTCCACGAAACGGCAGACTTGCGGGCGTGCAGCGGTGGCGGTCTTCCAACTGCCCTATTAGGACCAAGGTGGTCGGGCTGCCTTGGGACCATAAACTGCAAGGGATAAGACACCCCTGGCGGTGGCGCAGCAGTTTTAAGGTTGCAGTATGCTTGGCAAAACTCACTGCGTGCCTGCCAAGTATATTACGTGTTTCCTCACTGCCACACTTTTTACGGCAGCGCAAACCTCATGAAAAGTGTGGCAGTGAGGAAGCAAAGGGGGCTCTACAGGGCCCCCATTCTGTCTCTGCACTATGTGGATGCGCACAGGGTGGCACAACATGTGACCCCCGTGTGCATGCACCCCAGTACCTTCATGGCATGGACTGCAGCAGTCCATGCAGTGCAGGAATATATTTTGACGTTCCCATTGTGGTGCGTATTTCATAGGCACTCCCATGGCCACGTCAAAGAACTACAGACAAGAGGCGGGTGGTTCAAGCATGGATTTGGTGGTGCGGGAGCGGGCGGTCTTTCAACCTCACCGCAAAACTCCTAATAAGGTCCTTAGCCTGGCTATTGTTCTAAAAAATGCAAAAACAACAATTGATGGACAGAATGCAGAACAATGTCATACATTCACCCCAGTATAGAGATCTGGGCCTAAATCCATCGTTTTTTTGCACTCCACACCACCCCAGTTCAGACATGGCCGGGCTGAAGACGGCTGGAATGCCAGAAACCGGTCTCGGAAGCTTGTTTCCGGTTCAGGGAAGACATAGCTTGGCAGTTCGGGCTGGATTGTTCCCATGAGGCACAGGGTCAGACTGATTTGCATATGACCATGTCTGAACTGGGGTGGCAGAGTGGACTAAAGAACGGTGATGGATTAAACCCAGATCTTTTGACTGGGTGTGAGTGTTTGATTGATTCAGATGCTCCGTCCATCACCACCCCCTTTTGTACCGCTTTTGGCCGCCATAAGTGTGGCAGGGTATGCTCAGACGTGAGTCCCTTGCTCACTTTGCCACTGGATTCAAGCAAGCCGGGCTGAAGACTGCTGGAATGCCAGAAACCGGTCCTCGGAAGCTTGTTTCCGGTCCAGGGAAGACATGGCTTGGCAGTTCGGGCTTGACTGTTCCCATGAGGCACAGGGTCAGACTGATTTGCATATGGCCATGTCTGAACTGGGGTGGCAGAGTGGGCTAAAGAACGGTGATGGATTAAACCCAGATCTTTTGACAGGGTGTGAGTGTTTGATTCAGATGCTCCGTCCATCACCACCCCCTTTTGTACCGATTGTTCTAAAAAAGACAAAGGTTCTCCCTATAAAGGTTGGATATTTGAAATGCTTAAGAACAAGAATCTCTGAAAAGCATTTAAGTTTATTGAAGACCCTCTAATACAAATATAGGAAATTTATATCTGGAGAAGGTACCGTCTGACTTTCTACCATGGTATGAGGAAATAATAAAAGAGGTTGTAGCATGCTTAAAAATTTAACTGACAATTTTTAATAATAGCACCAAAAGAGAATCACAAAGTTCCCCGGTGGGACTGGGTAGAGAGGGTATGTGTGTGTGTGGTGTAGAAAGAATGAACCAAGAGGGAAGGGGGAATTCCCTCTTGGGAACTAGAACCCTCACACACCCAGCAAGCTAGGTATCATGCTTCATCATATGGGTCCTGCTCCTCGTCAGACTGGCGCTGCAATGTCTGACGGGCACCCGCGAAGGGGCTCTTTAGCGGAGATCTTTTGTTCCAGCCATATGGTGCATGCGTGTGAGAGGGCAGGTGAATGTGTAGTCGTGGATAAGTGGTGGTGAATTAAAAAAGGTGGGTTAGTCCACAAGGAACTTTAATGGTGTGGCTAACTCCCTTGGTTAACCACTTGGGTGCTTGAGAGAATCCCCTCCTGTGCTGCATTCTCTGAATTCCCATTGTTCATGACGAGCTCAGCTCGTCATGAGCACAGCTCAACCGTGCCTCATGACGAGCTGAGCTCGTCATGAGCAGCGAAGGGGTTAAAATAGTGGGGTGGGAGATAGACGCCACAAATTTTTGCGGCGAAAATATCTGCAACCCTCTGTTTAGGTCGACATGTTTCTTACTAATCTAGCAATTCCTCAGGACCTCAGTGCTCAGTACTACACAGTGAATTAAAAACTTTTTGATACAACCTTGAATCTTAAGGTCTGTAAAGGGACAGGCCAACTGGTCCTGCCTCTAGTGATGCAACCCTAAGCGAATCCCTAAGGTGCCTCGCAGTCTGCTCTGTGGGACCTGCACAGAAGAGTCAGGGACCCAGGCGATGTGCGGTCTCTGCCTGCAAACCTACCCCCACGCGTAATCCGTACGGGATCTGGAGCGACTGGTCCCGTACGGATTACGCGTACCAAGGGGGTTAGCCACACCATTAAAGTTCCTTGTGGACTAACCCACCTTTTTCGCGGGTGGCCGTCAGACATTGCAGCGCCAGTCTGACTAGGAGCGGGACCCATATGATGAAGCATGACACCTAGCTTGCTGGGTGTGTGAGGGTTCTAGTTCCCAAGAGGGAATCCCCCCTTCCCTCTTGGTTAATTCTTTCTACACTACACACACACATACCCTCTCTACCCAGTCCCACCGGGGAACTTTGTGATTCTCTTTTGTTGCTAGTGATTTGGACACGCACACTGGACCTCGTTAAAAATTGTCCACCTAAGGTTCCCCTCCTTGTAAAAAAAAAAAAACAAAAAAAATTCTTTTAATAATACTCAAAATAAAATTACATTTGTAAAGCAGTCCAGGAATAGCTGGTTTGACAAAAAATGCAGACTTTTAAAACAGAAAATAAGGTAGCTTGAAAGATATACAAAGTATTTCCAGAAAATTAATGGGCATGCTACATCTCTATTGCCTAATAAATAATTCAAAAATGTGGTGGCTAGCCAGAAGCGAAAGTTATAACAAAATATTAGGAAGAAATGATTGAGGCAATAGAGTCTAGAAATACAAGGGGATTCTGGAGGTTGGCACATAGTGGGATAGGAACTTTCCTGGGGAAACTGATAAGCTCGGTGGGTGAGGATGCGTGGATAGAATTTCGGGAGGATGCCTATAACAAAGACGCTGCACTTATCCAACGCCCAATAAGATTCCTCGCTAATGAAGAAAAAAAGAAGAGGTTTTCTGCACCAACAATTAAGAAAACAATCAAAATGTTAAAACTTACAAGGGCAGCAGGACCAGATAACTTACTGGCAGTTATAATTAAAAAAAATATTGCCTGATGGACCAACTTGCTTAATTTCCTTTTTTCAAGAAATCCTTCTGGCAGGAAGATTTCCAGATATTTGGAAGGGAGCGATAATCAAACCCATTTAAAACAAGCATTCGCAATGCAATAGGTCTCGCATTAATTAAGTTTGAGCTTTTGGCATTGCTAAATATTGCAACACCAATTGCAACAAAAGTCTATAAATTGTAGGCCAAAAAAATGTGTATTTATTTTTGTAGCAATGGTGGCATGCTGCACTTTAGATAAATATGTTTAAAAGTAAAGTGCGCCATACTGCGATTGCTACAATAGTTAATTGTGGATGTATTAACAATTGATGTGTGCACTGATGGCTTGTTATGTTATGTTATATGATTTTTGTATAGCGCACGGATGCCGCAGCAAAGTGGCGTCCCGGTGAAGGACTGGGTTCTTTGGACCCAGCGGTGCCAGGGCACAACACCTGAAACCTTCGTGGGTAACCTGCTCCGGCGTACAAGTCACAGAGACACGGGACACTTCCTTCGGCGTCAAAGAGTCAAGGTTTATTTACTGCAGGGAACACAGAAGTCACAGGAAGTACATCGAGTGTAGTTCGGGGAGACTGCTTCAAATTGTATTTGTGGATCGCTCCTTTTATACAGTTTTTACCCATAGGATAACATGATACACAATAGTTTACAACCTGGTTCCCACAAGTCGCTCTCAGAGGGGTCGCTTAGATCACTTTGAAACACACAAGATCCGGAACATAAGTGCGGAAACATTTGGCGGTTCCCAACTGTAAAAACCCATCTTCCCACCATTAGCAAATTCCAATCAGCAGTAAAGTAGATCGAAATAGGAACGAAGACAGGTGCAGAGGAAGACGGAGACAGTAGGGAGATCGGAAAGGGTGTAAAAGGGGAGTGTCGAGAAGCACGAGATACAGGCATCAAAGGGACGTGCCTAATGAGATGCACGACTGAGACAATAAGCCCGTGCGGCAAGATGAGCCTCGAGCGGCGCCATCTGCCTTACAGTAGCATCCCCCTCGTCATAAAGACACTTACAAAGAACATGCGTCTTCCGCCATATCTTGGGAGTCCCAGGGTCGCGAAGCGGACAGCGTCCGTTCGCTGGCTACTTGAGGGCAAGAGACAAAATGGATGCCGTATCTAAGATGGAACCCGTGGGTACAGATGACAAACCCACATAACAAACGAACGGTTTAAGTTAGCACAGCGAAACTGCGCACACTTACAAAACTCGTCATTTGCGGTTCATAGATACTAGACTCGACCATATTCGTGCGAGTTAAAAACACCACTTACAATTGTCACGGAACCTCAGACGCTCCTTTTGCCCTCATGTAGGCAAGCACTAGTCGGAATCATACTCGATATTCATCAGACCATCAAGATGTCGTTGTAGCATAGCTCTGTCCAACCGAGTCCCCTTGGTAACAGATGGTTGTCTCATACACGTTGTAGCACAGAGGCCACATAAGGCAGGACCACACTGCACACAAAGGCAACACGTGAACAGGAACACTACCACAACCCCGATGATCGTCAGAATCTTCCAACCCCAAGTCGACACCAGGCCCCAAAACCAACCAAGTAGCGTCCAATCCCCTACATCCACGTGTATGGATTCGGAGATCTTGTGCAACTTCGAGATGGCTTGATAGACAGTAGGAGCATTATCTGGAATGAAAATGCAACAGCTCGAATGGATCACTTTACATACCCCACCGCGATCTGCTAAGACAACATCTAAAACCATACGGTTTTGTAATGTCATAAGTCTCTCCGCCTGAAGTTCTGTGGTGATATTACCAAGGGCACTGGCAGTAATGTTAGCTGTCGATTCTACCACTCGAGTCAAATGTCTCAGGTTCCTACTATTAACCATAGGTCCCCAAAACGGGAGGAAACCCTTGAAAAAGTCTCCTGCCTCTTGACCGGCAGTATCCTCTTCGCTAATTACGCCTCGTACAACTCTAGTCTTATGATAATCGGCATCTACAGTAAACGTCGGAGGCAACAGATTTGCAACAAAACATGAGCCCATGAAGTCTGCGGGCAACCATGTGTATGCACGATCATGACAGATAAAGTATGTACCCTTGGCAGCCAGAAACACAGGGGACGGGGACATTGGCAAAACGTAACTTTCAGTGCAAGCACTTACTCCAAGTGAGGCTTGCGAGCCACGACCCACAAGACAAAGATTACCAGTGTGGGGTACGACCCATATTGGAGACGAGCTTTTAAGCTGCTTTTCATTAATGAACATACTATATTCCCCTCTACTTAGGACCCTATAGGCTTGTACCTCTTCTTTAGGGATAAGAAAAGGATCATGGATCTCATCTTCCATCTCCTCTATTGCCATCGATAGCACCCACTGATACGAGGTAGGACCAGCGTTGGGGGAACGTTGTTCTGGAGTGGGGTGGAAACCCAGTGCGCTTCGAAGCATTGTTTGGAATGCTCGAGCTGACCCTTGGGAACTATACGGTAACACCAGATATGGAATTCCCTTACCCGTAGTATGTGGCATCAACCCACACACCCAACAATTAGTAGTGTTAACCACTAACTGATGCTGATGGAGGAGCTGGATAAAGGAATTGTTGCGGAATTCTACACGTCTAGCCTGTTCGTGTTCTGGTAACATATGAAAGGAATGAGGAGAAGCAGTAGAAGTAATGTTAGGGTAAGGAGTAGGAGTAGGGGTAGGAAGTAAGAAGTAAGACATAGTGTAATACACCCCACCCGCCAAAAATGCAGAAGCAGTTAAAAACAAAACAAACAACTGGGATACAAAACATTTCGTACGACTAAGTTTCTGCAGCTTGACTCTATATGCCTGAGCTCCTTCCAAATCATTCAGCTTCGAAAATGCCATTTCCCTACGACCGTCCGCAACGTTTCTTGACGCACTTCGTTCTGTGCAGCAATAGTCAATCCCCAGGAGTTCCTAGGAACCGACGGTCTTTAACCTAGTGTCAAGACCTACTGTCCAGAAGGAAGTACGCGCGCGGCCCTACGGCCCTCAATACACAATATGTATATATTAGCACAATATTTCTCAGCTGTGGAAGAAAAAGATACAAGGAAGAAGCTTGATATATATATATATACAAAACAATTTTCAATGATACGAATGTTCAAAGTTGATCATGGGAAACGAAGATATTGCAGTTATCAATTTCAGCAAAGCAAGCAAATTTTTATTTGTCCTTAGTGTGAGATCGCAAAGAATATCGATGTTTCCCGGGACGTGTCTGCACGTCGAACAAAGGATCTGTCGAAGAGACAGCGTCCTGCTGATCAGTTCGTTGGTCTGGTCTTGAGTCTCTTGCTGACAAATGTTCAACAGTGGCTTTCTGCTGCGCTGAGGGTTCTCCAACAAGCTGTGCGTCGCTAAAAGGTACAAACGCCGGCAATGTTTCTGTTTCTGTTGACGCAATGCCTTTCCTTACCCACGGGTCTGCCGACAAAGGAATAGGGACTCGCTTACAATGGGTAGCATGTACCCAATTTTTCCGCCCCTCAAGACGAACGGCAGTCCTCGTGGCCAGGAGCACCTGGTAAGGTCCGGTGAAGCGAGGGTCCAGATTGTTTTTTCGTGAAAAATTTCGGGTAACCACCCAATCTCCGGGCTGGAGCTGGTGGCCTGGACCCTCCGTCTGCGTCGGCAAGGCGTCGTAAACCTGTTGATGAATTAACCTCAGTTTAGCAGTCAAGTCATGTAAGTAATCAATCAACATCGGAAACTCAAGATCAGAGAATATTCCTGGCCTAGGAACCCCCCACACATTCGCAGGACGGCCGAACACTATTTCATAGGGAC
The DNA here is from genome assembly GCF_964263255.1 of Lissotriton vulgaris. Taxonomy (NCBI): domain Eukaryota; kingdom Metazoa; phylum Chordata; class Amphibia; order Caudata; family Salamandridae; genus Lissotriton; species Lissotriton vulgaris. The sequence goes on from NW_028245109.1 coordinate 413,648, forward strand.
TGAGCCCTATTCGGGAGTGTACAGTCGCCCTAGTTGACAGTAATGCTAGAGGCAAAGCATCAGGCCACGAAAGTCCAGTCGTAGCTTGAATCTTCGCTAATTTTAGTTTAAGGGTGCCATTGTACCCTTCAACCAATCCAGCTGACTGGGGATGATTGGCGCTATGGAATTTCTGATTTATTCCAAGGCCCTTACACACACTCTTCATCACACTTCCAACAAACTCACTTCCGTTATCTGACCACACGACTCTAGGCATTCCATACCGAGGAAAGTATTCCTTCAGTAGGATTTTCGCAGTAGACAAAGCAGTATTGTCTTTGAGGGGATAGGCCTCGATCCATCGGGAGAATGCGCAAACCACAACCAAAACGTATTTCAGGTTATTGCATCGCTCCATATGGATGAAGTCCAATTGGATCACCTCAAAGGGATACAAAGGAGGAGCAAAACTGCCAGGGGGAGTTGGGGTTCCTTTGCCAGGATTGTACATTATACACACCATACAATTCTTCACCAAACGTTCAGCACACTTAGTAATTCCATCATTCTTCCACACATCAGCCAACAACTTGCAAATACCTTTCGCGCTAATATGTGCTAACCCATGTGCCATTTGCACAACGGCCAGTACATACGCATCAGGCAACATCCATCTTTTCTGATCTGACAAATCAATCCAGCAACCATTCACATCCAACCTTCCCGTACTTTCTTTCCACTTCATCTTTTCAGTGTCGGTGGCCTCATTCTGAATTGCTTTCACACTCTCTATAGTATTCTCACACATACTTGATTCTGTAGGCCACCTAACCGAATTCGTCACATACATTCGAGTGCTAAGGTTCCGGGCAGTCTCCTTAGCAATCTCATCTGCAAACGCATTACCACGACCAACATCATCCGTCACTTTACGATGCGCACTACATTTAACAATTGCAACTTGAGCAGGCAAAGTCAATGCATCCAAAAGATCGTTCACAAGCTGGCCATGCTGTATTTTCGTGCCATGTGACGTCAAGAAACCACGTTCTCGCCACAATCGTCCGAAACTATGCGCTACACCGAAAGCATACTGACTATCGGTGTACACATTCACACGTTTACCTTTTGCTAATACACATGCTCTAGTAAGAGCGATCAGCTCTGCAGCTTGGGCAGAATTCTGACTCAATCTCGCAGTCTCAACAACAGTATTCAATGTCACCACAGCATAAGCAGTAGTCACATCACCATTCGGCAATTTAAAACATGACCCATCCACATACAGGATGCCATCCGGGTCTTCCAATGGGGTGTTTTTAAGGTCCACACGACCTTTTGTTTCCTCCTCTGTCCGCAAGTAACAGTCATGTTCTGTTACTGCATCTGACTCTGCACTAATTGGTAACAAAGTTGCCGGATTTAGGACATTACAACGTTTTATCTGAATGTGGCTTGCCAAGAGCGTCAATTCGTACCCAGATAACCTCGCACTCGTCAAGTGCTGAGTTTTCGTACGGTTCAAAAGAGTATCGACTGCATGCGGAACCATCACCGTAAGCATATTATCCATGACCAATCCTGCTGATTGTCGGATGGAGACCGCAGCTGCCGCAGTTGCTCTCAAACAACTCGGCAATGCTCTAGCTACTGGGTCTAAGGTCGAGGAAAAATATGCACATGGACGTTGCTTACCACCAAAAGGTTGCGTTAAGACGCTTAAAGCACAACCTTCCCTCTCGTGAACATATAACGTGAACGGTTTACTGTAATCAGGGGTACCTAACACAGGAGCCGAACACAATGAATCACGTAATTCAGAAAAACTTTTCTGACATTCTTCCGTCCATGGTAAAGGAGTCGAAACATCCTTGCACGTAAGAGCCACCAATGGTTTCGCTAGCAATGAAAAATTAGGAATCCACTGCCTGCAGTACGATGTGATACCTAGAAAGGCACGCACATCTCTTTGGGTTTGTGGCACAGCCATGCGCGCAATCGCTGCAATTCTCTCTGGGGTCAATCTCCTTCCCTCCTTTGACAATAAGTGACCTAGGTAGGTTACTTCTTGACAACAATATTGGAGTTTAGAAGGTGACACCTTGTGATTTAACTCACAGAGATGTTGCAGCAACGACACTGTAGCAATTTTGCAAATGTCCTGAGTATCAGCAGCCACCAATAAGTCGTCGACGTATTGGATTAAAGCCGCACCAACCGGCAACCTAAACGCATCTAGTTGACCCTTCAAAGCTTGACTGTAAATCGATGGACTTTCACAGTAGCCCTGAGGAGCGCGTTTGAACCGGAAGCTACGTCCACCAAGAGAGAAACCGAAAAGGTCCCTGCTCTCTTCGGCAATCGGGATGCTGAAAAACGCATTTTTCAAATCAATCACCGAAAACCATGAAGCTGTAGCTGGAATCAGAGTCAGTAGCGCCGTAATGTCAGGCACAACAGGGAATTGAGGAACCACAATTTTATTCACCTCCCGTAAATCGATAACAAAACGATAAACAGGCGGTTTGGTAGGATCAGTACGTTTAAGAATGGGCAGTACAGGACTATTGCACACGTTTCCCCGAGTTTCTTCAATGACATCTTTCTCGATCAAATCATAGATGATCGCTAACAAAGCTCGTTCACCATCAAGGGAGATACGATATTGGGGAATACGTGGCAATCGCACATTCGATTTCAACTGAACAACATAAGGGGAGATATCAAGTAGGCCCACGTCATTTGGACCCGTCGCCCACAAAGATGCAGGAAGAGAACTCAATTCCGGTGGAAGCTTATCGAGGGACAAGTACATGGGAGAGACTACCCTCTCTCCTAACGTAAGCTTTACACCCGCAGGAGAACAATACAAAGTCGCATACAAGCGTTTAAGCAAATCCAGACCCAAAAGATTTTCGCCACAACCAGTAGACAAAATCAATGGAGCTTCGAGCTCACGTGGCCCAATTTTAAGGGGCAAAGGGCGCGAAACTGGATTGCTAACGGGGGCGCCAGAGAATCCAACGGAAACATTTGTTAAGCCAGACAAAGGTGCGCCAGGGAGTTTCGAATGCATGATAGAACTTTTCGCTGCACCAGTGTCCAACAGAAGAGGCTCAACGACGCCCGATGTAGCAACTGCGACGTAAGGCCCTCTCTGATCAACCGGAACTGATACCACTCCCTCTCCTTGTCTTTGGCTGTCCTAGTAATTACTATCGTCAGGTCCCTGATCGACGTAATAATCGTCTACATTGTACTGCGCAGATCGTCCTTGCGATGATCCACGTTGATCGAAACAGTTATTAGAATTTGATGAATGGTCAGAGCGATCATTCTGAGCACCACGACCTCTACCACGTGATGCGTGCTGTGCACCACCACGACCTCCTCTAGACGAATTACCACCACTACGGTCATTTAAAGCAGGACAATTGAATTTAATGTGTCCCTCCTGTCTACAATAAGCACATTGATTGTACCCTAATGAAGATCTCTGAAAAGATGAATCATTACGCGGCTGCGATCGATTCGATTGCGACTGCGATCTATTCTGCTGAGGCGCATTCTGATTAGAACGCGGCGGATATGCTTGTTGTAACAACACTTTAGTTTTCAGCTCTTTCGTCTTTTTATCGGCACGGTCATTTTCCTCTTTTTCTCTATTTTCGTAATATTGTGCCGTAGCCAATATCTGAGCTGAGGTAGAAACGGCCCATGAACTTTCTGAATTTTTCAATTTATGGCTCAAGTCGGGCAATAAGTTCGATACGAATTTATCCACAAACAACCTCTGTCCACCCTCAGTACCCATATCCTGCCCACTATGATCGACGAATGTTTCCTCGAACCTCGTAAAGAAGTCTGAAACACTCTCATCTTTCTTCTGCTTACAGGCTGACAACTTGTCCCAATTTACCCTCATAGCTGGCATAAGCGTTTTCATTAATGTAATGATTCGCTGGGGAAGAAGTTCAATCAACTGATCGGGTTTAGTAGCAGCCACTTGTCCAGCGTCTGCCGCTGTAATGGCAGCCCAATCACCACCTAATTCATTCGCGTGATCTTGGTGACGAATCTTGGCCCATACCGGTTGCGGTACGACATTGCCAAACAACATGTCGATATCGGCCAGATTCATTATCGTAGCGTCTACGAGCTGCGATAATTCTTTGTAATACCCCGCAGGATTTTTGCGAGGATCAGGCAAAGTTTGTTTCACCTGAAGCACTTCCGATCGTTTCCAAGGGAGGTGTATCCACACTCTCTGGAAATGTGCTGGTATTGGAGCATTAGCATTAGTATTATCAGCGGGTACCCAAACTGGCGGAACTTCACGCATAGGATATTGGCCAGACCCATCTCGTTGTTCAATGTCCTCAACGAACAATGCATGAGGAATAGGAGCGGGACGAAGAGATAGCAACCGCTCAATAGCACGTCGGACATTAGTGTCGACTATCAGTCCAGTTGCGAACTGAAGCCGGAGTTCAGACAGGGCGGTCAGCACCTCGTCAGGCGCATTGGCCGCTATCTGATCATGTAAGAACTTGCACATTTCATCAAACACATATCTCTGAGTAGGTATGTTGAATTGATCAAACGTTTCGAGGACAACACGAGGTGGATTTCTAACAGGGTTTATCATCCAACCCATCGCCATATTGTATAGCGCAACACGTTCTCTATTACCAGGAAGCTGGCTACGTCTCTGTGGACCATCAGAACCTGCAGACCCAAAAACAGGTCCGAGCGACTGAAAGAAGTTTGTCGCAAGGGGAGAATCACGATTACGAGTAGAGGGAGAAGAGTAAGACACAGGACTAACAAGAGAAGGAGTAGAGACGTTAGCAGCAACAGGGGTTAACAACACAGGAGCAGTAGCGTGAGCAGTAGCGGGAACAGGAGTATGTGGAAGCGGAGGAGCAGTAGGAATAGAAATAGGCAAAGGAGCAGGAACAGTCGGAAGAGCAGGTGCAGGTTGAGGAACTGGTGGAGGAATAACAGGTGGAAGAACAGGTACGGCAGGGACCACAGGAGCTGCGGTACCCTGTACGTACGGAGGTGGCGACTTCATAAGATAGGACATTAAAGAATCCTCAACTGCCTCTTCCTTCTTATCCGACTCCGTAGGCAAAACAGGATAGCATTTGTCTATGGACATACGCTGTAATCTCTCAAACACTTCCTTATCCTTATCCTCCTTATCACGCTGAAACTGCTCAGCTTTCTTCACTATAGTAGCAACAGTATCTCGCTGACTACGTTTATTTTGTCTGATCTCTTTCTGTCGGGCTTCTTTGCGCCAGAACCGAAAGGCATCAAACATGGCCGGCCTTGATTTACGTTCGAACAACTTTATTTCCAAATTATCTAAGATCGACGCTTCGAAGCTACCGTGAGGTGGCCAACGAAGATCGCCGTCTTTCTTTGTATATTTGATCCAATAATCGTTAAAAGCAATCGGGCCTAGCCCATGTTTGCTATATAAGTCATATGTAGGAGTTCCAACCGGAGGTATCGGACACGAGTCCTCCAGCAGGGAATCCGCACCACAAGGTCTAAAGCAACTGAACAAAGTACTGCGACCAGGCATCTTGCACACTAGCCGAGTTTCACAAACTTCAAGGGTTACGGGATTTCGGGATTTACCAAGTCCCAGCAAAGAACTAAACCCTCGGTCTTTGGCGGCTGCAGTCGTCAAACAAATACAACAACAACAAAGTACGCTAGCAAAGTGTCACCGACAAAAACACTCACACAGCGTGTACAACAAAGACACCCGCTAAAGTGTCTACAACAAAAACACTCGCTAAAGTGTTTACAACAAAGACACTCGCTAAAGTGTCTACAACCAAGAACTCTGGGAGCGACCCACAAATACTTAACTCAAAGATCAATGGCGTCCTCAGGAAGGCCCGTCAATCGTCTCGCTATACCAAGGTCTACGCCAGGCGCCAAAACAGGTCTACAGTCAGGGCAGCAGTCCGTCGCAGCCGTTAGGAGGCGGGAATCTTCGCGGGAAAAGTCTTCGGGCCACTTATTTCGACAACAGGATCGATGAAGCGGGGTGCACCTTCCCTCGGAGATTTCACACGAAGTTCCTCACGATCGTCGGGCTTGGACCGGTACCACTGATGCAGCCCCACGTTGGGCGCCAACTGAAGGACTGGGTTCTTTGGACCCAGCGGTGCCAGGGCACAACACCTGAAACCTTCGTGGGTAACCTGCTCCGGCGTACAAGTCACAGAGACACGGGACACTTCCTTCGGCGTCAAAGAGTCAAGGTTTATTTACTGCAGGGAACACAGAAGTCACAGGAAGTACATCGAGTGTAGTTCGGGGAGACTGCTTCAAATTGTATTTGTGGATCGCTCCTTTTATACAGTTTTTACCCATAGGATAACATGATACACAATAGTTTACAACCTGGTTCCCACAAGTCGCTCTCAGAGGGGTCGCTTAGATCACTTTGAAACACACAAGATCCGGAACATAAGTGCGGAAACATTTGGCGGTTCCCAACTGTAAAAACCCATCTTCCCACCATTAGCAAATTCCAATCAGCAGTAAAGTAGATCGAAATAGGAACGAAGACAGGTGCAGAGGAAGACGGAGACAGTAGGGAGATCGGAAAGGGTGTAAAAGGGGAGTGTCGAGAAGCACGAGATACAGGCATCAAAGGGACGTGCCTAATGAGATGCACGACTGAGACAATAAGCCCGTGCGGCAAGATGAGCCTCGAGCGGCGCCATCTGCCTTACAGTAGCATCCCCCTCGTCATAAAGACACTTACAAAGAACATGCGTCTTCCGCCATATCTTGGGAGTCCCAGGGTCGCGAAGCGGACAGCGTCCGTTCGCTGGCTACTTGAGGGCAAGAGACAAAATGGATGCCGTATCTAAGATGGAACCCGTGGGTACAGATGACAAACCCACATAACAAACGAACGGTTTAAGTTAGCACAGCGAAACTGCGCACACTTACAAAACTCGTCATTTGCGGTTCATAGATACTAGACTCGACCATATTCGTGCGAGTTAAAAACACCACTTACAATTGTCACGGAACCTCACCGGCGCTTTGGAGAATAATAACACAACACGACAGAAAAGGTGGAAAAAGATGGGCCTAGATTGTGGTAAAAAGGAAGGTTTTAAGTGCCTTTCTGAAAGGAAGCAACTCAGGAATGGAGCGCAAAGGGGCAGGCAAAGAGTTCCAGAGAGTAGCCGCCAACACTGAAAAAGAGCGTCCGCCCATCCTAGATTTTTTGAAACGTGGCACAATGGCCAAATTAGATCCAGCAGAGCGAAGAGCTCTGGCAGGGACATAGTGCTGGATAATCTGTGCAAGGATGGGAGGGGAGGCTGCTTTGAGAATCTTAAAAGTTAAGCAAAGAGCTTTAAACTTAATTCTCTGCCCCACCGGCAGCCAATGGAGATCCTGGATAGTCCGACGGGCCGAGACAAACTTCGGGAGGCCAACAAGCATCCTAGCTGCCGCATTCTGAACTCTCTGAAGACGAGATAGCTCGGCCTGATTAAGGCCCAGAAACAGGGAGCTAGCATAATCTAGTCTGGTAAGAACCAGGGCTTGGACAATAATCTGTCTGGTCTCCGCATCGAAGAACTTAAAGATTGGTCGGAGACACTGCAGGGTACCAAAACAGGTGCCAGCCACACGTTTTGTGTGGGAAGTGAAGGAGAGCTTATGGTCGAACCACACCCCAAGGTTTCTAACCTCAGTCAAGTGGAAGCGTGTGGTGTGTGTGCCTGTAGAAATTGTGCACTGCTGGCTGCTGGTGTGTGTGTCTAGTGGAAGCATGCACTGACGGCTGGTGGTGTGTGTGCCTGGTGAAAGCGTGCACTGACGGCTGGTGGTGTGTGTGAGCCCGGTGAAAGCGTGCACTGATGGCCTGTGGTGTTTGTGCCCGGTGAAAGTGTGTCCGGACGACTGATGGTGTCTGTGTCTGGTGAAAGTGTGCACTGACGGTGTGGTTGTGTGGGTGGTTGGAGGTCTGTGTGGTTCTGTGTGTGGTTGTGTGTGGTTGTTTGTGTCAATCAATCAATCAATCAAGACATTTATAGAGCGCACTACTTACCCGGAGGGTCTCAAGGCGCTTGGGGGGGGGGGGGGGGGGGGGGGAGGGGATGCTGCTACTGCTCGAACAGCCAGGTCTTGAGCTTCTTCCTGAAGGAGAGGTGGTCTTGGGTCAGGCGCAGGACGGTCGGGAGGGAGTTCCAGGTCTTGGCGGCCAGGTAGGAGAAGGACCTTCCTCCTGTTGTCGTTCTTCGGATGCGGGGGACGGCGGCGAGGGCGTGACTGGCTGATCGGAGATGGCGTTTGGGAGCGTAGAAGTTGACGCGGTTGTTGAGGTAGCTCGGGCCTTGATCGTGTAGGGCTTTGTGTGCGTGGGTGAGGAGACGGAAGGTGATTCTTTTGTTGACAGGGAGCCAGTGCAGGTCTCTCAGATGTCCGGAAATGTGGCTGTGTCGTGGGATGTCGAGGATGAGTCTGGCTGAGGTGTTCTGGATCCGCTGGAGTCTCTTCTGGAGCTTGGCGGTGGTTCCGGCGTAGAGGGCGTTGCCGTAGTCCAGTCGGCTGGTGACGAGGGCCTGGGTGACCGTCTTCCTGGTCTCGGTGGGGATCCACCGGAAGATCTTCCGTAACATGCGCAGGATGTTGAAGCACGACGAGGAGACGGCGTTGACTTGTCTGGTCATGGAGAGGGAGGAGTCCAGGATGACGCCCAGGTTCCGTGCGTGGTCTGTCGGTTTGGGTGCGGTGCCCAGGGCGGGGGGCCACCAGGAGTCTTCCCAGGCGGAGGGCGAGGAGCCCAGGATGAGGACCTCCGTCTTGTCTGAGTTCAGTTTCAGGCGGCTGGTCGTCATCCACTTGGCTACGTGTTTCATCCCTTCGTGAAGGTTGGCTCTGGCGGCGGCGGGATCGTTGGTCAGGGAGAGGATCAGCTGGGTGTCGTCAGCGTAGGAGATGATGTTGAGGTTGTGCTGGCGTGCGATGGCCGCGAGGGGGGTCATGTAGACGTTGAAGAGGGTGGGGCTCAGCGAGGATCCTTGAGGGACGCCGCAGATGACTTCGGTGGCCTCTGACTTGTACGGTGGTAGTCGGACTCTCTGTGTTCTTCCGTCGAGGAAGGAGATGATCCACTCCAGTGCCCTCCTGGATTCCGACGTTGCTGAGGCGCTGCACTAGGGTGCGGTGGCATACAGTGTCAAAGGCCGCGGAGAGGTCTAGGAGGATGAGGGCCGCTGTTTCTCAGTTGTCCATCAGGGCTCGGATGTCATCGGTGGCCGCGATGAGGGCGGTCTCGGTGCTGTGGTTGGCTCGGAAGCCAGACTGTGAGGGATCGAGGGATCCGTTCGTCTCGAGGAAGGCGGCCAGCTGCTTGTTGACGGTCTTCTCGATGACTTTGGCTGGAAACGGGAAGAGCGAGATGGGGCGGTAATTCTTGAGTTCGGTGGGGTCCGCTGTAGGTTTCTTGAGTAGGGCGCTGAGTTCGGCATGCTTCTAGCTCTCCGGGAAGGTGGCGTTGTCGAAGGAGGTGTTGATGATGTCCCGCAGGTGGGGTGCGATGACAGCGTCGGCCTTGTTGAAGACGTGGTGAGGGCAAGGGTCGGTTGGAGATCCGGAGTGGATGGAGTTCATCATGCGGATGGTGTCTTCGGTGCTGATCGGAGTCCAGGCGCGGAGGGTGGTGGTGGGGGGCGGTGGTTCGGTCGTGGCGTTCGTCGGTTTAGTGCTGAAGCTGTTGTGTATGTCCGCGATCTTGCTGTGGAAGTAGGAGGCGAGGGAGTTGCAGAGGTCTTGCGATGGGGTGATGTCGTTGTTGCCGGCGTTGGGGTTGGAGAGCTCTTTCACAATGTTGAAGAGTTCCTTGCAGTTGTGTGCGTTGTTGTCCAGCCGGTCCTTGAATGCAGTTTTCTTGGTGTCGCGGATCAGTTGGTGGTGCTTCCGGGTGGCAAGCTTGAGGGTGGTCATGTTGTCCGGTGTTGGTTCCCTTCTCCAGGCTTTCTCGAGGGCTCGGCAGTTCTTCTTGGAGCTCTTGAGTTCGTCAGTGAACCATGGGGCCTTCTTGCTGCCGGTTCTGCTGGGCGGGGTCCTCAATGGGGCGAGTTCGTCCGCGCAGTTGCTGATCCACTTCGCGAGGTTGTCGGCGGCCTGGCTAGGGTTCGCTGAGCTGGCGGGAGGGTGCTGGCTCAGGGAAGCGGCGAGCTGGTCGGCTGTGATCTTGTTCCAGCTTCTTCGAGCAACCTGTTGCTGGTGGTGGTGGATCGTTGTTCTTTTGAAGGTGAAGTGGACGCAGCTGTGGTCCGTCCAGTGGAGTCCGGTGGCGTGGCTGAAGACGATGTCTTTGCAGGATGATAAGACTGCGTCGATTGTGTGTCCGGCGAGGTGGGTGGGGGTGGACACCAGCTGCTTGAGACCGAGGGTGGCGAGGTTGTCGAGCAGGGTGATGGTGTTGCGGTCGTTGTTGTTCTCCAGGTGGAAGTTGATGTCCCCCAGGAGGATGTAGTCGGCGGAGGGGAGGACATGAGGGCTGATGAAGTCGGCGATGTCCTCGCTGAATTGTGTGCGTGGTCCCGGGGGTCGGTAGATCAGGGTGCCTCTGAGGGTGGTTTTGGGGTCCGTGTGGATCTGGAAGTGCAGGTGTTCGGCGGTTGTCAGGGTGCCGTCGGTGTTGGTCTTGATGCGGATGGTGTCCCTGTAGATGATGGCGATGCTTCCTCCAGTGTGGTTGTCGCGGTCTCTTCGGGTGATCTTGTAGCCCTCTGGGATGGCGATGGCGATGTCGGGCGCTGAGGAGTCGTTCATCCAGGTTTCCGTGAGGAAGGCGACGTCAGGAGCTGTGGTGTCGGAGGTTCCAGAGTTCGATGGCGTGTCTGTGGACGGAGCGGGTGTTGAGGAGGATGCACTTCAGGTGGTTGCTGTTGTTGTTCGGCTTGGTGGGTGCTGGTGTAGTGCAGGTCCGGATGCAGGTGAAGTTGCAGGCATGGCAGCTGAAGGGTCCGTGGGTTCGTCTCGGGGTGGCTCGGTAGCAACCCGGGATTCGGCCGGTGTTGAGTGCGTTGAGGGTGGCGGCGTCGTAGGTCCGGCGGGTGGGCTGGGGTCTGCGGGGGCCAGGGGTCCTGGCGCTGGGCGCGGTCCAGGCGCGGACGGGCGCAGATGGGCTTACCTTTGGCGCACGTTCGGCGCTCAATCGGTGCTCCCGCTGCGCGCGTCCGCTGCGCGGTCGCTCTGGGGGCGTCATAAGAGGGGAGCCGGGAGGGAGGGTGTGCGGGGAGGCGGGGAGCGCGGGAGCCAATCGGCGGGCGGGGGGGCGGGGTCTCGCAGTAATCCGGCGGGAAAACCTGGGGGCTCGGCGGCGGCCCTGCGGCGGCTGGGGCGGCTCAGCGGCGGTCCTGCGGCGGCTGGGGCGTCGTGCAGATCGTGGCACAGGCAGCAGGTAGGAGGAGCAGGCAGGGGGTGTGGGGGCGACCAGGCCAAGGGCACAGTGGTCGCTCCTGTGCAGCGCTGCGGGTCCCCTTAAGAGGGGAGCCGGGAGGGAGGGTGTGCGGGGAAGCGGGGAGCGCGGGAGCCAACCGGCGGGCGGGGGGGCGGGGTCTCGCAGTAATCCGGCGGGAAAACCTGGGGGCTCGGCGGCGGCCCTGCGGTGGCTGGGGTGGCTCAGCGGCGGCCCTGCGGCGGCTGGGGCGGCTCAGCGGCGGTCCTGCGGCGGCTGGGGCGTCGTGCAGATCGTGGCACAGGCAGCAGGTAGGAGGAGCAGGCAGGGGGTGTGGGGGCGACCAGGCCAAGGGCGCAGTGGTCGCTTTGTGTGTGTGGTTGTGTGTGGTTGTATGTGTGGTTGTGTGTGTGGTTGTGTGTGTGGTTGTGTTGTGTGTGTGTGGTTGTGTGTGTTTGTGCGCGTAGTTGTGCAGTTGTGTGTGTGGTTGTGTGTGTGGTTGTGTGTGTGGTTGTGAGTGTGGTTGTGAGTGTGGTTGGGTGTGGTTGTGATTGTGTGTGGTTGTGGGTGTTGGTGTGGATGTGTGGTTGTGGGTGTGGTTGTGTGTGGGCGGTTGTGTGTGTGGTTGTGTGTGCGTGCTTGTGTGTGGTTGTGTGTGATTTGTTGTGTGTGGTTGTGTGTGTGGTTGTCTATGTGTGTGTGGTTGTGTGTGCTCCATAATGCGATTGCTACAATAGTTAATTGTGGATGCATAAACAATTAATGTGTGCACTGATGGCTTGTGGTGTGTGTGCCTGTAGAATTGTGCACTGCTGGCTGGTGGTGTGTGTGCCTGGTGGAAGCGTGAACTGACGGCTGGTGGTGTGTGTGCCTGGTGAAAGCGTGCACTGACAACTGGTGGTGTGTGTGTGCCCGGTGAAAGCGTGCACTGATGGCCTGTGGTGTTTGTGCCCGGTAAAAGCGTGTCCGGACGAATGATGGTGTCTGTGTCTGGAGAAAGTGTGCACTGACGGTGTGGTTGTGTGGGTGGTTGTGTGGGTGGTTGGGTGTCTGTGTGGTTGTGTGTGGGGTTGGATGTGTGGTTGTGTGTGTGTGTGGTTGTGTTTTTGTGTGTGTGGTTGTGTGTGGTTGTGGTTGTATGTGTGCTTGTGTGGTTCTGTGTGTGGTTGTGTTGTGTGTGTTTGTGCGCGTAGTTGTGCAGTTGTGTGTGTGGTTGTGAGTATGGTTGTGAGTGTTGTTGTGTGTGTGGTTGTGAGTGTGGTTGGGTGTGGTTGTGATTGTGTGTGATTGTGAGTGTTGGTGTGTGTGGTTGTGGGTGTGGTTGTGTGTGGACGGTTGTGTGTGTGGTTGTGTGTGTGGTTGTGTGTGTGTGTGGTTGTTTGTGCGTGCTGGTGTATGGTTGTGTGTGATTTGTTGTATGTGGTTGTGTATGTGTGTGTGGTTGTGTATGTGTATGTGTGTGTGGTTGTGTGTGCGCCATAATGCGATTGCTACAATAGTTAATTGTGGATGCATTAGCAATTGATGTGTGCACTGATGGCTTGTGGTGTGTGTGCCTGTAGAAATTGTTCACTGCCGTCTGGTGGTGTGTGTGCCTGGTGGAAGCGTGCACTGACGGCTGGTGGTGTGTGTGCCTGGTGAAAGCGTGCACTGACGGCTGGTGGTGTGTGTGTCTGGTGAAAGCGTGTACTGACGGCTGGTGGTGTTTGTGCCCGGTGAGAGCGTGCACTGATGGTTGGTGGTGTTTGTGCCCGGTGAAAGCGTGCACGGACGACTGATGGTGTCTGTGTCTGGTGAAAGTATGCACTGGTGGTGTGGTTGTCTGTGTGGTTGTGTGTGTGGTTGTGTGTGTGGGTGTGGTTGTGTGTGTTGTGTGTGTTGTGTGTGTTTGTGTGTGTGGTTGTGTGTTTGTGTGTGTGGTTGTGTGGTTGTGGTTGTATGTGTGCTTGTGTGTGTGTGGTTGTGTTGTGTGTGTGCGCGTAGTTGTGCAGTTCTGTGTGTGGTTGTGAGTATGGTTGTGAGTGTTGTTGTGTGTGTGGTTGTGAGTGTGGTTGGGTGTGGTTGTGATTGTGTGTGGTTGTGGTTGTGGGTGTTGGTGTGTGTGAATGTGTGTGGTTGTGGGTGTGGTTGTGTGTGGACGGTTGTGTGTGTGGTTGTGTGTGTGTGGTTGTTTGTGCGTGCTGGTGTATGGTTGTGTGTGATTTGTTGTATGTGGTTGTGTATGTGTGTGTGTGGTTGTGTATGTGTGTGTGTGGTTGTGTGTGCGCCATAATGCGATTGCTACAATAGTTAATTGTGGATGCATTAGCAATTGATGTGTGCACTGATGGCTTGTGGTGTGTGTGCCTGTAGAAATTGTGCACTGCCGTCTGGTGGTGTGTGTGCCTGGTGGAAGCGTGCACTGACGGCTGGTGGTGTGTGTGCCTGGTGAAAGCGTGCACTGACGGCTGGTGGTGTGTGTGTCTGGTGAAAGCGTGTTCTGACGGCTGGTGGTTTGTATGTGCCTGGTGAAAGCGTGCACTGACGTCTGGTGGTGTGTGCCTGGTGGAAGCGCGCACTGACGGCTGGTGGTGTTTGTGCCCGGTGAAATCGTGCACGGACGACTGATGGTGTCTGTGTCTGGTGAAAGTGTGCACTGGTGGTGTGGTTGTCTGTGTGGTTGTGTGTGTGATTGTGGGTGTGTGTGTGGTTATATTTGCGGTTGTGTGTGTGGTTGTGTGTGTGGTTGTGTGTGTGGTTGTGTGTGTTTGGTTGTGTGTGTGGTTGTGTGTTTTTGTGTATGTGGTTGTGTTGTTGTGCATGTGGTTGTGGTTGTGTGTGTGGTTGTTTGTGTGGTGTGTGTGGTTGTGTGTGTGTGGTTGTGTGTGTGGTTGTGATTGTGTGTGTTTGTGTGTGGTGTGTGTGTGTGGGTGTGTGTGCGGGTGTGTGTGTGGTTGGGTGTGTGGTTGGGTGTGTGTGTGATTGTGTGCGGTTGTATGTGTTTGTGTGTGTTTGTGCATGTGGTTGTGTGGTTGTGTGTGCATGTGCTTGTGTGTGTGGTTGTAGTTGTGGTTGTGGTTGTGCGTGTGGTTGTGTGGTTGTGTGTGTGTGGTTGTGTGTGGGGTTGTCTGTGGTTGTGTGTGGCTGTGGTGTATGTGTGTGGTTGTGTGTTTAGAAACTATCAGCAAATACACCTGTTAGATGTAAGGGGAAATGCCTATTTAACAAGCATTGGAAATGCAATAGGTCTCGCACCATTAGAGTTAGTGCTTTTATGGGTTTTTTTTGTAAATGTTTAGCATTTTTGTTTCCTGTAGCCAATGCTAAAGAATTACAAATAAAAAAAGCCATAAACATTTCTTAAAGCTCTAACTGAAATGGTCTGAGACCTATTGCACTGTGTGAGGGTGAGTGAGGGTGAGGGTGGGTGAGGGTGAGGGGTTGAGGGTGAGTGAGGGTGAGGGGTTGAGGGTGGGTGAGGGTGAGTGAGGGTGAGGGGTTGAGGTGTTGAGGGTGAGTGAGGGAGGTGTTGAGGGTGAGTGAGGGTGAGGGTGAGTTGGGGTTGAGGGTGAGGTGTTGAGGGTGAGTGAGGGTGAAGGGTTGAGGGTGAGTGAGGGTGAGGTGTTGAGGGTGAGTGAGGGTGAGGGTGGGTGAGCGTTAGTGAGTGAGGGTGAGTGAGTTGTTGAGGGTGAGGGGTTGAGGGTGAGTGAGGTGATGAGGGTGAGTGAGGGTGAGGGTGAGTTGGGGTTGAGGGTGAGGTGTTGAGGGTGAGTGAGGGTGAAGGGTTGAGGGTGAGTGAGGGTGAGGTGTTGAGGGTGAGTGAGGGTGAGGGTGGGTGAGCGTTAGTGAGTGAGGGTGAGTGAGTTGTTGAGGGTGAGGGGTTGAGGGTGAGTGAGGTGATGAGGGTGAGTGAGGGTGAGGGTGAGTGAGGGTGAGCATTAGAAAAGTTGGAGCTATTGGTTTTGTAAATGACAAATCTTTTATTTATTTGTTGGTTTTTAAAATAGCTAAATTGATAGCTTTGTTATTTACAACGTCAATAGTTTTAACTTTTGCGAATGTGACACGTATAGCATTTGGAATGCAACATGTTTTGTATTTACATTACTTAGATTGCAGTTCTGGTCGTTAGGCCACATCTCTAGAGAGCAGGAGGGTGCAGCAGAGGAGAGACGCACAGCAATGCAATAGGTCTGGCATTAGGAAATTTTGAGTTATTGGTATTGTAAGGGACATTTTTTTGATTTATGGGTTTTGTTTTGAAAGTAGCGAAATTAATAGATTTGTTATTCACAATGCCAATAGTTTCATGTTTCGCAAATGTGACACCTATTGTAACACAATATGTGTTGTAGCACTGAGTGGTGTGAGGGTGAGGGGTGTGATCTAACTATGGCATATTAGAGGGGGTGAAACGAGAACAAAGGCAGAGTGGAAAGGAGAAATACAGAGGGAGTGAAAGAGTGTATAAGGAAACGAGACCGGCGCAGACATCAGAGAATAATAAAAGACACAGAGGAAGAGAAAGGAAGGAAACAAGGTGAACAAGCAGTGTAACAAGAGGCTTCCTTTCAATTTGGGTGGGGGGAGCGTGGGGGGGGGCAAGGGAGCGAGCGAGTGTGAGGGAACGAGGGGCGAGCGCTGTGAGCGCTGGCTGCACAGGACAAAACGAGAATGAGCGGTGGGGTGGGGGGTGCAAGGGAAAGTAAATGCTCACACATAGAAACGAAAAGAAAATGCGCGGCGCTCATGAAAGAGCTCTGCGCCAAGCTAAATTATGTTAAAGTGTCTTCAAAGTTAACAAGACACACAGCTGCATCCATTTAGATAGGAGCAGCGATGGTGCAGGGAGAGATTAGGTGCAGGGCATGAAATGATCACAAAAGCCTACGGAGTCTTCCGGGATCCCAGGGGTTAATTACCATTGCAGCAGTGGCTTCAAAGCGGCTGATCACCGTGGCTGTTGCAGCTGAAGAGATGATCCCCGGGAGAAGCTGATGATGAAGGGGCAGTCTCCTTAACCTGGCAGCGGGGAAGGGGGGTGCGTTAACCAGGCAGCCTGTTTTAAGTGGTGGAAGTGAGGGCACCCTACGAACAAATGCATTGTCCAAACTGCAAGGGAAGCTGAAGAGACTGGACCGGGTCGCAGATGAACTCCTTAACCTGGCAGCAGGGGTGGGAGAGGAGTTCCATAGGTAGCCTGTGTGTGGTGGTGGGATGGAGAGCACCCTTCGGGGAGATGGGGCTTTTAAGTTGAAAGCACGGCGAACAAGCAGTGTAACAAGAGGCTTCCTTTCAAGTTGGGTGGGGGGAGCGTGGGGGGGGGCAAGGGAGCGAGCGAGTGGGAGGGAACGAGGGGCGAGCGCTGTGAGCGCTGGCTGCACAGGACAAAACGAGAATGAGCGGTGGGGTGGGGGGTGCAAGGGAAAGTAAATGCTCACACATAGAAACGAAAAGAAAATGTGCGGCGCTCATGAAAGAGCTCTGCGCCAAGCTAAATTATGTTAAAGTGTCTTCAAAGTTAACAAGACACACAGCTGCATCCATTTAGATAGGAGCAGCGATGGTGCAGGGAGAGATTAGGTGCAGGGCATGAAATGATCACAAAAGCCTACGGAGTCTTCCGGGATCCCAGGGGTTAATTACCATTGCAGCAGTGGCTTCAAAGCGGCTGATCACCGTGGCTGTTGCAGCTGAAGAGATGATCCCCGGGAGAAGCTGATGATGAAGGGGCAGTCTCCTTAACCTGGCAGCGGGGAAGGGGGGTGCGTTAACCAGGCAGCCTGTTTTAAGTGGTGGAAGTGAGGGCACCCTACGGACAAATGCATTGTCCAAACTGCAAGGGAAGCTGAAGAGACTGGACCGGGTCGCAGATGAACTCCTTAACCTGGCAGCAGGGGTGGGAGAGGAGTTCCATAGGTAGCCTGTGTGTGGTGGTGGGATGGAGAGCACCCTTCGGGGAGATGGGGCTTTTAAGTTGAAAGCACGGCGCTCGTAAAATGGGCGCCACGCTGAATAGTGTGAAGGTCACCGCAGTGAACGAAATATTACTTATGCAAAGCGTCAGCGCTATCATCGGTTGATAATGTGGGGGTGGGGGGGGGAGGGTGTCTACATGGAATATTTTACTACGCGACATGGCAGGCAGGGGAGGGGGCGGAGCGGGGGTGTGGGAGGAGTGCGGGAACAGACGGCGAGGGGAGGAGAGTAGGGGAGGCACGGCCTAGCGGCCGTGCAATCAAGAAGTGAGGGGGCGGAGCTGGGGGAGGCTGTGAGAGAGAGAGTAGGCAAGGCAGGCGGCTGGGGGCATGTGCACGCGCATTTAAGCTCAATGCGCATGCGCATTGAGCTTAAATTTCTCGTGCACTGCAAGGAATCGCCACGATTCCTTGCAAGTTGGATAAAGAGTGGATAAGCCACCATAGACTCGCAAGCTCGATGCGCATGCACATCGACAGGCGAGACCTACAAATCCTCTTGGGGATGTTTAGAGTTGAATGGCATGCATTTTAGCAGTTTCTTATACACAGACAATTTAGTCGTTTTTAATTTGAATGAAATTGACCTCCGCAGAAAATTAGATGTATTTTCAAACTACTGTGTGGTTGTGTGTGTTTGTGTGTGTTGTTGTGTGTGTTTGTGTGTGTGGTTGGGTGTAGCGTGTGTGGTTGTGTGTTTGTGTGTTTGGTTGTGTGCAGTGAGTGTGTGGGGTTGTGTGTGTGTGGTTGTGTGTGTGGTTGTGGTTGTGTGTGTGTGGTGTGTGTGGTTTTGTGTGTGGTGTGTGTGGTTGTGTTGTGCATGTGGTTGTGGTTGTTGTGTGTGTGGTTGTTTGTGTGGTGTGTGTGTGTGTGTGGTCTTGTGTGTGTGGTTGTGTTGTGCATGTGGTTGTGTGTGGTTGTGTGTGTGGTTGTGTATGGTTGTGTGTGTGTGTGATTGTGTGTGTGGTTGTGTGTGTTTGTCGGTGTGGTTGTGTGGGGTTGTAGAGTGTGTGGTTGGGTGTGTTTGTGCATGTGGTTGTGGTTGTGTGTGTGGTTGTGTGTGCATGTGTGTGTGTGTGTTTGTGTGTGTGTTTGTGTGTGTGGTTGTGTGTGTGGTTGTGTGTGTTTGGTTGTTTGTGGGGTTGTGGGTGTGGCTGTGGTGTATGTGTGTGTATGTAGAAAATATCAGCAAATACACCTGTTAGATGTAAGTGGAAAGGTCTACTCAAAAATCCCTTTGGGGATGTTTAGAGTTGAATGGCATGCATTTTAGCTGTTTCTAATAGATGGACAATTTAGTCGTTTTTAATTTGACTGAAATCGACCTCCACAGCAAATTAGATGTATTTTCAAACTACTGTGTGGTTGTGTGTTTTTGTGTGTGTGGTTGGGTGTAGTGTGTGTTTGGGTGTGTGGTTTGTGTGTGGTTGTGCATGTGGTTGTGGTTGTGTTTGTGGTTGTGTGTGTGGTTGTGTGTATAGTTGTGTGTGGCTGTGGTTGTGTGTGGTTGTGTGTGTGTGTAGTTGTGTGTGTGGTTGTGTGTGCATGTGTTTGTGTGTGTGGTTGTAGTTGTGTGTTTGGTTGTGTGTGGTTGTGTGTGTGTGCATGTGTGGTTGTGGTTGTCGTGTGTGTGGTTGTGTGTGTGTGATTGTGTGGTTGTGTGTGTGATTGTATGGTTGTGTGTGTGGTTGTGATTGTGTGTGTGTGGTTGTGTGGTTATGGTTGAGTGTGTGTGGTTGTGGTTGTGTGTTGTGTGTGTGTGTGTGTGTTGGAAGGCGGTGACCCCAGGGGTCAAGATGATTCTCCTAACCACCCGTGACCTCCTCTCCCACAATTACTGCCGAGACTTATCGAGGGGGGAGTCCCCACCGGGGAGGACTGATCGTACACACTGTCGACACACCACACTTATGAGCAGACACCACACCGTGATTCTTTATCAAGAAAGACTTTATCAAGATTAATTAAAGAGCAATACACAGCGATCAAGGGATCGCAAAAGTCTCGTAACAGGGGAACGGGGAAGAGGGACAGTCTTAGAGGGCCAGCTGGCACGCCACGTACCCGGCGCACAGTTCTCAATCCTCGAACTGGGGGGTACGGGGCTGGCGATGGAACTTGCTGTCCTACTCACTTCGGGTTCAAGCTATTCGTGAAGGTAGCGTCGATGGTCCAGCCGGACCAGAGAGTTCGTCAAGCCGCGACGACGTCAGCAGGGCTTGGGCAGGAGTACTCCATCGTACTCGGAAGTAGATGGGGCCGCGACAGCGTCAGCAGGGCTCCGATGTTCAAGTCTTGTGCTTCAAGAGGGAGCCGCGACAGCGTCAGTAGGGCCCCGATGGTTCAGTTCCGTAGGTTCTAGGATGAGCCGCGACGTCGTCAGCAGGGCTCGGTGGGTCAGAGTCTGTTCTCCTCAAAGTCAGCCGCGATCCGATCAGCAGGGTTTTCTTGTCCAAGATACAACTGCCGACTAGGTGGAAGGCAGGCTGTCTTATAGTCGTCAAGCCCTTTGATGTCCGGACCCTCATAGGCAGGAGGCCGGAGGTCCGAGGGCCAGGTGCCTGATCGTCTGGGCGGTTAGTTCTTTGATGCTTTGGACCATGCGCCCATGGAATCCCAGACGCCCATCAGGACCTGGAGCCAGCTCACTAGGAGGCCCAAGGTGCAATCGAAACCGGCCCCCAGGGATAGTTCAGAGGTGTGAGGGAAACCAGTTCCTCGGAAGGGGGCCGGAGGTGTGATGGAAGTCTTGGTTTCGGGTACTTGATGAGTCGTTCACCCCCCGGGTGGATCTGGGCGCGCCGGACGCGCAGGCTCAGCGGCCGTCAGGAGCGGCCAGGGCTGCTGAAAGGAAAGAAGGCGGCCGGCCGGCCGGGGTGGCCAAACATGGAGTCTGATGGTCACGTGCACGGGTGCAGGCACGTGGTCTGGGGATCGTCTCCGGTCCAGTGTAGGAGGATTATGTACAGTTATGGGTGGACGGAAACCAGTTCCACCCGTAGATCCGGGGCTGCGGAGATCAGCGAGGACCACGCCACGAGGCCGGGTCCAACAGTGTGGTTGTGTGTATGTGGTTGTGTGTGTGTGGTTGTGTGTTATGTTATGTTATGTTATTTATTCTTTTGTATAGCGCACGGCTACTCAAAAAGAGTGTCCCGGCGCTTTATTGGAAAAGGAAGGCTGCAGCACAATAACATAACACCGATAAAAGAAAGGAAGAATACCCAACAAATACATACAGGAAAACCAGGCTACTGGCTAAACAACCAGGTTTTAAGGCCTTTTCTAAAAGCAAGTAGGCTAGTAGCTCCCCGCAGAGCAAGCGGCAAAGAGTTCCACAACTGTGGCGCCAGCAATCCAAAAGAGCGGCCTCCCAAACGCGCTCTCTTCACGCGCGGGACAACCGCCAAAAGCAGAGATTCCGACCTCAAAGACCTGGTCGGTTGATAGAAGGCCAGTCTCTTTTGAAGGTATTTTGCTCCCACCACGTGGAGAGCTTTATAGGCCAGAGTCAGAGCCTTGAAAGCGATCCGTTTCCGGATAGGAAGCCAGTGCAAGGATTTCAACAGGCCCGATGCACTGGCCCGTCTATTTAATCCAAAGATTGCTCTCGCAGCAGCGTTCTGCACCACTTGGAGCCGCTGCAGCAAGTACTCTGGTAGGCCCAGGTAGAGAATGCTGGCATAATCCAACCTGGACCCAATCAAAGCCTGCACTGTCAGTTTCCTGTGCTCCTCGGACAACAAGGGAAGGAACCTCCGCAACATCCTAAGGATGCCGAAGCAAGTGCCCGCCACCCCAAGGATCTGAGATTTCAATGTTAGCCCCTTATCCATCTTGACACCCAAATTCTTGGCGACTTGGGACGAACAAGACGGGGGAAACATATTAATCGGCCACCAGGCCTGCCAGTCTGGCTCTATGTCACACCCAAAGAAGAGTACCTCGGACTTGTCGGAATTGCACTTGAGGCTGTTCAGTTGGAACCATTGAAAAACAGCCCCAAGGCAATCCCGGATACTCTCCTCATCAAAGTCTCCTCCTCTCTTACAAGAGAAGAGGAGCTGGGTGTTGTCTGCGTAGGATACGATCTGGGCGCCATACGACTCCGCCAACGCCGCCAATGGGGTCATAAAGATGTTGAATAGGGTCGTGCTCAAAATAGAGCCCTGTGGGACCCCGACTCCCAGAGGCGGCATCACGGCGGAATCTGGCGACGCCCAGACCGTTTGCCGGCGGCCGGCTAGAAAGGAAGTAAACCAGTCGAACACCGTCCCCCGTAGACCGATCTCAAAGAGTCTTGCAAGAAGACCATCATGGGGGACTGTGTCGAATGCCGCCGACAAATCCAACATCACTAGCATGGCTTTGCCCCCAGAGTCCAGAACACCTTTAATGGTTTCTGAGACCTCAAGGAGCGCAGTCTCTGTGCTAAGATGGGGACGAAAACCTGACTGGGTGGCATGCAGGATCTCGTTGGTCTCAAGGAAATTGGAAAGCACAGCCTGTACGTGCTTTTCCACAATCTTCGTGAGAGCCGGCAGCAGGGAGATGGGCCTGTAATTAATCGGGGCCTTCGGATCTAGGCCTGATTTTTTAAGCAATGGAATTACCATCGCCTGCTTCCAGGCTTGCGGGACCACTCCCTGTCTCAGCGAAAGATTCAGCAGCGGGTTTGCCAGAGGATTGATCACTTCAGCAACTTTCGCTAAAAATTTAGCAGGGCATGGGTCGAGGGGCGAACCCGATTTAAGATTGCCCATTAGCGCTAATCGGTGGAAACACGCTCAGCGTCACCCCTGGCCAAGCCCGTGGGGATAAGGTGGTCACAGGATTAGTCAGGCCCATGGGCCCAGGTGATGGAAAAGAATCCTGTATGCGTTGGATCTTGTTCGTAAAAAAATCAGCAAGATCCGAAGCCCAGGTGCCAGATGGTTTTTCATCCGAGGTGTTAGACCATGGGGAAGTAAATTCTCTCACAATGGAGAAAATCTCCTTGCAGGAGTTGGACGCAGCTTCTATTCTCCTAGCTAAATATGCTTTTTTTTTCCAGGCGAATGTCCCTGTAATAGGCCTTGACCACCGTCTTATAGGTCAATTTGGCTACCGAATCATATTGAGCCCGCCAGGCTCTTTCGGCTACCTTGCACTGCTGCCGCGTAGCCGACAGTGCTGCGGTAAACCATGGTGCCGAGACCCGTTTCGGTGTCAGGCGGGGTGTCAATTCCGGGGCAAGATCATTTAGCCTGTTTAGGAGCCAGTCTTGCAGGGTTTCCAGATCCCTGTCCAGATCACCCGAGAGGGAACATGGGTGATCCACAGCGGCCAGGGCCAACATCTCTGGGGTCACTCGATGATATGCCCTGTAAACACGACCCGTTGTGTGGTTGTGCGTGTGGTTGTGCGTGTGGTTATATGTGTGGTTGTGTGTGTGTGACAGTACTACTAAAAGCATCTCAAAATAAAGGAACACAAACATTGAGTTTGTGAAAAGAGAAAGCACGTTGTAAGTCAAACGGGCAGCAGCAAAGCATTAACACAACATGTTCTTTGATGTTTGATGTCCTTTGAACGAGAACATCAAAGGGGCGCTGCGAAAGTGATCGCAGGCGAACATCAAAGGGGCGCTGCTAAAGTGATTGCCTGCGAAAGTGATCTTGGGCGCTTGATGAGTATGACGAGGTTTGCCATTTGGCGCCTCGGCTCCTAAGCACGCGCCCGTGCACATGCACTGTAGATCTAGGCTGGCCATGGCAGCATTTTTGAGCCGTCACTAAATGTCTCGCCAGGTCAGCGCATGTGCTGGGTCAGGCGAGACCTAAAAAAAACGAAGGCGAGTATTCCCGCCAAAGAAACTATCAGCAAATACATCTGTTAGATGTAAGTGGAAAGGTCTTCTCAAAAATCCTTTTGGGGATGTTTAGAGTTGAATGGCATGCATTTTAGCTGTTTCTTATACACAGAAAATTTAGTAGTTTTTAATTTGACTGAAATTGATCTCCACAGCAAATTAGATGTATTTTCAAACTACTGTAAGAAGAAAAAATTAACATGTAAAAGACCAAAGTGCTTCCGATAGGGAAGAATATAACAAGATGGGGTTAAGCTGTAAACAATGTCAAAATCGAGAGAGTCAAGAAACATAAATATTTAGGGATGTGGTTCTCCCTTGGCTTACGTTGGAAGGATCACATAGCTTCTATACAAGCCTAGGCTCTCTCATCGGGGAAGAGGGTGGGGGGGCCTGAAGAAATGTGATAATCGCAAAAGGAATCCCTCCCTGCATCCAGTGCAGGCAGTCTTTCAGGGTATCATAAGGCTGCAGTTCTAGTACGTTGCCAAAGTGGGCGACATAGGAGGTAAAAAATCTGGGCCCACAAAGAAGGAAATGCCTTGTAGGAAGCTGGCTTTGTATATAATATGTCCACTAGGTGCTTATAAGGTGCACAGAGTTCAGATATTCCCCAAAAGTGTACAGGGCTTAATTTAAAACCCAGAGTGCTATTAGTGGTAGTGTTGGCGAGTAGCTTTAGGCAGACTACAGAGGAGTGTTGGATATTTCTTGCACAACATTGATCAATAATGGACAAAACTCAAAAAGGAGATCCAGACCAATTGTAAAAAAATAAGCTTTGTTTGGTTTTATTTTAAGACCAAGATCTTCTCAATAAGGTATGTATATTTTTAACAAAAAATACTTTTCGCTTTCAAAAGTCGACACAAACAATTTCGAAACAGTTCAATGCTAATCTTTGGGGGAAACAATATTGCTGTTAAACAGGTAAGTACCACATTTACAGTTCAAGTATTCGGGACCAAATGTTAGCAATGGGCAAGGGTCAGATGAGTACCAAAATTGCACAACCAGTGGCAAAGGGGTGGCTGGGTGCAGAGATCAAAATCAGAGTTGGCCCAATTTGTTTCATTGACGAATGGGAGTTCTCTGAGCAACACTGCTTGCAGGTAGGTAAATCTATTATGCCATCCTCCTGTGGGAGGGGTCATAGACCAGCCCTGATTGGAGAGGTTCCCCCATCTTCAAGATGGTGGGGACTGAACGATGTGCGAAGAAAAACCAAAGGTGGTGATGGACGGAGCGTTGACAATACAAACACTCACCCCCAGTCAACTGATCTGGGTTTAATCCATCACCATTCTTTAGCTCACTCCGCCACCCCAGTTCAGACATGGCCATATGCAAATCAGTCTGACCCTGTGCCTCATGGGAACAGTCCAGCCCGAACTGCCAAGCCATGTCTTCCCTGGACCGGAATCAAGCTTCCCAGGACCGGTTTCTGGCATTACAGCCGTCTTCAGCCGGGCTTGCTTGACTCCAGTGGCAAAGTGAGCAAGGGACTCACGTCTGAGCATACACTGGCAACTTAGGGCGAACAAAGAGAAACCAAAGGTGGTGATGGACGGAGCATTGACAATACAAACACTCACCACCAGTCAACTGATCTGGGTTTAATCCATCACCGTTCTTTAGCTCACTCCGCCACCCCAGTTCAGACATGGCCATATGCAAATCAGTCTGACCCTGTGCCTCATGGGAACAGTCCAGCCCGAACTACCAAGCCATGTGTTTCCTGGACCGGAATCAAGCTTCCCAGGACCGGTTTCTGGCATTACAGCCGTCTTCAGCTGGGCTTGCTTGACTCCAGTGGCAAAGAGAGCAAGGGACTCACGTCTGAGCATACCCTGCCAACTTAGGGCGAACAAAGAAAAACCAAAGGTGGTGATGGACGGAGCATTGACAATACAAACACTCACCCCCAGTCAACTGATCTGGGTTTAATGCTTCACCTCACATCCTCTACCTTAGGGTAGGAGTTGGCAGAGCAGGGTTCGATGTTGACTTTGTTGTTTTGTACCTCACAGGGGTATGCAAGCTGCAAGGGCAGTGACATAGTCCAAATGAGGGGAATCCCAGAAGGCCCTCTTTAGCTCCCAGGTACCTTGGGTACCAATTACTAATAACTTACAGGGGGCAGAAGTACCAATTGTGGATAGGTTTTAGGAAAAAAGCACTGTCACAGGGGGCCTGGTTGAAAGGAACCTTGTTCACCACGCAGATGGTATTGATCAGATAGGGTTGAGCAAGGCTGAGCTCAGAAGAGTATAAAAACAGGTCTCCAGAGAGGAAGATTTTATATATCTTCCTACGGGCATTTGTTCGCGCTGTATAAATTGCAAAAATGAAATAAATAAATAAATAAATATCTTAAGAATAAGAAATCTGTTTCCCACCTGATAAATTCATGGATGGGAGATTAGACCTTTCCCTACCTATAGAAACTTCATAGTGTACAGGTATGTTGAAGACTCCTGAGATTTATATTTGGGGTAAAACAAGTTCTGATGTCTGAGGTGATTGGAACTTTGCTAAATGAAGATACCATTTGTAAGTGTGGCCTCAACACGAAGTATGATCTAATACACATCCTTGTGGACTGTCTGTGGTTTTTAGTTCAACGGAAGTTCCTACTAAAACTTGTTTTCACGAAATATGATATCAAGGATAAGGGACAATCAATTTCTCTACTCATAGAAATGAGATTCCTGTATGTAGTGTGTGCTATGGGGCGATTTTTATTGTCTCTAGATAATTTTTTTAAAGTATTATGAGGAGCAATTTTAATCTTCTGTGTAATCTTAAAATAAGTAGATGTATACGTGATTGGATGAATTGTGGTTTTAGTTGTGTTATATTGTGAGTGCTGCCCATTTTGACCACTGGTCCTAACTGTCATTTGTATTTTTAAGAATCTATGTTTAAAAGACTAGGGTCTAAGTAAACTTGTGCTTTGATTTGAAAAAAATCCTGTAAGGCAATGTGCGTTCTTGGAACCTGTGTGAGGAGCTGAAGATGGGTGTTTTCCCAGTGACAGCAATCTTGTTGATGCCAGAGTCACCTCTCTGTAGAGAACCAATAAAGGGATTGTAATCTCGAAGTCACCTTCTCCAAATTGGGATATCTGCATGCGGACCACTTTGCCATGTTCCTGAACAGAAGTATACACTGTGCTGTTTCATTTATTTCACTCTGAAAAAATTGCCTTGAGAATGCCTTCAGATTCAGCTGACCACTGGAGCTGCTTTATATGTTCCTCCTCTTCTGCTAATCTCCAGGGTCCTATGGAAGGTGTGAGAGGATCGAACTCCTCAGACTGGGCGAGGAGGATCTGGTACACCAATCTATTGCAACTAGGCATTATGCCTCCACTTTTACATTTGCAGCAGGATGTTCAGCTGCTTAACCCTAATCCTCATACTCTTCATGTACATTTGCATAGATTTAGTGGTGTTAACCAGAGACCTATTACTTGTCACCAGAAGTAGTAGATGTCTTCCTGGCTGCCTGAAAAGTTGCTAAGCCAGTCATTGCGAGCTGTTGGTCAAAATGTGTTGCTTTGTATGACTGAAGGCTTAAATCTTTCAAGTCTCGACTCTGATGAGGGCTTGGCAGTTGCCACTGTAAAAGTATATTTGCCTGCCTTTTCAGCTTTTGTGTCTCTTCCTGACCAGTGTATTCTCTGCTGCCACTGTTGCTTAAAGCTTTCGCAGTACATCTCGACAGGCCTTAATTGGATGTGGAAACATTTCAAGGAAATTATGCCAGCGTACCAGTCAATGCCATATATGACTATATGTTCTCAGATCCTGTGTCCTGAAGCTTAATAGGAGTCTTGAATTGCGGCCTGGCAGCGTTGGAGAACTATTGCTTGGGGAAAAGATTATTTTCTGTACCCTGGTGCCTGCCGAATTATCATAATGTGAGAAACTTGTCGGTATGGTAAAATTATTACCTGGAATATTGCTAGTGAAAGTAACTTTCCCATTTAGTTTTTCCCTATTTCTAATTTAGTGTTGATGATACAAAGTGGAAGGATTGGCTGAATGCAATCAGGCAATTGCATAGCACCACTCTATGTGACTGCATTTTTTTATACATACCATCATCCTATTTCTTTTTTTATTCTCAATAGAACTGAAATGTGTGTTATGGTTGAAAGGTAAAATAGAAAAATGACAGGACCAAATTTATATCTATTTTCACAGACTTTCAAGGGCTTATAGCTCTGGCTACTCAAAAGCCCCTATACCTTCTTTTTATGTTTAAAGTATTTTATTAGAAAGGTACAGCAGCATATTAAAACAAACATACAAATATGCAATGTTCGCGGCAGGAGGCGTCCCAGGATTAAAGTTCTAGTGTCCCAGCCCCGAGAGGCTGCCTCGATATCCTGCGTCTTGCATGAAAATGTGCCAAAGAAACGAAGGAGCATCGCCCCAAAGTCCTGTACCCCTCCTTAAGTAAACAATACTCTCCAACAAACCTCCCCCCCACCACCCTCCCTGTCCAGTGCTGCGTAGTATGAAAGTAAAATGTCATCCCTGTCATCCTTCCCGAACCCTTTCTCGCCCGTGGGGCCGTGCTCCTCCCCCCCCCCCACCCCCCCCCCCCCCCCTCAAAGGAACAGTGCTTCACAACGGAGGCGTGAGCCGCCTCATCAGTCTCAGGTATCTTGGGCATGTAATTTCCTTAAATTCTGTGGCCAGTAGCGAGTGAAAGGGTTGCCATAGCTCCTCAAAACAAGTCACATCCCCCGCTAGTGTGAGTGACAGCTTTTCCATCCCCAGAACATGCCACAACCTGTGCAGCCAACCTGTGTGGGAAGGAATGGTAGGCGTGCGCCAGTGTATCAGTATGTTCTGAACCGTTGAACCCAGCATAATAGCAATCTGCCGTCCCATCCTAGATTTCAGCGGGTACATCAAGCCATTTGGGAGACCCAGCAGGGCATACGCTGGAAATCGGGGTAGTTCAATCTCAAAGCATGCGTCAATCTCATCTATCACCGCTGACCAGTAGGCTTGCAATACGGGGCAGTCCCAGAGGATGCGTGTTAGTGTACCAATCTGCCCACACTCTCGCCAGCATTTGTCACTAATGAGCCTGTTCATCTTGTGTAATCGTTCCGGGGTGTGATACCAATAGGTGGAAACCTTGGTAAAGGTTTCTGTGAGGCCTACGTGATAGGCTGAGTGTCTTGCCCTGTATGAAATATGTTCCCACTCCTTAAGGCTAAGTGTCCTCCCCAGTTCTCTGTTCCAGCGTTCCCGACCAGGAATGTGGAAGTGGGAAGATGGGAGCTGGAGCATCCTATATAGGTCAGTTATGAGTTTGGCGTCCGAGGTGCGGGTTATTAGCCACCTTTCATATGGTAGCAACTTCCTGTCCGCCGACTCTCTAACGCGCGGCTGTAAGGCCCAGTGTCGGACCTGCCAGTATCTCAGGCGGTCTGTCTCGGCCATCTGATAATTGTCTCTAAAGCTCTGGAAGGGGATAACCCCATCTGCAGTATACATGTGGAAAAGTGCTCTGCAGCCCCTTTCCCTCCTGTGTGAGAAGGCCCCTGGCTCTGTCCCCGGTGTGAAGTCAGGATTGTCCACAATCGGTGTGAATGGCGAGGGGAATGTGGTGAGATCGAATGCGCGATAGGTAGCGTCCCACATTCT
Source organism: Lissotriton vulgaris (assembly GCF_964263255.1). Classification (NCBI taxonomy): domain Eukaryota; kingdom Metazoa; phylum Chordata; class Amphibia; order Caudata; family Salamandridae; genus Lissotriton; species Lissotriton vulgaris. Next base: position 442,571 of record NW_028245109.1, read on the forward strand.
CAGCGGCACCCGCGTTATGTAAGAAGCATAGAGATTTGGGGGGCGGTGTGACCTGTGAAGGAATGGTATTTCCTGTAAAGGGCGCCCGGCTACTGCTTGATCCTGGAAGAGCCAGTGTTTATCGGACTCCCACCTACTCCATTCCACCAAGTATCGCAATTGGGACGCTTGGAAGTATTTGCGGAGGTCGGGGACTCCCAGTCCCCCGGATTCCGGCGCCAGAGTCGTAAGGTCGCGGCGCATTCGGGGCTTACGGCCCTGCCACTCAAAGCGGGACACTTCAGTTTGCATCTGCTGAATCCAGCCTTTGGGGGGCTGTAGAGGTAGCGCTCAGAATAAGTACAGAATTTGGGGTAAAACTGTCATTTTGATCGCTGCCACCCTGCCAAGCCAGGAAATCGTCCCCTTGTTCCATCTCCCAAGTTCTTCCCTCACCTTCCTACTCATCGCCTCATAGTTAATGGAAACCATGGCCTGCAACGTTGGGGCTATCGCAATCCCCAGGTATTGCACCTGATCCCGCGACCAACGTAGGGGGATCTGTAGGTCGCTTCTCGTTGCCGGAGTCAGGGATACGTCCAGGGCTGTGGACTTCTCCACATTCATCCGAAAGCCAGCTACACTCTCAAAAGCCTTAAGTTCAGCCATACATGCGGGCAGGGCCCGCCTCGGGTTCTCCAATGTGAAAATTACATCGTCCGCGTAAAGGCTTATTGCATGGGTGAAACCACCCATTCGTACCCCAGTCACGTCCGTATTCCGCCGCACTCGTTGAGCAAAGGGCTCCATGTAGAGCGCGAAGAGGAGGGGGGAGAGGGGGCATCCCTGTCTCGTTCCGCGTTCGATATCGAACCGCCGGGAACCACAGCCGTTCACTCGCACAGTCGCAGAAGGGAATTTATAGCAGTTAAACACCATGTTCCGGAATTTCTCCCCCATTCCCAACCTTGCCATCACCCGTTCGAGGTAGGGCCAGTGCACCCGGTCAAACGCTTTCTCAGCGTCAACCGAAAGCAGCATCCTCTCCCCCGGAATACGTGAGGCCTTTTCTAAGATGTGTACTATCCTTTCAGTGTTGTCAACAGTTAGCCTGCCAGGCACGAAGCCAGACTGGTCCGGTTCAATCAAGCCGGGGAGGTACTGTGCTAATCTCGTCGCCAGGATCCCCGTGTAGATTTTCAGATCTACATTTAGTAAGGAGATCGGTCTATACGAGCCACATTGCTTCCTGTCTTTCCCTGGTTTGGGAATAACTGACACTGTCGCCTGCAGGAGGTCCGGAGGGATAGCCCCGGGGTCAGAGAAAGAGTTAAACAGCCTGGTCAAGATAGGGGCTAACGTCTCGCTGAACGCTCTGTAGAAGAGGGTGGTATAACCGTCCGGGCCAGGGGCCTTCCCTAATTTAAGCCTAGAAATCGCTGCTATCACCTCTTCGGTTCTGATCTCTCTCTCTAGGTAAGCTGCTTGCTCCGGGGTTAGGGATGATAGGGGCACCGAATCAAGGTAATCATCCGGGTCCTCCATCCGCGCGGCCTCCGCTGCATACAGGTCGGCATAAAATCGGCGGAAGGCCTCGGCAATTTCTGCGTCGCCTAAAATCCCCTGTCCCGCGCTCCCTGCTAATTCTTTCACCTGACGACTCTGATGTGCCACTCTCAGTTTGGCCGCCAGTAGGCGGCCACATCGATCCCCTCCCGTGTAATAGGCGTGCTTTAGGCGCAGCGCAGCATATTCAGCCCTATCTAAATCTAGTGAGGACAAGAGTTTCCTAGCTGCCTTCAACTGCTTCCAAACTCTCGGAGCCCCAGTGCGACGGTGTACGTGTTCTAGCTCCCTGACCTTCTGTGTGAGCTCGTCCCGCTTTATTTTCCTATCTCGATTGTCCGCGGTTGAAATCGCAATTAACTCTCCCCGTATTACCGCCTTAAGAGCCCCCCATTGAGTCGACAGTGAAGTATCAGAGTTAGAGTTGTGCAGCTGAAAATCCTTCACCGAGTCTATGATACTCTGCACTACCGCTTTTTTATGTAGAAGCGTGTCTTGAAGCCGCCAAACTCCCCGCTGAGCGGGGCTCGGCGGGAGAAGGAAGGTCCCCGAGACCGATGCATGGTCCGAAAGAGAGATGACTCCCATTTCTGAAGCGGTAGCCAAGTCACGGACAGGTCCAGAGACCAGCAGATGATCCAGCCTGGCGTATGTCTTGTGTGCGTGTGAGTAATAGGAAAAGTCCCTATCGGTTGGGTGGAGCCCGCGCCAGAGGTCGTGCAGGTCTAAATCAACCAACTGCGTCTTCACCGCTTGCGAGAGTTCCCCAGTTTGCGGGTGTCGCTGCGCTGATCTGTCTTTTGAGGAATCAAAGACCAAATTTATGTCCCCTCCTAATATTATGTGTCTGTCCGGTGATGCTGTGATATCCTCCAGTGCTTTGCGTAGGAATCTATCTTGCTGTTCGTTTGGGTCATAAACTGTGCCTACTGTAAACACCAGGGTTCCTATTTTAAGTCTGTAGGCCAGGAGTCTCCCTTTTTGTTCTACAAATTTGTGCAGCACCTCCTCCCTGAAGGATTTGGACAAAAGGATAGCCACCCCAGCCGTTTTGGTCGTGTTGGAGGAAAAGAACTGTGTAGGGAAATGGCGGGAACGCAACCTGTGACAATCACCGGCCAATAGGTGGGTTTCCTGGAGCAGACAGACGTCTGCCTGGGAGTTTTCCAATAATGACAGGACAGCCCTCCTCTTTGTGGGATTATTCAGTCCCTTAACATTCAGGGTAACTATCTTCAACTCTGCCATGGACGGTCGGGACTACCTTGCCTATGTGTGCGATCTAGAGTGCGTGGCATCACAATGACTTCCAAGTGAACGTGTGTGTCTAGACTAATACTCGCAGACACCTTAGAAGCACTGGACAGGGCAACCCCCAACTTCCCCCCCCTCAACTCCTCCCCTCCCCAACCCCCAACACTCCCTCCCCCCTTCCCCTCAACTCACACCACAACTTCCCCAACCCCCCCCCCTCTTCAACTCACACCCCAGCATCCCAACCCCTCCCCTCCGCCCCAAACTTCCCAAAACTTCCTGAAATAGTCCCAGACAGGCCCAAACGGACCAGTCCGTGGAATGTTACCTTAGTTGACGTCCAGCCACACGTGTTCAAACCATCGCCCCCTCCCCCCCACTCCAAGCCAGCAGTTGAAATATTGCCATGATGAACTCCCCCCGGAGCACGTTTAAGCGGTCAATGCAACCTCCCCCGAACCTCCAAGCTCCTCAGATGCTGTCCGAACAGCGTTCTCTCATTCCGCTCTGATAGTCGGAGACCCCGGTCTCCGCGACACCCCCGTTGTCCTTCTTCGTGCAACTCGTTGCCAACCTCCGTCAGCTGTGCGTCGCCTCCTCGGTGTGTGGGATTCCTCCTCCTCCGCGGTGATGCCCAGGATTTCGCAAGTGTCCTGTAGGGATCGCAATTGGTGTGTCTCTCCCTGCCACTTAAAAATAATACGGAAGGGGAGACCCCAGGAGTAGGGCGTGTCGTGCTGCCTGAGGAAGTCCGTCACAATCTTAAATGCTTTACGCTTCTGAAGCGCGAGTGTAGACAGGTCTTGATATAGCGCCACAGGGTGGTCGCGGAAGGTGAGCGAGCGTGCTTTTCGTGCCTCCGCCATGATCCTTTCCTTCAGCGGGAAGTCTGGGAGGAACGCTAGAATGTCTGGAGGGGGGCCATTAGCCCTTCTGGGGGGTCCCACCCTGTGTGCCCTGTCGATTCTAATGAGGAAATCGTCTCCCTCTCCCAGGACCGTGCGAAAGAGTTCCTGCAGGTACCTGACTATATCCGGGTTCTCCTCCGATGATGGCACACCCCGGACCCTAATGTTGTTCCTTCGTGACCTATTCTCCAAATCCTCGTTATGCGATTGGAGGTCTAAGTGCTGTTCCCGAAGAGTCAGCACTTCCTGCTGTAGAAAAGTGATCTCCTCATCTTGTCTGTGCGTGGAGCTCTCGACAGTGGCCACCCTCTCACCTAAGCCGTCCACTTCCTTGCGGATTTCTCTCACCTCTCCTGCTACTTCCTGCTTCAGGGCCTGGAAGTCTTCCCTCAGCGTGCCAAATAGAGACTCCAAAAAGGATCTGGTGACCGGAGGGTCCGCTGCCGCGCCAGACTGCGAACTCCCAGCCGCTCCAGGCGAGGAGGAGTTCTTGTCCCCCTTGTTCTGCTGTCTGTTGAGCATCTCCGGCAGCGTGCGATCGTTGCGTTTACCCCCTCATTGAGCAGCCATGATGCAGGTCCTTCCACCAGTCCGCGTGCCCGTCTCTGCCTTTCCTCACGCCGACTCCCACACCCCCAGGAGTCTGCCTCTAGTCCAGGGCGGGCGTTGGTCTGCGTCAACCCCAAAGACCGCGGCCGATCAGGGTCAATCGCTACACCCCAGGCCGAAGCGGGGGAAGTTGCGCTCGTTGCCCCTAAGGTGTCCCCGGTGCCGTGCTTCTGGGGTGGACAGTGGCGCAGGGGCTCCAATGTTGTTTTTGATTTCCAGCCGGGACCCGGGGTCAAGGCACCCACCACACTAGCACGGTGTCCCGTAGTGCTCTGTGCCCACTCCTCCACAGCCCTCCAGTCGTGTCCTCGTACCTGCCTGTGCCAGATGCCAGTCGCGGTGTCCGCCGGTGAGGGCTGCCGCCCGGATCTTCGTCGTCTCCCCCCCAGGTACTCCGAGGCGTCTGCGGGGGAGAGAGCTGCTTCGGGGGTGCGTCCGCTGCCCCTCCGCCGGTATCGTCACGCTGGTTGCGCGGCCGGTTTGCTGTGGGCCTCGCTGGCGACACTGCGCACAAGTAAGCTGGTGCCAGGGGTTCAGGGGTGCCACAGGCTCGTTAGGTGCTCGTGTCCTCTCGGCCTCAATCAGCGCTTGCTAGGGCCGTAACTCCGCTGCATGCCGCTCCTGGCCTCCCGCACTGCCCGGGTAGGCCTCCAAGCCGGGCACTTGCGTAGCTCCCACCCCGGTCAAGTCAGCACCTCGGGGTGGGGAGATCTTCAGGCTCTAGCCAGTGGGCCCGCTGCTTCAGGCACCCCGCCCGCTCCGCTGCCGAGGGCTCCCACCTGACAGCGGGGATCAACTGCTCCAGTCAGCGCACTCACTGTTCGGTCTTCGGGCCATCTGCAGGTTCGGGCGAAGATCCCCGGCCTCGGCTCGTCGCCATCTTGGAGCTCAGGGAGGAGAGCGGAAGCTCCCCGGACACCGCGCCGCGCTACACCTCTATGACTGGTTTCTCAGTCCGCCGCTGCCGACGAGCCCCGCACACTCCAGCCGGCCAGCTCCTTGCCCTCCTGCTGTCCCGTGGTCCGCTGTCCCGTCGGGACGGGGGTGCTGTGCCAGCCCCGGTCGGCACCGGTCAGCAACTCGGCACTTCGAACTCGGTGAGTTTGTGCTCTGCGGGGCTCAGGCGGCGGCGGTCGGTCGGTTACCTCTTCCCCTAATAGCTCAGCTGCACAGTGTGGCTCCGGGGGGGGAGATTTAGCTTAAATCAGGGCTTGGGGCCTCGGATGGGGTCAGGAGCTCCGGCAGACACGTCCTTCTACCCCGCCATCTTGGCCACGCCCCCCCCCTTCTTTATTTTAAAAGAAATTTGCTATGTTGCTTTTAAATAAGCTGCGTTAATGGTGTCAACATTGATGTGGTAGGCCAAACGGCCTACCACATCAATGTAATTTTGCTAGTGAAAATAGTTGAATAAACTGTACCTACCATACTGAAATAATCCACCACTAAAAGAAAAATAATCACATTTGTGGTACTAGATCAGACTGTTTGCCCTACTCAAAGATGAGGATGCCTGCTTTTGTTCTAGTGCCCGTCTGCGGCTGTTGATAATTTTGCTTATGAGACACTGATATCGTAGCACATGAGAACTGGTGCCAGTTAGAGTTGTATGCTCAGAAGCAGATTTAACCCAACCAACTTTTTAAATCCTCATAGTAGGGTTGAACTTCAGTCCTTGAACTCAGCTTCTTTGACAGTTTCTTTTCTTTGTTCCTAAATGCGCTCCACCATTGCAGAACCTATAGAGTGTTTGGCGAAGTAGGTTTGGTGCAGCTTCAAACAAACTCTGCATTTCTTGCCTTCTTGTTTTTGGTTGCAGCTATTGATACTTTATATCTTCTTGATTGGAGTAGGAGAGCATTTTCTGTCTTGGTCATCCAAAGAAACTACTTTCTTGGAAGCACAAGACTGCAGCCCTTCTTTTTGGACTGACCTGTCTCAAACATATTACACTATATTATCCTAAGGTGTTTAGTAATTAGTTTAACTCTGTGCTGGGTTCTCAAACGTTAATCACCTTTTAATTCTTTTTGCGAACAGGTTCAAACACCATCACTCTTTTTGTTTGACCACTTCACACTTTACATTCTGGTCATTGCATTTTGTGTTTGTAACCTTGGTTTCTCGTTTGCAGAACTTACTGCCGTGCTTGGAAAACAAGTCCATAAAGTGGTCAAACTTAATTGTTGCATCTGTAATGATTATTAGTATCAGTTTAATAGACGAGTAACTAATATACACATTCAAATAATACACACATGCACCAAAACTCATCAGCTTTTCCTTGAATTAGTCTTCCTCACTAACTCTATACCATTTGCTGTCCTGATAGCCACTCCACCCACTGCCCCATCCATTGCATAGGAAGGAACAATTATGACTCACTCTGATTGTAATTGTAATTCCATTTATATAGCACTTACTACCCCTGATGAAGCGCCGAAGTGGCACACTACTCCATAACCCGAATAGGATTACTGGTGAATTAGTATAGGGAGTTTTAAAATTAATTTGGGCGGTGGAGATCATAGCAGTAGGAGGAGGTTTGGGATGAGTGATGGGGACCGGGGACCGGGAGAGGGGAAGAGTCAGAGGGAAGGGTTAAATGCTTGTTTTGGAGATCTGAATAGTAAAAGATGTTTGAGATCTTTCAAGAAGGGTAGAGGAGGGAAAAGTCAAGAAAGCATTCTTTTGGGGCTCACAGTAGTAGAATGGGGTTCGGATGACTCGGAGAGTGGAGGTAGAGGATATTTTAATAGAGCTATAGGGTGAGATACAGGGTAGTACATTGGAGATGCTGAATTACAAATAAAGTAATAAGTATAAACATGTATATGAAAGGTTTATATGTATAAGGAAAGTAATATGTGTAGATTTAAGTTGCATTTAATAAACTTAGAATTTCAAGTGTTTATAATTTATTTTTTGGAATTCAATAGTGAAGCAATTGTAGATAAATAGTTATGATGAGTATTTACCTATTTATGCAGTGACCTATATACACGTTAAAAATAGAATAATATAACCATAAGTAATATGTACATTTGCTAAGCAGAACTAACAAATATTTATAAACATAATTATTATACATGTTTATCCAAAGGAATACACATATCTAGGTACACATTTATAGTCCAAAAAGATGCGTATTTACAAAGGGATATGCCGTATATTTATGTTTGAGGATGGTGGTTATGTGGAGGAGAGCCAACTCTTGAGTAGTCTTTTGAAGATAAGGTAATTATCAACAGAGAAGGATGTGCCACCAATGTTTTTATCTTCTGAGGTGGGATTTCGAGGCGAGGTGTCAATCTATAGCAGAGATTCCTTCGTTAAATATATTTGGTGCTTTTATTCCTGATGAAGACCGGCCCTGTTCTATGTATTGCTTTGTGGGAAATACAAAGCAGCTTGAGTCTCGATCTTCTGGCAACCGGAAACCTATGTACGGCCTTCAAGGCAGGGTAGATGTGGGCTTGTCGCTTTTTATGTAAGAATAGTCTGGCAGCAGAGTTTGGAATCCGTTGTAGTCTTTTCATAGTAGTTAAAAATGATCTGTGGTAAAGGCTATTGGCGCAATCAAGTTAAGACAAAACAAGAGAGGTAGTAGCCTGGACCTTGTGTGGACATCCCAGGTGGGGGAAGATGCGTCACAGAGTTTTTATATAATGAAGCTTGATCTTGCTAGTTTGTCCACTAGGGCATTAATTGATAACTTGGGGTCTATAGTAAATCCGAGGTTTCTTACTTCCTATGATACTTTAGGCGGTGTTCCCAAATGGTCGGGTCAATCGACGAGTGGGTCATAATTTTTCCAATCGCCACATGTGAGCATTATCATTTTGTAAGCATTCAATTTGAGATGGGTCCATGTCATCCACCGATCAACGACTCTGAGGCAACTAAACATGTTGTCAGTTTCCAAGGTGTTTGGGGCTTTCTAGTTTAAGGAGTATTTGTGTGTCATCTGCATAGTTACAGCATATGAGGTGAAATTCATTGATCCGTGCTTGCAATGACTTCATGTAGATGTTGAAAAGCATGGGTGAGATAAGAGTCTTGAGGGACCCCTGCTTTTGTGAAGTACAGTTTGATGAGCAAGGGGGATATGGATAGCATTAGTTCTGTTTTGAAGGTAGGATATGATCCAGTCGAGAGCAGTCTCTGATATGCCTGCTTCGTTGTCTTTGTCTTAGAGTGATATGGTCAACCATGTCAATGGCAGCTGTGGGGACCAAGAGAAGTAGTGCAGCAACCTCTTCAAATAAACTGTGCTGTTAAGGTCATCCTAGATGCCAATGAGGGCAGATTCTGAGCCTCTTCCTGGACGGAATCCTGTTTGGAAGTCTGAAATTATGATATTATTTTCTATGAATTGTGGCATCTGGGAGAATGCTGCCCTTTCAGTTTGCCCAGGAAAGTTCCATTTGTATTTGGTCTGTAGTTTTCGGGGTTAAGCGGATCTAGGGATCAAGGCTTGTTTTTTTTAGCAATGGGCATATGTATGTTTTTTTAGCTCTTCTGGGAATACTCCCATAGTTAAGAAATTGTTGATGATTCTTCTTACTGATGTGGCAGCAGAGGTAGTTTGAATCATTTTCTTGAAGGTTTGTGGTGGACGTGGGTCAGAAGAACTGCCGCCAGGCCGTCTTGCTTTGACCAGGTCCCTAAATCAATTGCGTGATAATTGTTGGAAGGAATGCAGAGGCTGGGTTGCCTACTCTTGGGAGGGGGGGGTGGCGGGTTGGAAAAGGGTTGCTGCTGGTGGTTTTTCTTTGTTTTAAATAAGAGTATAACATCTCTACTTTGGTTGTATAACGATTTACCAGTTTGTGAATTCTTGAGTAATGGAATGAGCTCCTAGGCAATTTGGTTTACTGAATTCGGTGAGAATTTTATACAATTCTTTATTTGCACATTTATCATTTTGAATTCTGTCGGAATAGTATTGTTTCTTAGCTTTTGATTGTTGATGTATAATCTGTTAAGTTTCTGTAGGTAAAGTTTGTCTTGATTGATGTTTGTTTTGAGCCAGGTGCTTTGGAGCTTTCTAATTTACTGTTAAATATTTTTTAGCTCTGTATTTCTCCTAGGTGTCGGTTTTCTTTTCTTTTCCTTTGGTGTTAGTGGCATTAGGATCTCAAAAGCTACCTGTAGCCACTCATAATGTTTTAACAGAATTTATTGTGCCTAGATCTGTACTGGATGTTAGTTGTGTTTCTAAGTGTTCAAAATCTAACTTGTTCGGCGGTCAATATGTGGATGCATGTAAGGTGGTTTACGGTGTGTTGCTTTGTGTTGTTTTAGGTTGGAAAGCAAGCAAATGGTTGTCTGACCATATGACTGGAGTAATTGAAAGGTAACTAGTTCTGATTTGGCAAAAATGACATATCTGTGTCCAGCGATGTTTGTGGATCTGATATAGGTTCAGTGCATCTAGGCCATTTTGGGTTTGTCAAACAAAATGTTTAGGTCACCAAGACTGCATAGGTTGGAGTGTAGTGTTATAAGGTTTGAAACTGTGTCTATTAGTGTGTCTGGGAATGTTGCATTGCTAGTTGGAGGTCTGTAAAGGAGTAGGAAGTTACAGGAGGAAGATGGTGTGGGATTGCATCTGGTAAAGAGGGGCTCACAGCCTTGTATGGAGACGTTGTCAGCTTTAGTGACGTTGAATACAACAGCTAGGTCACCTCCTTATGCCTATGTGATTTTGTGTAATAGTTTGATAGCATAGAGGAATGGCTGCATGCAACACTGGAGCCATGTCATCTCCCCACCATGATTCATTTATGAAGATTAAGTCCGGTTGTTCATCAGTGAGAAGGTTGTAGATGTAATGCTTGTTTCTTTGTAGTGATCAAGCATTTAATAGTAGGCCGTTTTGAGAATGTGTTCTTGTGATGGTATAACTTTGTTTTGTAGAAGAGTGAGCAATGTTTTGTGGACTTGTAGAAGGTGTGTTCTTCGTGCTGGTATTAGCTGTATGAGAATAGCAATAGCATAGCTGTTCTATATCATATTCCACGTCCAGCAGGCTATGAAGGCATTTTGATGGGTCTGCGTGTGTAGGTGGTTGAGATGGTGGCTGAGAGTGAGTTTGTGAGCTTTATTGTTTTTGTGGAGTAGCCTTGTTGTGCAATAGACATGGAGATGTGAAGTTGTAAAGCGTGTTATGTAGCTTATTTTCTTTCTGTCTGTTGAGGGTAGAAAGTGTATGACTTAGGGGTGGTGGTGCAGCAAGTAGTCATGTTGTAGGGTGCTAAATTGTCCAATGGATGAGAGAAAGTTAAAAGAGTTGCTGTATATGTGTTAGGTGTGGAGGAAAAGAAAAAGCTTGGCAGTGGAGTTCGTTTAGGGTGTGTATTATTTGTTTAGTCAGGAAGGTGGGAGTGGGTGTATGTTTCTAGTTTGTGACGGAAAGGTTAATGATGTAGTGTGTATGTGTGAGATTTTGTTGTGTTGGTGTATGTGTTATATTTTGTTTTTGAGGAGCAGTGAGAGCAGGTGAACATGTCTTTGGTTTCTGAGACGTATTTGTATGTAAAGCATTGTTGGTGAGTGGAAGTTGCACGGTAAAGGGGGGTGGTGATGTGTTTTGGAAAAGAGTGTATTTGGTGTGTGAGAGGGGATGAACAAGAGTTAATAGTGTTTGTGTTAGATGTGATGCTGGAATAGGTAATATGTGTGGTTGTGTTTTTTTGGTAAAAAGAAGAGGAGGGTGTTGGTGGATGTAAAAATGGAAGGCTGAGGATAGGTTTGGTGTTGACAGAAAGGGGTCTTTAGGAGTAATTAAAGCGGGGTGTGTGTCTGGATGGGATATAGTTCCGTGTGGTGTGGATTTGGGTTGTGTTGGCGATGAGTGAATTGGTTAGTGCTATAGGATAGATTGGTGTTTTGTGTGTGAGTGAAGGTGCAAATGTGAGGTAGTTGGCGTAAAAAGGTGTATAGGTGAAGTTTGTGGGGTTTTGTATTGGGTGTTGAAACAATGAAATGTGTGTAGGGTTTCTTTGTAGTAAAAAAGTATAGTACATTTGATGTGAGCTTGTTAATATGTTTGTGCATGGGTTAAATTGGGTGCTGCTGAATGGAAAAAATGGCAGCATTTCAGACCCTAGGCCAGACCAGACCCCAACAGGCAACTGCCCTTCTCCTCTCTGACCTTAGCCTAGATGCTTGGGCTGAGAAGCCCTGAGCTCTAAGCTTAAATAGCCCTAGTGATCAGGTGACCCCTTCGGTCAATGAGAACCTTAGCCCTAACCAATCACATTACTAGCCCTAAGACCAATAGGAGACCAGGTCCTTACAACCAATTCAAACACAAGGAGATGATGGACAGAGTATTGAAACTTTTCAGACATTCACCCCCAGTCACAGGTCTGGGTTTTGAATCCATCCTGGTTCTATAGCTCACTTCGCCACCCCATTTCAGACCCATTCATATGCAAATCAGTCTTGACACTGTACCGAAAACAAGGGTGTGTTTGTCTTAAAAACAATCAGAGCCCTAGCCCTTAGCAGTTAATGAGAAACAAAACCCTTTAGCTTGTGCTTCTTTCCCAATGAGAGAAGGGAGAAATGGGCAATGCAATAATTACTATTGCCGCATTGTGTTCTAGGTCTTGACGTAACCTACCTAACCACTGTAAAAAGTCCTCAACCTTTCCATTGACACACTTTTTACTTCCCCTGATGCACCCTCCACCTTCTGGCACCAGGCTACCTGATACTCCTTGCTTAAGAGAACCATTTGCAAATGACTGGTCTGGATTTACAATCTTATGCCCAAGAGCTAATGCCTTGCTCAAATTGCACCTTCTATCCCCCTCGCTGTTCACTCTGCACCCATGTGATCTTTTGTGTCTCCACTCAAACCGCTCTGTTCCTCCTCCTGGTTTCTTTTATTCACACTTGTTACCTTGTCTGTGCGTAAAGTTTCCCAACACCAGGCAAGGAGCGTCTTCACAAAAAGATGGTTGTTCTATAGTTTTGTTCTAATGAATACATGTCAATTTCAAGGGAATCACTAATTAACATGCGTTTTCTTCAGGGCAAGGATGGTGGACCTATAGATTCACACGAGGGCAATTTAAGTTTGTCAGAAATACCTTGCACTAGATATCATATAATGATGTTAATAATGAACTATGTTTATAGAGGCCTTTGGAATGTCCATGGTGTAACCCTTTCAGAGTTTTCTGAATTACGTTAGCCTTTAATTTGTGAGCTAATGCTCTCTCATGGAACTGGTGCCCGAGTGTGTGATCTGGGTACTGGAGATTTGAGCATATCTGCCTTATTGATCTGATATACAACCAGCTGATATATTTTAAAACTATAGCCTGGCAGTTTAACCATGTCGAAAAACGCAATTGCAGTTTACTGAGGACTGTGCAATTTTATAGTCTTACTGATGGACGGCTGTGGTTTTGCTCCTTTGAAACCAATATTGAGATATTTAAAAAATGGTCTCCAAGTGTCTTTGAACTCAAGATAGTACCAATGCTTGACATTTTAGTTTTTGAACGTGCATGCTAGAGTGTCAGTGGATCCTTAGTGGAAGGAATTGCCTCAATTTCACAACAGACTTTTTATTATCTACAGCTGGGATCGATGGGCGGCTGAAGATCATGTTCTTCGTGACACAGACGAAAACCGCAGATTACAGCGCAAATTGGCAAGAAAAGCTGTTGCTCGCATGTAAGAAAAATTTGATTCTAACCAAAGAAAAACTTTTGCAAAACACTGTAGATAGTTTGTGTGCATTTTTAACCACTTTTGAATATAAAAAAGGTGTAACTACTATAATTTGAATTCCAGTGTACCATCCTGAACACAACCACAAGCCAATTCAAGGCCTTATTTAGAGTTTGGAGGACAGGTACTCGGTCACAAACATTAGGGATATCCCAGCCACCTTATTACAGGTGCATTAGGATACAATACACTTGTAAGAAGGAGCGCATGATCAGATTTCGTACTGCACGTTTAGGCTACAGAAGTCCAGGTAGAGTATCCAGGTGTCTATGGAGACAATTTGTAAAAGTGAGATCTGGTGAGACAAGTCAATACTTGTGGCTAATCGTCTAAGAGCCTGCATTTGTGTTTCTGATTATTCCCGAACTTCATAATATGTGTTGAGTGTCATTGATGATGAGACTGCCAAACAGGAGTCCAGGATGCTAGGATTTGTCCCTGCCACACTTAAAAGTGTGAGGCAAGTGCGCAACTTGTTCTTGCAAGATGGTGCCCAGCCTCGTATGATCTCTCGCTGGACAAAGGGAGTAGATTTTCTTGGACCAAATCTGTGGGCGAGTGAGCACTATGCTGGCAGTAAGTCACTGGTGAGCACATTATCTTGTGCCTTCTGTAGTGGGAGCTAGTGTTGAAGATGGTAGTGTAGCTGACTTAAACCCAGATCCTATAACCGGAGGAGGGCCACATTTGCTCCTTTAACAGAGCAATTATCTAAATTATTATCAGACTCCCAAGGAAAGAAGGCTTGCAATCCAGTCAGTGTGCCCACTTGAAGCGCAAGAGTGTTCACACTTTACTCCTGTTCAGATGACCATTGTTTTACATTGCTTCTTACAGTTGAGTAGCTCCAGCGTGAGGCGGTGCCAGATCTGTGAACCAATAATTTGGGAGGCTGGCTATGTCCCAGTCCCAAGGGAAGGAAGGAAACATTACATCTTGGCTTAATATCATACTTCAAAATAGAGATAGTGAAAGCACGTTTGTGAGGGAGATAGTGTTTGTATTGCCAAGCTATCCACATGGCTGTAATGTTAGATTTGCCCATGCTTTCTGCTTAATTAGTGTTCTACATGTAGACAGCGAGACGGCAGGATCTTGTACCCTCTGCTTTATTTGGAGGTATTGATGTTAATAGAGACTTTGATCATGGCTTACATCTACTTGTGTGAGCGCTTGTTAGCTAATAGAAGGGGCATAAATATTACTGGGCGGTACAGCCTAGCTGGAGGCACTGGGATTCTCATTATTCAACTCTCCTGGCCTCTGCATTTCATACGAGCAAAATTCATGTCCCTAGTCTTGAACTTTGGTACAGTAGCCAGCTTCCTGGGCATGTTTGTTTCATATACCCCTACTTTTCAGCAGAGGGGAAATTAGTAAAGGAGGGGAAGCTAAGGATAAAAGGGTTACATGCATATACCTTGATATATGATCTCTTGTACACGAGTCTACTGTTTCTTATAGTGCACAACATTCTGCAAGTTATTGTGTTTTTAGCGCAGTATTTTTGTTCCATTTTGGCAGCTACTGTTACCCCTTCTTCTCAGTTTGTGGGAGTTCCTCAGTTCTCAGACTTTCAACCTTTGCTAAGCGCCTCCTGACTCTCCTGCCATTAATTCTCCTGTTATATCCTGGTATACTTTTTTGGTTACCTAAACCACCCACATGCTTTTGCCACTCATCTGACCTACTTCTGCCTCACTCCAATTGTCTCAGCTCCTTTGCCTTCTCCTTACGCCTTATTAAAGAAGTATGTCTTAGGAATCCTTCTATGGGGTGTTTTATTGCCGCTGGTACAGATTTGGAGGATTGGGCTTGTGAACAGGATAGTAACAGCAGTGTAATATTTTAACCACATCGCTGCTGTGGTTATTTTTCCCCTGTGCTGAAAATTGCCAATTTGCTGGTGTCATGACGAGCTTAGCTCGTCATCAGCACAGCTCAACTGTGCCTCATGACGAGCTGAGCTCGTCATGAGCATGGAAGGGGTTAAAGAATTCAGCTGCACTATTGATTCATTTCAGCAATGATACTGTTGAATTTGTGACTTTTGTTTGCTTTTTAGGAGAAGGAAGGGGCGGAAGAGAAGACGCTGTAGGCTGCCTGGGGTAGACTCTGTCCTGAAAACTGGGCCCTCAGAAGATAAAGAGGAGGTTGAAGAAAACTGTAAGTGTACTGCTCTTGTCGTTTATGGTGGCAGAATTTTGTGATGTCACTGTTGTTCTGTAAATTGTGCATGAAGTGCAGCATCTTCCGTGGCATTTACGTATTCATCCAACTGTAGAACATGGGCCATGCCAACTTCTTGCACCTTTGAGAAGCATTCAAGCCAGTCAGAAACTGCCATTTCCAGCTCAGACCGGTGAAGGGCATCCTAGAAGTGGTATAGAGAGATATTCTGGGTAGGGGGTGATCGTTTGTGCCAGAGCAGTATATGCCGGGATGCCCGCGTGGATTTTACAAAAGTCAAGAGAAGAGGGAAGAGTATTTTAAGGTTGGGTTTGTTTCTCAATATGTAAGCTGGTTCATGAAATCTATTTACATAATTAAAAACGTGCTTTATATTAGGAACAACAGCTATGTTAAAGAATGTTAATACAAGATGCTGCTCTATGCAATTTCGACACTTGTACTGTCTAGCATACTATGCTATGAAGGTATGTATATCCATATTTTTCAGCTGTAAGCAGTTCTTCTGATGACAGTGACGAAGGGACCGATGAAGAAATAAAAAGTGAAGAGAGTGACATAGAAGAGAAGCCTGAAATGGTATTTATGTTCTACATATTTGTCAATGTATTGCAATTTGTTTCTCTTCTAGTTAGAATGTAAATGATTATCGGGTCTTCTGCACAATAAAAAGCACTATAAAATAGAATCTGTACCAAATTGTGGACGTGTTAATGATTGGTCATTCCTAAAATATAGCTGTGGATCCCTGGACTTCAATTTCACTTCAGATATTAAAGTATTAAATATTTAACATAAAATGTCATTCTTTTTTGTAAAAAAAGTACAGTAGGTATGCTGTGTTTTGCTAGCCATGTATCACCCCCAGATATAGCATAGGCTCCATATTTCAGTAGATTTTAGTTGCACGTCAAATTAAAATATAATCCACATTTTACAAATTAGCATTAAGAACCTCTAATTAGTGTAATAAAATGCTTAATGTACAGAGTGATTTTTCCACAACAATAGGAAATTGACTCATTGTAAAATGTTCCAAAAAAATTCTAGAAGGAGAATTTTGGATAATCACCAAACTCTTCATTTTGATGGAGAGTGGTCTGGGTGTTCTTTTTCCTATTCTTTATTTCTTGTAGTTTGTCTGCAATGCAAATTATTGAAAACTACAGTTCACAACTATCCCGGAAAATGACAGTTACTCTGATGTACTTTTTGTTACAAAACTCAGATCTTGGTTCCACCTTTGTATCCTCCCTATACAAATCGTATCTAAGCAAATTGTATGTCATCCAGCTGTCAATTGTGCCCTTTTCCAACAGTTAATGCCTCATTGGCTACATGCTCACCACAAGAGGTGCTTCACTATTCAATAAAGTCTCTAAAGTTGAAAACAATCAACCACTAAGCAATTTGTTAATTTCAAGACCTTTTTAAAAAACATTTATTCATCCAAAACGATTCGGAGCATTGTGCTTGCTCAGTAACATTTTTTGAGAATCTACTACCATTGCGGGCTCTCTATAGGCAGGATTTCAACCTAGCAGAGGGACAAACTGTTCTTTTGGGGTTCATCGATGATTTCCCTAGGAAGTTGGATAAAGGTGGTGCTTTAAGGGAAAGGTAGAATGGTGGGGAAGGGTTAGTTACCTCCTCTCTGTTAGCCCATATCTCAAAACTATAGCCAAAATAATTCCAATTTCCTCATGCTAGCCATGGTGAATGGGTGCACTATTCAGACTCTGGGTCAGCCTGCAACTAGGGAACCCTACAACAACTGAGTGTAGAGGGGGTAGATATTAAAGGGTCTTTACCCTACTGCCTCCCTAAACTTACAACATGCTGAAATCATGAGACTGGTAAGCTCTGTTTCAAGAAGTTGTTGAATATTAGTTCCTTGTGTTACTGTTCAGGGGCTTTATGTTGCTTGGGGAATGACACACCACTACATTTTTTTTAAACAGACTTTATTGGCATTTATTATTCAGCTTAACACAGTTACAGTTTCATCCAATCCATAGTCCATCAACTATCTCCACGAAGGATCTACCCCAATGATTTCGTATGTCCCCTCTTCCAGCCTCCATTAGCCATACATCCGCCTGCTCCTTTACGCAATGACTGGTATGTTGGATATTTGGCAATGCCCATACCTTAACAGTTCCCCCTGCTGCCGACCCCCTCCCCCTAACCACTCCTGCTGCACATATGATCTGGGTCCCGTTCTTACTCGTCATATCTTTATACGTCATTCCGAAGGCACATCAGGCGTGTGGATGTTAGGTAGCCATGGCCCAATTATGTCCCCCCTTCAGCTCTGTGTGGACCCGGTGTCCCAGGGTCAGCTAGTTGCGATCCCGCTTTTGGCGAGCTAGGCGTCGACTCTTGGTTCTCATTCTGCAGATCATCTACCAACAACCCCCAGACCTGTGCGCGCTCCAATCTCCCTATACCTCGTTTCGCATTCCTAAGCAGGATTCTATGTTCACAGCTTGCCCACTTCACTAGCTCCCTTCTCCAGTTGCCAAACCCCGGACAACTCGGGGCCTTCCATTGGCTGGTAAGTTCACGTTTCGCCAGAATGTATGCCAGGTCTTGGAACCTGGCTGTGTCCTTGGTTCTAGCGGAGTGGGAAAATCGGTTAAGCAGTACATGACCAGGGGTGCATGGGATCTCCTTTTCTGTGACGCGCGCTATCTCCCGAACCACCTCCTGCCAATACCCCTCTATCCTCGGGCAACTCCACATCATGTGAAGATAGCTAGCCCCCACTCCCTGACATCTGGGGCAACATGCATCCTCTCAACCAAAATATCGGTTAATCCTATCAGGGGTAATGTACCCCCTATGCAGAGTATAAAAACGAATTAATTGGAAGCGCGCATTGCGGGAGACCTTGGTGACTTGGAGCTGTGTATTGTCCCAGTCCTTTTCTGCAATGGGGCTCTCAGTGTCCACCTCCCATTTATCTTTCAGCCTCTCCAGCGGGAATGACACACCACTACATAATCTGAGTTTCTAGATTTAGATAGACAGTTTTTTATTTTTTTTAAACAAACACAATCCCCCCACCTTTCTTTGGTGGTATGCTTTATCATGGGGGTGATCCTTCACCAATATCTTCATTGTGCAGGGCAAGCTCATCGAGTCTTTTATGCTCACTCTGTGTGAGAGTTTCTCTGACAAATATGAAGGGTCTCGACGTTATACTGGTAAAGTTGTATGGGTAGATGCACTGAAAATTACGTTTTTCTCTGTTTAACCTGTTCCATACAAGACTGAGAATAACTGCAGGTAATAACCGCTTCGACCCAGAGGTCGAGACACACTGTGCGAAGGGTGTTTGAACTGCATGGCCTAACTTTCGGTAATGCACCTTAGGAGTATCTCCTCTCCCTGAACGCAATAATCCTGCTGTGAACGGTGCTGCCCTAATTGTGAGCTTGCCATTGAATCAGACATGTGTGGATGCCTGCATCGTGTGATGAGGCCTACACACTGCACAAGGAATCTACGGGGCGGACACCTGCAGCTCCTTCGGAGGCTCACCATGAATTCGGGTTGCAGAGCCCATCGCTTAGCTCGCGGAGAGGCGGGGCGCTGAACCTACGGAAGCAGGCCTTGCGGAGGTAGCTGACTGAGTCCTGGTGAAGTCCTCGCTGAGCTACACTGATAGTACCAACGCTGGCGCACCGGGCAAGAAGCGAACACAATACTCCCGGTTCTGGATACTAGATAGACCCACTCATTTTGGAGGTAAGAGCTACCCTGGGAACCGGCGATGAAAGAGGTGTAGTGTTTGCTAGCCAGAACCCCGGAGGGCCCCCATTGATAGCCCGGTCCATATGGACCTGCCTAGAACGGTGAGCATCCTGATTGACAATTGCAGTGGTAACACCTCCAAACCACTGGTCCGCTGCTCACAAAGCCACTAACACTCCAGGCACTGTTGCTGTGACCTGGGCAACATGAGAAGAACTGAAACAAAACAAGCCAAATTGCCCTTTGAAGCCCGCAAATCGTCACAAAACCCTCTAGGAGATACAAATGCAAACATGTCACATGGCCAATAATCATTACGCCACCAGAAGAAGCTGATGTGAAGTCCTTATTGCTTACTTTTTTTTTTTTTTTTAAGCTTTTATTCGATATGCAAGATATCTTGAAAGCATACATACATATAAAAACAGCATTTCAAAACAGTACATAAGTATGTCAACATTTAAATGCTAAGACAATAAAAATAGGATATGACCCTAGATAAATTAGCTAAAATGTGAATTAAATTGAAATTGACAGTCTCTTGCAGCGAATCAACCATGAGCGTTTTAAAAATTTGGAAACACCGCAAACAATTGGAGGGGAGGTATTGCTTACTATGAAACAGAGCCTCACATCAATTGAATCCAAGATTGATTCCATGAGCATGTGAATGGACTATATCACGCAATGAGTCGAGAAGCATGAGGGACGCATCAGCGAGACAGAACACAGAATTTTCCATATAGAGGACGAGGCCACAACTAAAGGAGAGAAGCTGCATGATATGGAGCGTCTGTTAAAGGTCATCTCTGCCAAAAATGAAGATTTAGAGGCGCGCTCGCACAGAAACAGCATCTGTGTCATAGGAATCCCGGAATTTATGAACATAAAACATATGGAGGATTATATAGAAGCCATGTTGTTAGATCTGTTTGGGGCCACATCCTTCGCCAAGCAGCTGGTGGTGGAGAGGGCACACTGAGCGCTAACCACCAAACCTTCTCCAGGTGCTCCCCCTGGCCCATAATGGCTAGGCTTCTCAATTACCTGGACATGGTACTAAGATTGGCATGGGCAAAGGGCAATCTGAACTATGGGGGCAATTCCATTTACCCAGACTTTACTATAGCAGTCCAAGAGGCTTGCAAGAAGTTCCTCCTGGTGAAGCGGAGATTGCTGCCGGCCAACATCCCATCCGCCATGTTATATCTGGCAAAGCTACGCATAACCTTCAGCGAAAAGCACAATTTTTTCACTACACCGCAGCAGACCGAAGAATTCCTGAAGCGAATGGGCAGACGAGATACTCAAAATGGTGACACCAGCCGCAGGTCTAGTCCAACTTCTCCTCTGTCAGAGACAAGATAGTTGGTTGGCCTGCCGCCTTCTGGAACTCTACATTTCAGACAACCTACTGCTCCGTGCTGCATTGGCACTTAACAAATAGACTCAGGCATGAATATTATCAAATCTTTAATATTCCCTTTCTCTTTTTCCACTACTTTAAAGTATTTCCTCAATGAGACACCATTATGGAGGGACACAGAATCATATTGGATGATATTCACTTCAGTGAAGCCACTACTTTAAAGTATTTCCTCAATGAGAAACCCTTATAAAGGGCACATAGTCTTATTGGAAGATATTCACCTCAGTGAAGAAATGCACCATATACTATAAACAAAATACTCAGTGGCAGTAAAGACTGTGGACAGTCTCCACTAATTCTCTCAATCTCGGGTATCCTCGTTCTCACGAGAACTATAGAGAGCACCACCCAGCAGGAATTCCCCCTTAGAATGAAATTCTTGCTGTTTCTCATTAATGTTTTATTGCTCACCCTTCCCCTCTTCTCTACTTCTTCTCTTCACCCCCTTATTCTTATATAATTCCTACTCACTTCCAATGTTCCCCCTACTCTCCCCTACCACTACTCTAGCTGGTGTCCTCTGTGCAGGACAGTTTCCTGCTTTCAGGCATTTGAAATGACTGTTCTTGTGTTCAGCTTTTGTTGGGTTATATTATGGGGACATTTTTGCCAGCGAGTTCGGGCTGCTGTTGTGGAGGCCTGAGGGGGGGGGGATGGGGGTGGTTTGGGAAGGGGTTAAAGAAGTGAGAGGTTTGCCCATAACTGCATATGCTCTCACTAACACAACTCTTAGACTATCCCAGGAATACAGAATGACCACGGATGATAGACAACAACAAACTGCTACCAAGGAAATTGGCAATGTCCCCCGCCCCGAAGCTGTCCCTCTATTACCCTGCTAACTTGAATTATGCGTTGCCTTAGGGACCCTCAAAAGTGCAGGCACATATTTGGGTATCTGGATATGCATAACATACAAATAACTATGCTACAAGAGACGCACCTTGACCCTGGGATACAGATGCTTTGCCTCCTATTCAACTTATGCTCTAGGGAATGCCATGTTATTTAAATCTAATGTCTAATATCACCCATCTGGCCCTTTGCAGGATCCCCAGGGACGATACTGTGTCATGTTGGGACACTTAGCCACACACTCCGTCACACTTGTGAATTGCTACGGACCCTACATAGATGATCCTACCCTCTTTAGTAAACTATGGGGACTCATCCTAGATATTGGTTCTACACACCTAATATGGGGAGGAGACTTTAATACCACACTTGACCCAAGCATAGATCGCTCCCATCACACCCCAGCCCCTCAAGCTAGAGCAGGGAAGTGCCTGGTGGAAATTGTCGGCCCACCAGCTATTTGATGCACAGAGGGTGTTGCATCCTTTGTGTCGGGTAGGCACCTTTCATTCCAGCGTGCACTCCAGCTGGTCTCGTATTGACCATCTGGCTGACATTGTGGGGACATCCGACGGCAGCTTAAGCATTTAGAAACGGAAATTAAGGCCATTAAAACACACACAACAGATACATTGAAAGGTTACTAGCAGGCCAACCTTCAGACCCACCTTCATGAGCTGATAACGAAATACCAAGAAACAGCGAACAAAAAGACCTCTTCAGATCTAAATACCACTGCGCCTGCAGATACGGATAAGATGAGAGACTGAGGAGAGCCCTGGCTGAAACAGTACATATCCCCACGTTCTCCAACTATACACTAGCAGTTCAAAACACTGACGGTTCAGTATGCCAAGACACTAAAAGTATCCTTGGGGCCTTCTCTGAATTTTACTCTTCCCTTTACACGATGCGTAGGACGGAAGGTACAGACGTAGATAGTTACTTTGAAGATCTAGCGCTTGGGTGGCTGAGCGATGTGCAGAGAGAATTTCTCTCAGCGGATTTTGAGGCAGAGGAGATATGAGTGGCTATAATGCAACTAAGATCCGGTAGGGCCCCTGGTCCGGACTGCCTACCTGCCGAGTTCTATAAATGCTGTGCTGAAACGCTGGTCCCCATCTTAAAAGTAGTCTATGATGAGGCAAGAGACTCCGGAATCCTCCCCCTAACAATGCGTGAAGCATCGATCATCACCATTCTTAAGCGGGCAAAATAGCCCCAGAGTGTGAAGCTTACAGGCCATTGTCTTTAATTGATTGCAATGCAAAGACACTAGCAAAGGCATTGGCTAACAGTCTCCTAATGGAAAGATTGGTCCTACCGGAATAAGCGGGATTCATACAAGGACGCACCACCTCCCACAATTAGCGTACCATCTTTGCTCTGATTCAAGATATCGACCCTGACTTAGCTGAGGTGGCAGTTTTTTAGATGCCACCAAAGCATTCAGGCCGATAGAGTGGGACTTTTTGTTTACGGTGCTAAGGAGGAGGGGGTTTTCACGCAGCATATCTGTCCTGGATCGCCCTACACTATAGCAAACTGAGAGCCACTATATAGATCAACGGCATCAGATCTAGCTCTTTTCCCATTTCACGAAGCATCAGGCAAGGGTGCCCCCGTCACCCCTCCTGTTTGCTCTCGCAGTAGATCCTTTAGCGGCGGCACTTCGACAAAGGCATAGCGAATAAGCACTCAGATACCCAACCTAACACCTGCTGATTTTGCTATATGCTGATGATAGGACACTTTATTTTCGTGCCCTGCATTTCAGCCTGAATCCTATTCTTAGGGAGATCATTCGATTAGGTGCATTTTCAGGGATGAAGCAAACTCATTTAGGCCTAGATCTCTGTACTGGGGTGAATGTATGACATTGCTCTGCATTCTGAATGAATGAATGAAAGAATTCATTACTTGGAGGCATTCCAGCGCTGTGGCGCCATTTATGCTATGAGGAGATCAAGGAAAGAGAAAGCTTTCCAGTAGTTTTCTGAACTTGAGATAATCAGGTTCAGAGCGTATGTGGAGGGGAAGATTGATCCAAAGCCTGACTGCCTTATATGTAAACAGTCGTCCTCCACTCCGTGATCGTTTAATCTTGGGAACTAAGATTAAACCTTTGTTATCAGATCTAAGGGCTCTGTTGGGCCGATAGGGTTGGATCCAGGGACGAATCAGAAGCAAGTCCTTTCCAGAGTATGCCTTATGTGTAATGCACGGAGCCTTGATTTGAGTTATTTCCTGAACAGGGAGCCAATGCAAGGTGGCGAGGGCGGATTTTGCTGAGGAGCATCTGGGAATATTCAGCAGCATGCGGGGGGCTGCACAATTCTGTACCGTTTTAAGTCTTTTGATGGTGGCCTCAGGGGCTCCCAGGTACACAGCAGTAGCATAGTCCAGTCAAGATAGAATAAGAGCTTGGACTAGCAGCCATCTGGCGGCAAAGGGTAACAGGGGGAGTATCTTTCGGATCATTCTTAGAAGGCCATAGCAGCTGGCTGCCACTTTGCGTGATAGTTCCTTGAAATCAAGGTTACAGTAAAGCCAGACCCCTAGACTTTTAATTTGGTTTTTTGGGACAGGGGGAACCTAGGCAGCTAGAGGAGGTCTATGTTTAGAGAGGCAGACTTCCCCAAGAGCAAGAGTTCGGGCTTTGATCCATTGAGTTTTAAAAATGAATTGTTCATCCAATTAAAAACCTTCTCAAGGCAAGAGGCTAGGTCAGGACCATGTTGGTTGTGTTGCTTCATTGAGATAACTAACTGGGTATCATCAGCATATGTGATGATCTGTACACCAAATGGGCATACAGTTTCTGCCAGTGAGCTCATGTAAACATTGAACATAGTAGGGCTTAGAGAAGATCCCAGTGGGTCCACAAATGTCAGAGGTATTTGTTTCGAGGAGGATTCTTCTTCAAAGACTGTAAAGACCCTGTTTTGAAGGAAGGACTGTAGCCATTTTAATGCTAATCCAGTCACTCCAGTCTCCCTAAGTCTTTGGATCATCAGATGGTGATTTAACGTATAGAAGGCTGTGCTGAGGTCCAATAGAATTAGGGCTGCAGTCTCCGTTATCAAGGATATTCCTGGTTTCCTCTACTACGGCAAGAAGAGCAGTTTTGGTGCCCTGTTGAAATCTGAATCTGTCTGAGTGAGATGAAGATGATTATTGTTTTCCAGAAAGGCCGATAAAATTGAATTAGTGTGCTTCTACGCTAATTTACTTACTCCAGGAAGTAAGGAGATGGGTTGCTAGTTGGCCCAGTCTTCTGGATCCAAATTGGGTTTCTTTAAAAGGGCTTTGTTCTTTTTGCAATTGTCACCCCAAGTGTTACGGGTATGCCCAGACTTGGGTCCCGCGCTTTCCACGCCACTGGAGTCAAGCTATCCTGGCTGATGAGGGGTGAAACCCCAAAACTGGTCCTAGGATGCTTGTTTCCAGTCCAGGGAGGACCTGGCCTGGCAGTTCGGGCTGGACTGTTCCCATGAGGCATACAGTCAAGAATGATTTGCATATGGCTGGGTTCAAACTGGAGTGGCATGGTGAGCCAAAGAACAATGGATGTAGGCCCAGATCTCTGTATTGGGGTGAATGTATGACATTGTTCTGCATTTTGTCCATCAATTGTTCTTTTTGAATTTTCAGGGATTAAAATGAATTAGAGCAAATCACAGCTGATTCCTCTCACCCCACTTTTTGCCAGACTACTGATGGACATTGACTTAATATGCCCTGGGTCCCGGCCAATCAGTTTCCTGTGGTCTGTTTTCTTTCCCCAAAACTGTACCTTGTACCCCCAATTGGCACCTCTCTGGCCACATGCCAGTACCTTGTAAAAGTACCAATGGGACTGTGGCCAGGGAAGGCCTCTAAGGGCTGCAGCACCGATTGTGCTACCCTTAGAGGCAATGTACATGGCACATATCCCTTGCTGGGTGCACTATACCAGTGGTGAGGTGCATGTGCCCTGTACCCCTACAGTGTCTGAGCCAATACTTAGACTGTGTGAGTGCAGTAATGTCATTAAGAGTATATGGTGCTGGGAGTTTGTCATTACGAACTCCACAGCACCACAATGGCTTTATTGAAAACTGGGAAGTTTGGTATCAAACTTCTCAGCACATTAAATCCACACTGATGCTAGTGTGGGATTTAATGAAAGTGTACTCCGAGGGCATTTTAGAGAGGCCCCCCTGAAAAACAACCAGCCTCTGGTGGGTTCCCTGACTGATACACACCAGCCTGCCATCATGAGACATGTTTCTGGACCCCTAGGGTGGGAGCCTTCACTCCCCGAGCCCAGAAACAAAGCCTTTCCTGGGCAAGGTGTTCACACCTCCACCAGGCCAGGAAGAGCCATCTATGGCAGGGGTGCTTCAAAGGCCTTGCAGCCTTTGTAATGCAACCCTCTGCCTTTCCTGCTAACCGGAGCAGGCCCCCTTCCCGTCTCCCCTCCTTTTCGTCTGGAAGACAAGCAGGAACAATTAGCCAGCCCAGAAGGTGTGTCCACCTCTGCCAACCCCACAACTCAGACGGCCATAGGAGTGACTTACTGGCTCAGTAAGATCATAACAAGTAGGCGCCTCTAACTTGATTGGTGTTGTGCATCTGTGTGGATGAACTGTCTCTCATATGCTCAATTTGTTAGTGTTTGTGGCCTGTAACATGTATGTAAAACTAGGATATGGCCAACCATCTAAAGGAAACTACTAGTTCTTTTAAATCATTTGTGCAAAAATAGCTGTAAAAATATTATATTGCTTTACTGTGTTTGTAGCCGTTACCCTGTATTTATTTGTCCAGCTGGGCAGCCGGGTAGCTATGTCATCTGGTCAATACTGTGACTGATCACCCCTTCACCTTCATTGCCCTGAATAGTACTCTTGGCCGATAAATCCTTCTGAATAATCGTCTTGAGATCCTGTTACAAAACACTTACTAGGAAACAAGCTCACATACCTTGAGTTGATGTTGAGTTAATGTTAATCCACAATGGTGTAAATAGTACATGTAAGGCGCAATGGGCATATTAAGTGCAATAAGATTTTATAAAAGGTTCTAACTGTAGATCGGTGCTGCTAAAAATCAGTTTTGCCTAGCAGTTTTGAAAATATTACAAAGATTTTAATTGTATTTTAAACCGTTTTTTAAAAATATGATTCTTAGGTAATACGTGTTATATGATGATGTAAGAGTGTCATATTGTAAGTTTTAATTAACTGAACAATTTCCTATCTACTACTACAATGGTAAAAACAAAATCCTTTAGAATCAACATTATAAAAGCTATGTAACCTTTTCTTAGTAGGCCTGTGGCGAACTGCATGATTTTCTCATAGTCTAAAACGAGAAAAAAAAACCTTGTTTATATTTGCTTGCCTAATGCATCTTCAGTGCCATCTCATATCTAGAATCCACAAATTATTCCTGCTTTGATTATGTACTGAAAGTTATTGTCACTTACTATAGAAACATCCTTGGGTTGTTCATTTCTTAAGGAATACTGCTCCACTCTGTGTCTAATAAAGTTGAAGACCTTTGCTAATTCTACTTAGGCAAAATGTGCTTTTCCAACTTCTCCTAGTTCCCAATGTAATGAAAGATAAAAACATGCCTAATATGTTTGAAATGGATGTACTAGTAAGTTGAATCCCCAGACTGCTTAACCACTGAAGGTTGTTGTCTTGCTCCAACTTTTAGCTCATGAACCCATACCATAGTTTTCTAGCCAGTTTTCTGCATTTACCACTGCTCCAAATGTGAAGAAGTTAGTGTACGTATATAGGAAAGTGCCCCTTTTTGCATGGTTACCCCATAGGTTTTGCTAGATACATTATGCCAACTTGACTGAGGGTTTCCTGGGTCCCTGTCAATCAGATTCCCAGGGCATGTGTTCGTTCCCAAAACTGTACCTTTGTTTCCTCAATTAGCACACCTCTGGGCAACATGTAAGCATGTATGCCACCCTCAGAGACCCCTCTCCTGAACACCCACACACAGGCTGCGTGTTTTGGTTCAGGCTAAACTGAAGAGTCGAAATGGCACCCATCCATAGATGCCATGTCCACCAACTCTGCCTGTTGCAAGGGTAAGTCACTCCTTTAGCAGACCGTACAGCCCTAAAGGCAGGGTGTACCTTTCCACCGGTGAGGGCATAGTTGCATGAGCAATATGCCCTTACAGTGTCTGTGCCATTCACAGACATTGTAAGTGCAGTGAAGTAATTTTGAGTATAGGGGCTGGAAGTTTGTCATTACAAACTCTTCATCTCCATGAATGGCTCCACTGAAAACTGGGAAGTTTTGTACCAAACTCCTGAGCACATTAAACCCACACGGATGCCAGTGTGGGATTTAATGAAAAATGCACTCAGAGGGCATCTTGGAGATATCTCCTGAAAAACTACCAGCCCTGTTGTGGGTCCTGATTGGCTACCAGCCACCTGCCACCCCTAGACAGGTTTCCTTGACCCCTGTGTAGAGAGCCTCTGCTCTCCGTGTCCTGAAACAAAGCTCATCTGGGGCAGAGGTGTCCTGTCTCCTCCCCCAGGATGGGCAGGATCCATGAAGGGGTCGCTTTAAAGGCTTGCTGCGTTTGTTAGCTACCCCCAACCGCTGCTGCTATCAGCAGCTGGCTCCCACTGTTTCTGACCCCACTTTGACGACAGAATCTGCGGGAAAACCTAGTGAGAAAGGGAGATGTATCCCCATTTGCCAAACCCACCCGCAGGTGGGGGAGAAAAAATGAAGCACACATCTCAGTTCCCTCCATCTTGAAGATGACGGGACTACACCTGTCAGGACGAGGTGCCACTGGAGGGTGGCGTAAAAGGGGGTGTTAGATAAGATCTTGTGTTTGATGCTTGAACTGTCTTGATTCAGTCAAGAGTAAATGAGTTCAGCTTGACAGTATGTGGCCCATTTGTGTGCTTTTTTAACTTTTTATATATTTCTTTGTAGAAGGATGTCCAGTAGGTAATTTGCATACCTGTATTATCTATGTATGTAGGGGTATTTATGTTACTCAAACATAGCTGGGATGCACTAGTGTACTAATCCACCACATCGATGGGCTCGCACATCCTTGAATCTAGAAACTATATCCTTTAAAATGTATACTTCTCGATACTTTATTCTCTCTCTAATTTAACTGTCACAACATTTACTTTAGAAAGAGGAACAAGATATTCACTCAAAAAGAGAAATGGAAGAAAGAATAATAAGCATTGAAATTCCAGAGGTTTTAAAGAAGAAGCTTGAGGAAGACTGCTACTACATCAACAAAAGAAAAAGGGTATGAAAAGGCACTTTTCAGTCCTTCACCTTCTTATAAATTGCATTTTTACTACCTAATAAGTTCAGCTTTATTTTCTAATTACAATTATTCTAAGTAACTGATGATAGTCTGCCTTTCTCTTTCGATTAAGTATTATTATCCACAACTTTTAACGTCTTGCAAATCTTCATTAAATTCTTATCTGTCTTTGTCACTTCTTACATAGCTCCCAGAAGTTATGCTTTTAACATTGCTGCTGATCAGTATAAAGGCCATAGACATGTATTTTGAGTAGAATGTCTGAAGTGTTAACATTCTTAAATTACTCCCTTTGTCTTTGTATCATTTTTAAACGTTTCCTTGGTTTATCATTTTAGCTGGTGAAGTTGCCTTGTCAAACCAATATTATCACAATTTTAGAGTCGTATGTGAAACATTTTGCAATTAATGCAGCATTTTCAGCAAATGAGCGATTTCGAAACCATCAAACGACTTCCAACGTTAATATGAATTTGCACTACATCCCACCAGAAAAGAAGTAAGTGGCCTTTGATGTACTGTTCATTAATTGATCACAGTATCATTGTCTCTCAATTTTTATGTTTTTGAGGCGAGTGCCTCTTGTCTACAAACCAACAAACTTTGATTATTGATAGTGATAGAATATCTAGGTGGGTTGTCTAAATGGCTGTTTGCTATCTAAATTTAGGTACTAAGAAATAAACAAATGCATTTTTTATGTTAAGCTGATGTAATGCTTAATGGATGCGTATCCTGTCATTTTTCCAGTGTCGAACTGTGTAAAGAAATGGTGGATGGGCTAAGGATCACTTTCGACTTTACGCTGCCATTAATTTTGCTATACCCGTATGAACAAGCTCAATTTAAGAAAGTGACGTCATCTAAGTTTTTTCTACCTATAAAAGAAATTCCAGTTGTAGCAAACAGGTAAGATTACGCCTTCTCCTTTGTTTTTGTATCCTTACCTATGTCTGTGGTTCCTGCACCTACTCGCAATCCTAGCCGAATGCCATCTTCCTTCATTTTGTCTTCTTCTTTCTCGAAAAAAATAAAAACACAGAAGCTCAAACACTAGCAAATCTAGTTATTGGAACTCTTTCTTCTTCAGCTCTCCCTGCGTTGATTCTAATTCATGTCAATGTGCAGTTTGATCTAGCTTCTACATGAGTCACTCTGGTTGTAGTAACTTGTCCCTCACAACTTTTTTATTTTCTTGGGGTACTTCACCTGTCCAATGCATTTCTTGAATTAACTCTTATCTTTATTAGTTTGTTGTGACTTCATTCCCATTCTGTTAGGGTTGATCATTCAGTAGGCCATGGATTGGAGTGTGTGTTTTTACAGGCTTGTAGACAGTTCATAGGTCCATTCCCTTTAAAATATTTTTTGTTGCATCTGTGGAGCTGTAAATACACATGCTCTGCATACTCCTGTGTTCTAGTGTTGGGTGCAGATGTTTGCAAGTTTTTTTCATTGACGTTATTTTAAAATTTCAAGACCTGTTGTGACTCCGCCCTAATCGATAATGGACTAGGACAAATACACAACTTCAGATTATTTTTTTCTGCCATTATCTTTGGGTATTTGAGTGCCAGCTCAAGGACTCTTTCCTGGGAACTTCAGTGCAAACCATTGGGAATTAGACCTGAGGGACAAGAACACTTTAGCAACCATCAGTGAGAGCCGTAGACAAGTCTGTTCCAGAAACCAGCCACTTCAAGGCACCATGGCTAAGAATATGACTTGCTGGACCACAACCAGGGATGCTCAGCGTCGGTCACACTGAGAAGTCTTGACAATAAGGTACTATTCGGAGAATGACTATTGTGAGGGGTGTAAAGGATAGAGCATGCTTTCTGTTCTGCCTTATTTGCAAAACCAAATCCTGTTGGTCAGACCGATGCAGAGTCTGCAGTCTGTACTGGTCCCATCAGCACAACAAGATGTCTTGCTCCTTCTGCAAGGCCATTTGTGCAGAAAGACTATTTAATACTAAAGGTCTGGCCCTGGGCACCCCATAAGATGTAGTGCATTTTCAGCTGCGATGATATCTTCGAGAACGAGGGAGAGGGAGCATCGGCCATCAAGTCTTCCATAGGTGCATGGATATAAGAGCCTGGCATTGCTGTCTTCCTAGACATCGGGGTCTGAGCAAGAGGAAGAAGAGTATGTGGCTGTTCACAGAAGCCCACTGGGCTAAGACAAAGACCACACCTAGCATCTCTATCCCTCCTCTTCAGCCCTCCCCACATGCTTGAGGGACAACCTGGGATGGCTCAGCCTTGAAACCATCAGCCAAGTTGAAGCAGAGAAGCCCTGGCTAGTGAGTGTGGAGTTGAGTCCCAAGCTAAACCTCGGTATGCACCGAGCTTCAAGTCCAGTTGTGGCTGCTGAGCCCACTCAATCCTGAGAGTCTGTCTCGACTCAGAACAAACCCTTGGTGAAGGATGCTGGGCTGTGCCAAGCGTCATCACACCTCGAGCCTGAGGCAGCAGCAAACTTGCTTCTCATCCGAAGTACACTCTGAGACCGCCAACCAGGCCTGTTCCTAAGCAACCCTCTACTCAATTCAGCCTTGAGCGAGATGCCGATCATGCTGCAGCTCCCGGATGTTTATAACAATAATCCGGTATTTGTAAAGCGTAAACTAATCACCCCTAAGGGTCTCAAGGTGCTGTGGGACATAAGGGAGATTAAGTGAGCTATTGCCCAGAGCCACATTATGCTGACCTGCCGCCTGTGCCGGGTATTGAACCGCTAGTCTCGTGCTCCGTAGTCAGACGCTTTGGTGGCTGCACCACACCTTTCCCTCTGTGACACTAAACAAAAGATGATTTTTATTCACGTGGAAAAACTGAAATTGCCCCTTTTAGAGGAGATCCCACAGACCCACCTTTCCTAATCACTAGTTTTGCAGCATGAATCTTTCTGGATTCACTATGCTGTGCATTATTCCGCGGCCTTGTGGTTGGGTCCAGAATCGTAGTCTTTTCTTTGTTGTTTTTTTTTTTTCGTAGCCCAGGTGGCCGTCGACGTCCAACCTTTTGGTGTATTTCCGGTGACATTGGCGCGCTTCCTGCGGAAGCACCCACTCTTGGGCGCCATCTTTAGATTATTTTTTCCGCGGTTGGGTCTGGTCATTCCCGAGAGGGCTCCAGACATTTTTGGAGAAAAAAGAAGAAAACACGCAGTTTTTGAACGAAAAACATTGGAGAAGACTTCAGGAGACTACATCATCGAGAAGATCGACGAAAGAGGGAAGCAAGTTCAAGAACTTCGATTTTCCATCGAGGAATGCGAGTGCAGGGGGCCCCCTGAACGCATGAGATGTACAAGACTCCTTTCAAGTTCTGCGCAAATTGCCACCATAAGTACGCACAGAAGGACCAGCACCCGCTTTGCAACCTCTCCCTACCGGTAGACCACGAGAGCAGCGCATGCTCTGCCTTTATGCCGAAAACTCTTCGAGTTCGAGCGAGACAGAGAGTAGCCAACGCCACGATGCAGGGCAAGGGCCTGCCTCCATCCCTTCGAGACCTGGGCCTATCTTCAGACGAAGAAGACAAAAACGCCGCCGAAGACAACGGCTACACGGTCGTAGAGACCGATATTACGAAGACTCCAAAGAAGGTAGGAGACTCTACGGTCCCTAAAGCCCCGAGAGACCAAGAGTCTCGAAAGATCGAGGGAAAATCCTCGAACGCGCCGGCGCCGAAAGCTTCTGCCCCCGCACCTAAACCCAGGCCCAGCAGATCCTCTGAGAAGGAGTCCCCGGCGCCGAGAGCTGAAGAACAGCTAAAGCCGTCGAAAAGCGTCTCCGAAAAGGAACGTCCGCCGAGGGAGAAGGACCCAAAAAAGGCCCCAGCGCGCCGACACCGAAGATAAGCTCGGCGCCGAAACCTTTTACGTCGAAAATAGGTTCGGCGCCGAATGTACCGCCGAAGAGACCGGCTGACCCATTGGACGCAGATCTGGCTGCCGAAATAGAGAAGAAGAGGAGGCGTCTCGAAGCCGAAATGGAAAACATCCTGCAACAAAAAAAAGTTCGACGCCAGGATGAAAGACTACATAATCCCGACAAAGCCCAAGCCACAGGTGCATGAGGTGGTCGAGGAGGAAGAGGATGAAGTCGAGGAACAGTCGGAGCATGTCGAACCATTCTACGAACCGGACGAAGACGAGGCCTTCGACTACTATGAGGAGGACGACGACCGCAAGACGCTCCTGGGTTCGGCGACCTCGGAAAGTCAGGAGATCGACTGGCAAGATGTCGACACAGAGAGTCCTGAAGAAAGCGTCAACACCTTTCCTTCGAGGCCTTCGCCGCCAGATGACATTGGGGTGTACAACACAGTCATCAGGAATGCAGCGGCTGTCTTCAAGGTGAAACTCGACGAAGAGCTGCAGAAGGCTGACTTCCTCCTCGAGACATTGCTCCCCACATAGACCAAGAGCCAGTACCTGCCAATGCTGAAAAGTATCATGGCACAAGGGAAAGAAGCCTTCAAGGAGCCGGCTACATGCAAGGCAGTCACCCCAAGGACTAAAAAGAAGTATAAACATTCATCCAAGGACCCAGCCTATATCCAGGGCACGGTCTCAGCTGACTCAATCATTGCTGCCACAGCAAGGAAGAGGGCTAATGTGCCTACTACCTCAGGGCCACCTCCAGACAAGGAGAGCAAGAGGATGGACTTGGTAGGGAGAATAATTGAAAGGAATTCTGCGATGCACTGGCGAATGGCCAATTCCAACGCACTACTAAACAGGCATCAGTACCAAATCATGGAGGAACTGGGCAAGTTGATAAAGAATATGCCTCAGGAATTCAGAGACAGAGCTGAAAACCTAGTCAAAGAGGGGAAGAATGTGGCAAACTCTTGCATCAAGACAGCTCTGGACGGAGCTGACACCTCCAGTAGGCTCAAGATGATGGGCATCACATAAAGAAGACAAGCCTGGCTCAGGGTGTCAGGCTTCAAGCCAGAAGTACAACACAGCATCCTGAACACCCCGTTCAACGGACAGACCTTGTTCGGGGCCCCAGTAGACGAAAAGCTCAGCCAACTAAAGAAAGACAATGAGAAAGTAAGGTCCATGCGGGTATTGCAGTTCAGAGGGTCGAAAAGGGGCACTCCCATCACGAAGGCCCAACGGCAGGGGTGGTAACCAGCCAAGAACATCGCACCAGGCGTTCCAACAATCGCACCAGGCGGAGAACCAAACACAGCAAGTCCAAAAAAAGCAGTCCTGGCAATACCAGCAGAGGGGCCAGTCCTTTCGCGGGAGAGGCAAAGGACGTGGCCAGAAAAGGGGGGGAGGTCAGCAACCCCCCGCCAAGTGACTTGGTCGGGCAACGTGTGCCCACCCAAATAAGAACTCCCACGGTGAGGCACAAGGACAACATGCAGGGGTCAAGCGCACTAAGTACCTGCGTGCATGTGAGACCAGTGGGAGGAAGACTAAAACATTACTTCCAGGAGTGGAAGGCAATAACTTCAGACAAATGGGTTCTAAACATCATGCAGTTCGGATACTGCATAGAACCGGAAAAGACACCTACAAGCAGAAAGCCAAAGAGAAGGCAACTAGCAAGGAAAGAGCTGCAGTTACTCCAAAAGGAAGCGAGAGAGCTCCTGCAAAAACTGTAGTGTAGTTCCTATTTTCCCAATAGGCTCTGCGCATTGGAATAACATAAACAGCAGTGTAGACGTAGGTCTGAGGTCATCTAGGTCTCTACTGACTATGTTAAACTTAATTTAGGTTTGCGCCAGCTAGCTCAGGGGTCACTAGAAACTTTCTTGAATGAATAGGGAGGGGTGAACTTCCCTGATTCAGACAAGAAGGGATTCAGTTTCTGACAACCGCATAAACAACTTTACTCCCTCAGAATAAGAGTGTATCTCTAGAGTCGTGTGAAAACAATAGGCAGCTATTTCAGTCAATAGGCTCAGTCAACCGTGCATACTTAGTTTCACCAGAGTGCAGACAAATAGAGAGACGGGCGTTTTCAATAAAAAGGTGTTATTTATTGAGCAGTCTTCTTTCTCATGCAAGAGAAGTGAATTGCCACAATTGCAATACTTATCATAAAGTAAAGTGCGTACAGTAGTTCAGTTCAGTTCAAAAGCTTTATTCGAAATGTTAAAAACAATTCATAAAAGCATACATACAATCAACAAAGCAGAAAAACTAATTCTTGATACAAAAACAGTATTAAAAATCCATGTATACGATAAAATTGGAACGACATGTGGGAATTAGGTATTCAATAATAAATAGAGCATAACCTCGGACAGAACCGTTATATCATCAATATAACGTTACTTATTCTAGCGTAATGTCCCGTCTGAATTTCAATATTGCTCTTAAATACATCATTACAGTATTAATTGTATAGTAATCTTCCAAGGATCGCAATTTATTATAGGCTTCTCTCGATTTTCTTATGCCCCACTTTAACAAAAGGGGCCGTAATATTTGTCGCCTTGGAAGTGCGTATAAAGTGCAATATAAAGTGCAGTGAATATTAGATTGAACTGACAACTTATCACAGGGGCAAATTAGTTTATCTTTGGACCAGTCGTTACACCTTGGAAGAGTAATAAGTCTGAAAAATGTTTCGAATCGGAAAGATGTTAATATTCTACGATAAAAAAAGGGTTGGTCAACAGTAAGGTACAACTGGATGTTTCTATGTAGTGTCACTTCATCGTGATTTCTGACTGACATCTTGACCCTTTGGGTTTTCCGTCTGTTTGATTCACAGTGTTCAGTCAGTATTTTCTTTAGCGCGGATCTGGAGATAGAGTCCATGGTGGCTGGGTTAGAGAAATATTCTGGACAACCGATCTCAAAGCACAGACTCTTAACATAATTAAGCCACATGATGTTTTTTACCCCGCAGCACTGCAGGCAGTCCTCTGCTACCGCTCTGTTGAGATTTGTGGCAGGGTTGGTCCAGATGTTATGCCACAATAAAATTGGTGCCATCTTAATGGTATCAGAGATATGTTGTATGGCCAATTCTGCATGCAGGACATATATTGATGTGCTGGGCGGCACTGCCAAGACATACCTTAAGAATTTGTTCTCTATTCGTTGGATGATTTCCACAGACTGTATCCCCCATAACCCAGCCCCATAGGTGCCAATGGAAAGACATTTAGATTTATAAATTTGTAAAAGTTCCCTTGGTTGCCTTGATCCAATCTTCTTCGCAAAGTTGAGGAGAGCTCCCGTTGCTTTGGTGAATGCCAACGCTCTTGCTTTCACTGCTGGTTTCCAATTACCTTGTCTGTCCATATGAACCCCAAGGTAACAGAAAATGTCTGCTAATTCAACACACTTATTGTCCAAATTTATATTACATGGAGCTCTGATTTTCCTTGGGCCACAGGACATGGTGAAAGTCTTGGACACATTTATAGATAAACCCCTCTTATTCATGTACTCAGAGAATGTATTTACTGCGTTTTGTAGGACTCTCTTAGTCTGTGACAAGATAGCCGCATCGTCGGCGTAGAGGAGTATGGGTATGGGTTTTCCTTTAATCACTGGATAGTGATTATACTTTTCTGTTAGCAAGGTTCCCACATCATTTATGTACAGATTAAAAAGCAGGGGTGCAAGAATGCACCCCTGCCTTACTCCTCTACGAATAGGGAAGAAATCAGAACATTCGCCTCCCTTGCCGAACCTCACCCGTGCACCAGCCCCCGAGTAGAGTTCTTTGATAAAGATTATGATCCTGCTATCTAGACTGATATCTTCTAAGATCTGCCACAGGGTGTCATGCCTCACACAATCGAAAGCAGAACTGAGATCTACATATGTTATGTACAAATTAACCTTTTTGGCATGAACATATTTTGACATAATAAGGGCAAGATTTAAACCTTGTTCAATTGTTCCCTTTCCTCTAGTAAAGCCGTACTGCATTGTAAATAGGATATCTTTTTCTTCGAGCCACTCCTGCATCCTGGTAAGGATGATTCTGCCTGCTGTTTTCATTAGGCCATCTAAGAGCGAGATGGGCCTGTAGCAGGCAGGATCATTTCTATCCCCTTTTTTGTGTATAGGGACCAGGATAGCCTCTTGCCAGGTTTTAATGAATCCGACTTTATTAGAGGAATTGAGGACGTTTGTTAAAATTGGGGCCCAAAGGTCAGGGAGATTTTTAAAAACATCTAATGGGACCTTGTCTGGTCCTGGCGCTTTTGCCGCTGGACTTTCTTTAAAAGCTCTTTGAACTTCTTCTAGGGTAAAGGAAATATCTATTGGATAGCTAAAACCCTCTATTACATTTGTAGATCTTGTAGTCGTGTGATCCTCACCAGTAGGGACTGAACAGCTATAAAGTTTCTGGAAGTGTTGGACCCATTCCTGTGCAGAGATTGCGTTGTCTATTGAGGGGCCCGCTCGCTCCTGGTAGAATGGAGCGCTCACGGCCTTCCAAAAGGCAACGTTGTCCCTTTTGTTACATGCTTCATGCAGGTTAGCCCACGCTTTTAATTTCAGTTCTTTTTTCCTAAAGCTTAAGGCAAGGCGATAGTTCCGTCTCGCAGTTCTGATCTCTACTCTCGTAGATGAGCTACAGTGCAGGATATTTTTTAATGCAGTAAGGGCACTTCTGCATTTCTTATCAAACCACCCGAAAGGACCTTTTTGTTTGTTGGATTGGGTTCTTACAAGGATATCCTTAATTTTACCTGAGATGTTACCAAAGGATCTAAGGACAGTTAGTGGGTCCTCATCTAGGGATAAACAGATATTAAAATCTTCCAGGGAGGAGCTTATCAGGTTTTTATTAAATGTTTCTGGGATTACCTTTTCCCATTTGATTGTAAACCCATTTTTTTGACCTAAAATCGGGGTAACGTCATAACAGCTGCCAAGAGGATGAAGTTGGTTGCTAAGTTTGAAATTATAAATAGAAAGGATAGGAAAATGGTCGCTCATAGGTGAATCGAGAGTACGCCAATCAATTACCTGAGCTGAATACCGTGCTGAAAATAGGGCAAAATCGATTATTGAGTTGGCTCCTCTTCCATTAAAGGTAGGTGTGAACGGTTTAGGTGGAGTACAGAGCTCATTTGTAAAAGCCAAGGAGTAGTGCCCCATGATCCTATTCATCTGATCTCCAAATTTTGTATGACAGAAGTGATGATAAATCATCGCCTCTTCGTCGCCCTCCCAACCGCACACCCCCTTTGTGCTCAAGGGACATAAGGAGCAGTTAAAGTCCCCCACCCATATAATTGTCATATCCTCTTTTGATGACTCTTCAATACCATTAAGGGTGGAATCCAATTTCTTAAGCACGTTTTCCGCTTCCAGAGGTGGGATATTATTGTAAAAATGTATGATTATTAGATTTTTCTGAGAACCCCATATGGAAAGAAGTATTTGAAAATAGTTATCGTCCAAAAGTGTTTTTTGAATCACTGGGCCCGAGGTTATAGATGTATATATAGTTAGACCTCCCTTTGGCCTACCTCTCCTGCTGGCTATAGCTGGGGTAAAGAAAGGTTTATAGCCCAGAATATGGAATGCCTCGGTAGCCCATGTTTCTTGAATCGCGATCACAGGATGAACTGTTGTGATCGCCTGCCATTGTATGTCATCAATCTTTCCTGCTAAACCTGCCACGTTCCATGAGACTACAGCCATCTGGCTTTCTGTGCATTCCAAATGGGACGGGATATTTTGAGAGGTTTGGGGTGGGTCTATACCCCTATCCTGGGTGCCCGGTTCAGGGATTAAGTTTGCCACCAATAATAATGATGATTGACTTGATGTTTGGGGATCTACAATGAGTGATTGTAATTGCGGACTAGATATGGGGGAGGAAGATCCCTGGGTGCATCAGTCTAAGAGATCTGCTCCCATCAATGCCTGATATCTATTTGATAGGGATAATGAATAGTAGTAATCCTCATGTTGAGGTCTCTGGTGCCTCTGATAGCTCCACTGAGTAGATTCCTGCTGAGGCCTAATGGCTACCAAAGACCTAGGGTAAAAGTATGTTAATTCCTGAAGTTGGATGCCCAGGTTATCTCTCTCCTGATACCACTCTCTTAGATATTTCATCACTCTGTAGTCTCTAAAATTGATGATTATGACATCCCCACTGATGTCTTTTGGTCTAAGACCCAGCCATTTGGCCCTTCTGACATGGAGAATATCCCCGTTTATATTTGGTGGCAAAGGACGATTTTTTTTAAGCCAGTATATTATTTTATTTTTGAGGCTCCCATAGTCCTCGAACTGATTCGGTAGAAGCTCAGGGACCCCGGTCAGGATGGCCACAAATGGGGCCGATTCCGGTGGAAGAGTAATTTGTATCTCTCGTTTTGGTCTAGTTCCTTTGTGTGTTTGAGGTGACCCAGTGTTTGTAGATTCTGCCGCATTGGAGTTATTTCTAGGGACTGGAGCGTCTGTAGGATTTTTATTAAGATTTTTTGTTGCGGGGTCTGCTCTTTTGGTTTTTCCCCCTATATTATTCGAACCTTCGGATGATTTAATTAAGTTACTGTTGTTGGTTTGAAGCTGACCTGATTGCAATTGGGTCGACCTAGGTTTTTGAATTAAGGAGTTGGAGTTTTGTTGATTTGTCCCTGGTTTGTCTACAGGTCTAGCAGATTTCTCGGTGGGGGCTAAAGTCGTATTGGGTTTCCTAACTCCTGTGGTCTTGTCTCTCTGATTCACAAGTTGTCTGGTCAGTTCCACATTAGTTTGTGTGGTGACTTCTAATTCACCCAATTTTTCTGTGATAATTTTTAAGCGATGAACTAGGGGTAAAATTAAGGAAGTGACCAAGTGTTCTAACTTCTCTACCAGCTCTTTAATTGAGGCGGTTTGTGTTGATGGATCGTTAATGATATTTATTTTATTGGTGTTGGGCTTTTCTACTACATTCTTATTGGGTTTACTTGTAGGGACCATTTTCTTACTAGCTTTGGCCCTTCTACCTTGATGTGTTTCTATGTCCCTTTTCCTCTTTCTGGAGTTGGGAGGGTTCTTGGTAGTTACAGCTGTAGTAGTGGAATTGTTTTTCTGCTTTTGCAATGATAGATTTTGGGGGCCGCGCTCCTGAGATTGAGTCTCACTCCCTACTAAGTCTATAATGGGGGAAGGTGAAGTGGTTTGATCACGTAACTGGAGGGGGATGCTGATGTCCCCCAATATTGCTTTCGTAACTGAGGAATTTTGCGGGGAAATAATTTTATTTACAGAGTCTACAGATTCCAGGATATCATCGATCAAAGGAAAAGATAGGGCCGTAGAGTGAAGGGAGGGAAGATCCAGAGGACTAGCCTCCTTTTGTTGGTCTTGAGTGAGTGGATCCAATAGGGTATGTGGAGCACAGGGAAGAGAAACAAAGGATGGCAAAAGGTACGAATCCTGGGAGATGTTAGTAATATCAGGTAAAATAGTACTGGACAGAGGGGGTAATGTTCCAGCAGGTAGGGATAAACGTTTTTCAGTTTGTTTTATGACTGTTGTCACAGCTCCTATGGTCCTCTGCAGCATGCGATCAATGGCTGTGAGAGTTTGTACAGAGTTTTTCGAAGGTTTTACAGATTTAGCGGGAGGCATGATAAGTGACCCCAATTAGGGCAAAGACTGGTAAACCCCAAATAAAAAGATACAAAACAGGGCTTACTGGCTCCGATGAAGTAGTCGAGGACCGATGAGTAGATCTAATGCCTAGGGCGAAAAAGGGGTTGCCCAGCCCGGCCTCCTTCGGCCCCCGAACGGCCACAAAACGGCCCGCTCTTTGCCCGGTCTTCGCCCGCGCGCGTCCCGCGTCGCGGGTGAACTGATGGTGATTATGTGCTTGCCGGCGGTGGGCGTGTCCGTGGGCGTGTCCGCCGGGGGAAGAGGAACCAGCTGAGCAACCTAGAGGTTGCTGGTCCTCGCAGTCCCCCGGCTTGCAGATCGTAGTTTTTGCCTTCAGCCCAAGCCTCTGACCCTAGGACTCCAGCTGGGAGCGCTGGGCTGGCTCTGCCGATTGCAGAGCTCGCTCACACCAGCGAGTCCTTGGGGAGGCGGCAGTCAGGGAAAACGAGCAGCTCCCAGCTTCAAACGGACCTTGGCTCCGTCCCCAGCGCAACTAGCGGTAAACTTCTGCACAGGCAAGTGCGTACAGTAAAAGTAGTATTCTGAAATAATACTGTAAAAGCATTGATATGGTTTCTTAGCCATATGATACTTTAAAATGGATAAAATATATAAATACATTGTCTAACGTACTCAACTGGTGCTTCTAACTAAGCCTACCCCGGTGTACCTGACCTAAGCCTAATACTTGGGAAGGGATGAGTAAGTAGCAGTTTAAGTTAAGTTGGTTAAGATTGTTTTGCCAAGAATCAGCATCAAGAATTCTCTTAAGGGTTTAGTCCGCTCCGTACCTTGGTAATTGAATGTGGGAGGTCTGGTATCTCTTTCCTCATGACTCGATATCCCAGCCACCCGGAAGAGTAGCACCGGAGCTGGATTTTCTCGGCTGGAGAAAAAGACAGCGTCTCTCTCAGTGCGTCAAACGGGAGGGGCGGCTTCCGTGGGCTCTCGCATCAGCTGGGCTCTCAGGCAAGTAGATGGCCGCTCTGCTCCAAACCACTGTGTGTTTGCTTAAGGCAACTCTTAGTAGATTTATACCTGAAAGGTGCCGGGTTTGACGTAAGGTTGGACATAAGACATCACTAAGAACTAACAGTTCTTTCTGGACTCCAGGAGTTCTTGTTCAAATCAAAACAAAAGCAGGGGGGAATTTCCCGGGCTGCTGAAGGCTTGGTTTGTTTAAAGAACGCTTTGTGCTTTCTAGGGGTCGATGGGAGTAGCCGTGCTGTGCTTTGGACTGCATGGGCTATTACTGAATATGGATCTGATTCTTATGCCTTTATCAGGATATTATTGATTATAACCTCATAAGAGCATGAATCGGGAATATCGAATTAGGGTCCTAGATATAAACACGACAAAACAAGCCAAAGAACCCGTACCTTACACAGAAAGGAACAGAGGGGTGTATTCTACGTACTTCCTGGTGCCAAAGGTAGACGAAACAATGAGACCCATCCTGGACCTAAGGTTCTTAAACAAATTCATAAGAAAGCAAAAATTCAAAATGACATCCCTGCAAGAGGTGCTCCCTCAATTGCAAAAAGGAGACTTTATGGTCACCATAGACCTAAAGGATGCCTACTTGCACATACCAATGAACAGAAGTCACAAACATCTGCTCAGATTCGCCATAGGGGAACAACCACTATCAGTTCACAACCCTAGCGTTCGGTCTAAAGTCGGCACCAAGGGTCTTCACAAAGTGCCTAGCAACAGTTGCAGCACACCTAAGAAGGGAGGGAATACATGTATACCCTTACCTGGATGACTGGCTAATAAAAAATAAAAGCAAGGTCATACCAAATATGCAAGGAGCATGCACAGAGAGTGACAAGGACACTGATGGACCTGGGATTCTCCATACACTGGGGGAAATCCTCAATGGAACCAGAACAAATAAAGATCTTCTTGGGAGCTCAGATCAACACCGTACAGAGCAAGGTGTTCCCAAGCGAGAAGAGGTCAGTTGCACTGGTGAAGGAGACGAAGCTCTACCAGAGGGGGCAAGCTCGGACAGTGAGAACAGTGAGCAAGATCATGGGCATGTTAGACGGACCGGGAGGGTCGGCCGAGATTACGGGGAGAGGTCTCCAGGGAGAGCCGTCTCCAACGACTGTACAGATAAGTAACTTCCCCCCCACAGACAGACACCACACAAGATTGAAGGTTAACGAGACTTTATATGCAATTCTTAGGTTACGTTGGTATGATACAAGGAGGTCTGGACTCAGGGGTCCCCTCGATTCGAGTCTGTGGTTGAGGAAAGGGGTAGCGGGACAGTCTTAGTTACCGGTGAGTTCAAAATAGCTCTCAATCCTCGAGCTCGGCGTTCTTGATGATCGGGCCGTGGAGGAGCCAAGCAGGTCCCGAGATGGATGAAGGAAGGACGACGGTCCGCGGCGGAGCCTGCAGGTCCCGGTGAAAGATGACGGTTACAACGGTCCGCGGCCACGCCAGCAGATCCGGACGACGATGAAGAATGAAGGTTACGACGGTTGTGGCAGCGCCAACAGGCAGGACGATGGTGCACAGGACAGAGCTACGGCAGCGCCAGTAGTCCGTCCAGGATGAGTTCCTCTTTGCGTCTCTCGACTCCAAGATACAACTGCCTTCCTGCTCTGGAGCTGCCCCAGTTATAGGGCTGGCGTGCTTTGATGTCCGGACCCTCGCACTTGGAGGTCGGGAGGTCCGGGATGAGGGAGTCCAGACACCCAGCAGGGGGGTGGAGCCAGCGCCCGGGGAGGCGATGGGCGAGCGGCACTTGGTGGGGGAGAGCCATCGACACCTCCTTCTCCCATTGACTTGCCAAGTAGCCCGCTCACCTCCTGGGTGGATGGTGGTGCCGGGATGTCTGAGGCCTGGCCAGGCCCAGGGTTGAGGTCGGCCGGGGGCCAGGCGGCCACGTGGTGAAGTGTCCAAGATGGCGGCCCGGGCTGGGCGCGTGGGCCGGCAGTGGATCGGGCCCACGAGGTCGACATGCTCGAGGGCAGGGGTCTCTGAGGGGACGGAGGACGTGCAATGGTGGTGTGGGGTGCTTGTGTGACCGGGCTCGGGCCTGGTCGAGCCGGGGGAGAGCGGCCCTTCGTGTGGCCTGTCCAACATGCGTCCCCCCCAGCTGAAGGCGGGGAGAGTCACCCATCCTCTTGGGGACTCTCTTCGTCGAGGCGGAAAAATCGGGACAGGCCATCCGCGTTGGCGTGGTCGGACCCAGGCCGGTGTTCGACTGTGAAGTCCATACCCTGCAAGGATATGGACCAGCGTAGCAACTTGGGGTTTTCCCCCCGCATGTGCATCAGCCACTGCAGGGGTCGGTGGTCGGTCTGCACCCGAAAGTGGGTGCCGAAAAGGTAGGGCCGGAGCTTCTTGAGGGCCCATACCACAGCGAAGGCTTCCCTCTCTATGGTGCTCCAGCGTTGTTCCCGTGGTAGGAGTCTCCGGCTGATGAAGGCCACCGGTTGATCAAGGCCCTCGGTGTTCACTTGGGACAGGACCGCCCCAATGCCCTGGTCGGAGGCGTCCGTCTGGACGACGAACTCCCGGCTGTAGTCTGGGGCCTGGAGCACAGGAGCGGAACACATGGCGGCCTTCAATTGTTCGAATGCCGCTTGACACTCGGGGGTCCAGTTCACCTTCTTGGGCTGATTTTTTGACGTGAGTTCGGTGAGGGGGCCCACTATGGTACCATAGTCTTTCACGAACCTTCGGTAATAGCCCGTGAGGCCCAGGAAGGCTCGTACCTCGGTTTGGGTGATAGGGGGCTGCCAGTCCTGGATGGCGGCAATTTTCAGTTGTAGAGGGGCCACTAGGCCGCTTCCCACCTGGTGTCCGAGGTAGGTCACAGACCCTTGTCCAATTTGACACTTGCTGGCCTTGATCGTGAGGCCAGCTCGCTGAAGGGCTTGCAGCACTGCTCGGAGGTGGTGGAGGTGCTCGGTCCAATGGTGGCTGTACACAGCGATGTCGTCTAGGTAGGCGGCGCTGAACCCTTCGAGCCCCGCCAGGACCTGATTGACGAGCCGTTGGAAAGTCGCTGGGGCATTCTTCATACCGAAGGGCATGACCGTAAAATGGTAATGGCCATCGGGGGTGGAGAAGGCAGAACGTTCTTGTGCTCGGGGTGTGAGGCCGATCTGCCAATAACCTGCTGTCAGGTCGAAGATGCTAAGGTAGCGGGCAGCTCCCATTCGGTCGACCAGTTCATCTGCCCGGGGGATGGGATGTGCGTCCGTTCTGGTGACTTCATTCAGGCCCCGGTAGTCGACGCAGAACCGGAGTTCTGGTGTGGTTCCGGGGGCGGCTGCTTTGGGGACCAGTACGACCGGGCTGGCCCATGGACTGTCTGAGGGCTCGATGACCCCGAGCGTGAGCATCTTAGCCACTTCCGCCTGGATGCAGGCCCGTACCCGATCAGGTACGCGGTAGGCCCGGTGGCGGATAGGAGGGCTGTCTCCGGTGTCTACATCGTGCACACACCAGGAAGTGACACCTGGGGTGAGGGAGAACAGACTGGCGAACCGAGACAGGAGGGCTTGGCACTCTTGGCGTTGTTCTCTGGTGAGGGTCTCCGAGAGTCGGACCCCATCTACGGAGCCGTCTTGCTCCTGGGTCCGCAGGAGGTCAGGGAGAGGCTCGGAGTCGTCTTCAACCCCATTGTCCGTGGTCATCAATAGGCTGAGTTCTGTTCGTGCA
Organism: Lissotriton vulgaris; assembly: GCF_964263255.1. Taxonomy (NCBI): domain Eukaryota; kingdom Metazoa; phylum Chordata; class Amphibia; order Caudata; family Salamandridae; genus Lissotriton; species Lissotriton vulgaris. The sequence goes on from NW_028245109.1 coordinate 487,496, forward strand.
AAGTGGGGTTTCAGTCTGTTGGTGTGGAGGACTCGGAGGGGGTTCCGGGAGGACTCCATATCGATCAGATAGGTGGCAGGACCCTTGCGCTCGATCACCTTGAAGGGTCCCGTCCATTTGTCTTGGAGAGCGCATGGCTCCGTGGGGGACATGACCCATACCTGTTGTCCCGGTTCGAATTCAATGGATGAGGCGTTCTGGTCATACCATTTTTTCATGTCCTCTTGACTGGCCTCTAGGTTGGCTTTTGCTAGGTTTCTGAACCGCCGGGACTGGTTGCGGAGGGTGAGGAGGTACCGGAAGACATCTGGAGGGTTCTTGGTCGGAGGCATCTCCCAGCCTTCTTTGATCAGGCTGAGCGGCCCCCGCACTGGGTGCCCATAGAGCAGTTCGAATGGGCTGAAGCCTAGGGATTTCTGTGGGACCTCTCGGTAGGCGAAGAGGAGGCACGGCAGCAGCACATCCCACTGGCGACGGAGGGGCTCTTCCAATCCCCCGATCATTCCTTTCAGCGTGCGGTTGAACCGCTCAACAAGTCCGTTCCCTTGGGGGTGATAGGGGGTCGTGAAGCGGTAGGTGACCCCACACTGTTGCCAGAGAGATTTCATGTATTTAGAGATAAAGTTCGTGCCTCTGTCGCTGACGACTTCTCGGGGGAACCCCACACGGGAGAAGATCCCCATCAGGGCCCGGCCGACCACTGGGGCTGTCACGGTCCGGAGAGGAACAGCCTCAGGGTAGCGGGTGGCGTGGTCCACTAGCACCAGAATGAAGCGATGTCCTTGTTTTGTACGCGGGTCCAGGGGTCCCACAATGTCTATTCCGACCCTCTCAAATGGGGTCGTGACTACTGGAAAAGGTTGCAAGGGGGCTTTTAGTTTGCGGCCGCTCTTCCCACTGGCTTGGCACGTGGGGCAAGATCGGCAATGCTGGTGCACATCGTTCCTCATTTTGGGCCAGAAGAAGTGGGTCACTAGGCGACTGTAAGTTTTATCTTGTCCTAGGTGCCCTGCTAGGGGGACATCGTGGGCCAGGTTTAACAGGAAGTCTCTAAAGCAGAGGGGCACTACTAGTACTCGGTTGGCCCCCAGCTCGGCGATTCGTTGCTCGCTGTATAACAGATCATTGTCCCAGTAGACCCAATGAGTTCCGGAGGTGTCCCCTGCGCTTTGGGCGAGCGCTTGTTGGCGGAGTCCCTCAAGGGAGGGACAGGTCTTCTGTTCCTGGCGAAATTGTTCTTGTGTGGGTCCCCCCTCTTGGGCCCACTGGTCAAGGTTAGCGAGGTCGGAAGGTTGAGCCGGTTCGAGGGGGGTGTCATGGTCGGGGGTTTCGGCTGGGGCGACCGGAGGCGGTGGCGCCGGCCATTCTGGTTCTTCCGGGTGATGGTTGGCACGGGCGGCCATGGACCGGGTGGTGACGCATGCCCAGTCCGGGACGCCCAACATCCCCAAGTGTTCTTTTCGCTCCACAGCGGCCCACGGGGAGCTCTCCAGGTCATTCCCGAGGAGGCAGTCCACGGGGGCGTCGTCTCGGACCGTCACCTTCAACATGCCGGAGACCCCTCCCCACTCAAAAGGGACGCAGGCCATCCGACACAGACTTTCCGAGTTGTCGGCTGAGCGTACAGGGCAGAGAATGTTCGGTAGATATTGTTCTGGGGTCACCAGGTGACAGCGGACGGCTGTCACACTGGCCCCGGTGTCCCGAAGGGCTTCGGCCCGTTGTCCATTGATGCTCACCCATTGGCTGTACTTCTGGGTGTTAGCGGGTAGGGGGACCCGCGGGACCATGTCTCTTCCCCCTAAGCACGCGAGAGTCATGGCGGCTGGCTCCCACTCTGGATACTCTTGCTCGTCTGTTTCTTGTTCCTCGGAGATCTGTTCTTCCCCTAGTGCTGCGGCGGCCACATGGCGGGGTTTTGGACTCTGATACTGCGGGCAGCTTGGGTCGTTTGCATAGTGGCCGACTCGTTGGCATCGGTGACACGTGACGTTTGCTCGGTACCCCGGTCGCGCCGGGGTGTTGCCCCGGTTGGCCGGGGGGGTGGTGCTGGTAACGGGGGCGGCCGGAGTGTTGTCTCTTCCCCGCCCTTGGCCTCCTCCTCCTCTGGGTCGGTGGTGACCATTGTTGTTCCTGTTTTGCTCGTAGGACCCATTCCGGCCCACTCTGGTGATCTCCCACCGGTCAGCTTCGGCTGCGAGCTGCCGGGGATCGGTTAACTTGCTGTCGAGGAGGTGTTGGCGTAGTTCAATGAAGCAATTGTTGGACAGATGCTCCCATACCATCAGATTGAACAGTTGCTCGTAGGTCGTGACGTTGTTCCCTTTGATCCATCCTTCGAAAGCTCGGCTAAAGTACGTTACATAGTCCACCCAAGTTGTACCCGGGATGCGTGTGCAGTCTCGGAACCTCTGACGGTACATCTCGGGCGTGAGGCCATAGCGGGTGAGAAGGGCCGCTTTCATATGGTCGTAGGAGGTCATCTGGTGGTCTGGGAGCTGTAACAGGGTATCGCGGCCCTCATTGAGGAATCTGCCCCATAGGCCGGCTCCCCAATCGTTTCTATCGATCCGGTGCGCAGTCATAGCGATTTCATAGGCCTTAAACCATTGCTGGATGTCGTCCTCTCGAAAATATTCTCGGACAACATCCTTGGGGATGTGTACTTTTTTCTCCGTGGTCCCGGGGGTGTGTGGTCTCTCGGGCACCCCCAACTCTTTATTCTGCTTGCGCAGGTTGATCTCGGCTAGGTTCCGTTCGTGCTCGTACGCTAGTTTCTTTTCCTCGAGCTCCCTTTGTCTCTGTTTCTCCTCTCTTTCTTCTCGGAGACGTAGGTGCTCTAAGGTTATTTTTTGTTCGGCCAACTTGAGTTCTACGTCCATCTTGAGTCGGGCCATTTCTAGCTCGTGTAGTCGGGTTTTTTCTCTTTCTTGGATCTCGTCTGGCGAGAGACCGGTTCTTTGCCCTTCAGGGGCCGTGTTGCTTTTTTTCGCGGTGCTTTGCTCAGGCGTTTCGGTATCCCCGGTCTCTGCCCAAGATTCTAGGGCATGCTTAAAATCGTCCTTGGTGCTTAGTCCGGTGGTAGCGATACCTAGTTCAATGCAGAACTGCTTTAGTTCACGATGGCTGTACTCCTCTAGTTTTTCCATTTGGAACTTCTCAGTTGATCCGCTCTCTTTAGTTATCATTGTGGTTCGTTGTGGGGTGAGCTACTCTCTGTACGTATGCGGTGATTCGGATCGCGCCGCTGGCCACCAATGTTAGACGGACCGGGAGGGTCGGCCGAGATTACGGGGAGAGGTCTCCAGGGAGAGCCGTCTCCAACGACTGTACAGATAAGTAACTTCCCCCCCACAGACAGACACCACACAAGATTGAAGGTTAACGAGACTTTATATGCAATTCTTAGGTTACGTTGGTATGATACAAGGAGGTCTGGACTCAGGGGTCCCCTCGATTCGAGTCTGTGGTTGAGGAAAGGGGTAGCGGGACAGTCTTAGTTACCGGTGAGTTCAAAATAGCTCTCAATCCTCGAGCTCGGCGTTCTTGATGATCGGGCCGTGGAGGAGCCAAGCAGGTCCCGAGATGGATGAAGGAAGGACGACGGTCCGCGGCGGAGCCTGCAGGTCCCGGTGAAAGATGACGGTTACAACGGTCCGCGGCCACGCCAGCAGATCCGGACGACGATGAAGAATGAAGGTTACGACGGTTGTGGCAGCGCCAACAGGCAGGACGATGGTGCACAGGACAGAGCTACGGCAGCGCCAGTAGTCCGTCCAGGATGAGTTCCTCTTTGCGTCTCTCGACTCCAAGATACAACTGCCTTCCTGCTCTGGAGCTGCCCCAGTTATAGGGCTGGCGTGCTTTGATGTCCGGACCCTCGCACTTGGAGGTCGGGAGGTCCGGGATGAGGGAGTCCAGACACCCAGCAGGGGGGTGGAGCCAGCGCCCGGGGAGGCGATGGGCGAGCGGCACTTGGTGGGGGAGAGCCATCGACACCTCCTTCTCCCATTGACTTGCCAAGTAGCCCGCTCACCTCCTGGGTGGATGGTGGTGCCGGGATGTCTGAGGCCTGGCCAGGCCCAGGGTTGAGGTCGGCCGGGGGCCAGGCGGCCACGTGGTGAAGTGTCCAAGATGGCGGCCCGGGCTGGGCGCGTGGGCCGGCAGTGGATCGGGCCCACGAGGTCGACATGCTCGAGGGCAGGGGTCCCTGAGGGGACGGAGGACGTGCAATGGTGGTGTGGGGTGCTTGTGTGACCGGGCTCGGGCCTGGTCGAGCCGGGGGAGAGCGGCCCTTCGTGTGGCCTGTCCAACAGGGCATGATGGCATCATGCATTCACCTAGTGCCAAATGTGCGGCTGTACATGAGACCCTTGCAGGAGTGGTTACAAGAGCAATGGTCACAAGCAACAGGGCGTAGGGAGGATCTACTGGTTGTAACGCACACAGTGCAGAAAGAAATGGCATGGTGGAACATGGAGAACCTGACAAGGGGAAAGCCTCTAACGCCGCCAACGGTGACCATCACCACAGATGCATCCCAGAAGGGATGGGGAGTTCACATGGAGAAACTCAAAGTGAGGGGTCTGTGGACACCAGCAGATGCAGTAAAACACATCAATTTCCTGGAGTTGAAGACAGTTTTCCTTGCTATAAAAGCCTTCCAGACAAAACTGTACAACCAGAGGGTGTTGATCCAGACGGACAACACGACAGCGATGTTCTACATCAGCAAGCAGGGTGGAACACAATCAGCCACGCTTTCGAAGCTGGGGCAGGAGATATGGACTTGGGCCATCCCTCTCAACATAGACCTGCTAGCCATTCATCTGCCAGGGAAGTACCACGTAGAAGCAGATTGGCTCAGCAGATAGACATCGGCAACCCACGAATGGGAGCTCAATGCACAGGAGACGAAAAGGCTGTTCGACTGGTGGGGGACACCGTCGGTGGACCTATTTGCAACATGCCAAAATGCAAAATGCCGAAGCTTCGCATCCAGGCTGCCCGGGGAGGGGTCTCTGGGGAATGTCCTATGGATAGACTGGTCGAGGACATTTGCCTACGCTTTTCCCCCGGTACCGCTGATGCACAAAGTCCTCAGCAAGTGCAGAACGAGCAACATGACACTCATACTGGTCGCACCACAGTGGGCCAGGCAGACATGGTATTCGCAGATCATGGAGATGGCACAGAGCGCACCTCACAGATTCGGAAGGAGAAAGGACCTGCTCACCATGCAAAACGGGCAGGTGCTACACCCAGAGCCAGAGAGCCTGAGCCTGGTAGCGTGGCTCCTGAGGACATAGTTTGCGCATCTGAAACTACCAGAGAGCACCCTGAGGGTACTTCGGGAGGCACAGAGGCCCAGCACGCGAAAGTGCTATGTACCAAAATGGAAGAGATTCACTCTATGGTGTAGGAGAGAGAAGCTGCACAATAAGATGCAAAGGGACTCAATGGTGCTTAGATACCTCACGTACCTACTAGACAAAAAACTAAGCTCATCCTCCTTGAGAGTTCACTTAGCAGCAATAGTCGCTTACACAAGAGGGGAGACGTGTAAGAGTTTCTTCACCTTACAAGTGGTTAAAAGATTCCTGGAAGGAGCTAAGAGGATTGCGCCTTCAAAGAGGGTGCCACCACCTGCACGGAACCTTAACCTGGTCCTAACAGAACTGATGAAACATCCTTTTGAACCAATTCACAAAGCATCCCTAGAGAGGCTAACAATGAAAACAGCTTTCCTGGTAGCAATCACCTCGCTCGCTACGCAGGGTAAGCGAACTTCAGGCGTTAACGTTACAGGAACCCGACATCCAAATTCACAATGATAGGGTGGTAATGAGAACGGACCCACACTTCTTCCAGAAACCGACAACAAGCGCTGAACGAGCTCTTCACACCCTAGACGCCAGAAGGGCTGTCATGCACTACATTGAAAGGACAAAGGAACGCAGGAAAACAAAGCAATTCTTTGTTTCCTTCGCAAAGAGCTTCATGGGAAAGCCAGTAACTAAAGGAACAATTGCGAGATGGATCGCACAGACAAAACAATTCTGCCACAAACAGGCAGGGGAAGAACTGGCAGGAGGGACACGGGCCCACTCTACCAGGAAAAAGGGAGCTACAATAGCTTTCCTGGCCAACACACCCATTCAGGACATATGCCTGGCGGCAACATGGGCTACAGTGCACACGTTCACAAAGCACTACTGCGTGGATATACAGATGAACAAAGAAGCACAAGTCGGACAAAAGGTGCTTCAACACATATTCAATAACCAACGCTCATCTTCCACCTAGCCGCCACTAAAATGAGAACCCGCTACAAAGTCTATGCACAGCATAGTGAATCTCGAAAGATTCACGCTGCTAAACGAATAGTTTCTTACCTGTTGGTGTAGTTTTGCAGCTTGAAGATCTTTCTGGATTCACTAGCGAACCCACCCACCTCCGCCAGAAAGATGAGGCTGGAGAGGAAGGGGGTTGAAAACATGGATAATTACTTGAACAAACAAACCTTGAAGGTTAAAGCGGTGAATGACTTACTAGAACATTGCCATTACTTCGGTAACAGAACAAACATGAGAAAAAAGAATCCGAAGATGGTGCCCAAGAGTGGGTGCTTCCGCAGGAAGCGCTCCAACGTCACCGGAAATGCACCAAAAGGTGAGACGTCGATGCCCACCTGGGCTACGAAAAAAAAAAAAAAAAAGAAAAGACTACGATTCCGGACCCAACCACAAGACCGCGGAATAATGCACAGCATAGTGAATCCAGAAAGATCTTCAAGCTGCAAAACTACACCGACAGGTAAGAAACTATTCGATACGGTAGATTTAGTTTAGTTTTTGAAGAAACGTTCCAATAATTGCCAGTCACTCCCCATTTAGTCCTCAGACTCCCCAAAAGAACAGCATCCAAGCCTACTTTGGCTGCCCTTCACTGGCTTCCTATAAAGAAAAGAATCCTCTTTAAAGCCCTCCTCTTTTGTTATAGGATAACTTCTGCAAAAGCGCCAGGGTATTTGAAGGACTTGGCTATCCCCTATCTACCCCAAAGAGCACTTCGCTCTGTGGGTATGGGTCTCCTTACAGTTCCTCGTGTAAGAAAGGCCAGGATGGGAGGCTGCTCCTTTCGGGTGCTGGCAGCCACCCAGTGGAACAGCCTTCCAGCTGTGATCAGACTAGCCAAAACTGAAACTATGTTCCGGAAACTTTTAAAAACACATCTGTTTGCCCTTTAGGGATGGATGCTTCTGCCCTCTTGACTCTCGCTCCACAGCGCGGGGATACGCCGTGATGGCGTCACCAGGCGCTTTAGAAACCCCTTTATTATTATTATTATTATTTCCAAAGAGGGTTAGGGGCAGGGCCACAAGCCCACCACCACTACCGGCTGTGATTTCCTACACCTCCCAACACATCCCCCACCACCCCGTCTCCATAGTCCTCTTCACAATGATATTTAACAACAAGGGGTGGTGATGGACAGAGTTTCTGAATTAAGCAGAATACTCTCACCCAGTCAAGAGATCAGGGCTAGATCCAACACCGTTTTTTAGCTCACTGCACCATCCCAGCTCAGAACCTGGCTATATGCAAATTAGTCTGTTCCTGTCCCAGTGCATGATGGGAACAGGGCAAACCAACCTACCAAGCCAATTCTTACACTGGGAAGGAAATAAGCTTCCGGGGACCGGTTTCTGGCATTTCAGCCGTCATCGGCCCGGCTTGCATGAATCCTGATGGTGCAATGAGCAAGGGACTCACATCTGAGTATACCCTTCCACGCTTAGGGTGGACAAAATATTGAACAACAAGGGGTGGTGATGGACAGAGTTTCTGAATTAAGCAGAATACTCTCACCCAGTCAAGAGATCAGGGCTAGATCCAACACCGTTTTTTAGCTCACTGCACCATCCCAGCTCAGAACCTGGCTATATGCAAATTAGTCTGTTCCTGTCCCAGTGCATGATGGGAACAGGGCAAACCAAACTACCAAGTCAATTCTTACACTGGGAAGGAAACAAGCATCCGGGGACCGGTTTCTGGCATTTCAGCCGTCATCGGCCCGGCTTGCTTGAATCCTGCTGGTGCAATGAGCAAGGGACTCACATCTGAGTATACCCTTCAACGCTTAGGGTGGACAAAATATTTAACAACAAGGGGTGGTGATGGACAGAGTTTCTGAATTAAGCAGAATACTCTCACCCAGTCAAGAGATCAGGGCTAGATCCAACACCGTTTTTTAGCTCACTGCACCATCCCAGCTCAGAACCTGGCTATATGCAAATTAGTCTGTTCCTGTCCCAGTGCATGATGGGAACAGGGCAAACCAAACTACCAAGCCAATTCTTACACTGGGAAGGAAACAAGCTTCCGGGGACTGGTTTCTGGTATTTCAGCCGTCATCGGCCCGGCTTGCATGAATCCTGATGGTGCAATGAGCAAGGGACTCACATCTGAGTATACCCTTCCACGCTTAGGGTGGACAAAATATTTAACAACAAGGGGTGGTGATGGACAGAGTTTCTGAATTAAGCAGAATACTCTCACCCAGTCAAGAGATCAGGGCTAGATGCAACACCGTTTTTTAGCTCACTGCACCATCCCAGCTCAGAACCTGGCTATATGCAAATTAGTCTGTTCCTGTCCCAGTGCAATATGAGAACAGGGCAAACCAAACTACCAAGCCAATTCTTACACTGGGAAGGAAACAAGCATCCGGGGACCGGTTTCTGGCATTTCAGCCGTCATCGGCCCGGCTTGCTTGAATCCTGATGGTGCAATGAGCAAGGGACTCACATCTGAGTATACCCTTCAACGCTTAGGGTGGACAAAATATTTAACAACAAGGGGTGGTGATGGACAGAGTTTCTGAATTAAGCAGAATACTCTCACCCAGTCAAGAGATCAGGGCTAGATCCAACACCGTTTTTTAGCTCACTGCACCATCCCAGCTCAGAACCTGGCTATATGCAAATTAGTCTGTTCCTGTCCCAGTGCATGATGGGAACAGGGCAAACCAAACTACCAAGCCAATTCTTACACTGGGAAGGAAACAAGCTTCCGGGGAGCGGTTTCTGGCATTTCAGCCGTCATCGGCCCGGCTTGCATGAATCCTGATGGTGCAATGAGCAAGGGACTCACATCTGAGTATACCCTTCCACGCTTAGGGTGGACAAAATATTTAACAACAAGGGGTGGTGATGGACAGAGTTTCTGAATTAAGCAGAATACTCTCACCCAGTCAAGAGATCAGGGCTAGATTCAACACCGTTTTTTAGCTCACTGCACCATCCCAGCTCAGAACCTGGCTATATGCAAATTAGTCTGTTCCTGTCCCAGTGCATGATGGGAACAGGGCAAACCAAACTACCAAGCCAATTCTTACACTGGGAAGGAAACAAGCTTCCGGGGACCGGTTTCTGGCATTTCATCCGTCATCGGCCCGGCTTGCTTGAATCCTGATGGTGCAATGAGCAAGGGACTCACATCTGAGTATACCCTTCCACGCTTAGGGTGGACAAAATATTTAACAACAAGGGGTGGTGATGGACAGAGTTTCTGAATTTAGCAGAATACTCTCACCCAGTCAAGAGATCAGGGCTAGATCCAACACCGTTTTTTTAGCTCACTGCACCATCCCAGCTCAGAACCTGGCTATATGCAAATTAGTCTGTTCCTGTCCCAGTGCATAATGGGAACAGGGCAAACCAAACTACCAAGCCAATTCTTACACTGGGAAGGAAACAAGCTTCCGGGGACCGGTTTCTGGCATTTCAGCCGTCATCGGACCAGCTTGCTTGAATCCTGATGGTGCAATGAGCAAGGGACTCACATCTGAGTATACCCTTCCACGCTTAAAGTAGACAAAATATTTAACAACAAGGGGTGGTGATGGACAGAGTTTCTGAATTAAGCAGAATACTCTCACCCAGTCAAGAGATCAGGGCTAGATCCAACACCATTTTTTAGCTCACTGCACCATCCCAGCTCAAAACCTGGCTATATGCAAATTAGTCTGTTCCTGTCCCAGTGCATGATGGGAACAGGGCAAACCAAACTACCAAGCCAATTCTTACACTGGGAAGGAAACAAGCTTCCGGGGACCGGTTTCTAGCATTTCAGCCGTCATCGGCCCGGCTTGCTTGAATCCTGATGGTGCAATGAGCAAGGGACTCACATCTGAGTATACCCTTCCACGCTTAGGGTGGACAAAATATTTAACAACAAGGGGTGGTGATGGACAGAGTTTCTGAATTAAGCAGAATACTCTCACCCAGTCAAGAGATCAGGGCTAGATCCAACACCGTTTTTTTAGCTCACTGCACCATCCCAGCTCAGAACCTGGCTATATGCAAATTAGTCTGTTCCTGTCCCAGTGCATAATGGGAACAGGGCAAACCAAACTACCAAGCCAATTCTTACACTGGGAAGGAAACAAGCTTCCGGGGACCGGTTTCTGGCATTTCAGCCGTCATCGGACCAGCTTGCTTGAATCCTGATGGTGCAATGAGCAAGGGACTCACATCTGAGTATACCCTTCCACGCTTAGGGTGGACAAAATATTTAACAACAAGGGGTGGTGATGGACAGAGTTTCTGAATTAAGCAGAATACTCTCACCCAGTCAAGAGATCAGGGCTAGATCCAACACCATTTTTTAGCTCACTGCACCATCCCAGCTGAAAACCTGGCTATATGCAAATTAGTCTGTTCCTGTCCCAGTGCATGATGGGAACAGGGCAAACCAAACTACCAAGCCAATTCTTACACTGGGAAGGAAACAAGCTTCCGGGGACCGGTTTCTAGCATTTCAGCCGTCATCGGCCCGGCTTGCTTGAATCCTGATGGTGCAATGAGCAAGGGACTCACATCTGAGTATACCCTTCCACGCTTAGGGTGGACAAAATATTTAACAACAAGGGGTGGTGATGGACAGAGTTTCTGAATTAAGCAGAATACTCTCACCCAGTCAAGAGATCAGGGCTAGATCCAACACCGTTTTTTAGCTCACTGCACCATCCCAGCTCAGAACCTGGCTAAATGCAAATTAGTCTGTTCCTGTCCCAGTGCATGATGGGAACAGGGCAAACCAAACCAAACTACCAAGCCCTTTCTCACTGCACCATCAGGATTCAAGCAAGCCAGGCCGAAGAAGGCTGAAATGCCAGAAACCGGTCCCCGGTAGCTTGTCTCCTTTCTGGTGAAGAATTGGCTTGGTAGTTTAGTCTGCCCTGTTCCCATGATGCACTGGGCCAGGGACAGACTGATTTGCATATAGCTAGGTTCTGAGCTGGGATGGTGCAGTGAGATAAATAACGGTGATGGATCAAGCCCTGATCTTTGGACTGGGTAAGAGTGGTCTGCTTAATTCAGACACTCTGTTCATCACCACCCTCTTTTCTGAATCCTCTTCACAATGAGTCCACACAAACCAGGAAACACATACTACCCTGGAGGCTCCGATTGTGAAATGTAGTGCCTTTGGGAAGATCCCTGGGAAGACTACCTCGTGAACCTTCAAGATGACATGGATACTTGTCTGGTTATGGCTGGCCCTCATGTTGGCACTGATGTGTCCCACAAAGTAAAACAGAAGGATGCACTGCATCATAGTGTAAAGCTACATGTAGTATAGGAGGAGGATACTTTTCTCATCAAGAACCTCTAGAAGACTGAGAGGACAAAGCAGTACCTCCCATTGCTTATGGATAAGCTTAAGACGGCTATGGAAAACCTTGAAGACAAAGTGATGACAAGAATTGTGACACCCTCCCCTGCGCCCCCCCCCCCCCCCCCCCCCGGCATGGTTAAAACATTTTTTAAAGCTTAAAGCACCCCCAGCTCTGTATCAGGGAGGCACGTCCGAGCTAAAAGTCTGCCTGATGAGGTAACATTCCTTCGCCAAGGAGACCCCCCCCCCCCAGAAAACAAGAGGAAATGGTTGCTTACCTGTAATACTGTTTCTGCTTCAATCTCCATTGAAATTGTTAGCACTGAGTAGTCCTGCCCACGTGCAGGATCCCAGAGCACTTCTTCTTTCAAAGTCGTGTTTTGTGGAAAATCTTCACCTTACCGCTGAAAGGCCATGAAGCGCATGACACAGATATATAATTTAGCATTTAAAGAAGGCTGTTTTATTTCAATTAGATTAACAGTTGGAAAGTAAGAAAAGTGACATTTTAAATCATCCTTCACAACATCTTTTTATTTTCTTTTATGAATAAAAGAGACGGACATGGCAATGTAGCTATTGATAATCATAAGCACTGAATAGAATGGCTTGCTTGTCACAGAATTTGTGATTGAATAGGTAATAAGAACAGATCCATAAAAGTAATCAAAGATCTCTTGATGAGGGCAGTACACCAAACGTGCCAGATTTTTCCTCCATATTCTTGCCCTACCAACGTGCTTTTAAAGTAACACTATGCCATTTATTTTCAAATGTGCACTGGAGAAAACCCTGACGTTTCATTAAATGAGCTTCAACTACACTCCTAGTTCAAAGAATGCCTATATTGTGCTTCAAAATATGCTCTTTGCCACAAAACATTCTTACAAATAATGCACATTAACCTGCCTTTGATAATATGAAGTTCAGTGCAGTTGTAGCACAAATGTGCAATCAGTTTTCCAGCATCTGTGTACCTTCAACATCTATGAAGGTGCCAATTTTGCATACCATTTTGTGAGTGTTGTTCATGGGCCAGAGAGAATGGACTCTGTGGAGCATCACAGGACAGTGGGTCTTGGACTAGGAGAATAGTCTGAACTGAGTATGGTTGCTGTTTTGTAAGAATCTTCCAAAACTGCATAGGTCTTTGTCAGACGTACTAGAAACAGTAGTAAGTCTAGAGCGAAGTCCACTGTAGGTAATGCAGTGGACAAATCAAATACTAAGTCTGGGCAGTGAACTCCGCTTGTGGAGTTTTCCGCACTCCGCGTTACGTGGAGCTCGCGGAATTCCGAAAAACTTTGCTCCGCCGAGTTTTTTTCTCACTCGCGCTCATCAACATCAAGTTGGCAAGCGCAAGCGAGGAAAATCCACCTCCTGGCGAGATTTTTCCTCATTCGCGATCGTCAACGGCAAGTTGGCAAGCACGAGCGAGGGAAATCAACCGCCAAGCGAGAGAAGTCTCAAAGCGGGCAGACGGATTTCTCAGTGCGAGTGGCCGCTTATGCTCGCGACTGCTCGCATTGAGAAACCGTCTGTTTGCGTTGAGAAAGCTGCCTCTCGGGTTGAAAATCTACTCAAGCGGGCGAAAGGAAGCAGCGCCTGCTTGCGCCCATGTGCATGGTGCCCATCGGAATAATTTCACAGCGCAGACAAACACCCGGCACATGACTATTATCGTGAACTACATTTTTTATAACCCACACTGCCGCTTGCGGAGCTCCGCAGAGCGGCTGAGTTTTTTTTTGCACTTTGCGGAGTTCCGCATTGCGTAACTCCGCGACCTCTGCCCAGGCTTATCAAATACCCTTGAGAGTAGCTTCTAAGGTTTTTCTCAGTACTTCAAGTACTGTTTCTATCCCAAGGCCAGGTCTAAAGTCTCATTACAAGATGTCAAACGTGGCATATCTTTCTAAATATGTGAATTTGTGTTTGCAACGTGATCATATTCTAAGCTATTTTAACCAGTGTTGAAAATATGCATATGAGGCAGTCGTTTTTGTCTCTGGTGGTTGTGCGTTGTGCTTTCTTATGAGATGTTGGTATGTTTTGGTGAAGGGCATTATGGGAAGAGAAGTGCTTATTATGCTTGTGGGGCTATTGTGTCACAAATTACTTTTATTACAGGTCAGTGGGGCAATGATGAGCAGAAGACATTGAAAGATTATACTACTACCGCCAACGCTGCGCACACTTGTGTAACCCTTGCTTAACTACATTCCAGAATTCCATAATGGCTGCTGAGCACACCTGTTCTGCCTCGGATGGCAAAGCAACAATTTAGTCCTGTTCTGCTTTTCCGTTGTACACAAGACTGCTCTTGTTTTACATTTTGATTTTATCAGAGAAATAGGAGTCAAAGTGAGAGGTTGTGACATCCTAACAACATAAAGCTACCTCTGAGGGCTATTGTAAATCCTATGTAAAGCATAAATAGCAAACCTTCCTTTTGAGTTTCAAAGTTTCTTAGGATGGATTGCACATCATACCTTAGAATAACTGGCTTCAGCTATTCTTGATGAGAGTTCTACCAAGGAATCAAAAATGTGTGCGCTGGGTGAAGGAACTCCTACTGCAGGATTTCTTGAATCAACTCTCCGCGTAAGAGTGAATCGTGCAGCAATCTATTGTCACCTCTAGCGATAATACTGGAGTGAAGACCTCTCCTGATCAATGGTCAAATACCAGGGATTTTATCATCTTTGAACACTGATTTGATCTCCGATTTTCAAAAGAAAACAGGTTTCTGAGACTCTAAGATTACAGCAAGAGTAAACTAGCTGGCACAATTTGTTAGCTCTATCTACATTTTGACATTGAGCCTCCATCTTTATAAACAGTAGACTTACACTGAAAGGGGCGGTATTGTAATGGCTTTGTCTTTTAATATAAATAAAAAACATGTCAGCCTCTAGAGTGGTCGGCAATGATGACAACAGCATTTTTGGCTGTACTCTAGGAACTTCCTACATTCCATTAGAATGAAGAAGAGCTAATGACAGGCAAGGAGTGAAAACAAATTAAATGGGAACTGTCACATTGTTCACAACAACCTTCTGCAAGGCAAGTTCTCCAGGAAGAAATCGGACTGTCCACAGAACCTATATATACACCAGCCTGTCTGTTCTTGAAACTGTCTCCCCCAGGTTTTGGGTAAAGTCCCTGAAGCTTCTCTCTCTTCCAGAAGGGAAATTCCTTTTGAGCAGCATGGAAGTGCTTTCTCTTCTTGCCTTGCACACATATCCTGGCTAGTGAGCTGTGCACAGGTTATTCACTTGTGAAAGATACTTTATCATTGGTACCACTAAACCCTTTTTTTACTGTCCCTAAAATTTGACCAACTCAAAGTTTCCGACCAAGATGTATTTCATGCTTTGCTGAGTATCATATAGCGAATATGGTCTCCCCAAGCTCCTTGAAGGTGAATCGAAAATGGAAGAAGGCTTTTTGTATTTTTCTGAAGATATGGCTTTCTTCAAACCTGGGCTCATCTCTGAAATACCCTTCCATAAAGTAAGGAATACCAACTACTTAAACGAATACTAGCAGCATCCCACTATACAGTGAGTTTTTGTACAAGAAATACAATTAAACATAGACCTGAGAAACAGCCATTAACTTCTGTCTGGGGCATTTAAGCACTTTGCTAATCTGTTGTCTAAGAATACTTTGAAACTTGGCCTTAGGCATATGCCAGGCATATTTACGTAAGGTTTTTGGATTTCGCTCCAGCCATAAAGGTGACCATTATCTCAATTAATGCCTGCAGGAAAAACTATAAAATATTCATTCATGCTTACCTTAAAAGCTATTACAAAATTATATCCACCTGTGGGGTCGCACACCGCTAACGCACCAGCGGGATCGCCCCTAAGGACCATGTTAATTGTAGTTACCTTTTCTCAACGCTGTATCTTCTTTCGAAATCTCAAATATCTTCATCTTCGCCATCCCTGTACACGTGTTTCGGGGTATTTACTCCTCGTCAGCAGGGATTAGGCCATCTTCTGGGGTTGCTGCGTGGCTGCCAAATATCTCCAGGTATAGTACCACACAAAGGCGCGCAGGTGCGGGGTCCCGTGCTCGTCAGCACAACGCTCCAAAGAGCAAAAATATCCACCAGTGGGGTCGCACACCGCTAACACACCAGCGGGATTGCCCCTAAGGACCATGGTAATTGTAGTTACCTTTTCTCAACGCTGTATCTTCTTTTGAAATCTCAAATATCTTCATCTTCGCCATCCCTGTACACGTGTTTCGGGGTATTTACCCCTCGTCAGCAGGGATTAGGCCATCTTCTAGGATTGCTGCGTGGCTGCCAAATATCTCCAGGTATAGTACCACACAAAGGCGCGCAGGTGCGGGGTCCCGTGCTCGTCAGCACAACGCTCCAAAAAGCAAAAATATCCACCAGTAGGGTCGCACACCGCTAACACACCAGCGGGATCGCCCCTAAGGACCATGGTAATTGTAGTTACCTTTTCTCAACGTTGTATCTTCTTTCGAAATCTCAAATATCTTTATCTTCGCCATCCCTGTACACGTGTTTCGGGGTATTTACCCCTTGTCAGCAGGGATTAGGCCATCTTCTGGGGTTGCTGCGTGGCTGCCAAATATCTCCAGGTATAGTACCACACAAAGGCGCGCAGGTGCGGGGTCCCGTGCTCGTCAGCACAGCGCTCCAAAGAGCAAAAATATCCACCAGTGGGGTCGCACACCGCTAACACACCAGCGGGATCGCCCCTAAGGACCATGGTAATTATACTTTAATTATTCTGTACTGGGCAAAACACTTCAAATGTCTTAAGTTTCTGCCACCAAACCTGTTTTATTATTTTAAGGCCATGCTCATCCTTGATCGATGAGAAAAGGTGGTACAGAAAGGGTGCCATTTATTGATGAGGAAATGTGGTACCTACAGAAATGCTGCCAGTATTGATCTTGTCACACAGGTAATGGAAAATGTTTTATTTTGGGGTAAAAATGGTCCTCCCACAACACCCAGTAGCATAAGTAGCATAACAAGGGTGCCATCCGTTCTAATGCAAGAAAGGAAAATGTCACCCTCATGCAACAGTCAAAGATAAGAGTAATAAGGGTTGCAATGGCCCTGAACACTCCAGGGCTCTTTTGCTACTGACCTGCTGTACTAATGATGACTGCGTCTCTGCCACCACTAAATAACTGTGTATTTTTTGTATGCATGTATATGTGTGTGTGTGTGTGTGTGTGTGTGTGTGTGTGTGTGTGTGTGTGTGTGTACATACATATATACAGGATGGAATGTATAAACACCAATAGCTTACAGTAGGTTAGTATATGCCAGACCCTTTATTTTCATTCTTTTAGCTTGACACAGTGTCAGATCAGTTGTAAAACAGAACAAGCATTTACAATGCAATGGTTTCGCCTTTGGAAAAGTTAGAGCTATTGGCATTGCTCATGACATTTCTTTTTTTTTTTTACTTATAAACAAACAACATTGTTATTTACATTGCCAACAGCTCTCGCAGCCCACACAGCTCTCGCAGCCCACACAGCTCTCGCAGCCCATACTCGGGGTGACAAATGCAAAATGAACTACTGATGGACAGAATGCAGAACAATGTCATGCATTCACCCCAGTACAGAGATCTGGGCCTAAATCCATCTTTTCTTTGCTCACCATGCCATTCCAGTTTGGACCCAGCCATATGCAAATCAGTCTTGACCCTGCCACCAATGGGAACAGTCCAGCCATAACTGCCAGGCCTGCACTGCTCGGCCTGGATTCAGCTTTGCTCCTTCTGGGATCAGAGAGTGGTCAGAAAGGTGTGGAGCCGATGCCTCAGAGAAGGATGGTGGCTTGTGTAAGGAGGGAACAGAGCAGAGCACTAGAAGTTTGTGTCTCTCACCTCACAGGCTGTGCGAGGAGCTGTTGGAGAAGCTGCACCTGGACATTGCCATGCTGAGTTTGATCTTCCGTAGTTTTGATTTGACGTTGGCTCATTGGCTCTGGGACTTTTGGATACACCCGGTTTATTTCAGAATTGTGCTGGAGGGTACACGTGGTTGCCATGTTCATGAAGTGTCTAGGATTTCCCCTAATCTCTAGATGCAAACCCGATACGTGTTACCTACACATACTAGGGGATGCTGCAGACGATAGAGCAGCCCTCAGTAATGGTACCTCTGGTGCGCCTTTAGGCGTGTCTGCACTACTCTCTTCGTTGTGCATGCAAGATCAGAAGATGCCACCATGAGCTAGTATAGGCACTGGCAGGTGACGTGTCCTAGTATTCGTACATTTTGAATCTAGATTGAAGACTATTTGAAGGTACATTCTTTTCTTAATTTCTCTCTCACAAAACAAAGCTTGCGCTTACACAATACTTCTGAAATACCACATATCTTTATTAATACCTTCAAATGGCTCTCCAACGCACTAGGTCCAGCTAAAATCAATATTTTATGTTTTTGGAGAACTAATGTTATACCAGCACTTAATTCCTGGCTTGCAGATTTGTATGATGTGGCTCATTTTGAGAAAATGTCATATAAACTAAATGACAATTTACTTCGGTTTGATAATATATGGGGCCCTTCTTAGGTGTGTGGTGATTTTGACTCATTGTACTTCAGTGCCGATGGGTATGAATACAGGTTACGTCTGTTATATATTATTTGCATTTCATTTTCTCTTCCCTGTAATCATTCATTTAAAATTTAGAAATACAAAACAATGTGAAGTCACAACACTCTATGCTCAAAAACAATGCAAACGTCGCACAAAATACAGCCACAGTGCTGGCGAAGTTATTTGAAAGAGTACATCGCCCACACCAATATCCCGCATACTCACAGTGCACACGAACGCCACACCCCACATACACACAGTGCACACAACCCCACACCCTGCATACTCAAGGTGCACTGAACCCCACCACCCGCATACACACTGTGCACACAAACGCCACACAACCCCACACTCCACATACACAGTGCACAGAATCCCACACCCCGCATACTCACAGTGCACTGAACCCCACACCCTGCAAACACACAGTGCACATAACCCCACACTCTGCATACACACAGTGTACATAACCCCACACTCTGCATACACACAGTGCACACAACCCCACACCCTGCATACTCACAGTGCACTGAACCCCCACACCCCGTATACACACTGTGCACACAACCCCACACTATGCATACTCACAGTGCACACAACCCCACATTTCGATACACACAGAGCACAACTCACTGTCAGTATACATGCTGTGTCGCAGGGTATTCGATCTGCCCATGTGCCCCCAATCTATGCACTCAGACTGGCCACAGTCTTTCTGTCTCTTTCTCTGCCCCTCTGCCGGTTGCCTCTCGCATTATCTACGTGTCTGTCGGCCTGCATGGCAGCTTCCTGCCCACCATCTTGCCGGTGTAACACTTTGCTAAGGGAAGGCCCCGGGCTGCAAGTATGACTTCAGGGGCCAAGTGATTTAGGGTTCTGCGTCACAGAAGCATTAATAACCCTGTTTGCAAGGAGCCTCAACAAAGACTGGAGCCCTGACCCCATGTACCTAAGTGAAGGTCTCATTAGCAAAACAATGCACAGCTGATCCGCGCGCCTCTCCCGCCTCGGACATCTGAGGTAATGCTGGACACGAGCAGGCGTCGAGGAGGCCAAGAACTGCAGGGGTAAAGCAGAGTTCAAGTCCGGGGCTTGAAAACTGGGGTCACCTTTCCACAAACTAGTATGCGCGGTTTATTAATGGACACAAAATACAGCCACTCAGCACCATCAGACATGTGTACTCTCCATGGCTAAGCGTCCAGCTATACAATTTATATAATCTTGGATTTTCCTATTTTTAAAAAAAATGACAGCCCTCAAAGCCAAGAATGTTTGCGCTATAATAACCTACTTTACAGGCCAACAGCAAGCACATGGATTTTCGGAACCCAGGTGGCTACATTTCGACAAGGCTACTTGTGAAATGAAGCCCTGTTTGACACCAAACATCTGGGCCGTGGGAGCAGTGTGTGAGAGCCTGCCGGGCGCTATCCTGCAGCCCTCTTCCAGGTTATCTACAACTCTTTCCAAGCACATAAGCAAAACACCCTCTGTAAAAACACACAGTGGTTTATTGAACATTTACAACGTTTACACCATCAAATATTAATTAAACTCCACATTTTAAGATGGAAGTGCACACAAATAAATCGCCTTCAAGACTAGAACATCACAACACCGAGGACAAAAAAAAACACAACTGGAGAACAGCAATACCAATGGGAACACTGCTCAGCGGGTCCGTCGCCGGCTGCTCTATTGATCCATCAATGTTTGTGTCCCAGGGGGCTGCTTCACTCACAGCCGCAGCCGGGAGCCCCTGGACTGCGCGGGTGCAGGCCGGCCAGAGAGGCCCCTCGCTGGCCTCGGGGTGCGCCCTCTGTCTGTGCTCCCGGTGGGCTTCGCAGGGCCGGGACCCCCGTTTATCCTCACCAGGCCTCTAGTCTGTGCTCAGGGGTTCTGCGGACATTGCACATAAATAAACCGGACGGTTTCGAACACTGAGGAGAGAGAGTGGTCCAGGGCTCTGGGGGGCATCTACCAGCCTGAGGGGCGCCGGGGGAGCCGTTCACAGGGTCACCCAATACTGACGAATGCATCCACGTTGTCTGCACGCAGGATTATTGCATTACATTATCTTTGTATGTGTGCGTGTACATCCACGTAAGTGTGTATATGTGTGTGTGTCTTAGGGTGACCAGATTCTCAAAACAAAAAACGGGGACAGGTCATAGACATAGAAGTAGGACTATGGTTTGCAGTAACCATCGAAATAAAAGTAGGATTATTTGACAGCTGTCAGACAAAGAAAAGGAACAATAACGACAGCTCCCTCCACAGACCGAGATGAAGCATTACAAACAACAAATCTGAGGTCTTTTATTGGCACCCCCCTCCTTTACACAGCAGCATTAGTACTTCTTATTACATTTACACTTTTAAGGACTACAGCATATATTTGCCAAAAATCAATAAAACATCACAGGCTAGCAAATGCTAGTGCAAAGAAGGCATGCGCATGCATGCTCAACTGGAACAATGAAAAACAGGGACATTTCTGTGTTTACCTGGGACACTGGTTGAAAACGGGGACATTTGAGTCACTTGGAGAAAAGTGTCGGGACACGGGGACACTTCTCCAAAAACGGGGACCGTCCTGGGAAAACGGGGACGTCTGGTCACCCTAGTGTGTCTATATATATGTGCGTGTATCTATTTATTTATTATATTTTGACAGGCTGAGAACATTTTATTAATTATATTTATGTATAAAGTACATTAATAAATAAAATACCATTCTCTGCGTGTCAAAATATAATAAATAAATAGATACACGAACGTATATATGCACAGACACATACTCGCACACATATACACACTTACATGTGTGTACACGCACACATACAAAGATAATGTAATATAGTGATACTGAGAGAGCGAGAGAGACAGATAATTTGACCCATGATCAGACAAATTAAAAAATTACCAAACCAAATCTGTTTCCGTAAAGGCACGCATGGCCACTATAAAGAGTTGTATGTAATGCGCATTGAAAAAAAAATTCAATCAATTGCTGCGTTTCGCATCCGGCAGAAAGAAGGCTCTGCTGAAATACGATCACTTCTGGGCGCTATAACCAGAGTGGTGCTCCCACACCATGACCTAAGGCTCTGGCAGTGCGCAGCAGGGGACGCTTATGAATTCACACGAAGCGTATCAGAAGGTGGGCGAAAATGTTGTGAGGGAAGGGGCCCCTCTTAAAGAGGGCGAAGGTCTTGTTTTGGCCGGCCACACTGCTACTGCTTCCCCTGCACATTGAGTTCAAGGCAGGGGCCTGTGAGAGGGACCCGACACTGACACACGCGACCCCAACACCCCAGTAGACTGGCCGCAAGTGCCCCACCCTCACTATCAGCCTTTGTGTTTTACGCTGTGTATCCCGCGATACCCACCCCCATACCCCCTTCTCAATTGCAGCCAGTGGGTTCAGGAATGAATCCCACCCCTCCCAACCTTGAAAGCACAGACAACTCTGGACTCTCCGGCTCTCCCCTCCCGGGTCTCTCTGGATCCTCTGGACCACCCCCCCCCCCCCACCACCACCCCCACGTACACTCAGGATCTCTCTCACTGACTACCCTCGAGAACTCGTCCACAACCCTGTTTTCCTGGCTCTGGCTGACAGAGCCCGGGCCTGCTCTGCCCCCGGGGCCCTACCCCTCTCATCCCTACTCTTGGTGCAGCCAGTCCAGCCCTAGACTATACTCTGGACCAGGCCCGGCCCCTCGCCTCCCGCACTCCCCAGCTCCTTCTTGCGCTTGTCTTCTTGTTGCTGACAGAGCCCGGGCCTGCTCTGCCCCCCCCCCCGGTCATATTTACCCCTCTCATCCTTACTCTTGGTGCAGCCAGTCCAGCCCAAGCCTACACTCCGGAGCAGTGCCCAGGCCCCACTGCCCCCCTCGCTCCCGCACTCACCAGGTCCTTCTTGCGCTTGTCCTCCTTGCCGTCGGGCCGTGCGATTTAACCAGGTCAGAACCATGAACAATAAAACAAAACACTAATAATAAAGGCTGAAGTCCATTTGGGTAGCCAAAGTTCAAATTAAAATTGGCATTTGGGTATAATCAGAATGAATTCAAGGTAGCAGTAATTGTAAACAGTGTGTACCATTTTGCCAAAGCTGTAGGAATGGTCTTGAGCTGTTAATCGGTTTCAGCCTTTCCCTTGCTTTTCAGAAACAAACTGGCCAAGTACATCATTAAAACATGTTAAGGCAAAAACTTAGCACTAAACGAAACATAACAGAGGATTCGAGTAGCTTGAAAGCCTCCATTTGTAGTAGCAGCATGTAGTGTGTATCCAGAAAGGGTTAATGTTTGACATTCAAAGAGTACGAACCAAGGACAAGTGAATGCACACCGCTGATGCGTAAATAACGATCCCTTTTAGAAAACACTAGATCAGAGACAAGCGTACAAAGAATAGATTCATTTGACCATAATGCACATATACATTCTTATTAATGTGTTCGATGCCCGATCTAAAGCTAAATTCAAACGCGTTATGCCACAGAGGCAAGGAGACAATATGTGTCCCGGAGGAACTGAAGGAGAGTGAACACCGCGCAGCAACTTCATGACTGCCACGAAGCAAGAGTAAACCGGGTGCAAAGAGCTAAATTTCTGAGTCCATTAAACCATGCTCTTTTCTTGTACAGAGCGCAGACAGCAATGGGGAGGGGCAAATGCAGCAAAGAGGCGGGAGATATTACCTTTAGCAATGGAGGAGGGGGGCACAACTGGGTGCCCTGGGCCATTGCCTAGAGCAAAATGCTTGATCTCAAAGAAATTCCTGTGCACCAATTAAGCATTATGGCTAGTTTAATCTGATTTAAAAAAAATCAGCTTAGTCGGTTCCTCCTACCTCCTGGCTCCACCCTCAGGTCTGCACCCCTTCACCTCTTGCCTCTCCGACCTCTGCAGTCTGTAACCTCTGTGAAAGCTCCAGGCAGTTTCCCGGTAGCTTCACTCCAGGAGGTTTCAATGCGCCGTTTGTACTTCAATTGCCGGTACCTCACCAGCACCTCCAGCTGTTAGGATGCCGGTCCAAAGAAAGAACAGCCAGTGGTGAGATTCGGACACAACGCTGCGTATCAACGCATCAGCCGGACATCAAAGCCCGTGCTTGCTGTGTTTGAATGATATATTTAAAGAACCGTCCAGTAGTGTTTGTAATTTGAGACAGACTCCGACTACCTGTAGCGCTTTCTTGAAAACAGTAAATTGGTTCTTACAGCCCATAACCTCGAAGGCTTCGAGTATATTTTCATAATTCAATAACACAGACGGTCGCGCTTCCGCACAAAAATGCTATTGATTTATTTTACTCTACCAGTTTTCTCAAAATGTGGGGCTCTCGTTGTGAGCATAATAAGTTCATCATCTTTTCGTGATGGGGAGCTAACCTCCCGATAGTGTTTAACTTAAAGGCACGCAGGCGAAGGCAAGGGGCTGGTGCAGTATTGCGTCAAGGTGGTTGCGGTTAACTTTTTAATGTAATTGTAAACCCTTAGGCGTGGAAGCTCTTCACTAACCGCTATTGTTGTACACAGCTCGGTGCTGCTCACTTTTTGGCCTGCGGGCGGGGCAGGGCAGCAGTCTTCATTGTTTTCTGGTTGCTGCCTTAGTACCGACATGGTACAAAAGGGGGGTGGTGATGGATCTCGGGATCTGCTACCAAGTGCTGTGACCGCTGCCCACTAGCAGCAGAAACGTTAGTTCGCTGGGGGTGGGGGGGGGGGGGAGTAGTGCAGGGGGGGGGGGGTAGTGCGGGGGGGAGGGGTGCGGGCGGGGCAGGGCAGCAGCCTTCATTGTTTTCTGGTTGCTGCCGCAGTACCGACGTGTCACCTTTCGGCCTCTTCAGAGCTTTTGAAGGTGGGGAGGCGTGACTGGGTATAGCGCCCTGAGCTGTAAAGCTGCCGAGGGCTGAAAATTGAGACATGGCAGATTGATGGAAAATAAGACGGGGTGGGAGCCCTCACCAAAGTGTAAACACAGAGCTAGGCCCCAGGCTGGCAGTGTAAAAAATAATCAGAGCCTGTGCCCCGGTGCCACCGCACCGGCTGCACCGATGCTAGCTACGTCCCTGTTTGGCAGTGTACCTGAGTCTGGCTGTGCTGATGCGTGTTTTGTCTGTCTCTCTGTCTAGGTTCGGGCTGGAAGCAGGCTCCATGTAAGCACCCTCGCCCCAGCTGCGAGTTTCTCAACCTCTGGCCGCAGTTCACGACTCCACACGAGGGAAGACACTTGTCAGTCAGCATGAAGGCGCACTCCTGCATCCCGGCGCTGCTGCTCGCCCTCGCGTGTGCCCTGCTGGTGTTAGGGCAGGACAGCGGGTCTTCCAATGGCGAGGCCCCGGCCTCGGGGGCTGCGGCTGCCCCCGTGACCTCGGCAGCGGGTCTCGGCTCGCCCTCGGACACCTCTAATGTCGCTGCGCCCCAGAACGTTTCGAAGACGCTGAGGACGGCGGGGTCCAGGCCCCTCTCCCCTCCCATGTGCACTTCCGGCCGGCCGCGCTAGGATTGGCCGGCCGGCTGAAGAAACCCCCGAACGGGGATCGAGCAGGCCCTGGGTCCTAGTGCCTCCCACAGGGCTGGGGGGGGGGGGGGGGGGTGCCGGCGGGAGAGGACGAGGGGGGCGGGAAAGGTCACGGACGTCGGGAGGGAGGCGGGAAACGTGGCGGACTTCGGGAGGGAGGCGGGAAACGTGGGGACGGCGGGAGGAGGGACACAAGGCAGGACAGCAGCAAGCACGGCCCGGCCGGACCAGACTCGGGGGCGTTCCCGGCGTCGCGTGACGTCGGCAAAAGCCAAAGAATCTCGGGAACGCCCCCGTGTCTGGTCCGGCATTGATGGACAGGCCCCTCGTCCAATGGCTAGGCTCCATTTATGGAGCTAGCCAATCGGACGGGGGGGCGTGTTCCATAGTGCTTACTGTACTCATTAGATTTCTCTGGAGGCGGAGCCTAATCGGCTCCGCTCCCCAGCGAAACCTAAAAAAGGTGAAAGGAATGCCCCAACCACAGCAAGAGTTCAACATCTTTTGTTGAATTAATGTAAGTCCCATTTGAGACTCTTTTTCCCAAACAAAGATCGGTTGATATACTGTGAAATTCCGTGAGGAGAAAGTATTAATGAAAATGTATGCCTTTGAAAGTTCAGCTTTGTTTAAGAGTTCGAAGCACAGAAGTGCCTTAGGATCCAAAATTTAGAAATCTATTTACCTCTATTCACAGAAATCAAGAAGAAGTATCCCCAAGTCCACCTCTGTTGAATCCACCTACCCCTCAGTCTACAGATAGTCAACCAACAACTGGAGAATCACACACCCCCAAAAAACGAAGAACTGAACCAGATATTTTGCAGTCTTTAAGACGCTCTACTCGCTACTCTACCTGTGACATGCAGTCAGAAAGTAGTGCATCACCACAATCTAAACGACGCTACCCTGAAACACCAGCTTCAATGCCGAAGTTGTTTCTGCACCTGGATAAAAGTAAGTCCATCTGTGAATTGCACAATTCATCTTGCCATTATTTCTTTTCATGTGGTTAACCAGTATCTGGACATCTTTTGTATTTTCAGCGCTTTACAACTATAAATGCATAAGCTGCATCGCCTTTAAAAAAAATATGACTGTTCTTACTAACTCTCTTTGCTTTTTCAAATGGTTTATACTGCCTGATTTCAACATTTTCTATATGACTGCTGTGGTTCCTTCTTGACTTTTTTCTTTTCATCCCTTGAGGTTTTTTAGTCCCTAGTGTAGGAAGCAGACTCATTATATAGTATACCAAAATGAGTAATACAGTGCAGAGGTCCAGGTATTCCATTATGAGTGGTCTGTAACATGGTCTAGAAATTCCAAGGTGCCCTTGTAGGGGGGTAGGGTGGTCAAGCATCCTTAGACATATCAGAGAGAAGTGTTAGACATCGGCAGATACACACACGGTCAAAATGGTACGCAGTACTCAATGAGGAGCTCCGCACCAATTTATGAAAATAACACAGATCTTTATATATATTTAGGTACCAGAATCAATACGAGCAGGTAAGTAAGTTTTGTAATAGAAATACTTTCAGTTTTTAAAAGTAGACAGTGCAATTTTCAGAGTTGGCAATGTTATCCTGTGGAGGAAAAACAAAGACTGCATTAGGTATAGTACATCGACTTACAGGACCTATCTCCTGGACTTAAGGTGAGTATGGTACAGGGGTGGGGGTGAAGGGGGGTATGGGCATCCTCTCCTGTGAGGGAAGCCAGATTTGCATACCAAAGGGGGTGAGCTCTTTGAAGTCTCCTTGCCTTTGAATGCTAATTCACAGGTCATTCTGTGGGAGGTGGTGTAAACACCCTCTGCCCAAACAGGCTTTGTTTCTGACCTCCTGAGACTAAACTCCCTCACCCCTGGGGGTCATAAGCTCGCCCGTGGTGACAAAATGGCTTGGACCAGTCAGTCAGCACACCAGTAGCTGGTAGGTTTTCCGGGGACACATCTAAGGTGCCTTCTGGGTGCATGTATTAATAAATCAATCACTGGAATCAGTATACGCTTATTAATGCGAGATGTTTGATGCCAAACATCTCTGGTTTCAGTGAAGCCATCATGTAGCTGGGAAACACGTTTCACCAGTGTCCAGCACATGTACTTAAAATGATTTCTGTGTCGCTTGTTCTGACAGCAATTGAACTGACTAGCACAGGGGCATATCTGCTCATGAGACTTGTTCACACATGTAGCATAGTGCACCCTTTCTTAAGGCTGTAAGGAAAACATATCTAAACTGCATGCAGTGTTTGCTGGCATGTCACTCAGAGAGGTGTGCCATGTTGTTTTTTCACTTTTAAAAAGCAAAAACACTTCACTTTTGTCTGCACCAAGACCCGCAGCCTGCTGTGGCAGTCTGTATGTGTTTGGTGAGGGGTTCCTTAGGGTGTTACAATTTGTGCTGCAGCCCTTAAGGACCCTCTTTAGCCTCCTTACCCTAGGTACCAAGGGTAAATTTTACTAGGGACTTACATGGAGTGCTAAAGGTATTACCATTTAAGGAAACAGTTGTACAGTTGTGGGAAAGAAATCTGGCACTGGGGACCTGGTTTAAAGGAACCCAGTGCACTTCCAGTCTAAATCGCATCAAATACGAGGCAAAAGGTGGGGTGACCATAGTTCCCTCTAAACTGCACGCATGCTCGGGCGCACACCCTTGGCTTACCTCCATGCAGAGATGTACAATCAGCGCACACTACAAAGGATTTCCCAGCATTCATGAAATGCTTCACTGGAGCCTTTGAAGTGTGCTGATAGTTATGAGGCTACGCTGCTGAATGCCTTTTAAAAAAATATCTTTTTGTCTATATAAATGCTAATATCGGGCATTTAAATACCTGCAGGGTGCCCTGAAGCAGCAGAAGAGCAATTTAAAGCTTTCCCTGCAGCCCGAGTCAAGTCTGCACGTCCCTCTGCTCACCCTCAGAGAACAATGGGGTGAAATGAGGCTGTTTGGACAATACAACGGTGCCTTACAAGCTACTTGTAAATGAATTTCCACATTCTCCTGTGTGTCACAATAAAGTGAGGCAGGAGTTTTCTGAGTTTCTAATTTGACGAGGCTGAGCACAGCTGTTGTTTCTGCTGCTCGGGCATCCTGGTAATTTCATGTTGCTGATTACCCTCTCCCGTAGCTGGTGCTTCTAGTGACGGTGACTGAGTGAATGTTAGATGACTGAAAATACATGTCCAGGATCTTAGTCTTTGAAAGGTCATCAACCATTCAGGGGCATTCAGAGAGTGATTGCACAATTGTACTTATCTCATTATAAAAACAAGACTGCACATACTACATAAGGTTAGTGAGCCAGGAAGCAAGGTTCGCGGAGGTCTTCCAAATCACAGGCCCCTACACATAAGCCAGGTCCCTGAGGACTCACACCCACCTCCAGACAGTTTCAAAGATCCACCCTGGAAACCTGAAGGGCTTGCCAGACGAGCCAGCGCTGTGTGCCCTCTGCCAGTTCACTCTAGATAAGTCATTGTTATTTCCTAGGGCCTTTCAGATGAGCCACTGTGGAATCAAATAGTCCTTCTAGAAAGCAGACGCACCACAGTGCATTTCGCGAGGTGGCTGCAGAGTCCCCACCCTCTTACAACCTTCTCAGGCAAGTCTAAAATGGAGATTAAGAGCTAAAGATAGACACAAACTGTATTCCTCCTTTGCAAATCAAAATAATTCATATAATCATAACTTTATGCTGAAACTTGATTTGAATGAATGGATTAGTGATTATGCAAGCAAACAGTGAGTGAGTGAGTGAAAGAAAGAGAAATGGAATGAATGAATGAGTGAATGGGCAAAGTGAGTTTGTGGGTTTTTGAATGAGTATTTGACTGTCCAAGCAAGTAGGAGAATGAACAAGTGAGTAGATAAGTGAAACAGTCGGTGAGTGAGTCAATGAGTGGAGTGAATGTCCAAGTTATTGAACAAGTGAGTGAGCAGTTTAATGTGGGAATGAGCGTGTATGTGAATGAATCAGTAAGTGTTTGGATGGCAAGTGCGCAAATTAGTGAAGGAATAAGCAAGTGAAAAATCAGTGAAAGGGTGAGCAGCAAGTAAGTGAGTGAGAAAGCAAATGAAAGAGTGTGCAAGTCAGTAAGTGACTGAATGATATATGCAAGTGATGAGAGTGAAGGACTGTGCAAATGAATAAGTGACTAAGCACATGATAGTGAATTAGTGAGTTTGAGTTTACAAGTCAGTGAATTAACAAGTGAGTGAGTGAACCATGAAGTGACTGAACAAACTAATGACGACCAAGAGTTTAAAGCTTCTCTTGAATTTAGACAGAATAAATTAGCATGACCGCGATCAAGCTAAGTGAGTGAGTGCAGAAGTTTTTGAGTGATTAATACAATCAGTTAGTGAAAATAAAGCATTCTGCTGAAGAGAGGCCAAGCGGTGTAACACAGTCCCTTAGCCACACTGCCTTTACCTCTCCCCCTAACACGAAATCTGGCTCGGCATATTCTTCGGAGAAGAATAAAAAATATTTGACTAGTAACACTATCCCTTTACTCGTTATTTGTCACCATGTGTTGGATTGGGAACTTTTGGTTAATACATTCTGCATTAAGTTCCCTGGCCACCCCAAAAACAAAATACAAAAACATGGCATACTAAAACATAATTCAATAAAAGAATAAGTGTTAGGGGTGTAGAGAATTCATGAAGCTCCTCAACATTTGGGGAAAATTATGCAAAGCTAATACTTACTTATACAAAATGCAATCCAGTTGTTCTTTAGAGAACTGTCATTTTGTACGTTTGCCATTTTATTGCAGGATACATGATGGTTGCCTTGTAGGAAAGCTTATTCTCAATACATGTGGCCTGACTTGATAACAGTGACAAGCCAATGGCAAAAGCCATACACCTGATTGGTTCACTGGAAAGGTTATTTGAATCAATAGTTTGGATCCGTCTCCTTTGAAAAGTTCAGACAAAAGCAGTAGACCTAATTTATTCACTATGGAACATCTGTTAAAGCCTGTAGGCATTTATAGACGGAGCCCTACTGGACCCTCTTAAAGATGACAGATGTATTTGGTTACATGGAATCTCACAAATTACAGTTTTTAGGCAAGGAGTGTGGTGTTGAATACTCCCTTCAACAAACCTTAGGGGTGCAAAATCTGTACTGTAATAATCCGTGCTAGAATCTCTATGGAAGGCCTGACAGGTTTATTTGTATATCAGGTTCTTGTAAAAAAAAACTTTAAAAAACTTAAGAAATCATGCATTTATATATACATATTTATACAGAGAGAGGCTTATGGTCAGCCATCTTCTGCCACTGGTCTGTATGGGTGTCATTTACACTTTCCTTCTGTCATTGATATCATAGAGCATAGGGGAATGTAAGTGACATGTGGCTGATCACATGTGCACATCCATCTGAAAATGAGTGCCCTCAGTTTCGAAGCTAGTAGGCCAGTATTTTAGTTTTCCCTTTTCTGCTTTCAAGTGCTTTTATTTACTTATTTTTATTTTCATTTTTAAAGCATGCTACAGCCCCAAAGATGGAGCGTATTGACTACTTGCTTGAAGCTTACTTCATCTTTAATGCACCTCAACCTACCCAATGGCTGCCTCTAAACTAGCTTATCACCATGCAATGATATTATCCACACTGCAGCATTGTTTTACCATTGCAAGATGGTCACAGAATTCTAACGTGGCAGTCAGCTGGAAATATACACAATGTACAATACCACTGCAAGATTTCCACCACTATTTACAATACGATTGCAAGATGTCCATCTGCTGCTTTGTTTAATTTTGTTATTGCAAGCATATGTCTGCCGTTTTTAGACAATAGCACGGTTTGTACTTTTATCTTGTATACGTGGCAGAATCTGTGTATGTGTTGAATTGTGGTTGTTGAATGCAAGAATGAATAAGTAATTAATGGATGTACAAGGATAAGTGACCGAGTGCATTTATGATGACCAATCAGTGTCTAAGGAGAAACTTGAATGCTTGTTTTCAACATTTCAGTGGTAGTTGGTCGATTTGTCTAGTTGCACATCTCATCCCTCAGATGTGCACATTAACAAGAAAAGTGTGCACACAAGCATTCTATTGCCGCACACGAGGAAGAATAATTAGAGAGAACATAAGGGTTGAACATGTCAAAACGTTTAAGTTTTCCACACCTAGTGCATAGACTAATACGTTTTTCAATAACCCCTTCCACGCGGGGCTAATTCCCCCGCGGTGCGGTAGAGGGGCGGCACGTGGCGCCGTTGCGGTGCTCGTGACGATCCCAGCTCGTCATGCTGCACAGTAGAGCTGTGCTCATGACGAGCTTGTCAGGATTCCGCCCACTTCTTTAGAACGCCCGCACAGGCGAGGAATTAGCCCCGTGTGGGCCGTCCGAGGCAGTTATGACAATCTCAGCTCGTCATGAGCACAGATCCACTGTGCCTCATGACAAGCTGAGCTCGTCATAAGCATGCAAGGGGTTAATGGGTTTGGATCTGGTTTCCATTTCCTTTCTCACCTCATCTCCTACTGTCATTTTGTATACACTTTTATGTTGCTTGGTTCAAAGGCAACACTCTCAGTGTTAATGAAGGTAATTGTGCCTTTATTGTCCTGCTAAAACTGTACTGCATCCAACTGGTAATGGTTTGCTTTGTTCTTTATCGGAACCAATCCGAAACCAGTTGTATTAAATAGTCGAGATGTTGATCTGCCTGGGGGAAGGGCAATTAAGAATGCGGCATTACGCATATGGAATTTTTCTGTAAGAAAATAGCCTGAGATCTCAATGCATGTGTCTTTATCACTGGACTGTATGTTACGCCAAATTACTTCTAGGTATCTCTGCAGGGACTTTCAGATGTTATAAAATAAAGTGGGGCTTCAAAACAATCCCTAGTTTCCCAGTAGGTTCATGATTTAAGTTATGTACCAAATCCTGTGTGTTGAGCTGCCTAGAAACACATTTATTTATGTGGTCCAATTAAGTCATTTACCATGCCATGAGTGATGTAATATGTGAGGTCATAAGGATTGAATGGCAAGGGTGCAAGTAATAGTTAGCTCACTTAACTGTAAGTGGTAAATTTGAGTTTAAAAAAATAGGTTTTTAAGCATCCGTTTTTAATTCATTTCAACACCTACCTATGGCTATACCTTAACTCTGGGATTTTTTTGGCAGTTTGTAAGGATTTTTTTTATAACATAGGCTAACATCTTATTGCCATTCCGAACTATAACATCTCTTTAACCATTATTTTTTAAATTAATTTCTGAGGGATTTTAATGTTATAGAAGAGGACACTACCATACCTGACTATTATGTATATTTAACCTTTGTTATTTTCATGACTTTCTAGTTTTTTTTCAACATATTGAACCAACACCTCCACTGTGCATAGCCTTCAGACATTTGCAACAAGAGATTGTCACAGGCAAACACCCTGCTTGTGGCTAATCTCACCGAAGCATGCCCTTGATGGTTAGCTTTCTTCCTCTATCTATGCTCCCCACCTGCTTGCCATCTGCATGCCCCTGCCCACACCTCTGCCCTCCATGGTCAGCTTTCTGCCCCTGCTCCCATCAGTCTGCTCTCTGTTCTCCGTCTGTGTCCACTGGCCCTTTCCACTTGTCCACTTTGCTCAGCCTGCTGCTTTTGTCCTGCTTCCTCCCCTGTCCTAAGTGTGCCTCAGCTCCCTCTCACCTTCCCTCCATGGTCCATTGAGCAGCCCCTGACAGCCAGGCATCTATGGTCTGCTTCATACCACTGACTTCCAGTCTCCATGCTTATTACAGTATCCCTCATGCACCCCATGGCTCATTGTGCGGATCCTACCAATGCCGGCCTGTTCGCTGTGGTCAGATAGCTGTCCCTGCCTTCCGTTTACTATCTCTGTGCCCCTCCCTCATCCAGTCAGCCCTCTGTGGACACCTTACCACACCTGCCAGCCTGCCAACGGGTTCAGATTGCTGCACCCCTACTCTCTGCCCTTCGTTCTCTGTGGCCATGCCCCTGCTCGCTCCCTTCTGCTTTTCACAATCCGTTATTTTTCCCATGCTCCTGCAGGCGTATCCTCCTATGTCAGTTTGCTGCCTTTGCCCCTTCTCCAATGTCTGCGTCTGTGCCCATCCCCTCCCTCCTGCCCTGTGTGTTTTTAGGTCTCGTCCTATTCCATTCCGCAAGGAATGAATAGGACAAGACGATTGGGGCTAAACTAAGAGCTAAACTAAGCTCTGAAAAATGCGGATTTCCAGAAGTGCATGTGGTCATTTGAACGCTCTTCTATCCGCCTGCCTCGCATCACCACATGAAAGCCATTTGTTGCTTGTTCACACTTCATTCACGGCCGCGAGGCTTCAAAGGGATCCACTCACTTCTCCTCCCCCCTCGCCGAGAGCTTCACATTTCAAAGAGCCCTCCCCCGCCCCATCTCCCCCGCCCCACTCTGACTTCACATTCTTTCTCTTTTTTTTTCTTTCTGTAACGTCCTGGCTCTGTTTTTCTTAGTCTCTGTCTTTCTTTTGCTTTCTATCTTTTATGCCTCTCTGCCTCCCTTTTATTTCCTCATCTTTCTCTAGCCATCAGTCTTCTTTCTCCCTCTCTCTGTATCTTTGTGTATCATTGTGTCTGACTTTCTCTCTTCTCCCTATCTGTGACTTTTGTCCTGCTCTGCCTGTCTTTCATCATCTCTCTCTGTCCATATCTGGAATTCCTAATTTCTGTCCCTGATTTTCTTTATTTCGACATCTCCCTCTCCCGCCACCCCGCCCCGCTGTTTATTTCTCTCTCTTCCAGGCACCGAGCTATGGGTGTTCTTAATGTGACGAACAAGCTACAAATGTTCGGTGCTAAGTGTTATTTTTGTGGTGCCCGTGTAGTGAAAAACGTCTGACATGAGCTGATGTGAATGACATGGGCAGTAACACTGCAGAGCTTTCAGTGCTTACATTTGTGTTAGTTTCAAACTGGAAAGCTTTGGTTGTGAACATTCACTCGTTTTTTTTTTAAAATAAACTCATTTTAGATTTTTGTGTCACTAATTTCTCAAGGACTCTGCTGGCTCTGAAGGGACACAAGTGTTTTTATGGTTACTTCTTTCCCCACACCCGCATGGATAGTAGTCCTTTTGTTGGCAAAAGTGGTTGGCACAGAAGCTTGGAAACAGTTTTGTAGTCAAATGGGTTTATTAGGTGGTATTAGTTTCACATTCTGATGGAAGGCCAACTTCGAAAGTAGATACTTGCGTTATTTCCACCTCATCAAAGTTATGTGACCTCATCAAAGTTATGTGTTTAAGGACACTTGTGTGTTTTTCCTTTCCCCATAATTCCCTTGTTTCCCTTGTTTTTCTGCCTTTCTGCCCTCTGTTGGACTCGTTTATTGTGCCTTTCTGCCCCTATTAGACTTGTTTTTTCCCTTGTTTTTCTGCCCTTCTGCCCTCTGTTAGACCCGTTTTTTGTGCCCTTCTGCCCCTGTTAGACTCGTTTTATGTGACTTTCTGCCCCTATTAGACTCGTTTTCCCCTTGTTTCCCTTGTTTTTCTGCCCTTCTGCCCTCTGTTAGACCCTTTTTTGTGCCCTTCTGCCCCTGTTAGACTCGCTTTTTGTGCCCTTCTGCCCTCTGTTAGACTCGTTTTTTATCCCCTTGTTTTGGGCTGACACTGCTCCTCCTACTTGCTTTAATGCCTAGCTTGCTGCGTTTGCTGCTCTTACTCACCTCCTCTCTGTCGTCTGTTATCTGATGCCATGCCTGCGCCCCCTCTGTCCTGCCCTGCATGGTCTGATATGCTGTCACTGCCCCCCACGCTTGCCCTCCATGGTTGGCAATCTGTCTCTGCCCCCTGCCCCTGTTGTCCAAGTCCATGCCTCCTGCCCCTCACTCCAGCCCTGCTTGGGCCATTGTGCTGCCCTTCTCTCTTGCTCTCCATGGCCTTTTGCGCTGCCACTGCCCCTCCTACCTGCCGGTGTGGTTCACTTGCTGCACCTACCCCTTCTTCCTACCCTCTTTTGTCTGAGTCCATCCCCTACCCTGTCCCTTCTGCCCTCCATGTTTTTTTGTGTATGTCCCTGTGCCCTCCCTCTTGCCCACCATGACAGTTGTGCTGCCATTAAACCTCCCGCCAGCCACATGTGGTCCTTTTTGCTTCCAAATTCCTGCTCTCCATAATCCGCTTCTGCTCCTGGCACCGACCCCATCCCACCTTCCCTCTGTTGTCCCTGTGCATGCCCCTGCCCCCATCTCCTGCCCTCAATGGTTCTTTGTACTCCAGCAGCCACGCCTTCCTGCCCTGCATGATTAGTTGGCTACCCTTGGTTCCCTCCCCCCTGCGCTCTTTGTCCATGTGCATAAACTACCCCCTCCCTCCTGCTCACCAGTCAGCAAGTAGAAGCGTTTTCACAGCTACCTCTTGCTGCAGAGTTTGCATCAGGTAGGTGGTGGTTCCCGGGACTTCTGAAAGCCCTAGGACGGAGGTCTGTGCGGCCCCCACCTTTTTAAACAAAAGCCCTGTGGAAATTGTGGTCCCCGGAGCCTCCCCCTCCCCTATATGTAGTCCCAGAGAGGTGGTGGTCCCTAGGGCTTCTTAAAACCGCAGAAGGGGGGCTTATGCGGCCCCCTATCTTTTTGGAAAAATCCCCGGGGGAGGTAGTGGTCTGGGGGGGGGGGGGGCTCCCCTATATGTAGCCCTGTGGAGGTGGTGGCCCCCGGGGCATGAATATGCCCTTGTAGGGGACCTGGCCCACCTTGGGAATTCATTGAAAACAAGCACAGGAGACCGCACTGTTTTTAAAAAATTTTTGCTTTTTTTATTCATGCTGATATTTATGAAAATTTGTGGACACACGAGGGGAGTCAGTGGCAGCACATCGGACTATGCAGGACAGGAGGGAGGGGTTAGGGGTATGGAAACAGAGGTTAGATGCTGCAACACCTCCGAAAATGGTATACATTCCGCTTTGACCTTATGCAGACATGCGTGGCTACACATTTCAGGCTCAAGCCAGATGTACAAGAGCACCTACTTAACATTCATTTAGATGACCAGCGCTTATTTGGCCCACAGGACAATGAAATGCTTGAGAAAATAAAAAAAAACAGATACTGCAAAGCTAAAGGGGCATTGCAGGCCATGACTCCACACCAGTCCTTTGCTGAGCTGCAAGGAAGAAGTAGTGTCAAAGCACCCACCACTGAGCAGGGGCAGACTTTATCAAAGACTACAACAAGCTTATCACCAGCAGGGTGATAGAGGCTACAATAGAGGCTCCTATAAATGCAACAGAGCCAAGAGAAGGGGTAGATGTACACCTACAAAGGATGCCTCAACCAGCAAACAGTGACTCCCCTCTCATTATCCCGATCACTCAGCACCTGTAGGGAACAGACTTCAAGAATTCTTGGCAGGTTGGGAGGACATCAATTTTGACCAATGGGCGCTGTTGATCATCGAGCACGTGTACCTTCTCAACCTCACTGCAACCCCACTAAACATGCCTCTACGCAAATTCCTGAGCCCACAGCACTTACACCTTCTAGTTGAAAAGGTGAATGTGCTCCCTGCAAAGGGGACTATTGACCCAGTTCCAGAGCAAAACCTAGGCAGAGAGGTGTACTCCCTCTACATACTTATTCCAAAAGAAGAGGGAATGCTCAGACCAATTTTAGACCTCTAGTCTCTCACCCGATGTATCCGGTGGGAACTTTTTCATATACTCCCACTACAGGATGTCATACCACTTTTACATCAAGGTGACTTCATGACAGTTCTAGAATAAAATGGCACATACTTCCACATTCTCTTCCACCCAGCTCACTGCCGCTATCTGCATTTTGTGGTAAAACAACAGAATTATCAGTTTACGGTTTTACTATTTGGTGTTACAGCAGCTCCAAGGATAGTCACAAAGTGCCAGCTGTGGTAGCCGCCCATTTAAGGAGACAAAGCAGTCATGTTTTTCCTTACCTAGATGACTGACTGATAAGAGTCCAGACAAGCCCAAGTGCCTACAAGATGCACAAGCCATGATTATTCTTCTCCTATGGTTAGGATTTACAATAAACACAACAGAATTCCACCTAGAGCACTTCAGGTCCAATCTTATCTTGAAGCAGTTCTCAATTCAGTCACGGCTAAAGCCTACCTAAATCCATAGAGGGATCTGAATGTTCAGAACCAATTGGCTCTTTTTTAGCCTCATCATTACCTGGCAGTTAGGGCGGTAATGTGCTTCCTAGGCATGTTGTCGTCTTGCTTAGCCATTGTCCGACATGCCAGACTGCATATGCTCCCATTACAGCCAGACAGCATATGCTCCCATTACAGTATTGTCTTTTGTCACTGTGGCCAAAAGCAGTGGCCAGTTTACAGCATCTAGTGTTGACTCAGCTCAGGATCTGCCGTGGAGCAGAATGCAAAATGCTAAAACTTTCCCTCCATATTTTATCACCTACAGTCCATAAGCACTGCACTAAAGTTGAATTAGTCCGGGATCTTTGCCTATGCTTTTCCACTTCTCCAACTACTGCCATATGGGGTGAGGAAGCTCAGGCAGACATCTTTAACTTTGATTTTGATAGCTCCTACATTGGCAAGACAGATATGACACACTGCAGTTCCTCATAAGAGGCTCCTCAACAAGCAAGACCTTCTCACACAGAAACAAGGCAGTCCTATATGCAAATACCAGACAGTTTAATCTGGCTCCTGAGGTCCTATAGTTTGGTTACCTAAAATTACCATTGAAATGTATAGACATTCTTAGGGGGGCCTGACAAACTACAGCTAGAGCAATGTTATGTGGCTAAGTGGAAGAGAATTCTCTGCTTTTGAAGCACACAGCACAGCGATCCCCTGAAGCCTACAGTGCGAAACGTAGTATGCTACCTCCTGTACTTACAAAAGGCTGAATTAGCTTACACGTCTATACAACTACACTTAGCAGCTATTGCCGCATATCTCCTTAACAGGGAACAAGAATCTCTCCTCAGAATCCCTGTTGTTATATCATTCATGGAGTGTTAAAAGAGGAAAATACCTCCAAAAGTCACCTCCTGCTCCTCTCAGTAACCATAGTTTGGTTCTAACCTGACTCATGGGAACTCATTTTAAACTTTAGACTCATGCTACTTCAATCTTTTTCTTGGAAAGCTACTTTCTTGGTAGCAATTGCTTCCTTAAGAAGAGTCTGTGAGATGCATACTCTGACTCTACAAGAACCTTTCTTTCAGGTACACCAAGCTAGGGTAGACCTTTGAACCAGCCCTAAAGTCTTGACAAATGTAGAGCTCTCCTCTTACCTACCCCAAACTATTTAATTACCAGTTTTATTTTCCAATCCAGGATCCATAGCAGGGAGAGCTCGTGATACATTAGATGTAAAAAAGAGCACTAATGTATTAAATTGACCAAACTAAATCTATAAAACACAACTTATTTGTTGCCTTTTCAAAACCATAGAAGAGGCAAGCAATAGCTAAGTCAGATATTGCTAAATGGATAACTAAATGCATTCAGACATGTTACATCAAGAACACGATGAACTTTACCAGTCCCTCTTAGACTGCATTCCACTAGGGAAAATGTTAAACATCTTGTGATTCTGGGCGAATAGCTTAATCTCCCTGTGCCTAACAAAAAAAATGAATGTGTATCCTCATGTAACTTAACTGGTGCTATGTAAAGCGCTCTGATACCCGATTCGGTTCAGGTCAAGTTCGCGCTATATGAAACTCAGCAAAAAAACAAAACTACATGATCAACTTCTCGCATATTTACTAAACACTACTGTGTGGACATTGTAGCACGTCAACAGGCATGTGTTAGACGGACCATACTCGGATCTTTACTTTTACGGATCAGCACGACGAAATGGCTAGCCACAGCTGGGGAAGAACTGCTTTACAGACAATGCAGTGTAATGCAAAACAATGGCCCTTAGGCATATGAACGCAACAATGCTACCAACCAAACTGTCATTTTTTTTCAAACAATAATCAAGAAAATAGTTCTTTATAAAAGCATTGTATTGCACTGTGGGTGTGATGAGAATATTTGCTTGGTGCCCTCTCTTCGGTAACACAACACACGACAATAGTGATAAAAAATGTGCATCTAAAAACAAGAAGAGCACACCCCATTCTTGGCTAATCAACAATATAGTTAAAGGTCCGTTATTGCAGTCGATGTTTTGATTCTTAAGGCGATAACAAGATCATCTTGGGGACTCTAGATATAATAGAGTCCGTGAATCATGAGTAAAAATGTACCTTGTAAAAGGCTTCATGGGTAATGCAAAAATAGCATTCCCGAAGGCGTGATACCTTGGGATACTGTTCCAAAACTCTGGGATGACGACCCCAGGAGCCAAATGGAGGCGTCCCCAAGCCAAGGGAGACTATGCTCCCTGCCTAGTGTGTAGCTTGAGCCTCTCAATGCAGAAGCAGTCTCAAATGGAGAGAGCATAGAAGAAAATTGAGCGTGGTGCGATGGAAGCAGAATCCCAATGGTGAAGTGAACATCGCTGTTCACTTCGCCATCGGAATGCTGAGGAGTTTTCCCAAGGTCCCAGACCACTCTGGTGTTCCCTTGTTATGTAGAAACTTAGTCAATGCAGACCTTATGTTTCTACAGCCATATGCTACAAATGTATTATGTCACTTATCCTGTAGACATCTATTCATGACATGTAGTGCTGTAGATTCACATAAGCCAACCCACCTCCCTAGAAGTCATTGGTTGTCTCCAGTACTGCTTTTTGCTGTATATACTGTACATATTTGTACACTGCACTTACAATACATGGTCAGCATTATTCCAAGTTTCTAGATGCAGCGCTGTGCATTTGCTGTGCATAAAACACTCAATGCCATGGGGTGGAGGGGTCACAATTTCTCTTGACTTGAAAGACTTCTTTGAAGAAAATGTTGCAGATGTCATAGCCCCACACTAGATGGCAGGAGTAGGTAGAGCATGTGAATCTACAGCACTACATACCACAAATAGATGCTTACAGGCTAAGTAGTACAATCCTAGTTCAAACTTCCGCTAGCAGTGGGTACTCATTTAAATAGGAATGTTTCGTTTTGTTTAACTTTCACAAATCAATTGTTGATAAAACAATGTTCAATTGTGAGTTGTTTTTTTTTCTCTGAGTTTTATATAGTGCAAACTTGGCCCTAAGGTATCAGGTATCAGAGCGCTTTACATGAGCACCAGTTGTTTACACAAGGACACATTCATTTTTGTTGGGCACGGGGAGATTACTTGATTTCCCAGAATCACAGGATATGGTGAGCGCCATTGTCTAGACTCATACCCGGGTCCTCAGAATTGAGATTGACTGTCCTAGCCGTTAGGCCACATCCTCTCCCATAGATCAGTGCATTTATGAGATTCTGCGGCTGCACTGTTTAATGCATCATTTTGGGTTTACTGCAGTTGCCACATAATTTGCAGATTTGTAGATTTCACGCAAAATATTGTTTCTAGCTCAGATGGATGAAAATAATACTGCCCGAAAATATGCAGCATACTTTCCCTTTTTTGACACATTATTTAGATAACCTTTTCAACATTGATTCAAGGTTTCTGAGCGCTCTGATTCTGAAGGTGATTCAGGAGCGGGAGATGAACTCCTGGCGGCCCGATATCCGAGAACTCCACACCACTCTTGTTTACAGTCACGTGGAAGGTCCCAGGCCTGTCCTCAGAGTCGTTCCTGCCAGCTGGCGGGGTCGAAGTCATTGTCTCCTAAGTCCCATAAAAAATATAAGAAGTTGAAGCGTACTTTTTACTTTGCTGCACCAGTCCAAGTCATCGGACCAGGCACTGGGACGATGCCACAAGTCAAGGCCCTGCTCCGGCACTCCATCTGTGGTGCCTGAGCCTAGGACTGATGTGTGCCTCCCTGAGTTTCCTCAAACCAGAGTGACCCCCACCCAGCTCAAAAAAGTTTGAGGGTATGCACCTTATATTTCGGCATGCTGACCCCTCTGAAGTGCCTTCGGGCCCCACTTGGATGTGCCCTAACTGGACTCCCATCGGCGTGTTCACCTTCTTCACCACTTTGACTCTCTACATCCGTACCGGACTGACTCCAGGGCGAACCCATGACCTTGGCCAGGGTTCGGCCCATAGCACCGTTCCCGGCAGTGGTGCGCCTATAGGCATTCCTGGCGCCAGGCCAGCAATGTTCAACACTGGCGCCAGTCAGACGCCATCGATTCCCTGGACCCGAGACAGTGCCTCCTTTCCTTGACCAGCCCTGTGAGGAGTTTCGCTGGGGTGAATCTGAGGATACTTGCGGTTACCCTGATGCCGATGAAGACCCTCTGGTCCAACTGGATGATGACTACTGGTATGAGAATCTGGCAGATGTCAGTGGCCTAGATATCTCACACCAGTTGCTGGCTTGGTCTCTCCTAGTGGTGGTACGGAGAAAGGGACTTCCTTTGCTGTGGTGGAAAGGAGGGAGGCTGATGTGGAGTGGTGTGGCTCACTGGTTAGAGGCGGCAGACACGGAAGCAGAGGTCGGCCCGGGACCTGGGTTCGATTCCCGACGCGGCAGGGTCTTGGGCCATGGTCAGCGGACTCGATAATTCTCGCCTCGGTGCCTACTCCAACCATGGGTCCCACTCAGCAACTCTGGGCAAAAGCTTGCTTAATCTCTACTAACGGCCCCATCAGCGCCGGGAATGCTTGTCTTCACCTTGGAGATGCCCAGGAGGGACCATCTCACAGGGAAAGCCAGGATGGGTTCCTCAGCGGTATACAGCGCCGGGACGCCCCTTTGCTGGAGCAGCTGTGCGCTTTACAAGTATACGACATTTAACATTTAGCATATGTCCTCAACCTCCAGCTCCAGACCACTGTCTTGACAGAGGTTCTTCAGCCGTGGTACCCCACTCAAAATCACTATTTCCCTTAAATTAAGTCCTCTCTGATGTCCTGCTCAGCAGCCTGGGCTACACCTGCACAGGCACCCCAGTGCACAGGATGATTCCACATCGCCACTACCCCGTTCCTGGGGACCCCGCTTTTCTCATGCAGCACCCCACCCCTTATACATAAGTTTGGTTTTGGGTTCCTAAATGTGATATTTTAACTGGTATGAACTGTTGAATGTATTGCTAGCACGGATAATGTATGACTGGGTGGAGTGTATGTGGGGTATGGCTGGTACTGCTTACAGAGAATGTCTTTGTTAAAGTTGGTTTATATTGGTTATATATATATAATATGTTTTGAAAAATATGTACATATGAAATTTAACATGCATATTCCAAATAACAATATAACAAGAGATACATTATGCAATAAATGTTTTTCTAAATACATTTATTTGGTTTGGGTGGGTTATTGAATATGATGGCTCTAAT
The DNA here is from genome assembly GCF_964263255.1 of Lissotriton vulgaris. Taxonomy (NCBI): domain Eukaryota; kingdom Metazoa; phylum Chordata; class Amphibia; order Caudata; family Salamandridae; genus Lissotriton; species Lissotriton vulgaris. The sequence goes on from NW_028245109.1 coordinate 529,714, forward strand.
GTGATATTTGAAGTGTTAGGAGATACACCATTGTTAAAGAATAGAGTTGGCAGGGTGTTTTGTTGTCTCCGAGCCTTCCTGAATCATGCTATTGCCAATGTCATGGATGCAGCAACGTTCGACATCAGATGTGGACAGACTCACTGGGCAGAGTCATTGCTTTATCGATTGCACTCCGCCGCCAAACCTGGCTGATGTCATCTGGCTTTTCGGGGGGTGGACCTGCCCTATGAAGACACTCTCCTTTTTAGAGAAAAGGCCGATTCATTGCTTGAACGCTTCAAGAAGAGTAAGGTCACCGCCCTGTCCTCGGGGCACGTCATGAACCCAAGCCAAATTCACTGTTCTTTCGCTCCTTCCATAGCTATGGTCGGGGCTACTAAGCACGTCTCTTATAGCAAAGCCATGATAGCCAACAAGCATCTCAGCCTTTGCATGGCCGTAGCTCACACAAGTCTGAAGGTCATTGATGTGCCCGGACTTCCACAGTCCCAGCCCCACACCCCTGGCAGCCTCCAAAACCCTTTAGCATGCCCTAGCAACAACTCGAGCACTCTCTTAGAGGCAGGATCATGCACCGCCTACCTCAATGGCTATCCATAACTATGGACAAGTGGATGCTCCTAATAATCTGCCAGTGTTGCGTCCTACCACTGCTAGAAACCCCACTGCCCCTCCCACCGTCCTCTGGTCGGCTGATGGAGGGCCACCTCTCCTTGTTGCATTAGGAAGTGCAGGCTCTTGTTGCCAAAATCACTTGCTCAAGTCCTGTCTGCGTTAGATCATGAGACTGAATGGTAGTGTTGGACCTGCATTATGCCTATATTCATATATCCGTTCTTCAGGCCTTTCTGCATTACCTGTGGTTCACGGAGGGACAGGACCATTTTTAATTTGCAGTGCTCACCAGTGCCCCTCAGATGTTCAAAAAGTTGATGCCAGTGGTTGTTGATCTTCAGGGGTTGGGAATTCCAGTCTTTCCTTACATCAACAACTGGCAGCTGACGGCAGTCGTTACCCACTTCCAGACTACGACGGACCTCCTGCATTTGCTGGGGTTCACTATCAATGCGCCAAACACACAGCTGACTCTTCCTCAGGTGCCCCCTTTCATCTAAGCCATTCTGGACACAGTGCAATTCTGCACCTATCCTTCGAAGCGCAGAGTACACAACATTCGGGCTTTGAGGTCTTTCAACTTCAGTCCTGGAATTCGATCAGACTGACTCTGAGGCTGCTGGGTGTGATGGCCTCCTCCATCATGCTGGTAAAGCTCGCTTGTTGACATATATAGGCGCTCCAGTGGGATTTGAAGTCCCATTGGTTACAACACCAAGGGAATTGCTCCGACCTGGTCCAGATTTTGAAGGAGACAGCAAACGAACTGCAATGGTGGTAAAGGTACCATGATTGGGTCAGCTGCTGACCTCTCTCTTCCCGACCTAGATTGACAGTGGTGACCGATGCATCGCTTCTGGGATGGGTTGGCTTCTGGGAGAGGTGGAGATTAAAGGCCTCTGCTCTCCGACAAAGACTCAGCTCTACATCAATCTTCTGTTACTGCGGGCAACTCACCTGGCATTGAAAGCTTTCCTGCCTTTAATCAAAAGGAGCTGGTCCATGTGTTCACGGACAACACTACAGCCATGTGGTACTGCAACAAGCCAGTTTGAATGGGGTCTTGGACCCTGTGACAGGAGACTCCATGCCTCTGGACATGGCTGGAACGTTAGGACATTTCCCTGGTTGTGCAGCACCTGGCAGGATCTCTAAATGCCTGGCCTGCCACACTCAGCTGTTGATGTCTAGCAGACCATGAATGGTGTTTGCATCCAGAGCTGGCTCACGGTCTCTTTCAGGACTGGGGAGAACGATGGCTAGATGTACTCGCCACCTCTGAGAATGCAGAATGTCAGCACTTTTGGGCGCTGGAGTATCTGAAGGAGACTATTAGTTATAGATTCCTTACCATAGAATTTCCCCAGGCGTCAGACTGGATCTGCATAATTCTTTCCTCAGCATTACCCCTGTGCGTCGGTAGGTGGCATCGGGCAACTCAGCGCCAGGCGTCTTGGTCAACCGGATGATGTTGCGGTGCCTACTTAGACGCTGCCCCTGCGCGCTGACATCAGGTCTTTCTTTTTCCGCGCCAGCATAGCGCAGATCTTTTTGACTAAACTTTTTTCGCCTTTTGTCAACTTCTTTTTTTGAGTCCTCGACTCCTGGTGCGCACGGGATGTCCCATCGTGGGACCGGCTTCAAGCCTTGCGACTCCTGTCACAAGCTGATGTTTGTGACAGACCTGCACCTCGTGTGCCTCTGGTGCCTGGAGTGCAACCACGACCCAAAGTTGTGCTCCGAATGTCAGGTCATGAATCCGAAGTCTTTGCGGGAGTGATCCCGAAAGCTTTCGGAGGCACAGCAGTCCGCTTCCGCGTCGCTCCCGGTGTCGCTCGAGGGGAAGGTCTCGAGACCAGTCGCAGTGCCACCATACATCGTCCAAGTCTTCACACTCCTCGGGTAAGTTGAAGCACAAGAAGAAGGCGAAGAAGCACCGTCGCTCTTTGCCTTCTCTCCGTCAGTTGGTGAGCGACGCAGGATCCGGATCATCGTCACTCTAAGGCTCCATCTCCTGCGCCTGACTCAAGGACGACTCTGCACCTCCCCTCGTTTCCGGGAGCTGGGACGTCCCCTGGCCAGCTTCGTATGTTCTATGAAGCCCTCCACTGTGTATTTGGGCAGCACGCCTCCGCTGGCGTACCTCTGTGCCCCGCGGATTGGGTTAGGGGGCCCTGGGCCTTCGATACCGGCAGCTCTGGCCCCTGCGGGGCGCCCTGGAGCCAGACCTGGATCCGGATCAACGCCAGTCGACCTTACTTGACTTTCCCTGGCGCCGATCCCGGCGTTGGCCCTGCCCTCATCCTCCTCCCCCCCCCCCACCCCCCGCCCCCCCACCCCCCGCCCCGGGATGGACCCAGAGCCGGTACGACATCAAATCTGACGCCGGAGGGTACTTTTGTTTCCTTGTTCATCGCAGGTGTTCCCTATCGCCCTGAGGGTGGTGATGAGGACTGGTAGGGGTCGCTGGACCTTTTAACAGACCAGCTGGAAGAACCGGACTGGAGCAAGGAATGGGGTGACGTCAGCGGTCTGGACGCCTCCCCAGACGTTGGCATGCTTTCTCCCCCTATTGTGGCTGCGGAGGAAGGAGTGTCCTATGCCGTGGTGGGGCATAGGGCAGCCGAGGCCTTGGGCCTGGAGCTCCTTACAGTGGCAGTCAGGACTAACCTCCTGACAGAGGTGCTTCAACTGGCAGCAACTTCCTCTTTCACACGGACATCCTTCTGGGTACTTAGTCCAAGCCTAGCACAGGGGCTCCTGTGGAACGGGCGATTGATTGCCACGACCACCGGGCACTGGGTGATCCCATTTTCCTCACCCAACACACTTACCCCGGGAGCTTGGTGATCCAACCTTCTTCTTCCAAGGGCACATTCCCTTCTGCACCCCTAGACAGGGAATCCAAGAAGCTGGATCATCTTGAGAAGCACATCTTCTCTTCATGCAGCTTTGCTCAGCGGTCCGTGAATACCGCATGCCTTTGGGCCAATACTCCCATACCATCTGGTATACGGTTGCGCAGGTGCTCCCTCAGTGCCAAGAGGAGGCCCAAGCCATCCTCTACCAAGCCGTGGCAGATGGGAGGGACGCAGAAAAATTCAAGATACGCTGTGGACTGGATACCACCGAGTCACTGGGCAGAACAATTGCCACGTCGGAAGCCCTTTGGCACTATGCCTGGTTGAGGACGTCTGGTGTTTCAGGGGATGTCCAGTCAACACTGCTGGGCATGCTCTTCGATGCCATTGCAGTTTTGGTGACATGGCAGACTCGGTGCTGGAGCGTTTTAAGGATTATCTGGCTACAACGGAATCGTTAGGCCTCGCTGCGCCCTCCTGTCCACCACAGTCTGCTTTTTTCCCCTTTCGTGGCTACGTAAGTGGCACCCCACCATGTTCGACCCAGTCCAGCCACCTGTCTACTCAAGCTGCCCAGCTTCTGCATGGCCGCAGACGTGGGACCCAGGGACGCAGGTCTGGGAACCAGTGGGTGGGCCAGTCCACCCTGCCCGTCTCCCCTGTAGCAGCCTCCAAACCCTCCTAGTCTGACCTTTCAGGGTCATCAGCAGCCAGTGGGTGGCAGGATTCGCAATCATCTCCCCCACTGGCAATCCATCACGTCAGACAGGTGGGTTTTGCAGATAGTCCGAAGGGGCTACTCCCTCCCCTTCGAGACTACCCCTCCCTCCATGTCATTGCCTTTCGATCGCATGTTGGAGGATCATTTGGCGCTTCTCTGCCAGGAAGTTTCAGCTTTCTTGGCCCAGAAAGCTATTGAAAGGGTCCCTATGCCAGAAGTGGGTTGTGGTTGCTATTCCCGCTACTTTCTGGTGCCCAAGAAGGATAAGGGCCTGCGTCTTATCCTATCCTAGACCTCAGGGCCCTCAACTACTTCCTCCATAAGAAGTTCAGAATGCTAACTTTATCTCCGGTCCTATCTGCCCTCAATCCTGGCGCCTGGATGGGAGCATTGGACTTGCAGGACGCCTATTTTCACATCCCCGTCCTGCCAGCCCACAGACATTACCTACAGTTCATGGTAGGCCATAAGCATTTTCAATTCACCGTGCTTCCCTTCAGCCTTACCAGTTCCCCTCGAGTGTTCATGAAAGCGATGGCAGTGGTCGCAGCTTATCTGTGCAAGGGGTTCCAGCCTTCCCCTATCTCGACAACTGACTGTTGAAGGCGGGCGCGCCCCAGGCTGTCGTCTCCCGCCTCCAGACTACGGCGGACCTCCTTCAGTCGATGGGGTTCACTATCAATGTGCCGAAGTCGCAACTAATTCCCTCTCAGTCGCTCCTTTTCATCAGAGCTGCTCTGGGCACTGTGCAGTTTTGCGCCTATCCTCCCAAGCAGCGAGTCCTTGATATTCGGGCTGTGATGCGATTTTTCAACCTCAATCCCGGATTTTGGTGAGAATGACCCTCGGACTGCTGGGCCTCATGGCCTCCTGCATCCTGCTGGTGAATCGTGCCAGATGGCATATGCGGTCTCTGCAGTGGGACTCGCAGTTCAGTAGGCGCAGCATCAGGGGAATCTCTCAGACTGCGTCCAGATCTCGGAGGGAACTGCGCAACAGCTGCAGTGGTGGTTAACGAGCCAGAATTGGGTCAGAGGCAAATTGCTCTCCCTTCTCCAACTAGACGTTACAGTGGTGACCGATGCATCACTCCTGGGATGGGGCGGCCACCAGGGAGAGGCGTAGATCAGAGAAGTCTGGTATCCGGCGGAGTCCTGGCTCCATATCAACTTGTTGGAGCTTCGGGTGGCACTGAAGGCATTCCTTGCCTCCCTAAAGGGGAAGGCAGTGTAGATGTTCACAGGCAACACCACCCCCATGTGGTACTGCAACAAACAGGGCAGGGTGGGGTCGTGGATCCTTTGTCAAGAGGTTCTTCGGCTTTGGACATGGCTGGAACATCAGGGCATGACCCTGGTGGTTCAACACCTGGCAGATTCTTTGAACACCAGGGCGGACAAACTCCGCCATCTGTGCCTGGTGGATCATGAATGGCGTCTTCACTCAGAGGTGGTGCAAGGTCTCATTCAGCAGTGGGGAGAGCCTTGGTTAGATCTGTTCACCACTGAAGAGAGTGTGCAATGTCAGCAGTTTTGTGCGTTGGAGTTTCCATGGCAGCAAAGCTTTTCATCACGACTGGAGTTGCGGCCTCCGGTACGCCTTTCCACCTATACCCCTTCTGGCCCGAGTGCTGAAGAAGATCAAGCGCGACTGTGAGAAAGTGCCCTCTTTCTGCATTGTAGCCCCCACTTTTTTCTGGACTGCTGATGTGCTTCGACTGAGTGTGCCCTGGGCTCCTGCCAATCAGGTACCCAGAGCCTATGTTCTTTCCCTTGACCTGCATTGAAAACAAAACCCAAGTGGCATCTCTGACCACAGGTCAGTCCCTGGTAAATGGTACCACAGGTACCCAGGGCACTGTGACCAGAGAAAACCCCTAAGGGATGCAGCACGTATTGTGCTACCCTTAGAGGTCCTTTACCACCACACTCACACACAGCATTTGCAGGCTACGTGTTTTGGTGCAGAACAAAGTGAAGAGTCGACATGGCACACATCCCTGTGTGCCATGCCTACAACCCACTGCCCTGTCATAGATCAGTCACCCCTCTAGCTGGGTGCACTATACCAGTGGTGAGGGTATAGGTGCATGAGCCCTGTACCCCTACAGTGTCTAAGTCCACTTTTAGACATTGGAAGTGCAGTGCTGCCATTAGGAGTATATGGTGCTGGGAGTTTGTCATTACGAACTCCACAGCACCATAATGGCTCCACTGAAAACTGAGAAGTTTGGTATCCAACTTTTCAGCACATTAAACCCACACTGATGCCAGCGTAGGATTTAATGGAAAATGCACACAGAGGGCATCTTGGAGAAGCCCTCTGAAAAACGACCCCCCCACTAGTGTCCAGGCTGAGTGGCTGCTTTGAGCTGCCACCACCAGACATGTTTCTGGACCCCTGGGTCGAGAGCCTGCTGCTCTCGAGGGGCATGAAACAATACACATCCTGGGACGAGGTACCAAGACTCCTTCCCCAGGATGGGAAGGGTTCTCGAAGGGGAAGCTTCAAAGGCTTGCTGCCTTTGTGAGCTTCCCCAGGCCACTTGCTGCTTTCATCAACTGGTCCCCACTGGTTCTGACCCCCACTTTGGGCGGGCGAACCAGCGGGAAAACAAGTGAGGAAGAGAGGTGTGCCCACCTCTGCCAACTCCACCCCTCAGGTGGGGGGGGGGCGAGGTGAAGCACAACTCTCAGTTCTCACCATCTTGCAAATTGGGGGGACCCAGCCAATCAGGCAAAGGCTTATGCCCCCTCCCACTCAAGGATTGCATAATAGGGGAAGTACCCACCCCACGGAAGGGACCCATTGGTCCCAACCTTTTTTCCTACCTGTAACGCCCCTAAATCTAGTATTATGGGGCAACCCTGAACCTTGCTTCTTCAGACAGGAACCTGCAAGAAGAAAAGAAGAAGGACCGAACAGCCATGCCGAAGTTAACAAAAGGAGGACGCCCACTGACTCGGCCCCCGCCCTACTGGCCTGTCCTCACCTCGAACCTGCTCCAGCGAAATCCGGATGTATCCTGCAGCCAGCAACGTCGACAACCCCAGAGGGCCTGCATGCCTTCAATCCCAAAGACTCTGTCTCCCGTGAACAGACTCCAGTTCCGCAAGGATCTGCGGGTCTGCACCCGACGCCCACGACCCGATTTCGAGTGGCACAACACCAAGAGGGGGTCCCCCTGGCGATCCTGACCCGAGATCCGGCGACCCCTGACCTGCCTACAGCTGACTCCTGCAGCCTCAAACTGCAAGGTCCCCCCCAACCACAACCAGGAGCTGGTAAGAAGAGCCAACCCTAAAAGGCACCCCTGCACCCGGCGCCCCTCGAACTTGTGTGGCCCAACTGACTGTGCCTAACCAACCACCAAGAACCCAACTTACCTCTTGTGGTGGTCGCACACAAAAGACCTTCGTCCCGAGCCTGCAGTGCTTTTGCAAACTGGAGACTCCCCATTGAAAGCTACAGGGCTTCCGACGCCAAAACAGCAATCTGCACCCGGCTGCCCCAGTGCCACTGAGGGTGCATAATTTGTGCTGGCCTAAACCCCCCTTGCTCTGAGCTTAAGTCCAGGAGCTTTGCTACCACAACCCAGTGGCCTGCTTGTCAGCAGCCACCTACCGGAGGCCCCCCTATCCCTCATTGGATTTCATTGGGCCTCAGCTCTCTGCACCCGGCCGCCCTAGTGCCGCTGAGGGTGTAACAAGAGTGCATTCTTGACCCTGGTGGACCCCTGAGTCTAACCCCAGAACACCAACTCCCACAACAAAGTACTTGCCTTTAAACCGATAACACTATTTTCCTCAATAGGATAACATTGACTGTTTTTCTATGAAAAGTTTCTAAGTGTGGAGTAGGAAAACCTAAAGAAATTCGTTAAAATTGTACTAACATAAACGCTTTTACTTACCTGTTTACTGGAAATGTCCCAGTACAGTATCCAGACATACTGCGCTGTGTAAGAAAAGTAGTCTCCAATGTAACTTACCTGTAATTTTACTAAAAATCCCATTCAAAGTATATGTACTGTATTCGGAAAAGCATTGCATTATCCGTAACACCACTGTAATCAAATCAAAGTATATTTACAATTGCAATTCAAACTATTTACAAACTGCAGTACTACTATAAAGTATTTATTGCTTACCCGTGCCAGGCTTGCAGGTTATTTAAAATAACTAAAATAATATTTTTATACAAGAACAATTGGTCTGAAGTTCTGTCTTTGAGTGTGTGAATTCATTTGCTGACTGAGTGTGTACAACAAATGCTTAACACTGTCCTCTGATAAAGCCTTACTGCTTGACCACCCTACCACAAGTAGAGAGTGAGGTGCTGTCTACTTTACCTCTGCCTACCTTTTGGGTTCCACTGGACTCTGTGCACACTATACCTCACTTTGGTATATGCAGAGCCAGCTTCCTACAGTGACCATGCCCAAGTCATTCTTGTGGCACCGGACTGGGCACGAAGAGTCTGATACCCCGAGCTCTTGAGCATGGCTATTGATCCTCCGATCAGACTGCCCCTTCGGTAGGATCTTCTGTCGCAGTAGCAGGGGACGGTTATCCACCCTAACCTGTCCAGACTCCACCTCCTTGCGTGGAGTTTGAGTGGCGGCATTTGAAAGCTTTTGACTTTCCTCCCGAAGTCTGTAATATCATCTTTTCAGCCTGGCGTCCCTCTACTAAGACGGTATATGCCTGTTGATGGAACAAGTTTGTGACATGTTGTACAGCCCAGGCTGTGGATCCCCTTTCTTAAGTTCTTTTGTTCCTTCTCTCTTTGGCCCAGCAGGGTTCAGCTCTGGGCACTCTTAAAGGCTATCTGGCAGCCATTTCTGCTTTATTTCGGCTACCAGATCAGCCCTCTTTTTTCAAGTCCCCTATTGTAAGTAGATTTTTTAAAGGCATTATTCATCTCTTTTCTCCATCTCCTGTCATATGTCTCAGTGGGACTCGAACCTTGTTTTGACTTACCTGATGTGCGCTCCCTTCAAGCCTATTCACAACTGTCCTGTTAGGCTTCTCACACTGAAAACTATTTTTCTTGTTGCTATCACCTCTGCTTGCAGAGCGAGTGAGCTTCTGGCTTTTTCTTCTAAGCCCCTTTCCTACTCAGTGCATCCTGACAAAGTGGTGCCTCGAACGAGACCCTCAATCCTACCTAAAGTTGTCACTCCCTTTCACATCAAACAGACTACCACTCTGCCCAACTTTTTTCCGGCTTTGCACCCTTCCAAGGAGGAGAGACTCCTTCATCTGTACCCTTCAAGTGCGCTGGCTTTCTCCCTTGACCGCACAAATGATTTCTGGGTGGATGATCAATTCTTTGTTGGCTATGTGGGTGCCAAGAAAGGTAGGGCGGTGCATAAGCCTACCATCTCTCGATGGGTCATCCTTTGTATAAAGAATTGTTACGCTTTAGCTAAAAAGGAACCTCCAGTGGGGTTGCAAGCTCATTCCACTAGAGCTACAGCAGTAACTACAGCTTTGTCACTTGGAGTCCTACTCATTGACATCTGCCAGGCGTCCACATGAGCTTCTATGCACATGTTCACCAAACATTACTGCCTGGATAGTCAAGTCCGGAGGGATGGCTACTTTGCCCGTTCTGTCCTCCAGGACTTTCTGGTGTGAACTTAGTTCGCAGTCCCTCCTCCAGGATTGGTAATGCTGGGGTATCTATTCTAAGGTAAGGAATCTATAAAGAATAGTCTCTTTTAGATGAACAAGTTACTTACTTTTGGTAACGATGCATTTGTAAGAGACATATTTTAGTTATAGATTCCTTACCACCTCACCCATCTTCCTCGCTCTGCGAACTGACTTCTAGGGATAGGGACTCCCTTGCAGGGCCCTAGTGGTCAGTGTCTTTCATTACTCTGCTCTTCTGGCTACGAAAACCGTCTCAGAACTGACGTCAGCGAGCTAAGTAGGCACCACAACGTCATCCCAGCGACCCCGACGACGGGTGCGGAGCCGACCGCCACCACCTACTGACACGCAGGGGTACTGCTGAGGAAAAAATTCTCTGTATCCAGTCTGACGCCTGGGGGTAATTCTCTTACAGATACATTGTTACTGAAGGTAAGTAACATTTTATTTTTTTACTGAGTTTTATATAGCGCAATCTAGACCTGAAGAAATCGGGTATCGGAGCGTTTTACACGAGCACCAGTTGCGTTACATGAGGACACATTCATTTTTGTTAGGCACGGGCAGATTAAGTGATTTGCTCAGAATCACAGAATGTTGCATGTCCTTGCAGAGACGCGAACTCGGTTCCCCAGATTTGAGGTCGACCGCCCTAGCTGTTAGGCCAACTCCTCTCCACGAGAACTTGTTCCTCCACGTTTCAAAAGCGAGTCTTGCTTGGAGAGGCATTCCAACTAGACTGGAATATGGGACTCCCATTCGCTTGTCTGCCAATACCTCTCCTCCCCTGAGTCCTGAACCTCTGGATTGGGTGAGCAGAGTATGGGATCCAGAACTCTTGACCAACTGTTCTGATCCAAATCCCCCTTCGGGAGGATCTCCTGTCACAACAACAGGGGAGGATTCGGCACCCAAACCCACCCACTCACTCTTCATGCTGGGAGTTGAGCAACAACTGTTGAGGGTGTTCGATCTCCCTCAGTGAGGTCATCCTTGCAGCTAGGCATCCATCAATAAAAACTGTATTTGCCTGCCATTGGGACAAGTTTGTGGCTTAGTGCGCAGAGAAACACATTGACCCACTTTCTGTATCCTTGTCCAAAGTGCAGTTTGTTTTGTCCTTAGCCCAGCCCAACTCTGGGTACATTTAAGGGGTATCTTTTAGCCATCTTTGCATTTTGTGGTTGCCAGAGTAACCGTCCCTGTTTAAGTCACCTAATTAATTTTCTGAAAGGCCTTCAGCAAATATTTCTCCCAATTTTTTTTAATTATACCCCTATGGCATCTTAATTTGGGTTTAACATCAAAAAGGTTTTCGCCCTTTCAACACATGAATAGCTGTCCTCTTAGACTTCTGAATATCAAGACTGTTTTCTTGCTGGCCAACATGGTCAGCGATCTATAGGCTCCTTATGTTCACCCTCCATACACAAGCTACTTTGTAGACAAACTAGTTCTCCAAACCCATGCATGTTTTATACTGAAAGCGGTGACACATTCCACATTGGCTAAGGCATCACAGTGTCAATTTTCTTTGCTCCACTTCACCCCTCCAAGGAGGAAGAAAGACTCCACCTGCTGGACCCTAAAATGGCACTGTCCTTTTTTTATCGGTCGCACCAAAGGAGACAGGGTCAACGATCAGCTCTTTGTAGAGTTCACAGGAATGAAAAAGGAGAAAGCAGTGAAGAAACGGACCACACCCAGGTGAATTATACTCCACATAAACATATGCTATGCATTAGCCTAGAAGCAACCCCCTGAGGGTTTGTGGGCTTATTCCACCAGAGCCAAAGCTGTATCTACTGCTGTAGCTAACGGAGTACCCGTCCTGGACTTCTGTCCAACTGTTACATGGGCATCCTTGCACACACTTACCAAACGCTACTGCCTTGACAGTTGGGTCTATCTTGACAGGCACTTTGCCTGTTCCCTTCCTCCATGGCTAGAAGTCTCTATCAGATGAACAAGTTACATACCTACCTAAAAGCGTTTTCTAGTAGAGATGCTGTCTAGCTGCAGATTCCTTACCAACCTCCCTCCCCATCCTCCCTCTGCTGCAAACTGGATTTTTCTGCCCAAAAAGGGCCTTATAGGCCCTTAGAACGTGCACACTGGTTGACCGGCCTTCTGATGTGACTCTATGCTCTGGGGTGAAAATAGACACAAAACTAATGTCAGCATGCTGGAGTAGCACCTATTTAGGCACTACACAAATCACATCCTGTGCAGCTAACGCAGAGCCATTCGATGTCACCTATTGGTACACAGGAGTACTGTTCAAGAGTTTCTGCATCCAATCTGTCACCTGAGAAATATTCTAGGGCAGTGGTCCTTAACCTTTTGACTTTCGTGGACCCTCACTGAATCACTAGTGGAGGGCGGACCCCTCCCTAAACAATTACTACCATGTGAACCTCAAAAAAATACACAACTACAGAAACAAGTACACGTGAACAAATACACAAATTATGAAATATTTTCTTTAATTCAGAAACAAAAATTGAAATTATAATTGTAATTGGACGATTGGAGCTTTTCAGAATTTAGGTTTAGTCCTAAAAGACAAAGCTATATGCTATGCTCCACCGTATTGCTTTGCATTTATTTCTATTAATGCAGCCTCTCTTTTTGTTGGAGCATGCTAGTGTTTCAAATGAGATCACCAATTATTACTGTCTGAAGTACTTGTGCTGTTTCCTCGAGTCAAGCTAAGGATGTCAACTTAATTTTTAGCCTCCAGTTTCACATTTCTTCACATTAACAGAGCATTTAAACCTTTTCAATTTAGCTTTGTTATGTGTGTATACTTTATCAATCTAGGGATGGCTTTAGCACTGATGGCCTCTGGTTTCGGCAATCTTTGTTGACACTCCCATAATGACCTTCTTTTCCATGGATTACTTCACTAACAACCACCAACAGTGCCTCTCATCTCTTCATAGCCACTCTCTCATATTTCTTGATTTTTTTTTATAGTCCTACTACTCCGAAAATATGGTGTCAGAGCATGATGACTTCATATCAGTTACTTTCAAAAGTTTGCATTCTTAGAATTCAGATGGTTAAGAGCTGTACTATTTTCTGAATGCTTACATGGTGTCATTGAAGCCTGTCCATTCTATATTCTGTTAACTGTCAAAAACTGAACATAGTAACTGGTGTTTGGCTTTGTTTCAACATGGGGAGGACCAAAATGTTTGTTTATTTCTTTTTATTTTTAAGAAACCCCTGTGCATAGTGGATCATCCTCACCTATCACATTGACGCCAAGCAAAGATGGAAGCACTGTGTTTGCTGGGTTTGGAGGTAGAAGAAACAACGAATTAAATGAGGTAATCAGTGTATTTTGCGTAGTTTCTGGTCTGTAATATACATTACGTAAACTAATGGGCCAGCAGTGTCTTTTCTTTTTGTTTTGTTTAACAAAGCGAACAGCATATAGCAGCAGTTCCTATGCCAATTCACAATGCCAGAGCAATTTGAGTGCCTAAATAATATATTTCTACATCATTGGGTCATTTTCATGTTCACAAGCTATTAAAAGGTTTGTGGTATGTATATACTTGTGTGGTATTTGTGTAGCTTACATCTTGCTGAAAGCCAGTGGGATCAAAGACTAAGATAGTCAACGAGGGATTGAAGGGATAACTGGGCTTCTTTGAGAGTAGAAGTGTGCTGTTACTGCATCATGATGCAGTGTTCTTTAAAGAAGAGGGTCTCTGTTAATATGAGGGTAAAGTAATTCCCTTGTGAGAATGAGTCCTTGATGAAGATTGAGTTTAGCTGAAATGACTTATTGAGTAAGGGAACCTCGAAAGCCTGACGAATTCCAAGGAGGTACCTAGCAAGGGATATCATACATAGACACTCTTCATTGAACAGGCTGTAATGTTCGAGCATGTGAGTGATACTTAAGAACTACATAGATTTCCTTACCTTTTTGGAAAGAATGAGAAATTCAGGCGTTGTACAAAGTTGGTGGTTGTGGGACTGCTGGCTGTTTTAGTGTTACACAAAATCACCGTATGGCTCTGCACAAACACGAGTACCAACTCTCACCACTGAACACAAATTTAGTAAATTGGGTTACTGGTTGAGGGGTGTTAAACTCTACTCAAGCAGCAAGTACAGTCCATGTCAGGACGAAACTCAAGTAACCCCAAATTAACCTGTGCTTAACTCTCCTGTAGTTTGGCACAAAAGCAGTCAGGCTTAACTTGGAGGCAGTCTGTGAAGTATTTATGCAGCACTTCAAACAGTAATAAAGTGGAAACACAACACAAGAAAAATCCCACACCAATTAAGAAAAAATAGAGCGAAAATTAATAAATTAAGATAAAAACCATAACAATCCAACCATTAGAAACTCAAATATACAGTTTAAAGATTTAAGTCAGAACAGTGCATGGAAGCACAAAGCGACAACTGTGGTTATGTGGTCATACCGGACCGCCCTCAAAGTCGCATGTTCAGACCAACCGAAATGGAGCACAAGACAGATACAGGGAAAAAGTTAAACCAGTCGAACAAAGTTCCTTAAAAGCGTTGTGATATACTGCATCAAGGATGATTCACGCAGTGGCAATTCCAAGAAGCTGTAGGTGGGCAACGGGAGGTCCTGCATCAGAGATGGGTTGCGCAGTGACGGTGTACGTTGAGGCTGTCGACAAGGCTACAATGTAAGGTCCTGTGTCGGATGTGTCGCACAAAGGTGGTTCCACTGCGGTGCTGCGAGGTGATGCATCATGGTGCGTTGGTTCTGCCTTAGAGACGACAGCTGTGCTTGCAGAGCACCTTCAGGCCCACTGCCAAGGGTGCAGAACTGGGGTAGCACCCCTATGTGCAAGACTCACAGCAGGCAGAGCCCAGATGTTTGGTTCAAGGTGGTTGGAGCCTTTTCTGTCCCTGAGGCTCTGATGAGGAGGTCACCAACTAGTCTTTGGAGATGCTCTGATGATCGTGGGTTTAAGATATGTAGGTCCAGTCTTTCTCACTCGGGCACCTGAGTAGCAATCCTTCTTGCAGAGCAGTACACCAGTCCTGAGTCTTCCACAGGTCCAGAGGTGTACGGAAGAGTTTGGTCTGAGGGTCCAATATTTATACCATGGTTCTTGGCATCACTTATTGAAGGATGCAACTTCGAAGTAATTGTCTCTGTGTCCCTGACGTCATTGAAGCAATGAGATCTCTCCGACTCCTTCACCTGAGGTGACCCCGGGTCCATCTCTGAGAGCAATGACTCCACCTGTTCCGAGAGATGCTACGAATCCGCTGTTGCTGAATTAGACCACTTCACCTCTGGCTCTGTGGTTTACAGCGCCGCAGCCGGAGCTGAATTTAGTGCCTCCTTGAGCAGCTCCAGAGCCTGTATTACCGGATCCTGTGCAGTCTGCTTTCCCGATGCCATGTTCGGATCCGTCGTGTTTCTTAAATGTGATGTTTGGCCTGTTCGCCAGAGCAGCAAACCCTACTGGTGTGCCTGTTGGGCCCCATGGGTCAGGTGGCATATTACATGGGACGTTTGCCACCTCACTTTCCTCGGGCACCTCTCACGCTTTTCATGCCAATGGTTCCTCTAAATTGGCCTCTTCAGACGGCAGGATTTTTGACACTGTTGCAGTGTTTGGAGTAGCGAGTTCCTCTGGATGATTCATCCCCGGTGCCATCTGGATCCGAACCAGCGCAGACTCAAATTCAACAGGCTCCGACTCCTGTTCCTGTGGCCCTTCCTTTGATGTCATTCCCGAAGTCTCCGGCACTGCTTCTGGCACCTGTGATGCCTGTTCCGAGGATGAGAGCGGCGCAAAGACTATAGGAGGAAGAAGAGTACCAGGAGGATCATGGAGAGACTGTGGAATAAGAGATTGTGAATCCTGACCTGAATTTTGATCGAGAGCGACCAGACGGAAGACGCATTGTTTCTGCGAAATACCATTTTATACAAGAAACACCACTTCACTGATGGTGACTCATACCCATGGCGAATTGAAGCAATAAGCGTATCATCTACATCTGTGACAAGTTTCACGCTAAGTGATTTATGGTTTTATCGGACACAGAGTATCTTCGGCAGGGGTCCATCAGCTACCTTTACCCTCATATGGAATATCGATATTAGAAACCACTATTGAAGGAGATTATCCTATCCTGTAGTCCCTACAGTGGAGACATAATTACGAGTGGACGGCTTTGTTTCTTGTTTCGGCATTACCCGTCGCCAGAGGCACTCCTTTTGGTTATTTATAGTAACCACTTATGTGACAAAAATACAGAATTCCTGAGGAAGGCATACGCCGAGACGCGTTAAATGGAATTTTGGTTCTGTATATGAACATTGAATAATGAATTGTATTATGCACTTTTTGTATTCTGTCTGCACTGAGAATTTATTTATGTACAGAATAATGATTGTATGAAGAATTATTTATTGTGAATTTGATACTGTAAAAAATGAAAAAAATGTTTGAAAAAATACTCCAAAAATAACAATGCAATAATAATAAAATGAAAACATATATCATGACAATTCACAGTGGTATTTAGTCAGTTTGTACAACGTCTAGTTCGATGCTTAGAAATATGCACAGAACCTGGTGCTAATTCTCTTCCTTCCTAAAATCTGGATTTTGAGGGGTTACAGGAGGCTAGGTCCTTGACACCTTTCCTAAATATGAGCTTTCATCTCTAACAGGTCTACCGACACATGAGGTAACCACATATAGCGCTGTGATCAGGAAGGCTGCAGATCACTTGAAATGGCCTCCTTCTACAGCCGAATTAAAGTATATTATCTTAACGGAGGTGCTCCATTCTCCTTCCTCTATTTCAGAGCCTTTACTCCCTTAATTGAGGCTTTAGGAGAGCCCATTCTTGATGTCTGTCAGAAGCCAATGTCTGCTCCAGCGGTTTCCAGGCCGGTGGCATGGAGATACTAGGTGAGTCTGGGGGACCCATCTACCCACCCTTCGCCGGAAAGCTTGGTCGTCCAGGCTTCGTGCTCCTCGAGGCAGTCTGCAGGTTCCTTCCCATCTACGCCTGCCGATAGGTAGTCAAAATGTGCGGAGCGATCAGCAAATAAAGAAGGTGTTCTCGTCGGGGAGTATGGCACTCAAGTCAATGAATGGCCTTTTGGGTTGCTACATCCACTCCCTCATTGACTCAGCCAGGGAGGTGGTCCCAAAATTGCCTGAGGAGGTGCAATCGCATTTCTCAGAGGTGTTGTCGGATGCCCAAGCTGCTGCCCACCAGGTGATACAGTCTGGTCTGGACACGGCTGATTCGGTAACCAGGGCGATGGGATCGTTTGTGCCTACTAGGAGGCACTCTTGGTTGCTTGGTTCAGGATTCACTCCTGATGTCCAAGCTTCTTTACTGGATCTTCCATTCTATGGATCTCACCTGTTCTGGGCTAAAGCAGGTTAGATACTGCAGTGCTTTAAAGACATCAAAGCCACAGCAAGGTCATTGGGACTTCAGTCTCAGTCCAGAAGCTTTGGACAGTTCCGCAGGTTTCGTGGTTTTGGGAGGAACTTGTCTTTTCGTGCCAGGCAACAGCCGAAGCAACAGCAGGCAAATCCCTTGTACAGATCCTATAGGGGAAAGGGCAGAGGTTGTTTGCGGGGTGCTGCTTGACAACTGGTCTCCTGTCTCTTCCTCTTCCTCCTCCCTCCTCTTCTGCCCTCCAACTGGTATGGCAGGGAAGCATCTCTCGCTCCTCCATCCTAGAGCATACCTGTCCTGTGGAAGGATGGGTGTCCCATTTTCAACAGCATTGGAGGTCTGGTACTACAGATCTCTGAGTGTTGAACTTAGTAATGAATTGGTATGCCATACCCTTCCGGGAGTCCCTCCCTCCTCTATTCGCTCCCCATTGGGCTTGTGCTTCTCCAGCAGGAGGTACTGTCATTGCTGCAAAAAGGTGCCATCAAGGTGGTTCCAGGGCCGGAAAGGGGTCAAGGATGCTACTCCCGGTACTTCCTGATTTCCAAAAAGGATGTCCATTTGAAACTGATCTTTGACCTCAGGGTTTTGAATTTTTACCTCCAACAGGAGAAATTCATAATGTTGAGCCTGGCTCAGGTTCTTTTTGCGCTGCAGAAGGAAGACTGGATGGTGTTGATCGATTTACAGATGCGTATTTTCATATTCCTATCCTGAAGTCGCATCAGAAGTATCTCCGTTTTACTGTAGGATCTCAAAACTACCAGTTTGCGGTCCTTCCTTTCAACCTTACTTCTGAACCTCGGGTCTTCACAAAGGTGATGGCGGTAGTGGCAGCACACATCAGAAGGTTTTTTTTTTTGTCCTCTTATATGCCACCAGAATATATATGCTCTAGATGGGTCTCACTGTTGCCTCTTATACTGTTGTTTTTCGAGTCCGCCATGGAAAAACAGTATCATAGCAGACAGGGAATTCCCAGAGGTAGGCTGCTTTCCTTATCCTACTCCTCCAGGCCTATTTTAGGCACCCTAGGCCTGGTGGAGGACAGGACCGACACAACCTCTGGCATAATCACAGGACTGTTCACCTATTTATCCAGACCATCAGTTTAGACCAAACATTCTCAGTGTTCTCGCTGCGGCCAACCTGATCCATTTTACACATTCCATTAAATACTTCAGACACACTGCGAATCTGGGGGGAGACGCTGACTTCCACTCCATGCAGATTTGTCTCCTTGCGATAACTATTGTGTAAAAAATGAATTGAGTATCCAAACTCTTGATATTATAGTCTTTCAATAAACCAAAGAAGACTAATCTGCGAGAACACGTAATAATTATTGAAAGTACATCCCCCAAAAAATCCGTTACCGCTTTCCAATAGTTTTGAATGACTGGACATTCCAAAAACATGTGTATATCATCAGCAGCGTTATAATTGCATCTGGGACAATAATAGTTGTTTCGTGTTATCTTACGCAGTTTGGCCGGCGTCCAATAGACTCTATGAGCCGTAAACAGGTGGTTGCGCCTTAAATTAGCAGGTTTACTTAGCCTCTGTGAGAGAGAAAAGGAATCTAACCATGCCTTACTAACTTCTTCAGGGGGCTCAGCTATACAATTTCCCCATAACTTTATTATCTCCAAGTACAGTTTACTCTCCTCTTCTTTGATCATTAAATTGTACCAAATGATAGCTCCTTTACCCATTTCCTCCCTTTGCATATTTTGACTGGACCACCAGGCAGACAACTGGTAGTATTTAAACCTAGTCAACCGTCCATCCAGGGTAGGATTAAAAGAGAAAGGGGCTCTACAGTTTGAAGAGAGAGAGCGACCTATGCCATTAACCCCCTGCAAAAGTAAAAAGAAAAAGACTATTTCAGTCAAAAAGTTCAAAGGTGTACCTCATGAGGGCCAAGTAGTGAAAAGTACTCCATCCCTAAAATCTTTCTTCAAGGTCTTGGATCAGGCTAAGCGTTATGCAGTGCAGGTGGAGGGCAACATTTGCACTATTCCTTTAATAAACAGATACGGGGTCTTAGATAACCTGGGGGACATGGAAAATGCGGATGAGGCTGAAAGTGTAACAGGAACCTCAGCTAACATAAATAAAGTTTCTTCAACAGATAAAATGCGAGGAAACCAAGATACTAGACCCAAGACTCAGGCTGTAACAGTTAAACTTGCACAAAGCAGCTCTAAGGAGGCGGAAGAAAAGACTAGGAGATTGGACGCAGGCAAAGATAACCAATCAGATTCAAGTGAGCAGGAAAGTGACCGACTTGGGGACCTTTTTCGATCCCTGAGAGGCGACATGATGTTGAAATTTGAAATATCGGAAGCCAATCAAAAAACAATACAGGACAGATTCGATGTGCTAGAATCTAAGCTAGAGGAGGTCACCTTGCGTACAGGGAAACTTGAAATTGAAGCGGCTGCTTTGGACAAAACGGTACATGAAAATAAAAAAGACATAGAACATCTTAAAGCCCAGAATAGATCTTTGGTTATGGACATTGAACGGATTGAGACCCACGCCAGGAGGAATAACTTAAGGATCCTGAAAATACCGGAAGGGGAAGAGTTGGAGGACTTAAAGGGATTTGTCTGTAAACTCTTGAGGGACGGCGTTCTAAATGATCGTCCGGATATAAATTTGGAGGAAGAAATCCAGAGGGTACATAGAGACCCCTACAAGCGGCGTACAGACAGGAAAACTCCCAGGAAAATACTTATAAACTTTCAGACATACAGCGTTAAAGAGCTTATCCTAGGGCGATCCCTTACAAAAACAGATCTACGTTATAAGTCCAGCCCCTACCTTATCAGGTCTGACATTGGTGCAAGAACTGCACAAAGACAATGGGAGTTGGGCACTAGAATGCCGGACTTAAGGTCATTGGGAGCACACGTCCAGATGAGATTTCCAGCCATGCTCAGGATTATGTGGAAAAACAAAACATATAGTTTTACACAGCCAGAAGAGGTCGACAATCTTTTAGACCGAATAAGGAGTGAGCAGGAGGAATAGGACTGGAAAGATAAGCTGGGTACTTCAAGGAAGGAAATAATCAAAAAAAAAGGGGGAATGGTGGGGGGAGAATCTGAAAAAGCAAATGATTGTATAGGTAGGCTGTATGATGAATGGGAGACATGAAGATTCCTTTGTAATTTATTTTGTCTCGCTCAAATACAGTAAACGGGGGAATGGTGTGGGGAGAATATGAAAAAGCAAATGATAATAAGTAGGCTGTATGATAAAAAAAAAAAATAATAATAATAAAAAAAAAAACGGGGACAGGATTTATTGGTAATTTAATTTGTCTCGCTCAAATACAGTAAACCGGTCTAGGGCACCATTCGGTTGCTCCGAAAGGCGAAGTCATCGCCAGGTATGTAGGGGGGGTTCCTCAGGGGGGAGGGGTTCAATGGGCAGGGGGAGTTGGGGGGGAAAAATAAAATAAAACCCTCATATATAAATAAAAGTTTGACGTATAAAGGAATGGATGGGTACGAGCGTACATCAGAATTATGATTAATCCGTATAAACTTAAGGTTCTGTCGTGGAATATCAACGGTATAGGGGAAAAAATAAAACAAAATAGAATTTGTGAATTTTTAAGACATTCAGACGCCCAAATTATAATGTTACAAGAAACGCATTTGGAGGCAGCAGTATGTGATTCTCTTTTTAAAAAGTACAGGTGGGTTCAAGATATAATCAGTTCCAGGCAATCAGGTGTTACTAGGGGAGTTTCTATCATAATTCGAGCAAACAGCGGGATAAGCTTGAGAAGCTTCGAGACGGATCAATCGGGCAGGTGGTTAGTAGCACAAGTATACATCCAAACTACCCCATATACAATCGCAGTGTACTATGGTCCTAACGAGAACAATCCGGTTCCGCTCTCCAAATTAGAACTGGCTCTATTTACGACAACTGTCCCTCTAATCCTAGGTGGGGACTTTAATCTAGTCTTCGACCAAAAATTAGATAGAACTTCTAGGGCTAAATATCATGCTCCCGTAAAATCCCTTGCCATTCTGGATGTTTTAATGAAAGACTTTACTCTGGTAGATGTCTGGAGAAAAAAGTATAGATCTCAACCAGGTTTTACTTTCTACAGTAAAAAATACAAGAACTACTCCAGAATAGACCACTTCTTAGTCGACCAACATCTTCTCAAGGACATTAGCTATCTCTCCTTCACGCCCTCAGGATTATCGGCCCATGCTGTTTTAGAATTGGTAGTTAAACTGAATATAACTTCACCAAAACCAAGGTGGACACTGGAGAGATCATTCCTATTAGATAATCAGATAAAGGTAGTAGTTAAAGACAAAACATCAGAATTCTTTTTAATAAACTCAGGATCCTCCTCCTCTCAGATAGTATGGGAAACTTATAAGGCTTACTTGAGGGGTGTCCTAAGTTCTTTAATGTATCATAAGAGAAAAAGTATAAAAATAAAAAGAAAGGAAGATTTGGCAGCAATAACAAGAAAGGATCTCGAATTACAAAATGCAATTCTTACAAACTCTAGAGAAGTACATCTGTTAGAGAAGGAACTTGTTGACTTGCAGCTCCCGTTAAAAATTGTGGATGAAAGAACTCTTAAAGAAAAATGGGAGTCCAGCAGACTAAAGAATTTTGAGTATGGAGAGAAGTGTGGAGCTCTCTTTGCCTGGAAAGCCAGAGAAGAGAGAACGAGAAATAACATCAAAGCCCTAGTGCATAGACAGTCAGGAGATTTGATAGAAACAGACGCAGAGATAAGAGAAGAAGCTAGGTCCTTTATGAGGAGTCTTTACACGGAAGATAAAGATCCCACGGGGGTGGATTTAGAATCATGGCTGAGTATAAAACATCTGCCGCAAATGTCCGAATCGGATAAAGCATATTTGGAAAGTGAGATAACAGAGGGGGAAATTTTAGGTCAATTGAAGAAAATGAAAAGGGGGAAAGCTGCAGGTTCTGATGGGTTGCCAGTAGAGATCTATTCGGACAATAAAGATCGATTAATAATTCCATTAAGGGAACTCTTCAATCTTTTATTGATCCAAGGCTACTCTATACCTTCTTCATGGGGAGAAGCCATCATAACGCTTATACCCAAACCAAATAAAGACCTGAAAAGAATAGAGTCCTATAGACCTATTTCATTATTAAACTCGGACATGAAGATCTACTCAGGTATTTTAGCTACTAGACTATCAAAGGTCATAAAATCTATAATCCACCCTGACCAGAGAGGTTTTATTCCAGGGAGACAGTTAAATGAACTAACGTTTCAAGCAATAGGGGCCATAGACTATGCTAACGCTAAAAATCTCCCACTGGCGCTGGTTGCCATAGATGCGGCTAAGGCCTTCGATCAGGTCAATTGGAAGTATCTATGGGCCACAATGGCGGCCTTCGGGTTCCCCCAAATTTTTATAGAGGCGGTCAGATCCTTATATCATTGCCCAAAGGCTAAGGTCTTAGTCAACGGAATTCTATCCGAGTGGTTTGATATATCACGAGGTACCAGGCAGGGTTGTCCTCTGTCCCCCCTTTTGTTTGATGTTTACATGGAGCCCTTCGTCTGCGGGATTAGAGAGGACAATTCCATTCAACCATTTCAGCTTGGAAATCTGCCTTTGAAGGTGGCGTTGTACACAGATGATCTTCTTTTATATACATCCGATCACTTGGTAGCAATCCCAAGGTTATTTCTTCTATCGGAAGAATTTGGGAAACTGTCCGGGTACCAGATTAATAAAGATAAAACAGAGATTATGGGGTGGAATAACAACACACATATAGTAGGTGCAAAACAAAATATGAGGTACCTGGGAATTTACTTAACTCAATCTTTAAAAGATATCACCTCTCTCAGCTGGCAAAAGGTAGTTAAAGATATTAATAAAACTTTAACAAGATGGGGGAATTTGCCTTTAAACATCTATGGTCGGGCCAACCTTATTAAAATGACAATTCTCCCTAAATTGACCTTCTTATTTAACTGCATCCCCTTATCTTTCTCACTTAAAGATATTAACACTCTACAGGGTAAAATCGGATCCTTTATATGGGCCTGCAAGTCAACAAGAATCGCATGGAAAAAATTGAGGAGGGGTCTAAAAATAGGAGGGCTCGCCCTCCCTGACCTTTTGACATACTGTCATGCTTTTCATTTTAAAAATTTTAGGCTTCTTGCAAATAAGCTAGACGCATCATCACAGGGCCGCCTGTTTCAAGCCTTGTTAACTGATTCACCTTATGACCATGAATACTTCATTTTCAAGTTTGGAGACCAGAAATTTTTTAAAAGAATTCGCCTTAAAATATTACAGACTGCATTAAAAAATTGGGGGTTCATGAGGAAGACATTTAATATTCCCTATTACCACACACACTCCCCAATATGGGACTCTCCTGGTACACCTCAATGCCTCCAGGATCAACTATCACAACCCCTGAAAACAGCTGGGTTTAAAAAATGGGGGAACCTCTGGGCAGATTCGGGCCTAGTGAGTTGGAACACGTTAGTACAGCTTACAGATGGACGGTTGACTAGGTTTAAATACTACCAGTTGTCTGCCTGGTGGTCCAGTCAAAACATCAGAAGGTTGAGGAGTCCTGTTTTCCCCTATCTGGGCAACTGGCTGCTCAAAACAAAAGTCGCCAGAGATGATGTTACATCATTTGCAAGTACCAACACAACTGTTATTTGACTTGGGGTTTTCGATAAATGTACTCAAATCTCACCTGGTGCCCTCTCAGCGTAACCTGTTCATAGGGGCAGTACTGGACACTAATGTAAGTCTTGCCTTCCTGTCTCTACAGAGAATTCAAGACATCCAGACTGATTCCACTTTTTAAAAATGGAGCAACTGTTCAAGTCTTGAAGGTCTTGCGCCTGCTCGGTCTGTTCGCTTCCTGCATACTGTTGGTCGACCATGCATGCTGGCATATGAAGGCCCTCCATTGGTGCCTCCGCAGACCGTGTTTTCAACAGAACAGAGATCTTGAAGAGGTGGTCAGAATCTCCAGAGACACTGCAGCAGAGCTGGTATGGTGGAGGGTTCCAGGCAACCTGTCTCAAGGGAAGCTGTTTCTGCCTCCTTCTCTAGTGTCCACAGTGATAATGGATGCCTCCACTCTTGGGTGGGGAGCCCATCTGGGGGATCTGGAGGTCAAAGGTCTTTGGTTTCCAGAGGAAAGATTGTTTCACATCAATCTTCTGGAATTGCGGGCGATACATTTGGCTCTCATGGCCTTCCTTCCCTCCCTTTGCGGGCAATCGGTTCATGTCCTAAAGGATAACACTACGGCGATGTGGTACACAAACAAGCAGGGAGGACTAGGGTTGTTCTGCAGTCTGCAGTATCCCACGCGGTGAGTTTGGGGGGATGCATTTCAGTTAGATTGCGGTTCACAGCTTCTTTACTTGTTTCCTCCTATACCCTTTATTCATTGAGTGCTGAAGAAGATTTGCCAAGACCTAGCCCAAATCATATTGATCCCCCCGGATTGGCTGCGAAGGGTGTGGTACACAAAACTTCTTTATCTTTATCCAGAAGACACTCCACCAAATCTGTCTTTTCTGTTAGGTGTGCCAAGTTTGTTAAAAGGTATGGAGAGAGAGATCGATTGATCCTTTGCAGGCCCATTTGTCTAATGTTCTAAGTTTCTCTCTTTCCCTAGCACAACAGGGTTGTACAGTAGGTACTGTTAAGGGCTACTTGTCTGCCTTGTCGGCTTTTCTCTGTTTACCAGATCAACCCTCGTAGTTTAAATCTCCCAAAGTTATGAGATTCATAAAGGTTCTCATAAATAGGTTTCTTCCCACTCCTTTTACCATGCCTCAGTGGGATTTGAATTTGGTTCTCACTTTCTTGATGTGTTCACCCTTTGACCCATTACATAGTTGTCCCTTAAGGTTCCTAGCGTTGAAAAATATTTTTGGTTCCAATCACTTCCGCTAGGAGGGTGAGTGAGTTTCAAGCTCTTAGCTCCAAACCTCCTTTTACATCATTTCGTGCGTATAAGGTGGTTATTAGGACCAGAGCTGCTTTCCTGCCGAAGGTGGTCCATTCCATTCATTTGGGGCAGTCCATCACTTTACCCACTTTTAATCCTCGCCTTCACACTTCTAAGGAGGAGTAGGGACTTCATCGCCTGGACTCCAAGAGGGCTGTCAGCTTCTACCTGGACAGAACCAAGGACTTCAGGTTGAACGATCAACTCCTCATTCGTTATGTGGGTCAGATGACGGTCAAGGCTGTCCACAAAAAGAATGCTGTCCAGGTGGATCATCCTCTGTATCAAGATCCGCTTCGCCTTGGCCCAGAAGGAGCCTTCTGAAGGTATTCACGCTCATTCTACCAGAGCTAAGTCTTAGTCTTCGGCTTTAGCTAGAGGTGTCCCTGTGGTAGAAATCTGCAAGGCAGCAACTTGGACCTCCCTCCACACTTTAGCAAAGCACTGTTGCTTGGATTCGGAGGTGAGGAGGGACGGCCACTTTGCACTTTCTGTGGTGCAGGATTTTTTGGTATAGGCAGACAGGCACCCTCCGCCTTGAGTGGGACTGCTTGGGGATTCAATTCAAAAGGTGAGGTATCCACAGGCAGATTTATCCATTAGAAGAACATGTTACATACCTTCATTAATGCTTTTTCTGGTGGATACAGTGTCTGCCTGTGGATTCTTCTCTAATACACCCACCCACCTCTCCATTGCCAGTTTGCTTATACTGAAGTAAATCTTATGAGTTATTGTTGGAATCATGTGGTACTTGGCACTAGGAAATGTCTATGATGAATAATTTCCAGTTTCAGTTGTGTTTGCATAATGTCTAGAAGTGTGAAAATGTATCTGAAAGAGACACTTTAGTGATAGATTCCTTACCTTAGAATATCCCCAGGCGTCAGACTGGATCTGGAAAGTTTTGCTTACCAGTACCCCTGTGCGTCATTTGGTGACGTCCTGCGGCTCCGAGTCCGCCACTGGCGTCGTCAGCGCCAAGATGACGTCACGGAGACTACTTATGCGCCACCCATGTGCGCTGACGTCAGTTCTTTCTTTTTCCACGGCAGCAAGCACAGATCCTGATTGAGCACGTACCTTAGTCACTTTTTGACTACTCTTTTAAGACTTTTGTCTCCCCGTTTTTCTCCTGGTGCATGTAGGGATGCCCGGCTTTAAGTCTTGTGGAGCATGCTGCAGTAATATGTTGGTGGTGGACCCCCACGATGTGTGCCTCTACTGCCTGGAGACCGACCATGACTCCCGGGCCTTCCGGGACTGTCGAGCCATGGCCCCCAAGGCCTTGCGGGAGCGGCGCCGAAAATTGCTGGAGGTTTGGCATTCGTAACGTCGCCGCTCTGGGTCTAGGGGCCGTTCCGGGGATCGCTCGCGGGACCGAAGCTGTTGCTCCTCAGGCTCCAAGTCTTCGCCTTCGGATTCCGGTAAGGGACACTATAAAAAGAAGTCGAAGAAGTGTGTTCGCTCTCCGACGTCCCCCTGTCACTCCCCGGAGGCGGACGAGGGGGATAGGAGCCTGGGAGTCCCGCGGCCTACCCGCCATACCCGGGTCCGTCGGCGACTTCCGAACAGGTGCAAGAGTTTCTTGCTGCCATGGACCGCCTTTTCAGGCCTCAGGCTCCCACTAACGTGCCTTCGGGCCCGCGGTCCCATGTCCAGATCCTGTTGGCTTGGCGACTCCGCCACCGGCCCCGCGACACAGGATCCTCCGAGTTGGCTCCGGCCTCGGCGCCACAAGGTGCAGTGCTGCCAGCTCTGGCACCGGCCTCACCCTCGGCGCCGCATTGCGTTCCTTTTATCCCACCCCTGCCCCACTTCCAGGACCATTTTTTTCCGGCTTGGGATCCGCATTGGGAGATGGTGCCAGACCGGCCCCGGTAAGTAACTTGTTCTTATTACATATTAATTAAAATCATTCCAACACATACAATAAAACAAAATCACAAATAGAACTCATCAGGGTTATAGTAAACTTAGGGTTGAGGAGTTATTCTCGATGCTAACTTAACCCTAGAAACACATGTAAATAAGTGGTGGGGAACTGTTTTTCCTTGATCAGAGCTTTGAGAAAAATCCTTCCGCTGGTGCCTAAGACGGCCAGAGCGTTGGTTTTTGGAAGTCTCATTCTTAGTAGGGGGGGACTATTGTAACGCCCTACTATTGGATGCCCCAACATTTTTGGTGGAACGTCTCCAAAGAGTCCAGACCTTTGCGGCAAAACTAGCACTGGCGAAACCGCAGTGTTCATCAGGTTCTTTGGCTCTTGCAGAGCATCACTGGTTACCAATAAGGCGGATGATTCAGTTTAACTCCCTCTGCTTGGTTTTCAAGGCTCTGCATGGGGTTGGGCCCAAACCCCTTCAGAAGACCTTTGTGTGGTATACTCCATTAAGGTGTCTCCATTCCTTCACAGCCTGTCTGGGGAGAGCTCCGAAAAATCACATAGCCAAATCGGGAGACGGGGCGTTCCGCTCTGTAGCTGCCAATCTTTGGAACAGCCTTTCTTTGGAAATTAGGCAGGTTCTAGATCTTCTGCAGTTTAGGAAAAGGGTTAAAATGTGGCTGTTCCCTAGAATGAGAATTTGCCTAGCCTTGGTGCTGGTAAGTTCCAATTCTATTAAGGACTCGGAGGCGAGGATTATGCCTTTCTTCCTTCGCTTTATTGCCAAACACAGCAGCAAGAAAAAAAACACAAACAACAACATTTCCCATGAACATCAGGGAAAGAAAAAGAGACATAATGGCAGTCCTTTGTCGCTCTCCGCACTCCGGCAGCTCCCATTATGCCTTGCAGCTGCTCCCTCTTCCTCTTTCTTCGCGCGAAGCCCATGCTCCATTCATCTCACGTCTCCTGCTTATTACCGTCATTCCCTGCAAAATACGCAGTGTCAGACACCGAGCAGCTACTAACAAGTGTAAAAACGCATGTCAGGAACATTGCAGACACTAACAGCATAGCCAGTAACAAGAAACCTCATAAATGCATTACTTACATTCCGTACGGGAAGGGTCCACTTCCCTGAAGTCATTGGGGGGGATAATCCTCGCCTCCGAGTCCTTAATAGAATTGGAACTTACCAGCACTAAGGCTAGGCAGGACCGGAGGCTTCGGATTATGCCAGTTCAAAGCTTGTCGACCACCAGCCGGGCAACTTCCAACACTGGCTTAAAATAAAACCTCTTGAAAGTGGAATCTGAGGACCAATCGGCCGCCCTCATCAGATCCTCCAACCGAGCCCCAAGGGCAAAAGCTTTAGAGACCATCGCCCCTCTCGCTGAATGAGCACCAAACTGCTTGGTATCAATCCCCGCCTCCTGCATCACCCAACGCACCCACCTGGCTATAGTTGGGGAAGAGATTGCCTTGTACGGTTTACGTAGGCCAATAAGCAATTGTCTCTCGCCCGGAGGACGAGAATCTTCAGTCAAACTCTCATAGGCACGGAGGCACTGCACCACACACAGTTTAGGGGAGTCCTGAAAGGCCGGGTACGAGATCACTCTCGAAAGGGATTTAGTCTGCCTGCTCACCGTAAAAGACAACCCGTCAGGGGAGAATACTCTAGCAGTGATGTCCAATGCTCGAAAATCCGAAACCTGCCTGCAAGATATCAAACACAGCAGCATAGCCAATTTAACGTGAGCTCTTTGCGAGACAAAAATCGATTTGGCTGCCAGGACAAAAACAAGTTCAGAACCCTGGTTACGTCCCAAAGGACGGAATACCGTGGTTCCGGCGGCAACGAGAGGCGAATCCCTCTCAATAGCCGACACACCAAAGGATGTTCTCCAACCGGGGAACCTTGAACCAGGTCATGACCGGCTGAGATAGCTGAACGGAAGGTATTCACTGACCGGTAAGCCAAGCAATCCTCCGCCAATCCCGACAAGAAGTTTAGCACCTGTACTACATCTGCCCCCACGGGATCAAGGTCCCGTCGCATACACCAGCGACGCCATCTATGCCAAGCAGACCTGTATCTCCTGGTCGTGCTATCGGCCCACGCCTTGGAGAGTAAGTCTTCTGCCTTTCCCGAAAGGCCTGGGAGCGTCCAGCGACGCCGGAGATCCGCCAAGCCATCAGACGCAGAAACCCATCCTGTACTAACCTGTGGGGAAGCCCCTCCGGACTGAGCAAAATATGTGGAGAGTGGGGGAGTAGGATTGGAGAATCCCAGGAAAGTTCCAGTAGAACCGGAAACCACACTTAAGACCTCCACCAAGGGGTGATCAGAACCACCTCCGCCAACTGACGGCGGAATAACGCTGACACTCTCGTTATCATTGAAAACGGGGGAAACGCATACCCCTGCTCGTTCGACCAGTCCTGAAGGAAAGCATCCGTCGCCTCCGCCAGAGGGTCCGGTCGCCAACTGAAGTACCTCACAAGTTGATAGTCCAGACGCGATGCGAACAGGTCCACTGAAAAGGGACCCCATTTGTCCGCTAACCAAGAGAACACCAGAGGGTCCAACTTCCATACACTGGCGTCCAGCAGGTGCCGGGAGTGCCAATCGGCCACTTCGTTCTGACGACCTGGCAGGTACTCCGCCGTGACCGACTCCTGCAGGTCCAGGCAAAAGTGCCAAAAATCATTGGCAAGGTCCGCTAGTAGTTTGGACCTGGTTCTTCCCAGGTGGTTGATATAACGGACTGCCGACACGTTGTCCATCCGGAGAAGGACACAAGACTGAACCCTGTCCTTCGTCCAACAGTGGACCGCAAAGGAGCCTGCTAGCAATTCCAAACAGTTGATATGTAATGACTGCTCGAAGGCTGACCAGGCTCCCCCTGTGGAAAACTCTCCGCACCTTGCTCCCCAACCAGAGCGACTGGCGTCGGACTTGATAATGATATCCGGAGCAGAGCCGAAGATCGCACGGCCATTCCAGGCCTCCATGTGCATAAGCCACCATCCCATCTCGTCCCTCACCTCCTCCGACAATGGGATCATCTGGGAGTAAGTCAAACCTTTCCTGAGGTGATACGCCTTCAGGCGTTGCATGGCCCGATAATGAAGGGGGCCTGGGAAGATGGCCTGAATTGAAGAGGATAGGAGACCCACCACCCGCGCCAAATGGTGCAAGGATGTGTGAGACTTCGCCAGAGTCTGACGCAACTCGTGCCTGATCCTCGCCATCTTCCGAGCAGGAAGGCTCAGCGTTGCTGCCACCGAGTCGACGGTGAACCCCAAAAAGGTGGCGCACTGGGTGGGAACCAGAAGCGACTTCTTCTCGTTGATAACAAAACCCAGATCCTGGAGGAGGTTGACAGCCATCTGAAGCTGGGACGAAAGGCGCATTGGACACTGGTCCATGAAGAGAATGTCGTCCAGGTAAACGATCATCCGGATACCTCGAGCCCGCAAAGCCTCGACGACCGGGTGCAACACCTTTGTGAAACACCACGGCGCCGAGGAGAGCCCGAAAGGTACCGTGGTGAACTCGTAGACCTGACCGTCCCATGCGAACTGAAGGAAACGACGGTGAGGGGGAAAAACGAGCACTGTCAAGTAAGCGTCTTTCAATTCGAGCCTGACCAACCAATCTGATGGCTGCAAAACGTCCCTCAGAAGATGGATTCCCTCCATCTTGAAATGGCGGTAAACCAGCCACTCGTTGAACTCTTTCAAGTTGATGACTGGACGACGGCCCCCATCGACCTTGTCGACCAAAAATAGATTGCTGAGGAAACCTCCTGGGT
Source organism: Lissotriton vulgaris (assembly GCF_964263255.1). Lineage (NCBI taxonomy): Eukaryota > Metazoa > Chordata > Amphibia > Caudata > Salamandridae > Lissotriton > Lissotriton vulgaris. The sequence continues at coordinate 560,757 of NW_028245109.1, forward strand.
GCTCCTGCACGCAGCAAATCGCCCCTTTGTGGAGGAGGGCGGACACCCCGTCGCGCACTAAATCTGCGTCGCGCTGCGAAAAAGTAATGGGACGGGGACGCTGAGGCTGATAAGGACGGCCATGGATCTCCAACTGGATGCCCTGGATCGTCTGCAGCACCCAAGCGTCGCTGGTCAGGGAAGCCCATGCGGGTAGAAACTGAGCCAAGCGCCCCCCCAACCCGCAACTTACCTCTTCCAACACCTTGTTGCTGCCTCCTCTGGCCGCCTCCACGGCCCCCGAAACTGCTGGACCCGGGTGGGGTAGAAGTTGTTGAAGCGGGCACTGTCCTAGGCGCGCCCGCGGCCGAAGCCTTGTCCCCGATCAGAGGGGTTGCCACGGCCGAACGAGCAGCCCCTGCCACTTTCGGCCCCCTCAAAATCCAGAGGGGCAAAAACTTTCTTGATATTGGACTGCGTCCTTTCCAAGGAGGTAAAGGTTGCAACGAATTTTCCAAGCTCCTTAATAAAAGGGTCCCTGAACAGACCCCCCTGAGCCACAGCCCCGGCCTCCGAAGAAGCAAGGTCACCCAACTTAGGGTCGATCTTGATCAACAGAGACCTCCTCCTCTCCGTAGAGAGGGCACAATTCGCATTCCCAAGGAAGACAATGGCCCGCTGAGGCCCAATTGGACAGGACCTCCGGGGAAATTTGATCGCACGTGACCTTGGCCTCCTCTGCCATGTCTAGGATTTTGGTCAGAGGACTTACCGCGTCCAACAACTTGTCCTGGCAAGTGCGCCAGGACCTGTCAATCCCCTTGCGGGATCCCTAACAAACTTTGCCAGGAACGTCGCCATTTTAGGGGACAGAGCCCAGGGAACGCTACAGCCCTCTAGATCACAGGGCGCCAACCCAGCACAGCGTTCCCAGCACCAGCACGCCGGCGCTAATTACGACCCCGCAGGGTGTCCACAAAACAGCAAGATACAATCCTTCTCGGGCGTTCAATCTGGGGAAAACCTAAATTTACGACCCCGCAGGGTGTCAGGCCGGGAGGCAGGAGGCACTGGGAGTAACTCGCACAGAAACGCGCCAAACCGCTTCAAAAACGTTCCAAACTCCACCCCATCACTTGGGCTCGTATTACCTCTTTGGAAATCATGGGAAGCTCACCCCCTCTATTAGGGGCTGTCACACCTGCTACCCACGAGTCAAGCCTCCGTGTTCTGTACCTCAACACTCGCTCCTTCATTAGGCACCAGATCGACATCTTCCTCTTATTGACTACCGAGAGTCCGGATATACTCCTACTCTCGGAGACATGGCTTTCGGAAGACTCGCTCCCAGACATTCTGGCAGCGTTACCTCCCGACTACTACATGCTGAATGCCAATCGATCAGGTGGCCGTCAGGGAGGGGGTGTTGCAGCAGTAATCCGGAAAAACCTGCAAATCATCTCTACCTCCTCGCTCATTCTCCCAGCAGTTGATAACCTTGTGATCAACCTGGGCACGAAAGAAGGCGCTGTCACGCTCGTGGTGCTATACCGCCCCCCGTACCCTATGCCTCTTTTTCCCCCTTCTTTTGTTGAACAAATAGCCAACCTCACCACCTCCTCCCCTCATGTAGCCATTTTTGGGGACTTCAACTACTGGTATTCATATCAGGACGCTGGCCCTCAGGCCACTGAGCTTTTCGAGGCCCTTTCGTCCCTTACCCTAAAACAACATATTGACGTCCCCACACACACCGGAGGTCACATTCTCGACCACATCTGGACCCATGGGGTCAAGCTCTCCCATCCGGTGATCACTCCCTGTATCTGGTCCGACCATTTCCTGGTCGACGCCACCCTCACCTTTACTGGCCATATCAGAGCCCCTCCCTCAGAGGACGGCATGGCACGAAAATGGAGGGCTGTAGACACTCAGGTCCTTCTTGACCTCCTCTCGAAATCCCGCCCTTCCCTCACGTCTGACCTTAGCACTGCAAGCTAGCTCATGACATCTCTCACTGGCTTGTCTCGGCTAGCGACATCTTGGCCCCCCTCACCAAATTCCCTCGGTCACGGCACAATCACTCCCATAAGTGGTATAACCCCGATCTTAAAAAGCAACACCTTGAACTCCGCCAACTGGAGCGCAGGTGGAGAAGGGACTATCACACCTCAAGCAGGGAGTCCTACTTGGTCGCGCGCAATAAGTATAAGAAAGCCATCATTGCGGCCAAATCCGCATATATCGCGGAAAGAATTCTCTCTGCACCCATTCAATCCAAAGAAATCTTCAAAGTGATTGGGGAACTCACCACCGACACCAGGACTCTCCCTACCCAGGCCCCTACCCAGGAATCTTGCAATGCCCTTAGCTCCTTTTTTGTTGAAAAAATTGTTATGATTAAGGACTCTATCACCACCCCCTCTCCTGACGCTGTTACTACTCCGGTCCCCCATAACTCTTCCTCACTTCTGCACTTCCCTATTCTTGACTCGACCACCCTAGCAAAACTAGCTACCCGGGTCAAGTCTGGTTCCCCAGACGACTGTTGCCCCCCGTCTATACTGCGAGACATCTGCCTCTCTCTTCCCGAAAGCATTCTTCCATTGCTGAACTCGTCTCTTTCCTCGGGCACGGTGCCTGGCTCTTTTAAGGAGGCCATTCTAGTTCCTCTCTTGAAGAAGCCAGGGGCCGACCCATCGGTCCCAGCCAATTACCGACCTATCTCCCTCCTTCCCTATCTCTCCAAAATCCTGGAAGCCCATGTTACGGCTAGCCTCTCACAGTTTGTCGAAAACTCGAACTTCCTGGAGTCTAACCAAGCCGGTTTCCGACCCGGCCACTCCACGGAGGCAGTCATCTTAGCCGTGCTCGACACTCTGAGAGGCAATGCTGACAAGGGCATTCCCCAGGCCCTGGTCTTGTTAGATCTGTCGGCCGCGTTCGACACGGTGGATCATGACATTCTTATCCGCCGTGTCGAGCAGGCCGGCCTCCAGGGCCCGGCGTTGGCCTGGATCCACTCCTTTCTATCTGGTAGGTCTCAGACGGTCAGTCTGGGGACCTTTCGTGGACCCAAAGTCTCCTCCACTTGCGGTGTCCCCCAGGGTTCTTCTCTGTCCCCCCTCCTTTTCAATCTCTATCTTCGCCCCCTTCTTCTTTCTCTGAGGCAGTGGGACGTCACCGTCTTTAACTACGCTGACGACCTACAACTCATCTTTCCTCTCTCCACCCCTTCTGCTGTCTCTAATTTCCATTCTGTTATGTCTCACATTCTCCTCTGGATGAGCCAAAATCAGCTTAAGCTGAATCCCGGAAAGACAGAGCTCCTTCTTCCTGGCAGGAGCTCCATCTATTGGGGTCCACACTTTTGGCCTTCTGGACTCGGCCCTCCCCCTGTCCCTGTGACATCCGTGAAGAGCTTGGGTGTCATCATTGACTCCGAACTCTCCCTCAAGGCCCAGGTGGGGGCAGTGGTCTCTTCCTGCATGTACCAGATCCGCAGGATCAGGAAGGTTGCTTACCTCCTGTCCCCCGCAGTCCTACTTCAAGTCACTCTGGCCTTAGTCCTTTCCCGTTTGGACTTTTCCAATTCTCTTTATCATGGCCTGCCAAAAACCCTGCTTTACAGGCTACAGGTCGTGCAGAACCAAGCGGCCCCTCTTGTATTTAGGACCCCTAAATGGCAGTCGGCCAAGCCCCTCCTTGCTAAACTGCATTGGCTCCCTATCAATCTCAGGGCAGCCTTCAAGACCGGCTGCCTAGTATTCAAGTCCCTCATTGGCCCTTCACCTAGTTTTCTGAAATCTCTTACCACCCCCTACTGCCCCCCCCGCACTCTCAGATCCTCTCATCTTCACCTCCTGGTCATCCCACCCTTTAAGCTTACAAGGATGGGAGGCCGAAGTTTCTCATATCTTGCCCCTACATTCTGGAATTCTCTTCCCCTTTCTCTCAAATCTGTCACATCACTCATCCTTTTCCGTAAGTCCCTTAAAACCTGGCTTTTCCCCCAATCTGGATAAACTCTAATCTGCCTTTTTCAGTATCCCAATCAGCGCCAGGAAACCTACGGTGATAGTGCGCTTTACAAAAACCTCCTAACATAACATAACTGTCCATGTCCACTACGGAAAAATTCGCCCCCTAGCGGTGGAAAGCGCACAACGCACTAGGGCCAGATCGCGTGAGGAGCGCTAAAAAGCGTCCCGCGATCGCTAAGGGACTCTGAAAGAATGAAAAGGTCAGCGCTTGCCTTACAACCCAAAACGCTACCCACACAGTCCCAAAAATCACAGAGAAGCAAGAAAAACCTCTTAACTTGCTGCTGAGCAGCGAAGAAAGAGGAAGAGGGAGCAGCTGCAAGGCATGATGGGAGCTGCCGGAGTGTGAAGAGCGACAAAGGACTGCCATTATGTCTCTTTTTCTTTCCCTGATGTTCATGGGAAATGTTGTTGTTTGTGGTTTTTTCTTGCTGCTGTGTTTGGCAATAAAGCAAAGGAAGAAAGGCATAATCCGAAGCCTCTGATCCTGCCATAGAATCTGATAGTTAGGAGGACTCGTATCTTTGGAACTCTCTGTGAACTCTTTTCTGGCCTCTTTCACTGACCGATGACTCACGTACTATAGCGTCAAGATACATTGATTATAAAAAAAAAGAATTAATAAAGAAGAGAAAGTTATTATAAAACTCAATTATGGAGTTCTGCACCACACAAACGGCAGGTACTGTTTGAGCCTTGTTGCAGCCTGGCTTACCAGAATGCTCTGAAGGGAATCAATCCAAAGCTATCTTATTAGTGTTCTTTTCTATTCAGGCGGCCAAGGCTGATTCAGATAATGTGGATTCTTCAGCAGATTCTATAGCTTAGGGATCAACTTGGCATATCACTTCTTACTCAGATCTTCAACAGAAAACAATGTGTGCAGGAGCCCCTTAGTCCAGAGATCCCTGGTGTGAGACAGTGAGTTCTGGCCACACAATCTTCCCAGATTGTTCCCTTTTTAGGGCTCGACCTCTGCCAATGCGCAAGCATTGCAGATGTCGAGACATATTATGGCCTATCCAGAGCTTACCCAAAGGGGCGATTTGATGCTGTGCCCGCGAAAAAGCTCGTGCACAGCATCAAAGCCACCAGCCTCCCTCCCACAAGCTGTCCCCAGCGTGAGCTCTGGCATATCTCCTCCCCTAATTATTCACTGCCCACGGCCGGCCGGCACATCAAAGGCTGCTGCTCCCCGTGCGTCTCCCCTTACTCTCCCCTACTATCTAATTATTTTCATACTGATGGCCACTGCTTTAACTTTAAGCACAGCAACAGCTTTAATGTATTTTTAAATTATTTTGTGCGTCTCCCTATTCTTCCCTTCGTTTCTAATTATTTTCATACTGATGGCCGCTGCTTTAACTTTAAGCACAGCAACAGCTTTAATGTATTTTTAAATTATTTTGTGCGTCTCCCCTTACTCTCCCTATTCTTCCCTTCGTTTCTAATTATTTTCATACTGATGGCCGCTGCTTTAACTTTAAGCACAGCAACAGCTTTAATGTATTTTTAAATTATTTTGTGCGTCTCCCTATTCTTCCCTTCGTTTCTAATTATTTTCATACTGATGGCCGCCGCTTTAACTTTAAGCACAGCAACAGCTTTAATGTATTTTTAAATTATTTTGTGCGTCTCCCCTTACTCTCCCTATTCTTCCCTTCGTTTCTAATTATTTTCATACTGATGGCCGCCGCTTTAACTTTAAGCACAGCAACAGCTTTAATGTATTTTTAAATTATTTTGTGCGTCTCCCCTTACTCTCCCTATTCTTCCCTTCGTTTCTAATTATTTTCATACTGATGGCCGCTGCTTTAACTTTAAGCACAGCAACAGCTTTAATGTATTTTTAAATTATTTTGTGCGTCTCCCCTTACTCTCCCTATTCTTCTCTTTGTTTCTAATTATTTTCATACTGATTGCCGTTGCTTTAACTTTAAGAACAGCAACAGCTTTAATGTATTTTTAAATTATTTTCATGCTGAGGGGGATGGTAAATGCTCTGTTCAACAGCCGCACGACTCTCAACTCAAGCGCTTCAGTGCACGCAAAGCTGTTGACAGAAAAGCGAAATCAAGGACATGAGGTGATTTACCAGGGATCACACACTTTGATCGAGTGGGGTAGCCAGGATTGTAAAACACTGGTCTTGTATTGCGCACGACTCTCAACTCAAGCGCTTCAGTGCACGCAAAGCTGTTGACAGAAAAGCGTTTTGAATACATTAGTGAATCAACTAACAAACACCTACAAATAAATAAGTGCATGAAAGAATGACAGGTTAAACGAATCACACAGTGTGCTTCACGCACGCAGTTAAAGCCTCGGTGCCGGCTGGTGATCATGGTTAGAGCAGCGGAGGGACCGATTAAAATTTGGGCACTTTAGTGAAAGATGCTTTTTCAGGAGCCCTTTTGCATAACGTCAAGGCCTCTTTTCAGAAAACAGTATTCAGTTGGATCAAAGTACACAATTAGAAACTGTTCAACTCTGCTGTGTACAAAAGTTTATTGATGTGTTTTTGTGTGCTCTTTCATGTGCACCAGGCGCAAAATGAAAACAGTCTTAGAAGTACAGGAGACATTTTATTTTGTGGCGCAGAGGCACTGTGAATTTACAGCGTCATCAATGCTGCAGACACACAACATATTTACAGGTTTTTTAGGTCAAGCTTGTGCTCATAAGTATGTATCCCGGTCTAACTTTTTGTGTATGCGTATATGTATACTTGTCTCTCTTCGAAAGAAAGTGTTTGTTTTCAGGTATCTGTGGTGACCTCCATTGGTGTGTGTGTTCGTGTTTTTGTTTAGGATGTGATATGTGACTGTAAGTGTGTTTGAGGTCTTCTTTTGCTTGTTTCGACTTGTTGGTAGAGTCACTTAGTAATTTGTAGAGCGAGGAGACAAGCTCCTCCCCGAATGTCTGCCTTTCAATTGAAATGACGTCAGCCCAAGTTAAAATGCAGTCTGGCACTTTGAAATGCCCTCAGTGAAACCTGGAGTCTGCTGAGGCTGCTCCCCTGAGCTCTGTGTACAGAAACCAGGTCGGCCCAGCTGCCCACGTGGGTGTCTGTTTTACCAGACATCTAAGTTCTCGGTCACTCAGCACATACTAGTTACCACACCAATGTCTTTCTTTCTTTCTTTCTTCCTTTCTTCCTTCCTTTTTCTTTCTTCCTTCCATTTCCTTCCTTCCTTCCTTTCTTTTTCTCTCTTTCTTTCTTTTTCTTTCTTTCTATTTGTTTCTTTCTTTCTGTCTTTCCCTTTCTCTCTGTTTTTCTTTCTTTCTTTCTTTCTTTCTTTCTTTCTCTCTTTCTCTCTTTCTTTCTTTCTCTCTTTCTCTCTTTCTCTCTTTCTTGCTTTCTCTTTCTTTCTTTTTTTCTTTCTTTCTTTCTTTCTTTCTTTCTCTCTTTCTTGCTTTCTCTCTTTCTTTCTCTCTTTCTTAGTTTCTCTTTCCCTATGTCTTTCTTTTTATTTATTTCTCTTTCTTTCTCTTTCTTTATTTCCCTTTCCTTCTCTCTTTTTTCCTTTCCCTTTCTCTTTCTTTATTTCCCTTTCCTTCTCTCTTTTTTCCTTTCCCTTTCTCTTTCTTTCCCTTTCCCTTTCTTTCTTTCTTTCTTTCCCTTTCTCTCTTTCTTTCTTTCTCTTGAGTCAATGGGTTTAAAGAGTAGATAAGGGGGTGGGCAGGTGGGATAGAAGTGGTGTCACCACACTGTAAGGCATACTGACGCATGTTTCTATTCCACCAGCTAAATACAGGGTCTTTCCTGCGTTCCAGTCACACACTAGTGGGGTTCAAGCGAAGTTCAGAAAAGTTGCACCCACTCTATCGATCGCCCTCACTCTATCTATCTATCGCCCTCACTCTATCTATCTATCGCCCTCACTCTATCTATCTATCGCCCTCACCTTATCTGTCTATATCGCCCTCCCTCTATCTATCTATTGCCCTCCCTCTATCTATCTATTGCCCTTACTCTATCTAGCTATCGCACTCACTCTATCTATCTATCGCCCTCACTCTATCTATCTATCTATCTATCTATCTATCTATCTATCTATCTATCTATCTACCTCCATCTATCTCCATCTATCTATCGATCTATCTATCGCCCTCCCTCTATCTATCTATCTATTTATCGCTCTCCCTCTATCTATCGCCCTTACTCTATCTATCGCATCACAACAGCATCACTCAGCAGCATCACTCAGGGGCACCTCAACATCACTATGGGCTACCACAGCAGCACTGAACGCCACAGCATCACTCGTCGCCACCACAACATCACTCCGCGCCACCACACCATCAATCTGTGCAACCATTCAACAACAGCTGGTTCAAATATGTTCGCTCAATGTTTCAAGCTTTATTACACATGTCACAAAAAGATGTTACTATTTCACTTCTGTTCTTGGATTTTCGTCACAATAGTATGCACTGACCATAATCTTCACAAAAGTTATTTACAAAAGTTTAAGCTATTGCCATTATAAATTACAATAACTTTTATTTAACCCCTTCGACGCTCATGACGAGCTCAGCTCGTCATGAGTTACGCCTGTCGTACGCTCATGACGAGCTGAGCTCGTCATGAACCGCAGGATTTTTAAAAAGTCAGCGCACAGCGGGAAAACGCGTAGCGCGCATGGGGTTAAGTATTAATTATTTAAAAAAATTAAAAGCCATTGTTATTTGTAATATCAATACATCTAAGTCACGTAAATGCAACACATATTGCATTAGAAATGCGATCGGTGTCGCGAAAGTTATAACTATTGGCATTGTAAATGGCAAAGCTATTAATTTAGCAATTTACAAAAATAACACCTAAATAAAAAAAAATCATTTATAAGACCAATAGCTCAAACTTTCCTAATGCGAGCCCTATTGCATTTTTGATTACTTGGCTTTTGACCTTTTACTGTGGGAGACCCCCGTAATCTGTTACTCACCCATGGTAAACTCATGATAAATGGACTGCATGAGTTTACCTCCAGTGTCCTCCTTTTAGGATGAGGCTGCTGCGACACAGAAAGACTGAGAGGTTCTTGGCTGGTTTCACGTGAACACATGTGCACATGCGTGAGGACTGTACATGGGAGACTCTTGTCAAGCGCAGCCCACAGATGGAACTTTGTAGGATTGGGTATTTACCTTGCGTAGGCCTTATAATGCCTGAGTACACTAACAGGGAAAGTCAGTGTAGTTTACTGTCTTGTCTGCAGTGGCACTCTATTATACATCTATGGGGAGGGCTGCCTTAGAGTGCAGCTTCGCTTTCCTTTAGCCTAAAGAGACGTATCAAATTAGGGTGTAATCTGTAATGGAAAACCAATTCTGCAGGTTCCAATTAGATATCTGTACAGCTTATGGGTCATCCATGAATGTCATATTTCTCTGGCTCCGCATCAGAGCCCAGGCCTTTTGTCACCCTGCTGTGCTACGTTAATTACATTCCTCTCCAGCGGCAGGAAAAAAGGCATCCCAACACAAAGAGAGCAATTAACAGTGCTTCCCTCAGATCCTGAGGCAGAAACGTTTGGGGCGGAATGGTCTTCATCAGTCAACTAGCTGTCACACAAAGGAGGGAACCCAGACTTCTAGAACTAACACAGGAGGGGGCTTCCTTTGAAGATTTGCTGGGAAAGACCCTGGCAGTGAGGTCAAGGAGGGATGGAGCTGAGACCCCCAGAGCAGATGTGACAAGTGATTCCTGGGTGACACCATTTTGAATTGTCCCAGGAGGCTGTGCAGGGAGGTTGGGACAGGGGTGATGTGGCACACCACAATCGGCCAGAGGTGCCTCGCTGCTAGACCGCCCCACAACCCACTTAGAATTTCCGTTGCAGGAGGAAGAGCTGTCTTGGTTGGCATTTTCTGCTGAACACTGGGACTGGAGGCAGCCGCCATGGCCAATGGGGAGGAAGAACCTCCTGATGCCACCTGGACTAAGGACTCTGACTTCAGTTGACCCCAGGACCAGTGGGGCTGTTCCCCACCTGGACCAGGGAAGCTGGTCCCCTTACACTTGCTGAGGATGAGTTGGGGTAAGGACTGGGCTCCTGCACCAAGGATGAGAGAGGCCTAGAGGAAACCAAAGCGAAATGCTGGTGCATGGAGCCAGTGAATAAATCTCCCTGTAAAGTTTGTTGACTTTGAAGCCAGAAGGACTAAAGAAAGTGGTCCAAGTTTTCCTCCTGGCGTTATCCCTAGAAACTTCTAGGGTTCGCCCCAGGAGGAAAACAACATTAAGCCAAATGGTGCAACAGAGTCGAGATATCAACCTGCAGAGAATTTGACCTTTAAATTTGTCCCCCCTCCCCTTCCCCTGCGAGGCATGGAGCATATCGAGCTCTTCTGCCCAGCAGATCTAAACCCCTAGCCTGGGGGTCACTATGAGGAGAATCCTGATAATTGAGCCGGGAGGAGGCATGCTTGGTTATTCAGCTCCCCCCCAAACATCTAGAGGGCTAGGGAACCCTTTACCCATGCAGATCTATTTATTGAGGGGCCCAAAATCCCACTCTGGTCACCCGATGGCTAGAAAAGCAGGATCACGCTTACCCGCACAAGGAGAGTACATGCGGTGGGGTCCAGAACCCCATCCGTCGGCTCCGAGATGAGAAGGGGGAGGTGGAGTCGGATGACCGCCACGAGTCACTGCCCCTTCCCTGCAGGAACGGGCAGGGCATGCCAGGGCAACCTACTTTTGTAGCAGCACAAAGGAGGGCTGCGCGGGCGGGTAGCTTGTGGGGGCAGTCAGGGTTAGGCTCCCTGGGCTAGTCAGGGTTAGGCTCCCTGGGCTACCCCCTATCTTGGAGTCAGTACTGGGTGCCCTAATGGAACCGGTCATCCCCACAGAAAAGAAAAGGGCCGCACGAGGGGAGGGGAAAATGAAAAACAAAAGCAACGGCTCTCCCCATTACAGCGGGAGATCCGCTAATTAAGAATTCATGAGCTTTGAGATAGCGCCCCATAATTCCCTGAGGGCTTGTTCATTTAGCTTTGTTTTTGCCTCTGTGGTGGCCACCACACAACGAAGTTCAAACTGGCAGGTCGAGTTGCAGGAGTGGCGCCCCCTCCGTCCCTTTGTCCCCCCCTTCACTCCCCTCCCAATAAAAAGGATTTAAGGAGCCTCCCAAACTAAGTGTGGTGGGACTCAGAAAAGATGACACCACAGGGTTTTCCCTGGAGTTTAGGCACACTCCTAGCTTGAGCATGTGCTCTTCAGCTGGAAAGGCAGCGCCCGCTAGGGGCGAAGTCTTTGGCTGCAAGTGCTGTAGCCAAAAAAGTGTTCAAAAAGTGTACATGTTGTTGGAGCGCCCTCTAGTCCTTCTGGCCCCCTCTGGTGCGACTTTGGACCCCTTGGGCCCCTGAGGTTGCTTTTCTTGTACCCATACAAGTTGAGGCTTCCGCTCCACACCAAGTTCCATGCTAGTTTCTTCCACATCAGCGCAGATGTCAAATTTTCTGGCACCGGCCTGAGATTAAATTCCTGCACTGGTCTCCTATCCCAAGCTGACATCAGCCCCTATCCAGGCCTATGTCCTGCTACATCACAAAGGCACTAGCACTCTCAATGCAAATAGCCACTAATCAGAGGCCTCTGCCGTCACCAATACTATTAAAGTTAGAAGTTGTTCTTGGATCCAATTCTAATGTGGTTCAGAATGTATCTAATATTCCTCGTGTTACTGATGATGGTAATGAGGAGGGGGCCGATAATTTACTCTGTCATTAGTGTGATGATGGCTTATATTTATGCTAAAAAAAATCCCACTGGGTTAAACGGATCCATTGAGGTGGAGCTAGTCTCATCACCTGGGCCAGAAACAGAGAAAAGAAGCCCTTTTAGAGTAGTGCCATGAAGGGCAGGCAAAGTCTTGCTATTGCCCACTATTGAATCACAGGCAAATTTGCCCACTAAAGTTCTGCCACCTGGGCCATCTTCAGCTAAACCAGTCCTGCCATTAGTTTAATCCCTCACTGACATTTTGATAGCTACCTGGGCTAGACAATTCTCTGGTCCTCTGGTTAAACAACCTGTGGCTCCAGTGACCCGGATTTCCTGACCAACAATCCTACACATGAAATTCTGGTGCTTGAGTCTTTGACAAGTTAGGTGATTGCAAACTGTAGTCAAAATGAATTCATGCTCTCGGATAGAAAATATTTTCCTCCTCCAGCTTGGCCCTCAGATCTCCTAATGCACCTTGTCATTTGGGTAGGTTCACCGATGCTTTGTTAGACATGGACAGTAAGATCTTGCCAGCTGCCCCAGAAGATCTCAGGACCTAGTGACCCACACAGTACAACATGCTTAGGTAGGGCTATTGGCACCTGTTTCGTGCATAGAAGGCACACCTGCAACCAGGTTTTCAGAAGACATTCAAGAGTAATGGACGTGTCGTTTTGAGAGAAAGTTGGTTCAGTGCTATTACGATTTGAGGAACATTGCACCATAGCAGAATAATCGGAAAATACTGCCACGCTCACTCTGTAATGACCTTCACCTCTAACTCATGAATCAATTAATAACTACTGCACGTTTATGAGGATACTGAAACTCTACCTTTTGGGTTGAGTTTTTCACCTGGCCTTAGTTGAACCTAGTTCCTTGCACCATGATGCTTTTAGTCCAACTTTTGTGTTTTGTAGGTGTTCAGTTTATTTTTTCATATGTACGTTCTCATTTCACATTGTTCTTCATTCGCATTAATTATTTTTTTGTCACTTTTTACCTCCAAAGCAGTTTTACAAGGTTTGTGCATAGTCAATCATTGAGCCCTTGGTATGCGCTGCTTCTGTCACATAGGTGTAAGGAATAAGGGAACAACCCAAGACATTCTAAAATTGTTTTTTCAAGTATTCTTTTTAGGAGAGTTGAGTAAAAGCCAAGAGGTTATATCACTCTATACAAGGCACTCTACTCTTCTGATTTATTTTAGAACCACTGTGCAGTATATGATTGATGAAAAATCTTCTTTAACGTAATTAGAAACAACATTTAACTTAATTTTTCTAATGTGAGTCTATTCATGTTTGGTACAGGTATTGTCTTGGAAACTGATGCCAGAAAACTATGCAAACAGTGATCAACCACCTCCTCCATCTTACATCTATGGGTCACAACATTTGTTGAGGTTGTTTGGTAAGAAATGGCAATAGTTTTATATTACGGTACTGAAAAATGTATATTCATTTACTTAAATATGTCAGTTACTGCTATGGTTAGGTAGAAAGTCGTAATCAAATAAGGGAATACACACTTCTGAAACAGATGTTTTGTGGCAAGAGAGGTTTTTAAGAAAGTTGCTTTGGTCCATGATTGGAAACAAATGGATACATATTAAAAACAGTCTCAAGGAATGATGTGCAAAACATGCACTGATTACTGGTTTGGCCACGTGCTGATAGTTTTTTGTTCATTTTTTGTTGACTGGCTCAGAAATGTAATTGTAAGCCTATTCTTTACCTACGAGTGGCTTTCACCTCTTCATGTGCATTCATATTCTTCACAAATCAGCGGCTCAGATTCATTTTCATTGTTTCTTTTATTGGTTTCCCTTTTTAAGTAAGTTTCATCCTGTATGAGATTTTTACATAGATTGTCAGTTGTATGAGGGTGGGAACTTCAAAGGCTACATTAATAGATTTGTGGACATTTCACGACGGGGCATACTCTGGACACATGTGTTTGCCCCATGTTGATTGCTGGGTTTTTTCCTTTCTTTTTTCAGTGTTGGGGGGACGTTGGCCCCAGCCCAAGTGCACCTGCTTCCCTCTCCACTGTGTCCATAGGTATTTTGCCACCTACAATTGCAGCAGTGGTTAACTAAGCTCTGCAGCAGGCGTGAAATTTCCTTCTGTATAATAAACACAGGCTTAAATCTGTACACCACTTTAATATAGGCCATTATCATGTCTATAAAGATTGAGCATATCATAAACAAAGGGGAGAGGAAGAGGTGAAAAGAGAGGACTCTTCCTCCAGACTAAGTAAATGCAACCAAAAGGAGTCCCCCCAAGTGGAAGAAAAAATAAACAATACTAGCGAAAAAGGACGCCAACCTTGTTGTAAAAGGAAAGAAGTTTTGCTTTTTTAGTAACCCTCACCCACCAGAGTTACCCTTTGGTGGCATGCTTCATCATGGGGTCCATCCCTGACCTGCTAAGGAGAGGGGCGTGCTGGGACCTGTGACTACACGAGAGCACTAAATTAGTAATGTTCCTATGCTGATAGAGATGATTTATGAAATGGGTTAAGGAATATATACAAAGAAGACTTAAATATACCTATCTAGTGGAAGAAAGATAATTGTATTCGCTTCCTTGGCTGATATGGTTAAAAAATAGGGATGACTGGAAACTACTAATGAATCTGACCCTTGGTTTCCCTACTCTGGTCGACTAGTTTCAAGCCTTACCCCAAGGCTTTTCTTCAGGACCATAGGGAATGATACCACTCCTATACTTATTTCATTACTCGTTAAATAGCACAGGTAATGATGTACAATATGTAAATAGGAAATCAGTAATATACAGCACCAAATAAGTCTGTTCTCACAGTGTCAAAATTATATATATGACCCCAATAGGCCTCATGAGTTCAATATGGGAAGAAGGGACACTTGTAGTCAGAATTTCGTCAAGGCTACCCCCTCACTGGGGATGGAACCGGTTCACCCGGAAATCCGCAGCTAAGGAGTGGCCAAGAGTATGCCCAGGCGTGGGTCCCTTGCTCGCTGTGCCACTGAATTCAAGCTATCCTGGCTGATGATAGGTGAAACCCTAAAACCGTCCCAAGATGCTTGTTTCTGGTCCAGGGAGGACCTGGCTTGGAAGTTCAGGATGGACTGTTCCCATGAGGAGCAGGGTCAAGACCGGTTTGCATATGACTGGGTCCAAACTGGGGTTTCAAAGTGAGCAAATGAACACTGGCTTAAACCCAGATCTGTTGACTGGGGTGAGTGGTTGAACATTTTTTAGCACTCCGTCCATCATCTTGTTGTGGTTCCCAGGAAGAACTAATCAGCAGCCTCGGTCAACGAAAGTCCTCATAGAATATATTAAGGTAAAACTGTCTCCTTCCGCCTCACTTCAGTGTCTGAATCCCCAGCTTCCTCCACAGGAATGCAGGCAGTACACTTCTGCTGTCTGGGGAATGTGTCCTCAGCCTTCATTTTGTGCTTTGCCAAATCAGGGGTGTCTAAAATGAATCCCACTGGCTTCATTATGCAGGCTACTACTGTACATATGCAAAATGCACGTTACATATCCATTCACAAGCACTCAACATACACTCAGGATGTCAGCACAAGGTTCAGAGCATTCACATAAAAGTAGTTCTGTAGTAGGGGATCTCTGTGTATAGTCATAATCTAGAGAATAGTCCCGTCCATGTGCGTGGACCCCGGCAATCAAAAATAATCTCTTAAGTTGTCAAAATAATGCAGAAACTGCAAAGACACTTAAGAGAGAATTTAAAGACAAATAATGCAGCCTATATCCACAGGCTACACTGTCCAGTACTTCAACTAGAAATTCCACCAAAATTCACCACACACAGTACAGCCTGCTAGTTTCTACCATAGAGAAACCTGCCTCCCCCAGTCAAAGACTCAGGAATGATAGAGAGGAAGGCAGGGACAGACAAGCCCCATAGGCTGCCATTATGTGGCTTAAATAGGATACTGTGCCTTTAAGAGAACTTTCCAGAACTTCTCCCAGTATCCCAGAATGCATAGCAGGTCCCTCTTACTTCAGTTCTTTTTTCCGGCTCCTGCTTACAGGACCCTGGCATTGAGCTCTCCCTTTCTCAAGGGTTTATTGGAATTGTTTTTGCACTTTTGAATTTTAAAAGTGTTACAGTTTATTTCTTCCTCTCCCTTTTGTGCTGTTTTTAGGTGTTTTGGGGCTCCAAGATGCCTGGCCTTTTTGTGAAGTGCCCAGCATGTGAGAGGAAGAAGGCCAAGAGTGATCCCCATGAGGTCTGCATCGTGTGCCTTCCGGAAGATCATGTCCCTGAGGAGTGTGTAATCTGCCAGCAGCTTTCTGCTCGGACCTTGAGGGACAGATTGAAGATCAGGCTGGCTGGCCTGGAGGATAGGCGTCTGCGGGCTGCAGGTGGGTCTGGGCAGCCTGGGAAGGTTCCCTCTGCCTCTGCTGAGGCCCCCGGGGGGCTCCCCGGGGGCAGGAAGTCCAGCAATCGGTCCCATTCTCCGTCGACGTCGATGGCATTGACGACGGCGTCGAGAGGGATGACGACGGCGTGCTCCCCTTCTCCCCGGGGCTCCGGGTCGAGACGGCGTGATGGCTCGACGGCGAAGGAGAAGCCGACGTCGAAGTCGACGTCATAGTCTTCGTCAACGTCGAGATCTTCCTACCGTCGACGAAGGCACAGTGACGTGTATCGACGCTCGCCGTCGAAGCGGCGCCGACGCTCGCCGTTGAGGCGACACCGTCGGTCGTCGTCGAGGCGACACCGTCGATCGCCGTCAAGGCGTCACCGCCGATCGACGTCGAGGGGCTCCTCGACGTCGGGAACATCAAGACGGCGGCGCTCGTCGTCGAGGGCGGGCCGCCCGACGTCGAGAGGACGACGGGAGAAGTCGCGAAAGAGGAGGTCGACGTCGAGGAGTCGGCGTTCGACGCCGAGGAGAAGAGGGTCGACGCCGAGGAGACGGCGTTCGACGCCGGAGTCCAGGAGACGTCATTCGACGCCGGAGAAGCGTCGTTCTGCGTCCAGCAGACAGCGGTCAGCGTCGAGGAGTAGGTCACCCTCTCCAAAACGGCGGAAAAGGGACTCTAGTCCCAGGAGTCACGCTGCTTCCAGTGGAGGTCGCAAGAGGAAGAGGTCGCCTGCTGATGGGGATGGCTCTCCGCACCCCTCGCCTAAGGGATCACCGGGCTCGGTGTACGAGGAAGTGTACACTCCGTCTCGGCCCAGGACTCCTACTCCTCCCCCCGTGCCTAAGGAGGACCCTCCACCCAAACCACCGCTGCCTTCAGGGGAGCCTTCTCCACCTCCGATCCCTCCGCATGGGCCCACACCGCAGCCGGAGGTTCCTCCGCCGAGGTCCACTTCCCTGCCGTCCCTGCCTGTTCCTCCTAAGGGGACTCCGAAACCAAAACCCCGGGAGGAACCGAAGAAACCCCGTGATGAACCACGGAAGACCCCTCCACGTAAACCAAAGGAGCGCCCACGAGCTGGCAGGTCTCGCTCTCGCTCTGGGCGGAAGGAGAGATCGCGGCACAGATCGTCCACGCGATCGAGGCACCGCCATAGGAGGCGCGAATCTCGCTCACACACGAGGTCCTCTGGGACCAGGGATTATTCACCTACCCTATCGGGGTCACCGGACACCAGAGTGTCCCCGATAGATGACCTGGTAGCCTTTCAGGACGTCCTGTTGAGGGGCGCGGCGAAGCTAGGCATATCCCTGACAGTGCCTACGCCAAAGACGTCGGTCATTTTCGAGACTCTACATCAGAAGCATCTGTCTCGTCCTCTCCTGCCCCTGGTGCCGGGCCTGGAAGAACCGGCTATGGCTCTGTTTCTCACCCCGGCGGTGACGAGGGCGGCTCCGTCGAGATTACTAAAGAAGTACTGGGCTCCCGACTCGGATCCGGCCTTTTTGAGAGCTGAGCCCCCGCCTGACTCCGTCATCGTCGCGGCGGCCCGCAAGCAGCATGCCACCACCCCGACCTCCACGGTCCCCCCGGACAAGGAATCTCGGTGGATGGATTCGGCGGGGAGAAAAGTCTGTGGAACTTCCGCTACCTCCATGAAAGCGGCGAGTGCCACGGCTTTGTTGGGACGCTACGACCGCGCCCTCTGGGACTCCCTTGAGCGCTTTGCGGAGCATTTGCCCCGGGAGCAGCGTGAAGACTTCATGGAAGTCCTGAGTGAGGGGATGCTGGTGGCCAACCAGATAATCAGCGCAGCTGCGGACTCTTCCCTGTTGGCGGCTCACGGATTTTGCCACGGGATCAACCAACGGCGCCACGCTTGGCTCCGGCTTACGTCCCTGAAACCGGACGCACAGCAGAGGGTAGCCAATCTAACGTTCTCAGGTGAGACCCTCTTCGGGAAGCATGCGGATGATGAAATGGCCCGCATGAAGGCGGAGGCCGAAACGCTGACGGCTGTGGGCCTGGAGAAGCCCAAAGAGACCAAGAAGCAGTACCGCCCCTTCCAACGGCGGTTCGGCGGACAAGGCCGTGGACGAGGACAGGCTTCGGGGCACTCGCAACAGCAGCAGCCGTTCCGTAAGCCGTTCCAGAAGCGGCAGAAGGGCAGGGGAGGCCAGCAGTCGGCTCCGGCGCCCAAGGCCCTAGGAACTTACTTCCCCCGGATCCGTTACCCACTCCGGTAGGGGGAAGCATTCAACTTTTTCTGGCAGAGTGGAGAAAAATTACTCAGGACAAGTGGGTGCTGAATATTGTTTGCAATGGATACAGTCTTCGGTTCACCAGCCCTCCTCCGGCTATTCCCCCGGTCGGCTCGCAGTTTCAGCTGCGCGAGCTTCAGGCGGAAGCGGATGTCCTGTTAAGGAAAAGGGCGATAGAAGATGTACCTCTGTCTCAGAGAGGAAGAGGTCTGTACTCCCGGTTCTTTCTGGTTCGCAAGAAGGACAAGAACGAGTTCAGGCCCATTCTGGATTTGCGACAGGCGAACAAATGGATTCGCAGAGAAAAGTTCCGCATGCTGTCGTTGCATCAGATTTTTCCTCAGTTGCAACAGGGAGACTGGCTTTGCGCTATACACCTACAGGATGCTTACTTCCATGTGCCCATTGCACACAAGCACAGGAAGTTCCTGCGGTTCCAAGTCGGCACCAATCACTATCAATACACAGTACTCCCATTCGGACTGAAGTCTGCGCCGAGAACGTTCTCGAAGTGCATGGCGGTGGTAGCAGCACACCTGAGGAAGAACAAGGTGTTCGTCTACCCTTACCTGGACGATTGGTTGATCAAGGCATCCTCCTTCTCGGAAGCACGAGCACACTTCCAGAAGACGTGCGTTCTCCTGAACAAGCTGGGGCTGCACATCAACATGGCCAAGTCTGTCCCGACTCCGGTCCAATGCATACAGTACTTGGGAGCCTCCATCAATACGCTGTCAGCAAGCGTGTCTCCTTCGGAAGAGCGACGATTATCACTCCTTCGGAAGGCTCAGGCTCTTATGACGACTCCATCTACAACAGTGAGGACGGTGTCTTCTCTACTGGGATCGATGGCCTCTTGTATCTTCCTGACGCCACACGCACGGCTGCACATGAGACCGTTGCAGGAGTGCTTGGAGGACCAGTGGGATCAGAGGAAAGGATCTTGGGACGACAAGATTCGACTGTCGCTGCATGCTCTTCAGTCTCTGAAGTGGTGGTGTTCGGCGGAGAATCTCCTCAGAGGGGTTCCCTTTCACAAGGACATTCCCACGCAGACTGTCGTGACGGATGCGTCTCTTCTGGGATGGGGAACGCACTCCGGGACTCTACAGATTCAGGGCACGTGGTCACCGATGGAGGCCACGTATCACATCAATTTCCTGGAACTCAGGGCTGTTCACTTGGCGCTGAAGGCCTTTCTTCCGTCCTTCCAGACCAACTCTCTGCTTGTACAGACGGACAATACCACCACGATGTATTACCTCAACAAGCAGGGGGGCTCGAGATCGCGCACCCTGTCGCAGGAGGCGCAGACGATCTGGCACTGGCTCCTGGCCAGAGGACTGACGATAACGGCCACCCATCTACCAGGTGTGCAGAATGTTCAGGCAGACGCACTGAGCAGACAGCTGCAGGAAAACCACGAATGGGTCATAAACGACGAAGTACTAGAAGTCTTCGCAAGGTGGGGAACTCCAGACGTAGATTTGTTCGCCACCGCCGAAAACAGCAAGTGCAGAGACTTCGCCTCCAGATACTTCCAACAAGGGACTATGGGGAATGCGTTATGGATCAACTGGAGGAACAACTTTCTGTACGCCTTTCCTCCCATTCCCCTGATTCCGGCGGTGCTCATCAAGCTGGCCCGGTCCAGAGCTCGGATGATACTCATCGCCCCGGAGTGGCCCAGGCAGTGGTGGTTCACGGACCTACTTCACCGGTCTCTCCTTCCTCACATTCGGTTGCCGTGCAGGCCGGACCTTCTCACGAAGTTCGGGGGACGGATGTTACACCCCAACCTCTCGTCGTTGAGTTTGGCGGCATGGCTCCTGAGATAGTGCAATATGGCCATCTGAATCTGCCCGAGGATTGCATGGACATACTGAAGGAGTCTAAGAGACCTTCCACTCGGACTTCATATGCTTACAAGTGGAAGAGGTTTTGTATCTGGTGCCAGTCTAAGAACCATGATCCTACGACCTGCAAGGAAGATGTCATCCTTCCTTACCTTTTACATTTGGCGCAGTCTGGCCTTAATGTCCATTCCATTAAGGTTCATCTTGCTGCATTGACTGCCTACAGGAAATGCCCTTCACAGACTTCCCTTTTCCAGATCCCTGTGATCAAAGACTTTCTGGAAGGTTTGAAGAAAGTATTCCCTCCTGTCAGGCTTCCCTCGCCTTCATGGGAATTAAATGTGGTGCTGTCCAGATTGATGAAGGAGCCTTTTGAACCTATTCATAAGGCTTCGTTGCAGCACCTGTCCTGGAAGGCGGCGTTCCTCGTGGCCATTACATCGGCCCGCAGGGTGAGTGAAATTCAGGCGTTGTGTTGTAATGAACCTTATACTGTATTTCATGCTGCTAAGGTTGTTATGCGTACTCACCCTAAATTTCTTCCCAAGGTTATTTCTGATTTTCATGTCAACCAGACTATAACTTTACCTACGTTTTTTCAGAACCCTTCATCCCCAGCGGAGAGGTCTCTCCATTCCCTGGATGTTAGGAGGGTGTTGAAATTTTATCTGGTTAAAACCAAGGATATTCGTAGGTCTGACCAGTTGTTCATCAATTATGGGTCGGTCAGGACGGGTCTTGCGACCTCGAAGCAGTCCATCTCTAGGTGGATTGTGTCCTGCATACAATTGTGTTACCAAAAGGCTAATAAGACCTTAGGAGGTAAGCCTAAGGCTCATTCCACCAGGGGCAAAGCTGCCACGACAGCTCTGCTCCGTAACGTGCCGATTGCTGAAATATGCAAGGCAGCCACTTGGAAGTCGGTTCATACCTTTGCTAAGCATTACTGCCTGGACACTGACGCCAGGGCAGACGCTCAGGTTGGCCAGGCTTCGCTGCGGAATTTGTTCGCACAGTAGTGGCGTTATGTATTTATTCTCCTCCGCCGCTTTGGTGTGGGTATGGGCTTGCCATTCTATTCACTAGATTATGAATATACACAGAGATCCCCTACTACAGAAGGAGTAGTTTCTGTCCTGTAACTCCAGTTCTGTAGTAGGGGTATCTCTGTTATAGTCATAAGCGCCCGCCCTCCTCCCCGGTGGAGATTTTTTCATCATACAAGAATGCGACAGGTCTGGCGTGCTTCGCCTTCAAAAAGAACTGAAGTAAGAGGGACCTGCTATGCATTCTGGGATACTGGGAGAAGTTCTGGAAAGTTCTCTTAAAGGCACAGTATCCTATTTAAGCCACATAATGGCAGCCTATGGGGCTTGTCTGTCCCTGCCTTCCTCTCTATCATTCCTGAGTCTTTGACTGAGGGAGGCAGGTTTCTCTATGGTAGAAACTAGCAGGCTGTACTGTGTGTGGTGAATTTTGGTGGAATTTCTAGTTGAAGTACTGGACAGTGTAGCCTGTGGATATAGGCTGCATTATTTGTCTTTAAATTCTCTCTTAAGTGTCTTTGCAGTTTCTGCATTATTTTGACAACTTAAGAGATTATTTTTGATTGCCGGGGTCCACGCACATGGGCGGGACTATTCACTAGATTATGACTATAACAGAGATACCCCTACTACAGAACTGGAGTTACAGGACAGAAACTACTCCTACTTTATACAAAGTCGGCCAGTAGGCATGCTATCCTGCAAAGATTAAAACAATCTAATCACTCTATCAATCTTAAATCACAGTATGCTGCCACAACCGCTCTATGTGCTGTACCCATGATAAGGGCAGTAGTTCTCTGTCCAACATGAGAGCACAAGTGGTGCATACTCACAAAGTAACAGGGCAGGTCCAGGTCCTCGAATAGTCAGGGACAGGCCTAGATCTGTGTTCTCCGGCAGAGATTAAACACTGGGGAAGAAAATGGCCCTCGCTCCCGCTCCCCAAATGGAAATTGGCTCTCACCGAACACCCACCCCAGAAGGTGACTAATCCTAACACAGCCACTGTCAATTTTGACAAACTGGATTTCTAGTACCCTTGATCAAGTCCTCCCGAAGGATTCCCTGCAATCGATAAAAAGATCCAAAGTCGCCCCCTGGTACTCTCCCGCCCTTAGAACTATGAAACAATCCTGCTGCAAACTTGAGAGAGCCTGGAGACAAGAACGCTCACAACTGAAGAACGCAGAGCATAGAGCCGCAATAAAGCTCTACAAAAATGAAATAAAATCTGCACAAGCCCAGCTTTACGAATCCAAAATTAATCTTGCTGCGAACTCCCCTAAAGAAATTTTTAAAATAGCAAAATCTCTAATCCACCCCCCCTGAGCTTCTGTCATCTGACGGCGCACAAATCTGTTGTAACAATTTAGCCACTTTCTTCTCCCAGAAGATTCAAGTCATTTATTCCTCATTCACCACTGGTAGTGACGACATGGAATTCACCTCCACAACAGATTCTGACCTTCCCGTCCCTTGTTTGCTGGACAATTTCCCACTCCTTGATTCCATCACATTAGATAGAATGATCCCCAAAGTCACCTCGGGATCTCCTAATGACCCAGCACCTCCGCAGACTCTAACTAACGTCATTGATGCCATTCGCCCGGTCATCCTGGATGTCCTTAATGCCTCTATCACCTCCAACTCCGTCCCAGCTCCATTGAGGTGTGCGATGGTGAAAGCCTTACTGAAAAAGCCTACCTTGGACCAGAACAACTTGGCCAACTTTCGCCCTATTTCCCTGCTTCCCTGGATGAGCAAACTGCTTGAGAGGCACGTCAATAACATCTTAGTAGATTATTTAGAATCTAATAATCTGCTACGTGTCTCTCAGACGGGGTTCCGCCCTCAGCACAGAACTGAAACTGCCCTTTTAGCAGTTACGGAAGAAGCTAGAGCTGTGCTGGACCGGGGAGGAAAAGCAGCCATCATACTACTCGACCTCAGTGCCGCGTTCGACACGGTTAACCATGCCACATTGTTACATCGTTTGAAGGGCATGGGCGTGTCGGGCGCAGCCCTGCAATGGCTGACCTCCTTCCTGGATGAGCGATTCTTCCAGGTCTTTGAGGGCGAGGTAGTCTCCCCCAAGTATCCACTCAGCTGTGGGGTTCCCCAGGGCTCCTCCCTAAGCCCCACTCTTTTTAATGCCTATATGCGACCTCTAGAAAAGATAGTCCATCCCTTCGGTGTGCGTATTGTCACCTACGCCGACGATACCCAACTGGTGGTCTCTCTGGACCACACTGAGGGGTCGTCCAACACCTTGGGCCCCTGTGTAGAGGCTGTTGCTAAGTGGATGCAATCCTCCTGTCTCAAAATCAACGGGGAGAAGACGGAAATTATGCTACTGGGCAACCCTCCACTGACCACCCTGGCCTCCATCTGGCCCACATGTCTCGGTCTTCCTCCCGCTCCCCCCCCCCCCCCCTCTGGCTCGATAAAGCGCTAGACTTTTCGGTCCAAGCCACCAAAACAGCCTCTAAGTGTGTTGGGCTAATGAAAATGCTCCGCAAAGTGCTCCCTCTGCTTCCATTCCAGGCGAAGAGAGTCATGGTTCAGGCCCTGATACTCTCCCGCCTGGATTATGGAAATGCTTTATACATAGGAGCCTCGGCGGCAGTGACCAATAGGCTTCAAGTCACGAAAAACTGTGCCGCTCGATTACTGTTCAATATTCCCTGCTGTCAGTCAGCCAAGAAAGCCCTAAAAGAACTTCACTGGCTCCCAGTGGCTGCCAGAGCGCAGTTTAAGGCCATGTGCATTCTGCACAAATCTTTCCACCGAACAGGCCCTGCCATCCTGTTCCCCTTAGTTGTGCCCTACGCCCCGTCTAGAGCCCTTCGCTCTAGCACACTGCATCTAGCAACCACAACTAAAATTAACAAAGCCTGATGGGGCACCGCTCCTTTTCCCACACCGCTGCGAGGTTTTGGAATTCTCTACCCCTAGCCCTTAGAGAGAATAATAACCGGATGTCATTCAGGAAAGCTCTGAAAACCCATCTGTTTGCAAAAGCGTGTTGACCCACAGTAATCAGTCAAAAGCGCTGCGAGGCCTCCGGGTAGTTACGCGCTATACAAGTGTAATTTTTCATTTCATTTCATTAGTGTGACACTAGGGTAAAAAAAAGTCAGGATAACAGATACTCATGTAGTCTGGCACGCACGGCAGGGGAACACACCTGTATGCCATGCTGGGACACTCCCATCCCAATAAAGAATATGTGGAACAAATGAGCATTTCAGAAAATTTATTTATGGTACTCTCCTTCCATCAGTGTCACTTAAAAAATTCTACAAGTGCAGGTCCAAGTACAGAGAGTGTGACAGAAAGGGTCTAGGTGCAAAGGTAACACATTACAACATAGTCGCTTGAACAGGGGTTTTTCCTTCTTCTAAATGTAGTGTAGGATTAATATTTGTTTAACTTGTCTCTTGTGTTGCACAAGTAATTCATTTATGTTGACCTTCCTTTTGTGCCATTTTTTTCAACAGTAAAACTACCAGAAATAATGGGTAAGATGTTCTTTTCGGATAAAAACATCAAGGCTTTGGTAAAGCACTTTGAACTCTTCCTGAGGTAACTAAAATAATATATGTTGATTGTAAAGAATATGTAAACATTTAAACAGAAAAACAAATATTATGTGTAATAAATGTATGCTACCACACTTTAGTCGCATGCACCTCCGTGTCCAGGCACACAAATTATTCTGATTATTTTGTGTATTTTTCTTGCGTGGTTCAGGCTATCTGCATCATAAACAGTTTGGCTCTGAAGTCAGTTTTTGCTTAAAATTTTTCTTTATTATGCATTGGAAATGATAATATGGAGACCATTTACACTATTCTGTTTTAATGCAAAAAAAAGATTACTTTGTAGTGGATAGTGACAATTTAGTTTTGGTACTTATCAGTTTTTACAGTTTTTTCGGTTTGCTTCCAATGTTGGCACTAAATGTGCTACTGGCTTAGTACATGTGGATAATTTGAGCATGTCAGGTTTCACATGGTTTCGTTTGAGGAAAGGCAGGAAGGGGGGGGGGGGGGGTTGATTCCATTTCAACCTACAATCAGCAAGTTTGCTCAAAACTACATCAAAAACCTTTGACCTAAATAGATCAATCTCGATATCAAACTAGACGCTCGCACAGAAAAGAGCCTTTTTTATGGGTTATGTAAATTCAGGCATTGTGTTTTGGTAAATTTGTTTCACAGAAAAATGTTCGGTCGTGGTAATTAGATAGTGATTTTGGATATCTTCGTTAATTCACAGACCCTCAGCAGATCAGGATCCATGAAGCAATCAGGGATCCACAAAACAAATTATGACACCAAATCCCATTGGAAGGGAGATAATTTTCCGTTCGGTAAATTTGATGATCAAGACACTCTGATTGGCTGGTAGCAATTAAATAATTTTGTTGTGGCAGCCATTTCAAAGTCTCCGGCACCAAAGCCTGTGCTCTTAAAAAAGAAAAGTTGCGAGGGACCCCCGGGCCACTGAGAGGATGGGATGTGTGAGGGTCCGAAAAAAGGTAGATATACATGTTTTGTAATAGGATTTGTTCACCCAAAACAAGAGTCAGCTGTTTTTTTTTTTTGTAATCCTAAAAAAATAAATAGACCATGCATATTGAGAATTGTGGACCTGAGATACAGGGCCTTTGTCCAGAGCCTGCTATACCTTACAGAGTATGACTACAGACCAAAGGCCTTGCACAACTTATTCAGTGCCTCAGAAGCTGGCACAGGGCCTTCACTTAGAGCCTCCTGCACACAGCTGAAGGCGGTATATGGGACTGCTAATATTTCAAGTGCCTGCTACTCACTGCCTTTAGCTCTGCGCATTTGGGTTAAACAACAAAACTAAGCACCTACACAGGCCCTGTGGTTGCCTGTACATTTGCGCAGCAGTGTTACGCTGTGTGGTAGTTTGGCTGCCCAGGAAGTTGGTTAACAGTCCTTGCTTCTCAATGATATTATTTGAGATGCTCTCAGTGATATAATTTCTGATCTCGTCAGTGATGTCATGTATGAGGTAAGAGGCAGGTATGCCGTGCAGGAGTTAAACTTGCAAAGTTAACCATTTCTTGCTGATTTCAGGGGGTTTTGGTGTTTTTTCATTATTAACTGGTGCTTCCCTTTTGCAATATAACCAAACAGAAAAGAAAGTTCATTTTCAAATCCACATGGTTATTAATAAAGTTTATAATTTATTTTTCTTATTCTTATCTGGTATGTATTGTAGTCCCCATTAGTTTGTGTATTGACATATATAATCATTACTGATCTCCGTCATCATGTTCATGTCCCTTTTAATTTTTTGTGCTCTAACGCGAGTACACACATGCTGATGGAGATACATACATTGGTGGCATCGGAATGATCCTCTTAATATGTCTGTGACCATACAATCTGCTAATATAAGTTAGTGTTAGAGAGGACAACTAGTAGATTTGCTGCCAACCAGTGGGAAAATATCTGGGACCAAGAGTGCTGGGAACCTGTCTTAATATAGGTGTGAAGTGAACCTTATTTACTAATACAGAGCCTGGCTCTTTAACACTTTGAATCATTGGCATGCTGCAGCGGCACCAATGATAATATCAAGGTATATCAGAAAGAACTGGTTTCCAATCTCCTGCAAGGCAGGCACTACCTTGAAGCACCTCTGAAAATGCGGTGAACTAAATACTGTTCAAACCCTTTTTTAAATGAAAGAACAATTATGAGGATGTGTCTTTGGCAGTACCAGAAAGGCCGAACCTATCGCCAGGGAAAATTTCGAAATTATTTTGCTGAAACATGCACAACAGGCATCTTTCAGTTTTTGCTTCTTTCCAAAAAGCAGAAATGTGTCCGATTAATATTTTCTACAATACAACAGTTCTCTGTTCCCCCACTCTTCCTGTTTTTCCCCCCACAGTAATGAGTATCATGGTGCACATGGCCAAAATAGTTACATACATCTATACTAGAAAAGTCTGAGACTGATTTTATTCAGCCGCAGAGAGTATTTTTTTCTCCAGCTTTAAGTCTGAGATATATACTCATACTTGAATCATCCCTGTCATAACCGGTAACTTTTAATAGCAGTTAACTGTTAAAGTGGTTATGGGCCTCAACAGCAATATTTATTATGTAGCAAATACACCTAATTTGAAAAACCCCAAACGTAAGCCAATATGGTGAAACTACTGATCCCTCCTCGTACCCCTATAAGCCATAGCTGAGATGTCTGCTACTTGTCAAATGTGAGGGAGTCCCCCAGGAAGCTTTCCGCTCTAACCTCTTTGTGACTTTATCCTGATACTTTCCTGGGCTTCAACCAGGTCTAACCTCAGCTTTCCGCATGCTATAAGTTATTTTTAGGTAAATGGTATGGCAAATCTCCACTTTCTAGACAAGTGGGGACCCTTCCTTGTCACTAACTGCCATCATCACTGAGAAGGAGAAGAGATACGTTTTAAAGACTCTGCTTAGGTCATTCACAGAAGAAAATCCACACAGATGACCAGCAATAGCACTGTATTTATCACTTCTAGACCCAAATTCCTTACAATAGAACATTCCCCAGGTGTCTGGCTGAATCCAGAATCTTTTGCGCAATCCCCATTGCATGTCACTAGGTTGTGTTGTGGTGTTGGCATTATCTGAAAGAAACACAGTGATTGACTCCTTACCTTAGAATTACCCCCAGGCGTCAGACTGGATCTGGAAAGTTTTCGCCAGCAGTATCCCTGCTTGTTGGAAGGTGGCGTTGTGCGTCTCCGCGTCCGTCATTGTTGTTGTGGTCGCCCAGATGATGTTGCGGCAGCTACTTAGATAATGCACTTGCGCGCTGACGTCCGTTCGTTATTTTTCCATGCCAGCAAGCGCTGGTCCGGAGAGAGTGGTACCCCCAGTCATTTTTTGACTGAGTTCTTTTAGGCTTTTTGTCTCTGCTTTTTCAAGTTGATAGACTCCTGGTGTCGTAAGGATGCCCGGTTTCAAGTTGTGCGGGGACTGTCATTGGATGATGTCGGTGACGGACCCGCACTGCGTGTATCTCTATTGCTTGGGGCACGAGCACGACCCCAAGTCGTGCCTCAACTGCTGGGCCATGGCACCGAAGACTTTGCGGGAGCGGTCCCAAAAGTTGCTTGAAGTCTGGCAATCGGCTCCGCGCCGCTCAAGGTCCCGGTCCCGGTCCCGTGGGAGGTGATGGATCGGTCCCGGAGCTATCACCATTGTTCGTCGTGATCGAAGTCTTCGCACTCAGGGTCAGGTAAGACGAAGCACTAGAAATTGAAGCAGTGTCATTGCTTGACGACTGCCCCTCGCCTGTCAGCGACGTGGCTGAGGGTGCAGGTAGTGCCACCCTGGCGGAGCCTACGATGTTGCCGTTGGCCTACCCACCCTTCTCGGGTCCGTCGGTGACTCCGCCCAGCTGCGGGAATTTCTGTCTGTCATGGACCTCCTCTTTAGGCCGTCGGGCTCCGCCAGCGCACCTTCGGGCCCCGGGGCCTGACTGGTGGTCCTCGTCCTTCAC
Organism: Lissotriton vulgaris; assembly: GCF_964263255.1. Lineage (NCBI taxonomy): Eukaryota > Metazoa > Chordata > Amphibia > Caudata > Salamandridae > Lissotriton > Lissotriton vulgaris. The sequence goes on from NW_028245109.1 coordinate 589,616, forward strand.
TGTCGGCAGCTCTGGCTCCGGAATCGCTGTCGGCTCCGGCCCCGGCGCTGCAGGGTCCCCAAGGATCCATGCACCACCTCCGATGTCATCCGGACCCCGGACGACGTCGCCCCCGGTCTCAGCCCGACATGGACACGGAGCTGGAACGGCGTCGCTCAACACCGATTCAGACGACGATGGGGCCTTTCTACACCTATGTCCAGCCTCCTAATTTTCGGCCTGTACATCAGCCTTCGGAGGACGGGGAAGACTGGGAGGGGTCTGAGGACCCTCTCACAGCTCAGTGTGAGTATGACAAGGACTGGGCAGAGGAACTGGGGGATGCCAGGTCTGGATACCTCTCCTGACCTTGGCATGCTCACTCCTCCTGCGGAGGAGGGTGCAAGTTATGCAGTGGTGTTGCGTAGGGCGGCGGAGGCCCTCCAACTCTCTACAGTGGCTAAACTCCTTACAGAAGTGCTTCAGCCGGCAGCTACCTCTGCAGAGCCACTACTGCCCTTTAATGAGGCACTTTCTGATGTTCTTTTGGGCACCTGGTCCAGGCCCAACCCAGGGGCCCATGTGGATAGGAACGTGGCCCAATGTCATCGGCCGGCTCTGGGCGATCCAATCTTCTTCTTCAAGCACCCCACCCCTGAGAGCTTGGTTGTCCAAGCCTCAACATCCCAGAACGCATTCCCTACCGCACTCCTGGACAGGGAATCCAAGAGACTGGAACAATTTGGGAAGAAGATTTTTTTCTTCCACCAGTTCAGGGCTGCGGTCTGCGACCACCGCATGCCTCTTGGGCCGTTATTCTCACTCTGTGTGGGATACGATGGCGCAGGTGCTGTCTCAGTGCCTGGAGGAGGCGCGGACAGTGCTCTCTCAGGCTATTACTGAGGGGAGAGATGCAGCCAAGTTCAAAATACGATGTGGCCATGACACCGCCGACTCGCTGGGCAAAGCGATTTCCACAATAGTGGCGCTCCACCGCCACGCCTGGCTGAGGACTACTGGCTTCTTGGGGGATGCCCAGAACACCCTGATGGATATGCCCTTCGATGGCATTCCCCTTTTTCGCAACAAGGCAAATAGTGCGTTGGAGCATTTTAAGGACTCGGGGGCTTCGGCCAATTCCTTGGGCCTTTCGGCCACTCGACCTCCTCCGCCTTATGCCTTTCGTGCCTTTCGTGGCCACGGAAGGGGCACCCCAGCACGTTCGCTTCAGAGCCACCGGGCACAGCAGTCTCAGCGCTGACGGGAGACCCACAGAGGCGGGTCAGGGGGCCAGCGGGCGAGTCAGTCCACTTCCACCCCGGCCACAACTGCCCCAAAACCTTCCTAGTCCTGTCTTTCAGTCCCATCAAACGCCAGTGGGCGACAGGATTTGCTATCACCTCCCCCACTGGCGCACCATCACTTCAGACAGGTGGGTTTTACAAATAGTCCAAAGGGGCTACTCCCTCCCCTTCGAGACTACCCCTCCAGCCATGCCAACCCAGTACCACTGCATGTCGGGGGATCATTTGGCACTTCTTCAACAGGAAGTCGTGGCCCTCTTGGTCAAGGGGTCCATCGAGCGCGTTCCTGCGCCAAAGGTAGGACGTAGTTTTTATTACCACTACTTTCTGGTGCCCAAGATAGACAAGGGCCTGCATCCTATCTTGGACCTCAGGGTTGTCAATCACTTCCTCCGGAAGATGCTAACTTTGGCTCAGGTCTTGTCTGCTCTCGACCCTGGAGACTGGATGGTAGCTTTGGACTTGCAGGACGCATATTTCCACATTCCTGTCCTGCTGGCCCACTGGCGTTACCTGCAGTTTACTGTAGGCCACAAGCACTTTCAGTTTACCCTGCTCCCCTGTGGCTTTAGCAGCGCCCCTCGGGTGTTCACGAAAGTGATGGCGGTGGACGCAGCTCATCTGTGCAAATCAGGGTTTCCAGTCTTTCCCTATCTGGACGACTGGCTGTTGAAGGCGGACTTGCCTCAGCTAGTCGTCTCTCACCTCCAGACTGGCCGACCTCCTGCATTTGCCGAAGTTGCACCTGATTCCCTCTGAGAAGCTCCTCTTCATCGAATCCGTTCTGGATACGATGCAGTTTCTGACCTATCTTCCCGAACCGTGAGTCCAGGATATTCAAGCTATGATTACGATCTTTCGGCCTCTATCCTAGGTTTCGGTCAGGATGACCCTGAGGCTGCTGGGCCTCATGGCATACTGCATCCTGCTGGTCACTCATGCCAGATTGCATTTGTGGACTCTGCGGTGGGACCTGAAGTTCCAGTGGGTACAGCATCAGGAGAACCTGTCCGATTACATCCAGATCTCGGAGGCCACTGCACAGCAGCTGCAGTGGTGGCTCAAGAACCGTCATTGGGTCCAGGCCAGATCCCTCTCCCTTCCCCAACCGGAGCACACAGTGGTGACGGACACGTCCCTCCTGGGATGGGGGGGGGGGGGGCACATGGGAGAGGCGGAGATCAGAGGCCTCTGATCTCTGGCGGAGTTCAGGCTCCTTTTCAACCTTCTGGAGCTTTGGGCGATCCGACTAGCACTGAATGCATTCCTTCCTTCTGTTAAAGGGAAAGTGGTGCGGGTGTGTACAGATGACACCACTGCCATGTGGTACTGCAACAAACAGGGCGGGGTGGGGTAGTGGACTCTATGTCAGAAGGGTCTGCGCCTCTGGACATGGCTGGAACAGCAGGGCATTTCCCTGATGGTTCAACACCTGGCAGGTTTACTGAACGCCAGGGCGGACGAACTCAGCCGCAGGTGCATGATGGATCACGAATGGCGTCTACACTCAGACGTGGTGCAAGGTCTCTTTCGACAGTGGGAAGAGCCTTGGTTAGATCTAATCTCCACCAAAGAAAGTGTGCAATGTCCGCAAATCTGCTTGTTGGAATTTCCAAGGCGGCGCTCGCTAAGCGACGCTTTTCGTCGCAAGTGGAGTTGCGGTCTGTTGTACGCCTTTCTGCCTATACCACTTCTGCCCAGAGTGCTGAAGAAGATCAGGCACGACCGGGCTCAAGTCATTCTTGTGGCGCAGGACTGGGCTCGAAGAGTTTTGTATCCTGAGCTACTCAGTATGACAATCGATCCCCCGATCTGACTGCCTCTTCAGGAGGATGTTATGTCGCAGCAGCAGGGGATGGTCCTCCACCCGAACCTGTCCAGTCTCCACCTCCTTGCGGCAGCAGTTGATTCCTTTCGACTTGCCGCCTGAAGTCTGTGATGTCATTCTGGCAGCCAGGCGTCCCTCCAGTAATTTAGTGTGCGCCTGCAGGTGTAACAAATTTGTGGCATGGTGCACTGCAAAAGCTGTAGATCCTCTTTCTGTCCCACTTTCAGAAGTTCTTCTGTTCCTTCTTTCTTTGACCCTGCAGGGCTCTGCTCTGGGCATTATCAAGGGCTATCTTTCTGCTATTTCGGCCTTTCTCAGTCTCCCTGATCAGCCCTCTTTTCAAGTCCCCTGTTGTAAATAGATTTCTCAAACAAAGGCATTACTCATCTTTTCCCTCCTATTCCTTTTGTAATGCCACAGTGGGACTTGAATCTCGTTCTTACATATTTGATGTGCACTTCCTTTGAGCCTCTTCACAACTGTCCTCTTCGTCTGCTGACCTTGAAGGCTGCATTCCTGGTTGCCATCACCTCTGCCAGGAAAGGGTGTGAGCTCCAGGCTCTTTCTTGTAAACTTCCTTTTCTATCTGTCCATCCTGACAAGGTTGTGCTCAGGACACGTCCATCCTTTCTGCCAAAGGTTGTCACTGCCTTTCTCATCGGGCAGACCATCACTTTGCCCACCTTCTTTCCGCCTCCGCATCCTTCTAGAGAGGAAAAGAGACTCCACCGTCTGGACTCAAAACGCTCGCTTTAGTTTTACTTGAACTGCACACAACAGTTCCGGGTGGATGACCAGCTCTTTATTGGCTACGTTGGTGCCAAGAAAGGTCGGGTCGTGCACAAGCGGACTATCTCCCGATGGGTCGTTTTGTGTATTAAAGCCTGTCATTCTCTGGCTAAAAAGGAGCTTCCTGTGGGGCTGCGCGGCCATTCCACCAAGGCTGCTCACCTTGTAACCCTGTGCCGCTCTAGGTCCTGTTCGCGATAGAGTTTTCAGGACCACTTCTGGAGCCGCTCTTGCCAGTAATCATTGCGATCCTGGAGTTCTCCAGGTAAGTCCAACAAGAATGAGTCCAAACACTCTTCAAATTCTCTGTTTCGCTCCCATTCATTGGATGACGCAAGGGAAGGACTCCAACATCCAGGCCCAGCTCACAGGTTGTTCCTATGCAGCCGGCGTCTGACACTGGGCCTGCTCCATGCTTCTCCGAGCTACCCAGAACAGGAGTAACCCCGCTGAATTGCGAGAGTTATGAGGTCATAAGCCTAATTTTTGGGTCGTTGAATCCCTCTGTAGAGACTTTGGGCCCCATTGGTTCAGAAGGGACTCCGACTGGGGCTTCGCCTACGACGGGTCCACCCTGGGTGCCATTTAAGCCCTCAGATCACCCCTGGCCGCAACTTCCTCCGGAAACTGCACATGAGCTAAGCTGACCCAGCATGATTCCTGACTCCGATACGGAGCCGGACTGGCTTTGACCATGCCCGCTCAGCCTAAATTAGAGACAGTTTATAAAGCAACAGAGGTCCTTGACAATTTTCTGTAGGGACTTAGAATGATTATAGGCCACAATCTGTGCTATAATGATAAAGGTGTCCAGCCGGACCCTGTTTATTAATCAATATACAAAATAAAAAGGGATTTCATAGCATACAAATTTACAGTGGGACGCAATCCTGCATCCAGTGCACACAATAACAAAACATGACAAAACAATATTTACAGGGATAAGGTATTTCTCAGGCAAATTTAGAAAACGAGTGAGACACTAATGAGGTAGCAAAATTAATCTAGCTGTGCTCATGTAGTACAACGCAATTGAGTCACACAATGGAGAACTAGTGTATAACTAAATCAACTGTCGACGGCATTTCGATCCTATTAAAATTGAAGGATCATCATCAGGACTGACAATGTATTGCCTGAATTGTAAGCCTGTAATGGAATAGGGAGACAAAGAACATAAAAGGACATTTGTTTAGAACCTATTTTCAACCTTCAGTTCTAACAGGATTTTCAGACCATGCTTATAGTGAATACCTACCCTACGTGAGTGTACAGGACGTGTGTTGTGACAAGCACTCCGCAGACAATCAAGGAAATAAAAAATCAAGGAATTAAAAAATCGTGGTTGTTGGTGAGGGTCACTAGTGTCTGACTAGTGAAGCTAATTGTGGTGAAAGGGTGTTGTGACTCATAGTTAAGGTGGTATTGGCAACATGAGGCTGTGCACGGGGAGAGGGGAGGTCGGAGGAATCGTGGGGTACCTGGACCTATGCACAGGTGGCATGAAGTGGATCCAAGGCATCTGGTGTCAAGCGTTTCTCCCAAGTGGTGGTTCTGTGGGGGTGAAGGGACAGAGTGAGAGCTCGACAACCATAGTCAGTCGAGAGCCCAGGCGAGTGGCTAGGCGTACATACCTATGCCCGGAGTGAAGGCACAAAACAGAGATCCGGGAGATGCCCGGAACAGTGTGGTGTCCAGCAGATTACGCGGAATGCGTTACTACCAGTGGGCGAGAATTAGCCTAGGATCGGGAACAAGGGTAGGATCCGACGCAGTGGTCGTATCTGTTGAGGAAGGGTACTGGGTTAATTAAGCCTTTAACCCCGCTATCGGTTAACGTGAGGGACGTGACGAAGTGAGGGGCATACCTACAAAACCTGGCGGAGGAGTCCCGTAATCAATTAAACCAGGAGCCGCTCGTTAGAGGCGATGTATGAACCTGTTGGGACAAGGGGAAGACAAGCTGTAGTACTAGCCTGGGGAATACGATAAAAGTTGCTGAGGCATGGCGGGGTGACTCACCTAATAGTTCAGTATTCACAGGTCCGCTGCGGTGCAAGATCGCGCCGGTCAGGGGAACGGTCTCTCTGTAGAGAGCCGGTTTATAGGAGTCGGTATCCACGCTGCAAGGGGCGGAAATGCTAGCGTGATGGCTATGGTGGCCATTTTAGGAGGGGATGAAGCAGTGACTCTAATTGCGTCGGCCATCTTGGAATGGTGTTTGTTACTGATAAGGTATGAGGAGGGATAAGGGACAGAGGTTCCCGCAGTGAGAAAAATTAATTAAAAAGAAACGTCGATCCGGTTGATCCGGATTCTGTGCTATTAAATGTGGCTAAAAACCAATTGAATTGGGACAAACGGTGCGGTGATCATGCAGGCGACTTTTTACATCTGGCAACTGTAACGGCATAATGCAATCTTATACTAGGCAGACATGGATTTACAGAAGGGTGAACCACTGGTTTACAAGAGTGAGGTCCAATCCTCATTACGATTAAGTCCACTCCTTATGCTATCCAGAAGTATAATCATTTTCAGTTCCTCTCTGTTGAGTAGGCATGCCATGTCGCCTCCACGAGGTGGCAATTTCAGTGATTTCAGGACAGTCCATTTCAAGTCACCCTCGGTATGTCCTTTTTCCATAAAGTGGTCAACCAAAGGAGCGTTCGCAGTCTTACAACGGATTCTGCTGCGGTGCTGGCATATTCTTGTCTTGACCTTTTGCACGGTTTGGCCCACATATAGCAATTGACATGGACATTCAATCAAGTAAATTACAACAATGGTATTGCAGTTAGTAAAGGTTTTCCTTTGGAAAGTAACACTGTTAAAGGTGAAGGATTTGCCTTCCATAGTAAGGTCACACACAGTACATGACCGACATTTGGCATGTCCTACAAGAGGTGCTTGATTCCAAAGAGAATCTATTGTTGCACATGGTGGTGGGCTAGGGAGTGCAGCCCTCACAAGGTGGTCATTCAAGATGGAGCTTTTCTTAAAGGCAAAAACTGGACGGTCAATTTGGAGTATCCCAGCATTCAATATGGGCCAATGTTGTACTATGCATTTTCTCAAGGCATTAGAGACAGGCGAGAACGTGGTTACACAGGCTATTTTGTTACTTGTTTCTTTTTGTTTAGGGCATAGGAGAGCTTCTCTTGGACAGTACCAAGCCCTTTTGACTGCTCTGTGGACCAATCTCTTGGGGTATCCCCGGTCTTTTAGTTTATTCGATAGGACTGTGGCCTCCTTGAATTAATCTTCTTTCGCATAACAATTCCTTCTTATGCGTAAGAATTGCGAGTAGGGCAATGAGTCCCTGAGTGCTCTCGGGTGATTACTATTGTAGCTTAACAACGTGTTTCTTTCAGTTGGCTTACGATACAATCTAGTGTGCAGAGAACCTTCGGAATGGTAAATGGTTAGGTCAAGAAAGGCAATTGACTGGGTGTCAACTGTACTGGTAAAGGTTAAGCCTGAGCAATTGTTGTTGAGCCAATAGATGAACTGTTTGAGGCTTTCAAGGTTTTCATTCCATATTAGAAAAATGTCGTCGATGTAGCGGCTCCAGATGGAGATTGCTGACGAAAAGGGGTTAGAAGGGGCCAGAATGGTATTGGTCTCGATGTTGTCCATAAAAAGTATAGCTAGATTTGGGGCAAAAATTCCGCCCATCGATGTACACTTAACTTGCTAGTAGTATTGATGTTCGAACGTGAAGAAGTTCTTGGTCAAGCATACTCCCAATAATTGGAGAATAAATAAGGATGGGACACGGTGTGGTCTAGGCCTAGCTTCAAGTATATCCCGTATGACCATTAGGGCTGCAGTCTGGGGGATATTTGTGTACAAGGACTGAACGTCCATTGTACACAACAGTTGGTCACGTAAATTGAACGGAGCTTCTTCAATTAGGTTCACCATGGCCATGCTATCCCTGACATACCATTGGGTTGTAGGTACAAAATCTTTGATAAAGAAGAATGGAGCCACATCCCGACACTATGGGCCTGCCTGGTGGATTAAGGACACTTTTGTGTACCTTTGGAAGCGTGTAAATTACAGGCATTCTGGGGGATTTGATGTTGAGGAAGAGGAATGCTTTCTGATTAATAATTCCCAGTTCTAGGGCTTCTGTGGTGATTTGAGAAATGAGTTTCTGTAATTACTTGGTTGGATTGGTGGGAAGTCTCATATAGAGATCTGTATTAGCTAGTTGTCTATGTATTTCTGTGGTGTAAGCATCTCTGTTTTATAAAACAATGCCACCCCCCCTTATCAGCACTCTTGATAATGAGTGTATCAATGTTTTTCAGGGTTTTGATAGCTTTCTTTTCTTCCAGTGGTATATTGTAAGGAATAAACTTTTTTGTCTCCTTAATGGTTGTAAGATCTTTGATCACCATTTTTTCAAAGGTTACGACCTCAGGAGGAATCATCCCAGCTGTGGGAAAAAAGGTAGAAGGGGGTCTGAAAGGGGTATTGGAAAAGGCCATGGGTGATGGATTCATTTGGAAGAAGGCCTCTAGTCGAATCCTAAGAAAAAATCTAAGGATTTCCGTGTGTAATTCCAAGAGATCAGTGGAGATGGTAGGCACGAAGGAGAGCCCTTTACTTAGGAGTGAAATCTCCGCTTTGGATAAATTATGCGCAGACAGATTGAAAATAGGGATGACCTGTGTATTAATTGAGATTTAAAGACAGAGCCATTATTCCCTGGAGAGCCCTCTGAGGAAAACAAATGAGGACCCTCTGAGAAACACAAATGGAGGGGATCAGAGGATCCCTATAGCTACTCAACACTCCTAGCAGCGTCCATGGCCAAGGACGCTTGATATGAGGACCTGGCTGACGCCAATGGTCTCAACACTAAACTTCTCTCTCCACCCACTGTAGCTACGGAGAAAGGGGCTTTCTTTCCAGTAGTGGTCTGGAGGGCAGCATGGGCCTGTATCTTCAGCTGCCCATGGTTGAGGTTAGGACTAGTGTTGACAGAGGTGCTTCAGCCTGGATTATCCCCTTCAGGGCCCATACTGAAGGTTTCACTGATTTCTTGTTTGAGACTTAGCCCAAGCCCAGCACTGGCTCTCCTGTGCACAGGACTATCTGTTGCCACTATCTTCCCACACCTAGTGACCGAGCCTTCCTCTCCCCAGCATCCAACTGTTAGAGCCTGGTGGTCCAGGCCTCAACCTCCTGGATAAATTCCAGCGTGTTTCCTTCCACACCACCGAATAGGGAATTTAAGAGGCTGGACACCTTCGGTAAGAGTATTTCTCTTCCACCAGCTTTGCCCTACTGTCCGTGAACGCTGCATGCTTAGAGGGCCGTTATTCCCACACTCTGTGGGATACAGTAGCGCACATGCTGCTTATGGTTTCAGACGAGGCTGAGCTATACTCTCCTAAGCTGTTGCTGACGGGAGAGATGCAGTAAAGATCGGCATAAGATGGGGGTTGGATACAACTGACTTGCTTGGCAGAGCCATTGTATTTAACGTTTGCTCTCTGCACTCTGACGTCACGTCTGGCTGATGACAACTGGCTTTTCGATGGATGCCCATGCATTGCTATGTTCTCTCTACGTGGCCCAGGGTTTGCCCAGACATAGGTCCCATGCTCGCTGGGCTAAAAGATTCAAGCTAGCCTGGCTAATGAGGGGGAATGACCCCGAAACCGGTTCCAGGATGCTTGTTTCCGGTTCAGGGAGGACCTTGCCAGGCAGTTCGGGCTGGACTGTTCCCATGAGGAACCGGGTCAAGACTGATTTGCATATGGCTGGGTTCAAACTGGGGTGGCATTGTGTGCAAACAAACAATTGATTAAAACTCAGATCGCTTGACTGGGGTAAGTGGTTGAAATGTTTCAGCTCACTGTCCATCATCTTGTTGTGCTTGCTATGTTTACCCTAAGCGGCCAAGGGTTTTCCCAGACGTGGGTCCTTTGCTGGCTGTGCCACTGGTATCAAGCTAGCCTGGATGATGTGCGATGAAGCCCCAAAACCTGTCCCAGGATGCTTGTTTCCGGTCCAGAGAGGACCTGGCCTGGCAGTTTGGGCTGGACTTTTCTCATGTGGAATAGGGTCAAGACTGATTTGTATATGGCTGGGTCCAAACTGGGGTGGCATAGTGGGCAAAAGAACGATGGATTGAACCCAGATCTCTTGAATGGGAGTGAATGTTTGAAAAGTTTTAGCACTCAGTCCATCATCTTGTTGTCAATCCATTATGCACATGCCCTTCGATGGGGTTTGCCTTTTTAGCGACAAGACAGATTCAGCGCTTGAGCGTTTCAAAGACATTCAGACCACCGCAAGGTCGTTGAGGCTCACAATGGTCCTGTGACAGTCACATTCTGATACTTCCTTGGTTATGGTTGTGACTATCATCCCTGTCCTTTTCATCCTAGTCACTACAGCCAGCAGGCATAACAGTCCTTTTGTGGCCTCAATGGCACAATATCACTTCGGACAAATGGATGTTTTGGATCGTCCAGCGGGGCCATGCCCCCACCTTTCCAACAGACCCTGATGCATTTGCCACAGTTGACCATTCAGCTTTTGGAGGACCACCTCCCGGTCTTGGTACAGGAAGTATTATCTCTTCTGGCCATGGAAGCCATTTGGAAGGTGCCAACATCAGAAGTAGGTCGTGGTTGCTATTTCCGCAATTTTCTAGCCCTGAAAAAGTATGAAGGCCTCTGTTTTATCTTAGACCTAAGCCATCTCAACTACTTCCGGAAAAAAGAAAAATACAAAATGCCCCTTTTGGCTCAGGTTCTGTCTGCCCTCGATTCTAGAAACTGGATGGTAGGTCTAGACTTACAGCACACCGACTAACACATTTTTATCCGGTCTGCCTACAGCCATTACTTGCACTTCACTAGTGGGACAAGAGCATTATCAGTTCGCTGTGCTCTCCTTTGGCCTTTATCAGCACCCCTCGGGGTTCACCAAGGTGATGGCTGCCACACATCTGCAGAGGTCAGGGGACCCTGTGTTACACTACCATGAGGACTGTCTTTTGAAGCCGGGATTGCCCTAGGCAGTTGTCTCCCACCTCCAGACTACAGTGGACCTCGTGGAATTGCTAGGGTTCACTATCAACAAGTCAAAGTCACACCTGCGTCCCTGTCAAACGCTCCCTTTCATCTGAGCTAATCTGGATACAGTGCAGTTTTGGACGTATCTTCAAAGACAGTATGTCAGGATATTCGAGCTATGATTCCGATGTTTCAGCCTCTATACTGGATTTTGATGAGCCTAACTCTGAGGCTGTTGGGTCCCATAGCCTCCTGCATCGTGCTGGTAAAACATACACGTTGGCATATGTGGGCTCCGCAGTGGGATTTGAAGATTCAGCGGGTAGAGCATCAGGGTAATCTCTCCAACCTGGTCTAGATAAGGAAGGGAACTTAAACAGATCTGTAGTGGTGGCTCATGATTGGGTCAGTGTTAGACCCCTTTCTCTTCCCCATTCATAATATGCAGTAGTCACAGATGTGTCACTTTTTGTTTGGTTCAGAAAAGGGGGTGGTGATGAACAGAGTGTCTGAATTAAGCAGACGACTCTTACCCAGTCCAAAGATCAGGGCTTGGTCCATCACCGTTTTTTAGCTCACTGCACCATCCCAGCTCAGAACCTGGCTACATGCAAATTAGTCTGTTCCTGTCCCAGTGCATGATGGGAACAGGGCAAACCAAACTACCAAGCCAATTCTTATACTGGGAAGGAAACAAGCTTCCGGGGACCTGTTTCTGGCATTTCAGCCGTCGTCGGCCCTGCTTGCTTGAATCCTGATGGTGCAGTGAGCAAGGGACTCATGTCTGAGTATACCCTGCCACACCTATAGTGGCCAAAAACGATTCAGAAAAGGGGGTGGTGATGAACAGAGTGTCTGAATTAAGCAGACCACTCTTACCTAGTCCAAAGATCAGGGCTTGATCCATCACCGTTTTTTAGCTCACTGCACCATCCCAGCTCAGAACCTGGCTACATGCAAATTAGTCTGTTCCTGTCCCAGTGCATGATGGGAACAGGGCAAACCAAACTACCAAGCCAATTCTTATACTGGGAAGGAAACAGGCTTCCGGGGACCGGTTTCTGGCATTTCAGCCGTCGTCGGCCCGGCTTGCTTGAATCCTGATGGTGCAGTGAGTAAGGGACTCATGTCTGAGTATACCCTGCCACACCTATAGTGGCCAAAAACGATTCAGAAAAGGGGGTGGTGATGAACAGAGTGTCTGAATTAAGCAGACCACTCTTACCCAGTCCAAAGATCAGGGCTTGATCCATCACCGTGTTTTAGCTCACTGCCCCATCCCAGCGCAGAACCTGACTACATGCAAATTAGTCTGTTCCTGTCCCAGTGCATGATGGGAACAGGGCAAACCAAACTACCAAGCCAATTCTTATACTGGGAAGGAAACAAGCTTCCGGGGACCGGTTTCTGGCATTTCAGCCGTCGTCGGCCCAGCTTGCTTGAATCCTGATGGTGCAGTGAGCAAGGGACTCATGTCTGAGTATACCCTGCCACACCTATAGTGGCCAAAAACGATTCAGAAAAGGGGGTGGTGATGAACAGAGTGTCTGAATTAAGCAGACCACTCTTACCCAGTCCAAAGATCAGGGCTTGATCCATCACCGTGTTTTAGCTCACTGCACCATCCCAGCTCAGAACCTGACTACATGCAAATTAGTCTGTTCCTGTCCCAGTGCATGATGGGAACAGGGCAAACCAAACTACCAAGCCAATTCTTATACTGGGAAGGAAACAAGCTTCCGGGGACCGGTTTCTGGCATTTCAGCCGTCGTCGGCCCGGCTTGCTTGAATCCTGATGGTGCAGTGAGCAAGGGACTCATGTCTGAGTATACCCTGCCACACCTATAGTGGCCAAAAACGATTCAGAAAAGGGGGTGGTGATGAACAGAGTGTCTGAATTAAGCAGACCACTCTTACCCAGTCCAAAGATCAGGGCTTGATC